>NC_083716.1:27390000-27992187 GCF_028564815.1 Eubalaena glacialis | reverse complement strand
CGGGAGAGAAGAAAGGGGGAGGGAGGAGGAGGGAGGGGAAGGGAGGGGGAGGGAAGAGGAGGGAGGGGAAGGGAGGGGGAGGGAGGAGGAGGGAGGGGAAGGGAGGGGGAGGGGCGAAGGGAGAAAGCGGGAGAAACTAGAGAAGGGCGCTGAGAGGAAAGGCCCTGACATTTTTATTGCCCTGCCAACTTCTTTTCTGCACCCTTCTTTCCACTCTCTTCCTGGGGAATGGCTGGGAGTTGGGAGAGGTGATTAGAGGGACGGGAGAAAGCCAAGTGCACTCACAGACTCACCACTTCCCCCTCCTATCTCAGGAGTTCGGGCCCCTCTTGAAGGCCTGGGGGCTGATTTGGGTGAACAGTGGTGTGAGGGAGAGTCCTTCATATACTAGCTTTGCACAGGGACAAGCAGGACGAAGAGAGTGTTGGGTGGTGTAGAGGGGGTGGGGGACGCCATGCTGGTGTTTTGCATTGATAGCAAATGACTAAAGCTTGTGTTAAGGATTAATTACTCTTCCAATCACTAAAGGGGGAGGGGTTTCATCTTATTCCCGCAAAAGGCAAGTGAGCCCAATGCCAAGGGGCTGTGGATGACAAGGACTCCAGATTTGGGGTGGGAGACAGAGGATGCTTCTAAAAAGTAAAGTAAGGCTCTGGGGGTCAGGGTGGCTGGACTCAGAGCTTGCACAGGAAGAAGACAAATTTGTCTTGGGCTAGGTCCTTGGATGAGGCAGATGGGACTCAGGGTCAGGCAAGAATCACCTGCAGCCAAGGAGACGAACGTGAATATAGAGTATTCCCAGCAGTCAGACTGCTACGCGCTGGGGTTTGCCCAGGAAGAGGAGGGAAGCAGCCAGGACCATAAGAAGAGGTGTTGCTGTCACTGCTGGGCTCCGGGGGGGTACAGAGGGAAAGGACCCTGCCTGGCCCCTGGGCAGCCTGAAGGCCAAGAGATTCTAGCTTTTCCCATCTCTCTGAGAAGTTGATAGTCAAATCTGTCATCTACCGTGTCTGAGAAATAGGACCTTTTCTCTGAGGTCCCTGATTGAGTTGTGGACACAGTGTAGTCCACAACTCAGGATCCCTGGTTCTCACACTGGTTTTGCCACTAGCTAGCTGTGTGACAGAAGATAAGTCCTTTAACCTCTCTGGACTTCAGCTTTATCATTTATAAAGTGGCAGGGGTGGAGGTTGGGGGAGACTGTTGAGACAAACTCTAAAGACACTGTTGATACTCATGTCCTATAATCTTCTAAGATCTGAGGAACCTTAGCAGGCTCAGCTGTGCCCCCCACTGCGCCCCTTACACATTCTCTGAACTCCTCCCACCCCTGAGCAGCACATACACAACCCCAAAGGTGCATGTCCTCTTCCTCTCTCTCTCTCTCACACACACACACACACTCACTGCCTCCTTGCCCCTTGTATTGTGCATCCCTGGACTCCCAATCATTTACGAAATTTGCTGTGGTTGGGAAGGAGCCCAGGGCCAGGGAACCCCAACAGAAAAGCTGACTCTATGTATTTCTGTTAAAAGAAAAAGGAAAATGCCTATCAGAGCTGGAGACTGGAACACCGAGGCAGAAGGTTAGCACCAGAAAGGGCTTGCAAGTGGGGAGAGGGGCCATTGGGAGAGGGAAGAGAGCCCTGGAGAGGTGAGGAGAGAGAAAGACGGAGAAGGCTTAGCTTAGCTGCAGGGGACTCACGCTGAGAGTGAGGAGTGAAACGCTGACAGCCTTGTCAGGAAATCACCTCAAAGCGTCCCACACCCCAGTCTGTCAGGCTCCATCTCCCCAGGGGAGGAGCCCCTGTGAGTCACGCTGCTGTCTGTCCCCTTGATTCCACCCCTTCCTCCTAAACACACAGCCCTGCTCCTCCAGAAGAGGGAGTTCATTTCTGGCTATTATTCCCTTCACCTGGAGAAATGCTGTGCATTTTGGCAGCATCAGGGGAGAGGAGAGAAGCAGGAAGAAGTCAATACTGCCTGGGCTGGGGCCTCCTAGGATGGCTCTGCATCAACCAGAGCAATGTGGTGCCTAGGATGGAGCTGGTCTTCTAGGCAAGTGTGGCACTTAAGAAAGAAGTGGGGTTTTCTCTAACAGCATGGAGTCTGGAGCAGCGGTGGGTCACCTAGGACCCATCAGGGGCCCTGGAACAAAGCTGGGCTCTTGTATAGACTCAGCTCTGTTGAAGGGGAGGCTTGGAGTTTGGAGACAATGGTTCGGGCAGCCTTACTTGTGGAGTGGAGAGTCTATCTCTCTTAGCCTTGGCGGTCAGAAATGAGTTTAAGTCACTTTGGGAATATTCTGAGGTTTCTTCTCTGGCCCTGCCTCCTTTCTACCAGCTCCCCTTCTGTGGGAATAGGTCTCAAATTCCAGCCCCAATCCCCACTTTCTCCCACTTCCAGAGCTCCACTCATCACCTTCATAACTCCCTAGTCTGTCTTTAAATAATTCTTTTCATTGTTCTTTACTTTTAAAATATAATACATGAATATATGCTTATAAAAATTTCAGACAGTTTCAAACAATCCAGAAATGTGTAGAGCAAGAAGTAAAAGCCCCTCTTTCCGCCTTCCCTCTAATTCTACTCTCTTCTCTGTAAGTTACTGGAGTTAACAATATGGTATGTATTCTTCTAGGTCTTTTACATATTCACTACACACACACACACACAAATTAGATTTTAAAACAATTATTGTATGGATTTATCGTGTCATACTACTATTTTAGTATTTGCTCTTTTCACTTTAAAAATATCAGAGATATTTGCCAGGTCAGCACATAAGGATATACCTCGATACATTAGATACATTTCACATGGTACTCCATAATAGATTTAACCAGTTCCTTAGTGGTGGGCTTTTACATTGTTTCGAAGTTTTTGCTCTTACAAACAATGCCACAGTGAACCTCCTTAAACATATGTCATTTTGCACAAGAATGAGTATTTCTGAGATTCAGATTTCTAAAAGTGGTACTGTTGGGTCAAGAGATATGTAGTGTATGTATATCTAACCCTGACTTCTCTTTCAAGCTTGAAACCCACATTTCCAAGCAAGAGCCCACAGATGCTTGGAAGAGGGTGGCCTACTGATTTTTTCCAGGTGAATGTCTCCAAACACTTCAAATGCAAAAAGTCCAATACCAAGCTCCTTACCCCTCTTCTTCCATCCCGCCCCCTGCCTCCCAGCCTCCTTGCTTTGGTCAGCATCACCCTATACATGCTGTTGCCCAAGCACCACACCTTGGGTCATTTTTTTTTTTCAGTTTATTTGTTTATTTATTTATTTATTTATTTATTTATTTATTTAGGCTGCGTTGGGTCTTCGTTGCTGCACATGGGCTTTCTCTAGTTGCAGCGAGCAGGAGCTACTCTTTTTGTTTTGTTTTGTTTTTGTTTCTTGTTTGTTTTTTTTTAACATCTTTATTGAAGTATAATTGCTTTACAATTGTTGTGTTAGTTGCTGCTGTATAAAAAGTGAATCAGCTACATGTATACATATATCCCCATATCTCCTCCCTCTTGCGTCTCCCTCCCACCCTCCCTATCCCACCCCTTTAGGTGGACACAAAGCACCGAGCTGATCTCCTGTGCTATGCGGCTGCTTCCCACTAGCTATCTATCTTACATTTGGTAGTGTATATATGTCTATGCCACTCTCTCGCTTCATCCCAGCTTACCCTTCCCCCTCCCCGCGGGGGCTACTCTTCATTGTGGTGTGCAGGCTTCTCATTGCGGTGGCTTCTCTTGTTGTGGAGCACAGGCTCTAGGCGCACGGGCTTCATTACTTGTGGCATGTGGGCTCAGTAGTTGTGGCTTGCGGGCTCTAGAGCGTAGGCTTAGTAGTTGTGGCGCATGGGCTTAGTTGCTCCGCGGCATGTGGGATCTTCCCGGGCCAGGGCTTGAACCCATGTCCCCTGCATTGGCAGGTGGATTGTTAACCACTGCACGACCAGGGAAGTCCCAACCTTGGGTCATCTTTACCAGGGTGTCTGTGTGTCGAGATTTGCCCGGGATTGTCCAGTGTATGTGTACTGTCCTGGGGAAATGATTGATAGCACTTCGTTTGTGCTCAAAACTGTTCTGGATTGGGCAATAAGTTATATTGCCACTCTATTCCTCTTCATCTCTGATTTCTGTTCAATCCATCGCCAAGTCCCACCAACTCTCCCTTCATTCTTCCCTGTATTCCTTTCCCATTGTGTGACTTTGGATCCCATCATCAGGCTTGAATGAAAACAGGCTCCTAACTAGCCCCCAGCTCTGCATCTCTCCTCCCTTCAACCCATCCTTCTACTCCACTGCCCATCTTATCTTTTTAGGCCCTTCTTTTATCATAGAACTCTCTTGCTTCCCATTGCCTGAAGATTCCCTAAAAGCAGGGGACCATGTATCTCCCCTCTAAATATGGACTCCCAAGGGCAGTTGACATTTCTATGCTACTGTGCCTGAGCATAGACTCATAAGACTGTGTCCACTCACGATCCATCATAATGCCATAGTTCACCAGAGCACATATTTCCCATCCCCATAGGTCAGGAATCTGTATCACCTTAACTGGAGAAGGGGCAGGAATTGGGCACTGGAAAAACTGTTCCATGCTCCCCCAAACTGATGAAGAGGAAGACTCCTTGTGATCTGAATGAAGCCTAGAAGGTGGTTTGGTGTCTCTCTGAATTCAGATCTGGGGTTGTCCAAAGAGAGAGACCCCCTAAAGCATTCTTTCTCTTCCTGCTCACCTGGTGCCACAAAAATTCCAACCAGTTTTCCCTCCATCTCTTGTTCCAGGGCTGGAGTCTTCAGGGATATTTTTTCATGTTTGGCTCTTATCCAGCTGCCACCCGCCCAGTGCACTCCATGCCAGCTCTGAGCAGTGTCATATATGATCAAACATCACAGGAACTTCCAGTCCTTGAGTGGGAGGGAGGGTGGCAACATAGAGCTCATGATGTATATATGTAGTGTTGTTAGAATCGACCCTCAAGTCACTGTAAGCCCCACCCTGGAGAGAGGACTCTCAGGAACCTTCAGGGCGGGTCTGGACAGGATGCCATATGCCTCCCCCATCATGTTAACCCCCACCCACCTGGGTCTTTGGGATAAACCTCTGGAGTGCTTCACCAAACTTAAGGGCACCTGCAGCTTCTCCAGTCCCTTCCCTGGCATCCCCTCCCCTCACTCAGATGTTGCCAAATGGATGGTGATCTTGGATGGGTCCTGGTGGCCAAACTCCAATCAGAGGGGGAGGCATCCTGGCCCCCTGCCAGCATTCCATCCAGAGTAATTTGGCAGGAAAGCGCCAGCTGCATATATTTGCACATCTGTTTATGCCTCTGGCTTGTTATTTATTCTCTGCCTTTCATGGGCAGTAGAGCCAGAGCACACCTCAACTCTTCCCAAGTTAGATTAACTGGGAAAGAAGGCTGGGACACTCAGTCATGACAATTGCTGATGTTCATTGAAGGGTATGCCTTTTCCAGCAGCTGCTGCCACTTTTCATAGAGACACAGAGGAGAGGAGCAAAGGGGAAGGGAGGGGGAGGGAAAGGGTGGAAGGAGAGAGGGGGAGGGGAGGGCTGTGGAGTTAGAGCCATAGTCATGCTGGGAGTACTTAAATCAGGTGGGCTGATCCCTGGCTCCACCGGGGAGGGGGAGAGTTGGCCAGTCTTTCAAACACAATCACTCTGATCTTTCTCCCTGCTAGACACCAGATTTCAGCTTGTGTGTGTATTGGATGGTGTGGGTGAGAGTCAATCATGTGGATAAGGTCTTTAAAAGAGGTTAGGTAGGATAGGCTTCTTGAGATGCTTAAATAACTATTCTTTTTTTTTTTTATAAATTCTTTTTATTTATTTATTTATTTATTTATTTATTTATTTATGGCTGTGTTGGGTCTTCGTTTCTGTGCGAGGGCTTTCTCTAGCTGTGGCAAGTGGGGGCCATTCTTCATCGCGGTGCGCGGGCCTCTCATTATCGCGGCCTCTCTTGTTGCGGAGCACAGGCTCCAGACGCGCAGGCTCAGTAATTGTGGCTCACGGGCCTAGTCACTCCGCGGCATGTGGGATCTTCCCAGACCAGGGCTCGAACCCGTGTCCCCTGCATTGGCAAGCAGATTCGCAACCACTGCACCACCAGGGAAGCCCTAAATAACTATTCTTTTTTTTAAATTTTTATTTTGTTTTTGGCTGTGTTGGGTCTTCGTTGCTGCACGCGGGCTTTCTCTAGTTGTGGCGAGTGGGGGCTAGTCTTCGTTGCAGTGCGCGGGTTTCTCATTGTGGTGGCTTCTCTTGTTGCGGAGCACGGGGTCTAGGCGCGTGGGCTTCAGTAGTTGCAGCATGAGGCCTCAGTGGTTGTGGGTCGTGGGCTTAGTTGCTCTGTGTCATGTGAGATCTTCCAGGACCAGGGATTGAACCCGTGTCCCCTGCATTGGCAAGCAGATTCTTAACTACTGTGCCACCAGGGAAGTCCCCAAAATAACTATTCTTGAGGGATTTCTGGGACAAAGTACTTGGTGGTGGAGAACCAGAAGCCAGGTTCTGTCCCTGGGATTAATAAGGAAAAGGAGTGAGAAGAGGAGGAGGAAGAAGAAGAGAAGGAGGGAAAAGAAGAAGGGGAGGAGAAGGAAAAGGAAAGAGAATGTTAAAGAATGGAGAAATGGCAGGGAAGAAAGAGGCGAGATTGGAGGGGCCTGGAAGTTTGGAGATCCTTGAAATGGCTGAGGTGCTATCCTTGGTCCTGACCGATAAAGGGCCCAGGAATTGTCCAGAGTCCCTGTCCTGGATGGGGCTCCAAACTCCCTGCAATTTCTTTTGAAGGCTGGATAATTTTGGAGTAAGAATAAAGAGCTTGAGCCTCATCTGGTGAGAACTTAATCCACAGGTCTAACTTCTTCCCCTCTAACCCCTTCTCCCTCTCCTGCCTTTCCCCAAAGCAACTCCCTATGCAGTCAGTGCTCCTTGCAGCGAACAGATAGATGTGGGCTCAGAGAACCCTGTGCAGGGCTCCTGGGTAAGGATGCAGGCACCTGAGTCCTGGGAGACCCCTAGCCTAAGTGGGGGAAAGTGAGGGTGCCCTGGGAGGAGGGAGTGCTGGCCTGGTCAGATAAAAAGCAGTTGCCAAAAGTCTGGACAGACATTTTGCTTTCACTTTCTTTCCTGCTCCTTTACAGAACTCGAATACCAACATCAATTTTTCCCCCTCCTTCAAAAAATTATATGTAACGAGCTGTTCATAAGCAGGCCTTGCGCAGATGGGTGTTTAATCAGCTAGAGTCTAAGCACACGGGCATTCCAACCTAATCCAATTCCCATCAGTTCATTAGGGGAAATATTCATCACCCAGAGATTATATTGAGGCCAAAACTCTGAATGGATTCTAAAGAGCTGTCAGTGGAGCAGTAACTGCACCAACCAAGACAGGAGGCCAGATTGTGTGGAGGGTGCCTGGAAGTCCCTGGCCAGGTTCTGAGACCCCTGGTCCTACCAGGCTATGTCATAGGTACTTTTTTTTTTTTTTAGAATCACTGTTTATAGACTTTGGGGCCAGGTACTGAGGGAGAAGATAGAATAGAAATGTCAACTACCCTTGGGGGTCCATATTTAGAGGGGAGATACATGGTCCCCTGCTTTTAGGGAATCTCCAGTCTGATGGGCGAGACATGGCTCCCACCCTCTGGACTGCTCTCTGAGCTCTCTGAAGAGTGCTAACTTGTAAGTGATCACATATCTCTGTCCTAGAATTTCTAGCAAGAGGCAAGAAATTGCCACCTCATGAAGGCACAGGTAGGGACACAACTCCTACCAGTTCCTACAGCAAATCAGAAAGAGAAGTTGGGTATAGAAGGCAGGGTACAGACTCCAGACCAAGGGATACCATTACGTTCCTTCTGTCCTGGGGTGTTGGGCCAAGTGAAGCCAGGAGGAGGGGTTAAGGGGCTTCTCCAAGGTTGGCTTCTCCCAAATAGATGAGACCCTCACTGATATCAAGGGACCTTCACCTGCTGGTATTGAGAATCTTGAGCATTTCCCCATAGTTCCTTCCCACATTCCCATGTGAAGTTTGGGAAACATGTTTGTTTATAACCTCTGGCTTTCCTGATGCCACCCTCTGCCTGCCATTTTTCTTTCATCCTCCCTGGTGGTGGTGGAGGGGGTCTTGTCTTAGGTGGCACACACTCATCCCAGGGTACTTCTGACCCAAAGGCAAGGCATTCACAGGGCTAGACTTTGGTCTCAAAGCCTGTAGTGCTTCCTACCACCTTCAGTCTTAGACATGGTCCTGTGGGCTGAAGAGAGCTGGTCCCCTGCAAAACTTGTCTCCTCTGCCTGAGTCCCCTGCCCATCTGCTCACCTGGCCCAGAACAGAAGTTTGGGAGAGAGAAAACATGGGGCATGAGGCCTACCCTCCACTAGGGGTGAGGAAGAATTTCCTGGAGGAAGTACACTGAAGCTGAGACCTGAAGGGAAGTGGGAGGCACCCAGGTGTGGGGAGGGCAAGGATTCTCACCCTTTTTGGTCACTTCTGCTCCCTTCACCTCTTATTTCCCAGGCTCCTGGGACCCATTCTTGGCTCAGTGCCCTTCAGTCCAGTCTCCAAAAGCCATCCTCCCCTACCCACACTCTATCCAGCCTCCCCAGGGATCTCCCAACTCTGCAACTATGCCAGGACACTATCCCGCAGGGATTCAGTTGAAAGATTTTGGACCTGGAGGAGGAGGGCACAGAGGGGGTGGAGTCTGGATGTTCCTCAGAGAGAATGACCAGAGCCTCGAAGATACATAAGTGATCTTGTGCTCAGGAAGGAATCAGAGAGGGCATCAAGAACCTGGGACAGAAGGGCCTGGAGCTGATGGAGAGGACAAGATCCAGATAAGAAATGAAAAATCAGCTGAAACACAGTGATACTTAAGAGTTATGAAGTATGGGGAGCCAAAAATACCTTCCCACTTAGGCACAGGTATAACCTACCTGAGACTTGGGACCTAGGGCCAGGTCCAGCTGCCAAATGGAAAATGGTAACATAATTGGGGGTCCAGCTCCAAACCTTATTCTCCCAGCTATCAAATCTTTGATCAGCCACTGTTTTGTATCTGATTCCAGTTTCCCAACCTCTAAAGAGAGGTATGTCAGTCAGGCCAAGGACCAATTGGCTGATGTGATTGTGGGGGTTGGTATCCTGGGTTCTTGATGCTCTGACTCCTTCCTAAGGAGGTGGGGCTGAGAGGGGCAAACCCAAAATCTGTAGGTCAGGCAGTCAGGAAGGAAAGATCAGGAACCAGCTGGATGCCCTGGGCACTGACAAAGCCATTGTCCCCAGGCAGTAAGGAAGATCTAGCGATTGTACAGCAAGCAGTTGTAGGCCCAGATGGCATTTGCAGTCTCCTTCATCAAGAATAGTTCAGTCCCTTTTAAGGGCTCACCTGATTAGGTCAGGCTCACAAAGGATAATCTCTCTGGTTTAAAGACAACTGATTAGGGACTTTAATTACATCTTCAAAATCCCTTTTCAGCAGGCCCTAGATTAGTGTTTGATTGAATAACTGGGGGGAGGCGTGTGTTTGCTGCAAAGTGCCTTCTTCCCTTTCTTCCATTCTTTTTTTAAGTAAATTTATTTATTTAATTTATTTATTTTTGGCTGCGTTGGGTCTTCATTACTGTGTGCGGGCTTTCTCTAGTTAGGGCAACAGGGGGCTACTCTTCATTGTGGTGCGAGGGCTTCTCATTGCAGTGGCTTCTCTTGTTGCGGAGCACAGGCTCTAGGCGTGCGGGCTTCAGTAGTTGTGGCACGTGGGCTCAGTATTTGTGGGGTTCAGGCTCAGTAGTTGTGGTGCATGGACTTAATTGCTCTGCAGCATGTGGGATCTTCCCAGACCAGGGCTCGAACCCGTGTCCCCTGCATTGGCAGGCGGATTCTTACCAGGGAAGCCCCCTTTCTTCCATTCTTATAGCTTAGCCTAGTTGCCACATCAAAAACCCATCACATGGTGAAAATGATTTTCATGAAGATTAACTGTTAGATACTCTTTGGGAAAGCTCCCAACAGCTAGGAATCTCTCACTGTAGGTTAGTCAAACCCACCTAACAGGAATTTACACACTGGGGAGCTGGTGTCCCTCTTCCCTCAGTAAAGGGAGGCTAAAGAGGTTCTGTCCTTTGTTGTCCTTGGTCAGAAGGAAGGGCATCTCTTCAGGGCTCTTGGGGTTTGTGGATATGGTGCAGCATGGGGAAGATCTCAAGATCAACCAGCACTCCGGGGATGCCCTGCCCTGGCTGTTGGGACCACCAGAGCCAGAGGCACAGTAGCAGGTGATGGGAACATCTTCAGTGACCGGTGGGGCTTCAGCAGGTAATTACCCGGCAGAAGTGAGGAACTGACAGGGTAATTATTAGCTTCTAATTGCAGGGCAAACTCAGGCCGAGATCCTCCTCTCCAAAGCAGAGGGCATTACTATTTGCATAGCAATTAATTACTTTGGGAGCTACGGAATTTAATTACCCACTAGTCCGCAGGAGCCAATAATTAAATTACTCTCAGAAACAGGGTATTTATTTCCCAGTTAGGCTGAGCAGGTAGCGTCTACCTTGGGGAGCATGCCTGGGTGGTGACCCCTGAACTAATGGTTGGCCCTCGGCCTGAACAGATATGAGTGGCAAGCTCAGTGCCCCAGGAGGGAGTGTCCACACTGCAAGGCAGACAGATACCCAACACACACAGATGCAGGCCCTCACAGAACACTCGGACACATGGCAGACTCAGACCCGGGGCTGGAGCTCAGACATGTGGTAGCCCATGGAGCTAGGCACACTCGTCCCCGCAGAATCACACACATGGTGAGAAGAAGTGCCAAGGGACCAAATAGGGCACTTGGGGCTCGTTTTGCCATAGTTGTTTGACCTAACTTGTGTCAAAATATAAAATATTTTTTAGTACCATGTATTTGGATCAACAGACTGTGGTTCTGAGCCCATTCTAGAATCTCTTTTCACCGTTGCTTCTTCTCAGGGATGGGGTTGGAGTTGGGAGAGGCTCAGGACAGAGTGGGAGTTAGGGAGGGGCTGTGGAGTGTCTGTTTTGAACACCAGTTGATAATAATTACAAATAATTGGGAAAGTTTAATGTTTCTGCATCAAAATGGTCATGTCGAAATGTCATATACTCCTGAGAGATACTTCAGTAGAAAGTGGCCTCTTGGAGCGGAGCTGTGTTACATCCAGCATTTACCTCTCCCTCTTCAAAGAAAGCAAGGTGGGGCTGGGGTCATGGAGGTGAGAAGTTGCTGAGAGGAGGGAGAAGCCACCGAGGGTGTATCTGGTCAGCCTGTCCAGTGACTGGGACCCCCTGTCCCCCAGGCCTGAGAAACCTAGTGGTTGGGTAGTGTTGGCCTCCCAGCCCCTACTGCTCTCCCCTAAGTCCACCCCGTCTGCTCTCCACCTCATTGCTCCCCACTGGCTGCCTGGGAGGTCAGCAGCTGCCAGGTAGTTGAGGCAATGTGGCTTTCTCCTCCACTCCATCTGCAGAGTGTAGGGCGAGGTGTCTGGCTCTGGTGCCGGGGATTCTAGCGTCAGGGCAGACTGCAGCCCGGTGTGGGTGGGCCAGTCCTCTGGGTTGGAGGGCACCGTGCCCCTCTGAGGGAGGATGAAAGGAATAGGGCTCTGTTTCCTTGCTCTTCACTCCCTTCATCCTGGGAAGGCTCTCAGGCAAACCAAGTGGGTCCTGGTTATTCTGTCCTATCAGCTTCCTTCCTCTCTTTCCTCCAGGTGACATTATGGAGCCCCTGATGAGTTCAGATCCAGAGCCAGGCCACCTCTCTGCCCTGTTGCCTTTGGAGTTTCCAGCTGATATGAGCTCCCAGCTCCGACCCCTTGGAATTCCCTCCCAAGGCCTAGAGCTGAGCCCCTGCCTCCCCGCCCCTCCAGGCTGGCCTCAGGGCCTCCCCAGGTGGGACCCCATAGGCGCTTCTAATGAAGTTCTCTCTGACTCCATTCGGGGCACCCACCACCCAAGGAAGGAGCGGCCGGCCCTCAGCCCAGGCTGCTGACAGCAGCAATCCATCTCCATCACAGTAATGGCGTCCCCATTAATCGGCCATAAACTAATAAAGCAAGCACTTTCCACCCCTCACCCCCCCCTCAACTTCATTAAGTCTTTAGTACATTAATATGTCTTACTTAGTGTCAGCTAAGCCTCTTTCTCCATTTGGGGTGGAGCATGGCGGGGTGGGCGCCTTGCCCAGTGGGTGGGTGAACATGACCCCTCGTCTGGCCTGGGCAGAGGGGCTGCTGACTCAGGGCCACCCACTCCCCTCTCCCTCCTCCACCACTGCCCCCTTCAGGGGCCTGAGAGGCGGTGAGGGAAGCAGAAGCAGGAGAACGGGAGACGGTGGAGAAGTGGCAGAAAGAGGAGAGAGAGGAGGCTGGAAGGCCGGAGGAGACAGGATGGGGGAGGAGCTGTACACCTCCAAATTAAATCTGTGATTCAGGCATCAGATGGGCCGACAGCCAGAGATTAATTCGACTGATCGAGTTATAAAGAGCGGGAGGCCTGGGTAATCAATCTTGCTGCTGTCAGGCCGACAGGCAGGAGTATTAACCTGGCTAGATGGCACATACCGAGGACTTTTTCATTTCATTCACCCCAACCACGTCCCTGACCACCTCTGGCCCGTCTCTCCAAATAATAATAATTGTGGCTGTTAACAATGACAGAGACAGGATGAGGGGACTAGCTCCTCTGCGGGCCCCTTCTGTCCCGGACCTCCCACCCCTCGCTCGGTTTGACCGCTCCCAGAAAGCAGAGCAAGTAACAGCTCTTGGCCCTCTTTGAGAGGTGGGGAAATGGAGGCAGGAGCTCCAACTAGACCTTCAGACAGGCCAGAGGTGGGGCTGGGAAGGCCCTTGGAGATCATTGTCCTAGATCGCTCTTGCCTCCTGGGAAAAGAGTTGCCCCCCAACCAGCTGGCCCAGCCCCTGGCACTTTTGGCTCTGGCCAAGGAAGCTGGGATCCAGAAGGTCAGACTTACCCATCCTCTGGCCTCTTTGGGCCCTGGCCACAAATCTGAGTCCTGGGTGGGTTGTGTGGGGGCCCCACCCCTAAAACAGGCCCCTGGGCTGGGCAGAGCTGCTCTCCCTGGCAAGCCGCCTCCTCTCCTGCTTGCTCTCCTCATCTGACAGTGTCAGTCCACACCTGGGGGTGGGGTTGGGGTCTCCCTGCAGAGACTTGTGGAAACACCATCCCTTGGGCAGAAAAGGGGTGGGGGTGGGTGTGCTGCCTTGAAGTTGACACCTCTCTCAGCTCCAGTTAATTTTCATCCTTCAAACCCTCATGTCTCTTTCTTCCTCCTTGCTTCAGGGAAAGGAAGGAACATTTCGCGTGGTGTGTGTGTGTGTGTGCGTGTGTGTGCAAGAAGATGTGATGGGGGGGCACCTTTAGGGCTTACTGGAAGTGAGCCAGGGCCAAGTCAGCCCTCTGAAGTTGTCATGCCAGTGTGGGCTATAGGAAGTGGAGGCCTTGGAGGGCCAAGGTGAGGAGACACAAGCCCGCTACTCCTTTCTCAGTAAGAATCAGGCACAGGGTTAGTTGAGGGGTACCTGGTCCCTACAATGCTCTAACAGTATCTATTATTATTGTTATCATTACCAGTCTAGGTACCACCTCATCCCTGACAATGACAATGCAACTCTCATTTATTGGATTTGAAGTATCTAAGCATTTTATGTATGTAACAACTTTAATGTTCACAAAAAGCACTGTGAAGTAGGTTCTATTTTCAGCCCCATTTTACAGATGAAAAATTGAGGTTCAGAGAAGTTGGGAGACTTGCTGAAGCTCACACAGCCAGGACACTATAAAGCCAATACCTGTACCCTACCCAGAGCCTCAGCACAGGCTAACTTTCCCCCAAGGCCCCCAGGTTTCCCTTGGCCTCCACCAAGGTTTCCTAGTGTTCCTGTTGGCTGATTCTGGATATCTCCAGCTGAGGATCCCTGGGCACCAGATCCCTCTGGGCATGAGGAGGGTGGGGAGGGTGGTGCTACTGTTCGTTCAGAGGGTGGGGATGGGGGCTTGGTGTCAGAGAACACCCATCCAGGGCAAAGGGAAGAATAGGGGCCCCACCCGGGGAGGCTCCCCAGTGCCTTGCCCTGGAATCACCCCAGGGAGGAGAATTTGCCCCCTCCCCAGTTCCCATGGCCTCTTGGGAAAGGAGAGGGTGCTGACTTGCCTGCATCACCCGCCCTCCCCAGGGATGGAACAATTGGAGGGGTGCCGTGCTGGGTGTGTGGTGGTGGTTAGGGGGACTTGGATGGGTCTAGACACAAAGCTCTCCCTCTCACCTCCTGACCCCAGCTGGGGCTGGGCCCGAGTGGGGGCCAGGGAAGGGGGCCTGTCTGAGGCGTCAGGAGTTGGAGGCTGGAGCCAGGCCAGCCCCTCTCCCAGGCTCCCTGGAACCCATTTCAAGTGGCTGCTTCCAGGCTAGGCCAGCCCGGGGGAGGGGGAAAGGGAACAGGGAGCCTGTTTCCAAGCAGAGGTTCAAGGGTCTCCCTTCCTGAGCCCCCGCCCCCTTGCTCAGGGCAGCTGTTGATTCCATCCTGTCAGTCTTTGTGGTATTTACTCCCTATTCCTTTTCCGGGGCCAAGGCCCAGTGGAGGGACCTAAGGCCATGAGACTTTATGTGCCACCCCACCCCATCTTGAGGCGGTTCTTGTGCTTGGGGTAGGGGTGGATGGAGACCCCTAGCACAGACCCTCAGGGACCGGAATCCCCAAGTCTTAAGGTTTTGATCACTGGGGTGGCTGGGTATTTACTTGTGATTGCTCTCAAATACCCCTTGCTCCTCCACCCCTACCAGCCTTTGCATTCATGCCAGACCCTGGATCGGGGGTCTGGGATCTAGTAATTCAGGGACCTCTTGTGGCAGTAGGGAATGGGGATGTTCTCTGATTTCTAATTCTCTCAACCCCATCTAGGTTGATGTGGAATCAGATCCCCAAGGGCTGTCTTACTGTGATCACCACGATGGTTGCTCCAACATTCTCTATGCTGTAGTTCTCCATCTGAAGGTAATAGAGAATTATCTCCATGATCTCTGCTTCTTCTGCTTTAGGCTGGAGAAAGGTGGGTTGCTGGGGAAGGAGAGAGGAGAGATCTCTTAAGGCAAATCACATAGAAGATCTGTTTCAAAAACCGGCCATCTTTCTGGGCCTCTGTTTCTTCATCTGTAAGATGGGAGAAATAATGTCTACTTCCTTGGTTTGGGATGATGCTCAAGAGAGATGGCAGAGGGACTTCCCTGGTGGTCCAGTGGTTGAGAATCTGCCTTCCAATGCAGGGGACATGGGTTCAATCCCTGGTCGGGGAACTAAGATCCCGCATGCTGCGGGGCAACTAAGCCCGTGCACCGCAACTAATGAGCCCACTCACAGCAACTAGAGAGCCCATGCGCTGCAGCCCGTGTGCCACACGAGGAGCCTGCGTGTTGCAACTAAGACCGGACGCAGCCAAACAAAAAGCAAAAAACAAGGTCCTACTGTATAGCACAGGGAACTATATTCAATATCCTGTAGTAAACCATAACGGTAAAGAATATATATATAAAAGAGAGAGATGGCAAAGAGGGCCTTGTACTGTGTCTGGCACATTGTGGGTGCTGAATAAATATTTAAAACCATCAGCCAAAGCAGGGGAAGGGCCCGGGGTGTGGTGAAGGTGTGGCTTCATGGGGGAGACTCTCCGTCTTCCTTGATTCCTGGCTCTCCCATCCCTCACTCTGTGACAAGCCCAGGCAGAGGCCCTCGACTTGGACATCCCGCTCTGAAGAGCTCTTGGACAAGGCTGGGAGAACGTCTGTATGCTGGACGGAGTTGTGCTTGAGGGCTGTGTGTGTTTCCACATCTCTGTTTTGAGAAAGTTTGGACATCAGCCAGGCTGTGTGTATATGCGAGTGTGTGTGTGTGCGTGCACGCACTTGTGCACGTGTGCGCAATGGCTGGCATCAAAATACTTGCTGATTAATCTCTGTCTTCCCACACCCAGCCCTGGTCCCTGGGAAGCTCTGGGCCTGAGCTGGTGTCCAATGGGCCTGAGGGGGCAGAATCAGGCCCAGGAAGATGGATTTCCCTGTCCCCTCGGCCCCCACCCAGCAGGGGAGGGGGTTGGCTGCTTCATTATGTTTAATGGGATTATTGGGGGGGACAGTAGTCACAGGGCATTAGCTGCTAATTGGGTCCGTAATAAAATTAATAAAACTCTTATGGTCTTTGCCATTAAGTGTAATTAAGGGGGTGCTCTGTGGGGGGGTGTTGTTGGCGGGGAATGGGTACTGAGCTCTCCCTGGTAGAAGGAGCCAGAACAGGAGCAGGTGATGGGGAGGCTGGCAGCCATGCCAAGGCAGGAAGCTGCACCAGCCTTTGGAGCCCACGCCCATCTGGGCTCACCAGCAGGTCCTCTGGGAGCTGGAGGGGGTGAGGTAGACAGGAGGGAAAGAGGGTTCACTCTGTGCAGTAGGTAGGAGCCCAGGGGACATTATTAACCCAGGCTCAATGTCCACACCCTTGAAGAGGCTCAGAACATGGAAGATATATCACCTCTGAGGAGTGATGGTATGGACGAGCTATGAGCTTTGGGGCCTGACTCTGGCTTGTGTCTGCTGTGTGACCTTGGGGGAGCTGCATAACCTCTCTCAGCCTCAGTTGTCCATTTGTAACATGAGAATAATAATTTCATGGTCATGAGAGTTCTGGAAGCTGATGTGGAAGGAAACTAGAAGAGTGACTGTGGTGCTGTTTTTCTTTTTACAAGCTTTTATTTATTTTATTTTGTAATTATGCAAGAAATACTTAAGTCTTGTTGTGTATACAGAAGCATATATGTGAACCTCCCCATCTCATTCTCCCCCTGTCATCAATGGGTGTTTATTTTAGGGGATAGAGTTTTGGGGATACATTTATGTAATATACAGGTACACAGAGAAACATGGTTTTCTCTTCTTTCTTTTATTTTTTATGTAAATGGAATGATATTTCTGTATTGTTTTGCAGTTTGCTTTTTTCCCTTACATTTGTCTTTGTAGTGTTTCCATGCCAGTACATGTAGATCTACTTCATTTTTGCACGGTCACTCAATATTCTATAGTTTGGATATACCACCATTTATTTAAACAATTACCTATTGATGAGCATTTAAGTTGTTTCCAATATATGACATTTAAGCAATAGACCATACTTGTTTAATCTTTGTGTACTTATTTATTTGTGTGGGCTAGATTTCTGGAAGTTGAATAGTTGGGCCCCGGGATACATACATTTTATTTATATTTGTGTGTATAATTTATTTTTGAAAGGTAAAATACGTACAAAGTTCAAAAAAATCATAAAGTATGAAAAGTATAAGTAAAAATTTTGTCTCCCTCCCACTCCTGCCCTCCATTCCTCTTCCCACAGCCACTACTGTTACTTCTTGAGGATTTTTTAAAAGATATTTTCAAAGATATGTGAATGTTTGTTTGTGTATTTCCCTTCTTCCCTGCCCCCGCAAATAGTGACATCTTCTATATTCTGCTCTGCACCTTGCTATCCTTATATCTTTTTTAAAAGAAATATTTATTTATTGTATTTATTTGGCTGCACCGGGTCTTAGTTGCGGCACGCGGGATCTTCCTTGCAGCACGCAGGATCTTTAGCTGCAGCATGCATGCGGGATCTAGTTCCCCGACCAGGGATCGAACCGGGTCCCCCTGCATTGGGAGTGCGGAGTCTTAACCGCTGGACCACGAGGGAAGTCCCACTATCCTTATACCTTGAAGATCGTTCTTGATGGGCACATGCAGATTATTCTCTTGAATGGCTGCATAGTATTCCACTGTATGGCTGTGGCTTCATTATTTAGTTAGTCCTCTAGGTGGACACCTAGAAGGTTCCTAGTCTTTAGCTCTTAAATGCTGCAATAAGTTCTCTTGATATATTCCTCTGAGAACAGGTGAGGACATATGCAGGCAAATTCCTAGAAGTAGAATTGCTGGGTCAAATGAGATGTCCAGTGAAAGTTGTGTAAAAAACTTGCCAGATCGCACATCGAAATGATTGTACCAATCTAGCCCCACTCCCAACCCGGTGTAGCTGCCGCCTCCCAGGCCCTTAGCTGCAGCCACATCAGCTGCGCTCAGGCACACTCATGGGCAACAGGTTCTGCTGGCAGCTCCTGGGATCAGGGAGTCCAAGGCAAGTGCAGCTTTCCCCGGGAGAAGTGGGCAAGAAAAGAAAAGCATAAGCCCTCCCCTCTGTGCCCAAGAAAGTCACTGGGTAAACACAGTTGTCAGAGGGGAGGAAGAGTTACAGTCGGGGTCAGGGGTTAATGCAGATGGAGCTACTGGACACGCTGCACAGAGCAAACAAAACAAGTTAGGCTGAAGGAGGGGCTGGCCCTGGTGGGGGGCGCCAGCTAGCTTGGACTCAGCTCTTTCCTGGGCAACTGCTGTCATGGGCACGGGTTCCGGGCTGCTAAGGACCTTGTGGCTGGCCGCTGGGCTCTGAGGCCACGGCACAGCTCTCCCCTTCCATAAGGCCTCCCAGCCCAGAGCTAGAAGGGCGGGCCCGCTGAGCAGCCCTGCCTGACTCCAGGGCCCCTCCACGGGGTAATCCCCCTGGAGCCCCGTCTGGGAGGCTATTAGAGGTGAGCCAGGCGGCGGGCCCTGGAGCCAGGCACAGCTTTTAGAGCATTCCTGGGCATTAGGCTCCCTGTCCCAGCCCAGCCTTGCCCTCACCCCACTGAGCCCCAGGGCCTTCTCTGCCTCAGCCACTCCTGGCCTAATTACAGGTGTCCATGTCGGGGTCAGCAGTGGGGTTAATTTGGAGCTTGTCCTGGGGCGTCCAGGGCTCATTAATGGAGTCCCAAGGAGTCCAGAGGATGAGCCAGGCAAACAGGGGATTAGGGGCCAAGGAAGACTGTTGTTGGGGAACAATGGGTTAGACAGGACTGTGAGTGGGGCCCCAGGTGGGGATCAGCTTCAAGTGTGTGTGTGCACATTCACCATGCAGACGCTCAGAGACACAGCAGGTGCTTGGACACACAGACACACGCAGCCTTGGAGCCACATACTCACCAGACACATGGATTTCATACCCACACAGGCTTACATGTCATTATGACTCAGAACTGCTTCCCACGAAGCCGCGGGTTATGCTAGGGTGGGGACTTGGGGGAGATGAACCAGAGATTCTCTCTCCAGCCAGAAACCCTGGCCTGCCCCTGCCAGCCTCCCTTGATGCCCATCCCACCCCCACCAGGGTGATGATGTTCCCTTTTCCTTTTCTTTCAGCACCTCCTCCTGCCCCAGGACTGAAATTCTGAAGCGTTGGCCTGTGGGTAGAGTGAATTAGAGCAGGCTCCCAGCCAGGCTGGGGGAGAGAAGGGGGTTCTTCCTCCACGGCCCACAGTCCCCCAGAGGGTCCCTGTGCCCAGCTGTCAGCTCAGCTCCCAGAAGAGCCCCCAAACCCATCCTGTGCAGCCTGACCAACCCTTGGGTTCCAAGGGGAGGCATGTCCACACTGCTCAGAGGTCACCGGAGAGGACGAGGAGGAGGAAGAGGAGGAAGGAGCTGATAGGAGCCAGGGCTGGGAGGGGCAGGGCAGGGGGAAATCACTTAACCCCGGAGCCGCCACTGGTCTTTGGAACCCCCGGCACTGATGGGGGCCAGCTGGAGCTGGCTGAGGACGAGAGGCCCAAGTGTGGGAATCCAGGGAGGGGGCCTCCCAGGGCTTCCTGGGTCAGCTGGGAGGAGTGCACCAGAGCCTTCTTCCACAGCCTGCCTGGCTGCCACCATTGCTGTGTAGGATGTGGAGACAGGACCTGGCTCCCGAGCTCTGGTGCTGATGACAGGGACCTTTTTCCAGCATTAACCACCATCCCGCCCCGGGCTAGCTGGCTGGCTCCACTCCTAGCATGGTGGCCGTGGCAGCAGGGATTGTGGGGGAGGGGCAGGTAGGGGGCTCAGAAACCCAGCATTCGACAGTGGAAGAGTCAGATTTTCCCAAGCATGCCTCCTTCCGTCTGTGTCCCCTTCCCAAGGCACCCCCTTGACTAGTATTTAGAGGTCACCCCAGAGGCAGTGTGACTTCCATTACAGAAATAGCCACTACTCCATCCCACTAACTTAAACTTCTCATCAGTAAGGGTGCCCACAGGGCTAGGCTGCCACCTGTTGTCACCTCACCTTGGTCCTAGGCATCACCCGTTCCCTCCCTGGGCTCCCTGCCTGCCCCATGCCATCCCTAGAACCCCCCACATACTCCAGGACCATAATTGAATATAAAGGCCCAGAAGCCAGTGCAAACAGCAGCATTAATCACCAGCAACCTGGCAGCCTCCTGCCATAGATCTTTCTCACACGTAAAATAGCTCACGTTAATCACTGCAGCTGATTTATTGTCTTCTCCGCCTTGTACATAAATTATTCACCATTGCGGGGCCCGTGTGGAGGAATCCTGTAATGAGGGCTTCCATCCTTCCTTCTCTGAGGTGGATCTTCAGACCTCTGGGTCCGCATGGCAGCTGTGCAATTCACTAGTTTGGTCCAGACATGGAGCCCCAGGCAAGGGGATTGAGGGGGATGGTAGGGAGAGGGGGCCCCATTCAAGAGCATCTGTCCCACCCAAGAGCACACACGGGAAGTTTTCAGCTCCAGGAAATAGAGCTAAGCCCTCGGGCACCTCTGCAGTTCTGGACAGAAGAAATGGGGTTTAGAATGGGGCCTGTTGGTGGCCCCTGGGCTTCCTAAGACTGGGCTGGGTAGAGCAGTGTGAGACTTTACGTGGAGGTTCCTGATCAACACCTGAGTCTCCACTGCCAATCAAGCCCAGCTCTTGGGAGTTCCCGGTCCCAGGAAGGAGGATGTGGGCATGTCCACGGGACTTGGAGACCTGCCTCCCCCTTCGCTCCTTCCTACCCTGGGGTCTGTGCTGCTCTCTGGCCATGGCCTCAGAAGGTGGTGGCAGTAGTTATAGCAATGTCCACCAGATGGCAGACCTAAAACCCAGGACAGCAGCTCCAGGAGGCAGGAAACAGCACTTGTGTGAGGAAGTGCCTTTGGAAAGGTAGGTATCCCCTGAGGAGAGTGATGGAGAATAAGTGGAGATGGTAGAGTCTTCTGAGGGAAAGAGCCCTTAACCTCAGTGGGACCAAAAGACAGGGCCCATCTCACACATCCAAACCACACATGGTGCCATCTTCAAATGAGGTCATCTCAGGAGGAGTTGGGAGCCCAGGAGGTGTGTGTAGGCAGTGGGACCCCTGCGGGGAAGGACGCAGCTAGTCCTGACTTCACTGGCCCTGGTCCAGCTCCCCTGAAATGCAGCCAGCCTGTCAAGGCTCTCCTTACCAGGCTCAAGTCTATCGGTTCCTGCTCCTTCTCTCTTGGCTGGGAGACCCTTGGTAGCAGCCAAAACAGGAGCTACTGGTGTAATATGGTCAGTGGGGGTCCAGCAAAGCCCAGCTCTCAGCATCTGGAGCACCCACTGATCCTGCAGACTGATCATTCAAACACACAGGCCTGTGAGTTGCTTGGATCCATTCCACTCAAGGACCTCTCTCCCCCCACAGACCCACTCTTTCCTCCCTCTTCCAAGTAGAGTGGTAAGTTGCTCAGAGACACAAATGGGTCCTAAGATTCAGGAGACTTGTGGCTTCAACACTGGGCTTTCCAGAGATCCCCAGCGGGACCCTTCTCCAAACCCATCAGCCCCCACATGTGCCTTGGGGTTATGGTCGTATGCCATCTACTGAGGCTGGGCAGACACTGTAGCATGATGGTGTGCACAGCGTGTGTGGCATTGCATGGCTACCTAGCCAATGAAATGCCTCCACCAGAGATGCTGGGCTCTGGCCCTTTAAATATCCTGAGCCCTGAGGGTGGAGCTGGCAGAACCAGGCTCTAAAGGACAGCCAGGCCTCCTTTAGGCCCAGCTGCCTCAACTGGAGTCCTAGGAAAACAACTGGAACATCCATCTCCTTGGCAGTTCTTGTCTAGGTGTCCGTGCTGTAAACCCCTAAGTCCGGCTCTCAGCAGGTGTTATCTGGGATCCCAGGGTGTCCCTCCTGGCTCCCACCAGGGCCTTTGTGTCCTAACGGGAACTTCCAGCCCCAGGCAGGGCCCCATCTCCTGCTCTTAGGCTACTTGAAGGCAAGGTCAAGACGTCCCCATCAATGAAGACATGTTTCTCCATGTGTGACTCCTGGGCCTATTGAGCAGGCTGTGAGGATGGGCTCCAGGGAATGGAACTGTCGCCAAGCTTCCTAAAGTCTGCACAAGAGACTTCCCTGGAGCCAGGGGAAAGCCCTGTTAGAACTGAAGCTTCCTGAAGGCAGCCACAGACCAGGGCAGGTGGGTGGGGAGGTCTTCCTAGTTGGCCTCAAGGGCTGACTTCCCTACCGCAGCTGCCCTGGAAGCAGGCACACTGTCGGCCTCCTCCCTGTTCCCCTCCCTTCCCAGCCAGCCCTCCACACCCAGCTTGCCTGGCTTCCCCGGAACCGCTGTCTTCATGTCTGTCTTCGCATTGGTTCCAGGGCTGCCCCAGCCCAGCTTGTTTATCCTTCAGGGTGTCCGAGTGGGTATTTCAACCCCAATTATGCTCTGACCACAGTCACCACAGATACCAAAACAAACGTCTTAGGCGACAGAGATGGGGGAGGCTCAGACAGGCTGGTGCCAGGGGGGTTGATAAAGGGGGATCCACTTGGGCTTGGAGGTGATGAGAGCTGCTCCTAGTGATGGGGCCCTGGGGAGCAGGAGCTCATGGTAACTGGCCTCCTCCGCTAGGCCCAGGCCACAGAGAGGGCAGTCTTGGTCTAAGTGCCCCGCCCTCCCACCTCCAACTTCCATTCATTCTCATCTAATAGAGGCCTGGGAGTGCCTTGGAAAAGTCTTGTCTCTCCCCAGCCACTGGCTAAATCTGGCCTCACCTCCAGAAGACGCAGATCTTGACTCCTCAACCCAGGCCAGCCCGTCTCAGACCTGGTGCTCTGTGTCTGGGGATGGAGGTAACAGTCGGGATTCTAGTCCCAGCTCTGCTGGACTCATTCTCTGACTTGGACTGGGATCCTGTACCTCATTTTCCTATCTCAGGGTCAATTAGCAGGAAATGTTTCCCAGTCTGACTGTCCGTGAGTGAGACTTTTCCTGATCCTCCAAGCCTCCCTGGGGTGCCTGGAGAATGCAGTGAAGCTTCTCGGAGAGTAGTGGTGAGCAGGATGCCGTGCCAGCTGGGGCATTGGGACCAGAGATAAAGAGGACAATCCTGGGCACTGCTGATGGGTGGGCCCTGATTTCTATCTAGAGCTTCAGAGGGATGGGATGCCAGTCAGCCAAGACTAGGGAAAGGCCCCCAGTTCCCATCTGCCTTTGTGACAGGGCAGGAACTGCCCTCCAAACCAGGGGACAGAGCAGAGACCATGCTCAGCACCACCGTCCAGCTGTGCCTGCCCCAAGCTCTGCCAGCCCCCAGCTGGGAGGAGCCCCTCACTCACTGCTGCGCTCTCTGACTTCTCACTCCAATGCCTGCTTTTACCCCCACCCTTGCCCTTCTGCTCTGCCCAGGAAAGGCCAACTCGGCCCATCTGCCCATTGGCCGATCTCTACAATGGGCCACACCTGGGAACATTTTTTAATAACTGTCATAAGAGCAAGGGTAACAAAAACCATCGCCCATTTACTGAACACTTTCCATGTGTTGTGCCAGATGTTTTTGCAATTTGATCTTCATATCAGTCCTGCCAGGCAGGCAGATATAGCAGCCCCGCTCTACAGATGAGGAAATGGAGACTTAGAGAGGTTAAGTAAATTGTCCAAAACCGCATCACTAGGAAGTGGGAAAACTGGGTTCAAACCCAATTAAGTCTGATTTCTGAGCCCAGGGTTTTTGTACCAGGCTCAGAATGGCCTGAGGAGGGCCCAGATGAAACCCAGTGGGTTTCCATTTCTGATCTCTGTTCTGGCCTCTCTTGCTCATTCAACCCTCGCCGCTGCACAAACAGAGGCAGCCTCTGCCCCGGGGCTGGAGCCACAATGTGGCAGGTGGAGGGACGCGAGGTGCTCTGTTGCAGCCAGAAATCTGCTTCCCAGCCACTCCTCAGAGGCCTGGACTCACCTTCCTCCCCAACACACACTTAGAGTGGGGTCAAGGTTAAGATTAGACACTTGGCCCCTGGAAAGGAGGGAGAGCCACCAGGGGCTTATGAGGGTGAGTGTGGGTGCACTTGTGCCTGTGTGAGTTGTATGCGGGACACTGAGAGTGTATGTGTCTGTGACTGCATGTAGTTGTGTGCCTGCAAGGCTGTGTGTTCACCAGCGTGAGAGTGTGAATGTGTGGGTCTTTGAAGGAGCAAGTGTGACTAGGTATGTGAGCATGTAACCATGTGGGGTATGGGTGCTACTGAGTGTAAATGATTGTGCAGGGGTGTGGGAGCACAAACACGAGTGGGAAGGAGAGTTCCTGTTGGTGTGTCTTAGAGGAAAAATCCCAGAAGATCCAGAGTCCAATGTCTGCTCTGCTATTGACCAGCTCTGTGGCTTGGGCATGTTACTTCTCTAAGTTTCCACACCTGCAAATGTGTAGAAAGCCTCTCACAAGGTAACCATGAGGACCAAATGCAGTTATGGGGCGGAGAGCATTTTGTAATCTGTCAACTGTAGGTTCTTGGGAAGTCAGTGAGATCTCTCCATCTTCTGCCTTCCTCCCTCAACTCCCACCTCCAAGACATGCTCATGCCAGGTTCCAAGCTGGGGTGGGATGGCATGCCAGAGCCGCAGCCCACCCAGTGAGGCTCCGGGGCCCAGGGTCAGGAGGGCTGGTTAGAGATGGGAGAGCGAACAGGCATAGCTGCCACATTGGCTCCGTGTGCTGGACTCAGGCTCCCATCTGCACCCCACTGCTCTGCTCTGCTCCAGGGGACCCCCCTCCATCTCACCACAACCTACCACATTCTGGAAACTACTGCCGCCTCCCTCTATAGAGGTGAAGGCCCCAGGGTAGAGGCTCTCTCTCCATGTCTCCCTTCTGACTTTCTGCAGACCATTCCCCACTAAGGTCCCAGGGTCCTAGGCTTGTGGCAGCCTTTGTCCAGCCTTCACTGAGCTTCTCAGGTGATTCTGGTGCCATTGGTCCATGCACCTGCATTTGGAAACCATCTACTGAGTGTGGTGGTTCTCAACCCTAGCTACACATCACACAGGAATCACCCAAGGATGATTTGAACAATCCTGATGCCAGGCTGTACCCCGGACCAGCCTCTCTAATCATGAAAATAGTTTTAAAGCTCCCCCAGGTGATTCTAATGTGCAGCCAAAATTGAAAACCACTGATAATGATTCCCAAACTTCCCTGGTGAAAAGAATCACTTGAGTTGCTTGGTAAATACACAGCTTCCCAGGCCCCTCCCCTGGAAATTCTGATTTGATGGAGCTAGGATGGGGCCCAGGAACGAGCATTTTAATAAATATCCCAGGCAATTCTAATTATCAGGGAATTTTGGAGAACTAGCCTAGAGCTGTGCTTCTCAAACTTTAATGTGCGTAAGACTCATCTAGGAGTCTTGTTAAAATGCAGATTCTGGTTCAGAAGTTCTGAGGAGAGAGCCTGAGGAACTCGAAGTAGTTCTGTCCAGCCAGAGCATAAACTATGAGATGGTAAATGATAAGAGATGAGACGAAAGAGAAAGCAGAGACCTTGCAAAACCTGACAAAGATCTTGAACTTGAATTTGACCTCCAAGGCAATGAGGAACCACAGAGTGTTTTTAACAGAGGAGTAGCTTGTTCAGATACATATTTTAGAAAGATTATTCTTGTGGCCACGTGGGGGATGGGTCAGAGAATTAGACTCCAGTCAGGAGGTTGTAGCCTTGGTCCAGGTGGAAGTTGTTGGCCTGGGCTAAGGAGGTGGGGAGGAGGGAGAGAGAACTTAGTAATCCTGGGGAGGGCTTAGTGATCAGTTGGTTGTGGGGTGAGGTGGAGGGTAAAGGAGGCTTAAGAGTGGCCCCTGGGTTGGCTGCTGACTTGGCAACTAGTGAAGAGAAGTGAGCCCTACCTCGGCTGGGTTAGGACACTTCCTTCCACACCTGCTACCCCAGGATCTGGTAATTGTTTGGCCTTAGGCTCCTGTGGGACTAGGGTGAGGAGAGGCAACAGAAGCAGCCTGGAATATGTTATGGAACTGAGGTCTTAGAGAGCCCCTCTTCTTGACCTTGGGAAACTCTGGATGTTCCCTGTCAGCAGTTGTCAAGACTTGCAGGCTGCTTTGGGAATTAAGTCTTCTGCATACCTTGGCCCTCTACTTTATCCCTCTCTGGCTTCTTTCTAGACACAGAAGCCCAGAGGAAGGGAAATTGAGGTCCAAGAAGCACCCTGGCTCATGGTTCCTATCTGGCAGACTCTCACTGTGGACCCTAAGTACCCCAAGACCTCTCCAGGCCATTCCTCCTGGCATCTCTGCTTGGCACACTGGCCCATCCTGCCTTTGACCATAGCCCTCCCCTATTCCCTCACAGTGAGCTCAGACTGCCTCTTGGACCATCCACTCCAAGGACCTGTTTTCCTGTCTGGGAACTCATTTATTCCTGTTTGCTGCTGGCTCAGCATCCCCTAGACCCAGATGCTCCTCTGCAGTTTCCAGGCTGCTCTGTCAAATCTTTCTCTGATACAGCTTCTTCTGTGGTACAAGTGTGCATTAAAACTGAGATTCAAGTCATGCTGATCAGGGCGGAAGGGCCATTCCACCACAAATAGTTGCCATCAGCATCTATAGCATATTAGTGAGAAATAATAATATGCTGGACACCAAACTAAGGTCTTTACATGTGTTATCTCAGTGTATGTTCACCACATCCCCAAGAAAGGTTCTCATATTATTCCTATTTTACAGATGAAGAAATAAGCAAAGATGTTAAGTAACTTGCCCAAGATCACTAGGCTAGAAATTGGAACTGGAGCCCTGTTGCATCTAATGCCAAGTGCCTGTTCTTAACCACTGCATGATACTGCCTTTCATGGTCTTCATCACCATCCAAGGCCTCAGTTAAGTCCTCTGCCTAGGATCAGCCTCAGATTCTGGATTCTTCCAGAGCAAACATCAGGCCAGGGCTAAGGCTCGTGCCCAGAAAAACTGAAGCAGGGAACAGATGGTAACCCTGGAAGGGATTTTGCTGCAGCAGAAGGAGTTGGGGATCAGGATTCAAAAGGACTGAGGTTGTCTTGCTCTGCCCCTTGATATCTGAGTGGACCCGGTCAAGTCTTCAACCTCTCTGAGCATCAGTTTCCTCGTCGGCAACATGAGGGTAGCAGCAAAAGCTACCTGTCAGAGTTGTAATGAGGAACAAGTGAGGAAATGTACAAGGGAGGATCCTATCAACTGCAGAGGGCTGCCCGATGGAATGACTGATAGTGCCAGCCGCCACTCAATATTTGTCATGATGGCTGAATGAGTACAGCCAGGAACCCCTGGGCCTGGACTTGTCTCTAAGACGACAGACTTCAGGTCAAACAAGTCTGGTGAACTTGCCACTCTCCACCTTCCATTCTCCTTTTGTGATCTTTCTGCAGCTATGTCTTGAGCCCTGGCCATCTTTCCTTACTTCGGTAAAATGAGGGACCCTAGCCAGTCAGACTGGATAGCTCCCCAATTTTAACTTTCCAGAGGTGGAATGGAAGGCAAATCTTTGTGACGTTTGCCAAAGCAGAATTGCTGCCAAAGAGGGTCTCCTCTCTTCAGTCAGTGGCTAAAACTCTTTGTGCCTCGTGTGTGTATGTCAAGTTTCACTGCTGATCCCATTAATTCATTCAGTGCACCTGTATTAAAATTTATTTTAAATTTCAAAATTCTTGCTGTAAGAAAGATAGACGAAGCACCCTTTCCAAATCCAGACTCCTCCCCAGAGGTCACTGCTGTGGTCAGTTTACTGGGTATCCTTCCAGATCATTTCCTATGCATTTATCTCTATGTGTATATTATAAATAAACAAACCATTTTGGGAGTGTGTTTTTATCTTTTCACACAAGTGTTCTTATTTTCCTGCAATTTGCTTTTCTAATTAAAAATATGGCTTGGAGGGACTTCCCTGGTGGCGCAGTGGTTAAGAATCTGCCTGCCAATGCAGGGGACACGGGTTCGAGCCCTGGTCTGGGAAGTTTCCACATGCTGCGGAGCGACTAAGCCCATGCGCCACAACTACTGAGCCTGTGCTCTAGAGCCCGCGAGCCACAACTACTGAAGCCCGTGCTCCACAACAAGAGAAGCCACCACAATGAGAAGCCCACGCACCGCAACGAAGAGTAGCCGCGGCTCACCACAACTAGAGAAAGCCTGTGCGCAGCAACGAAGACCAAAAATAAATAAATAAATAAATTTAAAAAAAATATGGCTTGGAGATTTTCCTGAATCAATACATAGAGATTTACCTCATTATTTTTAACTGCTACATATTAAATATTCCGTAACATGGGGTATCACCCCCCCACAGTGGACTGTTAAGTTGCTTCTAATATTTCATTGTTATAAACAATGCTTAGTAAACTCTCTGGTATGTGGTGCTGTGAGCAGACATGAATATTTCGTTAGGATAATGGATATCTAGAAATAGAGTTGCTAAGACAAAGATGCACATTGTTAATTTTAATAGAAACTGCCAAAGTACTCTCCAAGAAGACTGGATCAATTTACAGCATTTCCAATTACTGATGAGGCAACCCATTTACATACTCTCTCCAATGTTGGATACTATCAGTTTTCTGAATTTTTGCTAATCTATTGGATCAAGCAAAAATGAATTTTATGTTTGTTTTAATTTGCATTTCTATAATTAGGAATCGCACTTCTCTAATGCTGAGCATATTTTCTTAAGTTTATTGGACATTTTGTATTTCTGTATCTATAAATTGCCTGTTCCTATACTTTGCCCATTTTTTAATGCTTTTTTAATTTTTTTTTGGCTACACTGTGTGCCTTACCTCAGTTCCCTGACCAGGGATTTAACCTGGGCCACGGCAGTTAAAGCACCGAATCCTAACCACTAGACCACCAGGGAATTCTCACCTAATGTGTTTTTAAAAACCTCTTTCTTGGTGTGTTAGAATTCTTTATTCTGGATGTTAATATTTGTTATGCTTTGGTTGCTTGTCTTTCTATGTCATTTCTGACCTTTTATCACACAGCAGTTTTAAATTTAGATGTAGTATATTTGTCAATGTTTTTCTTTATGGCTCTTATAGTTTGTGTCTTATTTTAAACAGCCTTCTTTAATCCAAAATTATTTAATTTTAACTTGTCTTCTAACATCTTTAGAGTCATTTATTTCCTCTGGAATCTACTTTGTGAGTGGTGCAAGATAGAAATACTGTATCGTTTTGTAAAGTTTGGAGACCTCCGCCACCATCACCGGGTACCTGGACTAGGAATCTGACTTGCTAGTATCAAGGCTTGCCCGTTAGTGTTTTCACAATTTGGAAGTGAGAGACCTTGTAAGCAATGGCAGGTATCTGGTGTGGGGAAGGTAGGGTGGGCCTGGAGGTGGGTGGGATGTGAGAGGTCCCCTCACAGGGCTCAGCTGAGTGAAGAGAAGTATAGGATGCTGGCCTTGGCTCTCCCTTTCCCCCCTTCAGTATGAACATGGCTCCAGGCGAAGAGAACTGCAGGTGATCCCCTGATGGTCCTGACAGGCAAGTCTATGGGTACAGCACGTGTTATACCACATGAATGGTCTGTTTCCTTAGCACCGTCCACACTAAAATATCAACCCCCGGGGGCAGGGACTCTTCATTTTTATCTCCCCTGCACCTGCCACAGAGCTGGCATCCTAGGGTGAATACACACATACATTCTCCTGCGCACAGGTGCCCTAGGGGCGTGTCCCTGGGTGAGCACGTGGCCCCCTATGTGCATGGATACACGTTGAGGGCACAGTGTGTGTCCTCGAGTCCTTATGGCCTGTGAGTGCAGGCTGGTCTACCCATGTCTGTGGCAGAAGCCCACGTGTGCCTCTCTTCCCTCCCCCACAGGTTTTTCCACCTCCACTTCTCTGGTCAGGGAGCTTTTTCACCTCTTGGGTGGGAAGGTTTATTAATGGAGATCAAGACATGGCAAATCTTCTAGTTTCTCCTGGGAAAGCCATTCTTTCCCCTCCTTCCTCCCGCTCTTTTTTGCTCTCTTTTCCCCTTCTCTTCCTAGTTCACATCACTCCCCCTCCTCCCTCTGGGAGGAAGCTCATCTGAGCTCAGCCTTTGCTGACACGGCCATTTGGGCCCATTAGCTGCCTCCTAATGAGTGACTGCCTTCTTGGCCCCTTCCCCCACCCCAACTGGGAGGGAGGGATCAATTAGCTGCTACACACACAAACACACACGCGCACACACACACACACACACACATGCCCCTACACATGTATCCATGCCCCCCGTACGTATGTACATGTCACATATACACTCATAAAAACACTCATAACAAACACACATGCATCCTTTCTTCTTGACCAATAATATCTTTTTAGGGGTCCCTACCTTCCACAGTATTCCTCTAGAGAGAGATCCTGCTCAGTTCAATAAGCAGAACATCCATTTCTAACCTCACTCACCCCAGCTCATTCCCAGATTCCCATTATCCCAAATTCAGTCCAACTCTTCTATTTTACCCATGGGCAAACTGAGGCTCAGAGTGGGGAAGTTACTAGTCCAAGATCCTTCAGTTGATTAAAAGCCAAGCTGGAAAGGGACCCGTGTCCTTGGACTCCCAGTCTCGTGCTATTGCTATCAACAGATAGAAATGGGGTGTCCCACTAATGCCCACCCTGTACTCAACAGAGCTGTGAGCTTTCAAAAGTAGTAAGTTCACATTAAGATGTGTAGACATGATCCTGGAGGTGACGGGGACCTGGGGAGGCTCTGCCATGTGCAAAGAAGGGAGAGGGTGAGCTCTGGAGGAGGCCTACCTTGTCCCATGGAGTCAGCTTGGCCCAGAAATCACTGAGAAATGGGTAAAGCCTCAGTTCCTCCTCAGTCCTCTCAAGCCTTGCCTTGACTTTCTCTCCCTCCAGTGAGTACTGACCTCAGGGATTCCTGATGGAAACTCCCTCTTGTTCAGATAGGAAGGGGGCACCTTGTTGAGGATTCTGTTCCAAAGAGTCTCCCCTGAGGACTGCGGAAGGGCCATCCTGGCCCTGGCCCATTCTCTAAATTCTGTATGAGGATAGGAAATGCAGGCACTGGGTTGCAGGCCTGAGGCACACAGGACCCAGCAGGGACAGCCCAGGCCACCTGGGTCAGAACACCCACTGCATCCAGCCATTTGGGAGTCTCGGAACCCTCAGCAGCTGGGGCGCGGCTGAACCTTGGCAACTCACACCTCCCCAGGTCCCACCCCTGCAGACTCTGTAGGAAGAGGGGTTGAGGACAGGTCTGGGGGCAGGGGTGGGAGGGTCCTTCTGAAAGTTTACCCAGGAGCAGTCACAGAAAGCTTACCTGGAGGCCTTCCAGAGTCTCCACTTGCCCCCAGGAGCTAGGAATAGTACTTGCCTTGTCCCTGCTCAGCCCCTCCCAGAGGCAGAAGTGGAGGGCTGGAGTTCTTAACTAAAGGCCCCTCTTCTCCCTGTGAGCCCCAGACTCACACCCACTCCCTGATCCTGTGTCCCTGCCTGGGAGGTACTGTGAAGACTGAGGCCTGTCTGCCTGCAGCTCTCCTTAACCCTAAGGCCTCAGTGGAACCTGATGAGGACTCGAGAGGGGCATCCCGGGACACATCCATCGGGTGATGTGGACCCTGCAGTGATCTCAGTCAGGATCCCAGGCCTGCTCCCTGCCCTTTCCTTATCAGGGATCAGCCCGGCAGCTTCTACCCTGGATTGAGTTGTGCTGGGCCTTCTCCAGCACAGCCCCTCACCCTGCCCTAAGAGCATGGAGCAGCAGGGGTGTGGCCTGCTTATGTGGGTGGTGGAGCCTCTCACCTCTGCTGGGCTGTCACGGTGCCAGTAAGTAATGGAGGAGGCAATGCGCCCAGGGGCAGAGGGAGTGAGAGCACAGTTTCCAGGTCAGGTAGACTTAGATTAGCAACCAGACTTCCCCCACTTCACACCTGAGTGACATTGGAGAGCTGCCCCACGTTTAAGAGTGTTTTCATCTGTAAAAAAGAGAACCAGAGCTTCTTTGCAAGGATTTTGATACAAGGATTAGAAGGCACATATAATCTCTAATACTATTTGCTTCTGTGTGCATTGACAATTTCTGGAAGGGTAGCAGTGGTCACCTCTGGAAGTGGGAATAACAGGAGGAAGGAAGGGGACTTTTACTTTTCACTTTATTCTCATTTGTACTGTTTTAATACTACTGCTAAGCATACTTTACCTTTATTTAAAGAGAGGAAGGAAAGAGAAGATGAACCACTTCCAGCAAATAGTTGAGCCTCAGTTGAGTCAGTAAATGGCAGTCTTAATTGCTGTCTGTTTACAGGGTAACAATCCCTCCTTCAGTGGGCATTGTGTCTAGGTGTGAAAGTGATTCATAAATAAATTGCTGTATGAATGTTAGGCATGATTAACATCTGGGTAAGGATGTGTTTCTATGCTATGTATGTGAGATGGCTTGAGTAGGTGTGTATATCCTTAAGGGTAATTATGCAAATGTCATAGGATGGTGGTTAAGAGCAAAGGTTGTGTTGCTTGGGTTTGAATCCTGAACCCCCTATTTACTGGAGATATGATCTTGACAAAGTTACTTAACCTTTCTGTGCCTCAGTCTTCCTATCTTTAAAATGGGGATAATGTATACATATAGCTGATTCACTTTGTTGTACAGCAGAAACTAACACAACATTGTAAAACAATTATAGTCCAATAGAGATATTAAAAAAATAAATAAAATGGGGATAATGATTATACCTTCGTCATAGGATTGCTGTGAAGTTAAAATGAGCTAAGTTATATAAAACTCTTAGAACAGCCCCTGGCACATAGTAAGCATTCAAGAAATGTTCTTTATTCTGTGTATCTGTGTACACAAGTTAGTATTTCTCATCCCCTTAAAAGGAGGAACACCGTCTCTGCCCGTCTTCCATCGAGGAGGGGGAGATGTCTGGGTGGGTCTGTCTGTCCTTTGTGGTCGCCTACTGAGGGGGCCTAAGGTGCTGAGGACACCAGGGTCACTCTTTTTCCAAGAGTCCAGAGCCAGGGCCCCATCCTCAGAGGGAGCCCTGGGGAGGGGTATGGTGACTCACAGCTATCTCTCATCCCTTCCATGCTTCCAGGACATTCCTGGGGGTGGCAAGCCCCAGTTGCCCCTCTGGGTCACTCAGATATAATGTCAGCTGAGCCCGCAGGGTGGAATGAGCCACTGAGGGTAGGGGTGGGAAGAAGGAGGTCGCTGTCCGAGTTCAGAGTTCCGGCTGGCTGGAAAGAGAGACCAGGGCAATAGGGGAGGGGGTGCTACAAGCTAAGTTCTGAGAAAAGAATCAGAGCAGCTTCTGACAGTGGCAAGCCTAATCTCCCCACCCCTTCTGAAGGGGTCAGCCCGCCCTCCCACCTACCCCACTCCCAGCTCTTGCTCTCTCTCCTGGTTCTGATGTGATGGCTGTTCCCCTGAAGAGGGGTGCAGGAGGCACCTCTGGGAGATGCTGGGCTGCCAGGCGGGTTGAGCAGGTTTGGGAGACGGTGGGAGGGACCCTGATTTGGGGAGTTACTGGGACCTGGGATGCAGCTGACAGAGCCAGGTTCCTCACGGTGCCGGGGCAGGAGGGGCGTGAATGAGCCCGCTTGGAGGAGGATGGAAGAGCTGAGCCAGGCTGACCCTTCCTGCCCTGGAGACACAGCCCCTTTCCCAGTGTAAACCCTATGTCCTGGAGACCTACAGAAATCTGAGGTTCTGAACCCCCAACTGGGACGTGTGGTAGGCAAGTGTTTGTGGGAATCACAGGGCAAAGTAATTTGGAATGAGATGTACTTATTCTACCTCTCCCACGTAGCACGAGCACTCATACCCCTGGAATCACACATAGGGGCTCATGTGTACGTCCCAACATACAGGCACAAGCACACGCACGGTCACACACATCACCCGCGGGCACGTGTATGCAATCACATAAACACAGATACACAGATAATCACAGGGACAGCGCAGGAACCCGGAATGCTTTCTCTCACTTTAAGATTAAGAAACCAGGTCCCGGGAGTTTAAATAGTGTGGTCAAGGTCTGCCTTTGGGGGTTTCCAAAGAGGGACCCTCTTGAAATTTTTCTCTCCTAAAAAGCCACCCTTACTAATGCCCTGTAGCACCCACTCCCTCCCATGTGCATTTTGTCCCTCTGTAGGGTGGCTGGCCTTCTAGCACTGTCGCATCAGTGTACACACCTGAGGTCGGGCCCAGTGCAGAACTTCGGCTTGAGGGCTCCTGGAGGGGGGCGCCAAACCTTCCCCCATCTGAGTTCTGTGTGCAGGAGCACTGCCTTAGATGGGGTCACTGAATTTCAAGAGGAGGCCAAGGAAGGTGAGACGGAGGTGGGCAGGAGGGCCGGGGGGCTGGGGAGAACCCCAGACTCAGCAACCCTGGTACATATGCCTCTTACACACCCGGACACCCTCACCTTCAGGAAGCACGAGGAGTGGAAGGGAGGAAGAGAATGCAGGGCAAGCTGGCGGAGGTGACCATGGGGACACGTGTGAGGCATGTGGGGGGAAGGTTCAGGAGACAGTCTTCATGTTCATTTTTGGAGGTAAATATTTTATTGAATTATAACATACATTCGGACAATACATAAATTATGCACTTTATGGTTTATTACTCTATACGAGTATAGAGCTCAATGAATTTCCACAAGATAGACACACCCATGTAGACAGTATCCTGATCAAAAAGTAGAATATTATCGGTATCCCAGGGGCCCCCTCATGCCCCCTTTCCAGGCACAATACCCTATCCTGACTTCTCATACCATAGATTAGTTTTACCTATTTTTACCCTTCAGATAAATGGAATCACAGAGCATGTTAACTTCTGTGTCTGGCTTCACTTTAACATTACAGTTCTGAGATCTTTCCGAGCTGTTGTGCTGACACAGCCTTAAACACTATTCGTACCTGGAGATGCACACACACTTATAAGAGCTCACACACAGGCAGGGTCATGTGTATAGGGTTCTGCCATAAGTATGCACATAAACTCACACACAAGCACAAACGCACACCCAAGTTCTCATGCACATGTGCACATTCTCATTACGCTCACATGTGTGACTATCATGCACACATATATATGTATATATAAATATTCCCACCCAGATGCTCATGGTTATACACACTCACGTGGGTTCTCACACACACAAACACGTTCTCAAGACAGGTGTGCTATACTCACGTTGGTTTTCCCACACAAATGCACACCCTCACACCATGCACCATCAGGCTTGTGTGCGGTGCCCATTTCTCACACACCCGTGCCCGCTATCACACGCTGAGGCCAACCCCCAGCCTCTTCGGCTCAGGCTCTAAACAGACAGAGGAATGTGACCAAATCGACAGCTGAAAACTGTCCTGAGAGCAAAGCTGTACTTTGTTGAGAAATCTGAGCTCTTATTGGAGGGATACAAGTGTCTGTGTGTCTGGAGGCTGCGGGGAGAAGAGAGGTGGTGGGGTGGTCTCCCAGGGCGCCTGTGGCCATTGGGCTGTTTCTGTTATAAAAAATGATGAAAGGACGAGAGCAGTGAGAGCATGGCTGTGAGTAAATAAAGCTGCCACCTTTGACCCCTGGAGGGCAGGGCTCATCCCAGAACGAATGCTCATTAGGGAGGGGGGTGCTCAGGCCCAGCCCAAGTTCTCCAGCACCCCAGGCTCAAGGCCAGACTCCCAGGGGGAGGGGGAGGGGACCTGAGACCCTGTATGATGCTAGCGGACATGTAAAGGGAGTAGGGGGAGGAGGTTGGGGACATTCATGGGGGAGGGGTGGGGACAGGGAGGAGGGCTCTGACTTCTGACTCTCTCTCTCTCTCTCTCTCTGCACCTCTCCAGGTCTCTTCTGCTCCTGGGCTCCGAAACAAGCATATGTCCCCCTTCTCATGTTTAAGGCTTGCTTTGCTTGTTTTTCTAATCACCAGGAACTACAGGCAAACAGGGGTTAGCAAAAATAACAAACACAGGCAAACTACAAAGTCACCAGGAATTCCAAAAAGGTTGAGAAGTGGCTGATTCCGGCTTTGACAGAAATGAGAGTGTTGCTGGGCCTGTCCCCGCCCCGACCGTGAGCCCCTGCTGAACTCCCTCCCAGTAGGTCTGTCCAGCTCAGCCCCCAGCAGGCACAGTCCCTGGTTTGAAGAAAACTCTGTCTGGGGCAGTGGCATTGAAACGGTCGTCATCCCAGCTTGCTGTCCTTATATGTGTTTGTCTGCACAGAGTACAGAGTTGGCTGCATGGATAAATAAGTGAATAAATGAATGGGTGTATGAACGAAAGAAGGTTTCATTCTGTGGGTCTGGGTTCAAAAGTCTTCCAACACATATGTGGGGATGGCCTCACTGTGGAGTCAGGAAGGACCCTCAGCCGTTTCCAGACCTCCTCCTTCTCTTCTCTCTGCAGCCGACCCTCTGGACACCCCCTCTCCCCAGGGTTGACATTCACTTTATTCTGTAGCCACCTTGGCTCCTAGAGGTTCCCCCGGTTCCGGTCCCCAGGAGAAGAAAGTGCTTTGCAATCTGGCTCTCAAAGAGCCCTGCCCTGCAGGTCTCTCCATCCTGCATGGACCCAGTAGTCACTCCCTTTGCCCTTTCTGGGAGACACTAAGTAGGTCCTGGGAAGTCCTGCCTTGGCTAATTATAATGAGAGTGATAATAACAATGACATATAGCAATAAACACAGAAGTTTTCATCAAAAGATAAGGATACTCCCAGGTTTATGTGTGAGGGACATATAGGGAAAGATGATAGGAAACAGACCATTACACCTGCACCCCTGCCATCCCATCTGTGTCTGACTTAGCAAGAGGAATAGGGGAAGACAGAACAAGAAAAGCTTCTCCATTCTCCTGTAAACCTGGAGACTTGTGGCTGGAGTTGAACTGGAGGGAGGGATCATTGGAGGAAGCCAGGCAAGAACACTCCAAGCAGGACAGAGCTCGCCTGGGAGGCCAGTCCTTGGCTGGGGAAGCTGCCTCTGTCCAGTGAGACATGGCCCGCAGCCAAGTGCCCATGACCTGGCCCCTCTTTATACCTCAGGCACAAAGCCTATTTCCCCCCAAATTCCTAATGGCGACTTGGCTTGGTCTTTGTCCCTGCGGGGGAGGGGAGGCTGAACCCCCATGGCGGGGAGGAGGAATCTGAGGCAGCTGAGCCCTGTGTGTCAGCGCTGGATTCTTGGTCTGCACCAGAGGGCCCCTCTTGGCCAAGTCTCTCTGGCCTCGTCAGCTGAGATGAGGGAGAGAGCCAGGTGGGCTCAGCTCCAAAACCAGCCAGAGACCCAGAAGACATAGGTATCACAGAAATCAAACACTGCTTTCTGCCTCTTCCCTTAGAATTCCCTCAACCTCAAATTCCCCCAAATCATGACCGACTTTTACTGAGAAGTTACTCTGGGCCACACACTATTATGTGGATTTACATGAATTAACTGATTTAATCTTCACAATAATTCTAGGAATAGATGTTATTATTATCCCCATTTTATAGATGACAAAATTGAGATCCAGAGAGGTTAAGTTACTGGTCTAAGGTCACCCGGTTTTTAGATGGATGACTGAAATTGGAACCCACGCAGTCTAGCCTCTAAGGAGCTGGTGAGTATAACCAGCTGGTAGGAGCTGGCTTGGGGACAGGGAAGCCCAGGTTCAGGGCCACATTCAGGAGTCAAATCAGAAGGTAGTGAGTATCTCGTTAGCTGTCCTAGATCTCTGCTGCCAGAGTCCCCCCATCTGACCTAGGGCAGATGTAGTCCTAGCCCTTCTACAAGCAGCACCAACTTCTCCTCTGTGTTGATGGAAAGGCGGGATGACTTACACCCTTTTCTTTCCCTATTTTACGGAACTCCTCCCTTCTCAACAACTAAAGATTCCATCAGTTTGAAACACCAAATATTTACAGCAACTGTAATGTTTCATCCCTTGATCCTTATCAAGGTTAAGACCTGTCCTTTTTTGAAGCTGCAGTCAGTAAGAACATACAATCTTTTGTGAATTTTTAAAGTTTAACATTGCATTGTACCTATATTTCCCTGCATCGTCTTAGTCATCATTTAAATTATTTAATCCATCTCGTGTTTAAGTTTATGATGTAAAATAAACTAATTTTTCAAGTGGAAAACCTTTTCACAACCCCATTTATTGAGTTATGTTCCTTTCTCCCTTGTTCTCTAACATTTATATTAAATTCTTAGGTGTGATTGGGTCTATTTCTGGGCTCTCTTCTGTCCCACTGATTTTGGTCTATTTTGGTCCCACACCACGCTGTTTCCATTTAGTTGCCCTATAACAAAATGTTTTAACATCTGGTCAAACTTGCTCTTGTTTAGAAAATTATTTGATATATTCACCTATTTACTCTTTCATGTGAAACTTGGAATCATTTTTTTCTGAGTTCAAGAAAATTTTTCTGAGTTTAAGTGTGATTTTGATTAGTAGGGCATCACTGTAAATTTTTCTTGGGGAATATTGATATTTTTACACTGCTTAGCATCTTCATCTAGGAATGTGACATGTCCTACTGCTTGCCTGTGTCATAGTTAGCAGTTTGAATGGCTGTGTACTATTCCTTTGAGCTGACGTTCCCAGCTGGCTTAACCATTTCCCTAGTGTTGGGTATTTGGGTTGCTTCCAAGGTTGAGCTACTATGAATAGTGCTGCTATAAACATCTTTGTACAAATTGCTTTTTTATTTCCTTGGGATATGATCCCAAAAGTGGGATTATCTGATCAAAGGATATGAAAAGTATCGTGGTTTTTGTTACATAACCCAGGGAGGATGGGACCAATTTACAGCGCCACCAGCAACATATGAAGAAATGCCTGCTTTTCCCTTAACAAAACCTTGAGCAGCTTGAACACTTAAAAGGGTAACTTGTTCCTAAGGTAAACAAACCACAGCTACTGGAGGACAAAAGAAGCGTCTGAGAGCACAGGATTCTGAAGAGAGCTGATTCTACAGCCAAAGAAGCAGGCTGCCCCTGGCCTGTGGCTGTCCTGCTGTCTCTGAATCCTTCTCAGACCCAGATTCCCCATCAGCATGTGAGTCTGGTTTATTTTTATTTACTTAGCATATGTTTGTCCAGCATTTATTATGTGTCAGGTAGTACTCTAAGCACTTTACAAATATTAACTCATTTACTTCTCATAATAAGCTCATGAGACAGATCCTATTCAATATTATTATCATGTCTATTTTACAGAGGAGGAAACCAAGTCACAGAGAAATTTGCTGTAGGTCACATAGTAGGATTTGAACGCAGGCAATCTGGCATCAGATTCTTAACCACTGTGCACTGCACCCTTGACCAGGAACAGGCACTTCAGCTTATAGCTGCCCTTCTTTTTCTGGGTCCTGCAGGAAAGGAAGACCCTAAATCTTCCTGTCTGGGTTTCAGGCCTTCTTATACTGGCCTTCTAATTACTTCCTTCTCATGTACGGCCACCATCTGTTGGATCCTGCCATGCGCCAGCCATTGGGCTAAGCACTTTTAGGTCTTTTCATTTCTTTTAATCCTCACTACAATCACACAAGAAAGGTAACATATCTTTATTTAATAGAGGAGGAAACTAAGGATCAGAGAGGTTAAGTATGTTGCCCAAGACCACACAGCTACTAGAGTGGCAGAAGGAGAATTTGAATCAATGCCTTTCATCTTTGCATTATACTTGGCTCCTTAAAGCCACACCTTTTACCCTAGTCCATTTCTTTTTGCCATGATTGATGTTCTTGAAATACACTGGGGTGGAAACCAACCCTTTTGGTGTAGCTGTGCTGCTCTTCCTGGCCACAGTCAGGCCTGGCTTCACCAGGGCCCAAGTAGCCACCACCAAGAAAAGTGCCACTTTTGCCTTGTGCTTTTTGGAACTTAGAGGCCCCAGTAGCTCCTTCCTGTCCTGTTTTGAAGTCCATGCCCCTTTAGAGCCTACTTCTCTGTGTGTGTGCTTTCCGGTGGAAGATAGCAGAGATGCACGTCTGCATAGGTGAACCCAGGGCTTCAATGACAGCCTGATGTGTTATGCCCAAAGGTTTGTGTTTTGAGAGTGAGGGTCTACAAGTACCCCTGAATTTGTGTGTGTGTTTGTGTGCACACATGTACAAATTGGGTAAAAGAGCTGGTGAGGAAGATTTCCTGTACCAAGAACACTAAGAAAAGACACAGCAGGGAGACTGGACAGGAGAGGCAGGGTGGAGAGAAAGGGAAAAGAGGAAAGACAGTCGAGTTTAATGCTTCGTAAACAAGTGAAGGGATGCTGTGGTAAGTCCGAAGTGACCCAGGCAGATTCAGACAGGTTTGCAGAATTCAGCAAAGTCACCTGTAGCCCAGGGCAGGAATGGCAGGTCAGAGCTGGTGGTAGGTATGCTGGCCTGACCAGGTGTAACCCCAGTTTTAAGGGACAAGGGACTGGATAATACAGTAAAGCATGGCCTCCCTCCCCCATCCTTCAGGCCCTGGGCCCACAGACCCAATGGCCTCTTTGAGGTGAAGACAGTTTGGCCTTGGTAGAGAGGTGGGGGCAGAGGAGAGAAGCTCCAGGAGGCCTAGAAGGAGGCCTTGCCAGTGCCTTTCACCCCTGTGCCTGTTCCAAAGGCCAAGGAAGCTCCCTCTTCCAGAAACTGCTCAAAGGTTTCGCTGACTTCAGAGGGATGGAGGAGGAGGGAGAAAGGAGGGGAGGCCTCTGAGAGGGGAAGCTTCTGCTGAGCCTGCAGGCTACCCAGCCCCTCCCTGGTTCCTCATTACTGAGGTCCTTGGGCATGAAATGTCTTTTTATCTGAAGGCCAAGAAGAACCCAGGGCTGTGTTAATGACCAGCCTGCACCAGGGCAAGGCCTGAAACAGGAGGCTGCCTCTCTTTACCTTGAAATCCTGTCGGCACTTTTCTGCTGTACTGATGTCCTGTTTTTCCAGAACTTGTCTCTACTGCCTTAGTCCTGTCCTCTCAGTTGGACCCTGAAGAGGCCTCAAGAGGAGAGAAGTTAGGGCGGCAAGGAGAAAGCATCTAGTATGTCTGAGGAGCTCACCTACTGGGTCTGGGAAACTGAGGAGGGCTGGACAACATTCAGTTTCAATGACTCCCAGACCCGCAGGGATGACAAACATTTCACATAAATATCACTGCAATAAGAAAGATGGTAAAGCAGAGATGCACCCGATGAATTAGGAAACTTATATTGTTTCATCTTTATATGGATTCTGACAATAGCTTGATGAAATAGAAGGCAGAGTCCACTGTGCCTGTTTTATAAACAAAAAAAAGCATGGGCCAAAGAAGTTCATGAATCTGTTCCAAATTACATTTATAAAGCAGTGTGGATGGGACTCTAATCCATGTCTCTGTGACTCCAAATCAACAACCAACAAAAAAGGTAATTTTTAAAATGTGTGTGCTGTTGGCCCCTTGAGGGCCTCATAAATTATGTCTGGAGAATGTCAGGGGGGGCAGAACTTTGAGCTGGGTTTTGAAGTAGGAGTGGGAATTTCTGTTCCTTTTATTATTGTTATTATTATTCTTTTTTTGAGGTGGGGGGATGGGTGTTGTCAGAGCATTGCACGCACGAGTTGGGTGCTAATGGGAAGGTGAAAGAGTATTTATCTCTCTTAATATTTATTAAAATGGTTAATGGTAGCCAGCAACTGGGGGAGGGTACCACAGATGAAGTGGAAAGTAAGTTAAGGGCCTTGAATGGTGGGATGAGGGGCTTTGATTTTCCCATAGACAACAGTAAGAGGTTTCTAAGCCAGGGAAGAACATGCCCTGGACACCCTTTAGGGGATGAGAATTGGGCCCCTCCAACAGTATGGATTCAGAGGAGAGGAGTGGGGTGCCAGCTGGGGTCAAACTGTTGCTCATAAAGAAATTAAGTGGAAGAAATGAGGGTGTCTGATGAGGCTCCTGGCTTGGAGGTGGATGCGAGGCTGCCTCCAGAGAAGAAGAGCTCCAAGCCAGGAAACCTAGAGGCGAGGGTGGTCCTCGTATCCCGGGAAGAGGGCACAGGCTGGAAGAGCCCCCAAGCACAATGCGGCCATGCTGTGGCCATTCTTACCGAGTACGGCTGGCAGCCCCTGCGTTCTGAACCTCAAGCCTCATTGAGAGGTTATTAATAGGGAGTTTGTCTGGTGTCAGAGCGCAGACATAAACTGCATTAGCATTACCCCATAATCTTATTTAGTAAATGCTCATGCCGCTCCGTCTCCTGTAATTGCATTGGGAAGATGCAGTATTTATGAAAGGGGAGAAGGAGATGTCACTGCTCATCTTGGTGCTGCAGTAAAAGTCCCGGGATGTACGGTGCGGGCAGCCGAGGCCTGGCCCGGGCTTGTGGGAGTGGGCAGCATGGGTGCCTAGGTCTCTCGGGGCGGCCCACCAAGCCTGCCCCCAGCGCGGAGCTTCCCATCCCCACCATCTCTCCCTGGCCTCAGGCAGCAGGGCGTTTTGGATGGAGGCAGCCACTGCTCCCCTTAGCGTACTCCTCCAGAAGGTCCTGGTCACTGCCCTACCGGATGCACTGAGCCCTTCTGCTGGGCGCAAGGCTCCCAGATTTGGCTCACTCCCACCCCTAGCTGGATATCCAGGGACCTTACCTTTGTTGAGTAAGCTGGGTGATCTGTCAAAGCTCAGCAGGCAGCAGTGGAAGGCAACAGCAGGTGGGAGTCCTGGCTGGAGCAGGGGTCCTGGCTGGGGCAGGGTCTCCGTGGCAGTGCTGGCCACTGGATGATACCCAACAACGGCTGCAGCCCTAGGTTCCCAGGGTGGTGGCTCTCTTCTGCTCTCCTAGGATCCCCATGGCTCAGTCCCTAGGACACCCGCCCCACACCCAGTCCCAGGCCTTCTGTTTCTGGGTGGAGGAGGCAAGGGTGCCATCTTGCCCCAAGGTACTCAGAAGGATGGCTGTGTGCCCCCCCCCCCGAACACCCAGTCTCCACAGCTCTTGGGTGGCGCTCACAAGACAAGGAAGTCTTGCTGGTGTGCTGGAGCACCAGCTGGTGGGTGTGTATGAGTGCTGAGGGGCGAGCTGGGACTCTGGTAGGCCACCCCACCCCCACCCCCACCTCCTGCACATGCAGGAGACACAGAGCCGTGCTTCCGGCCTGGCCGTGGGAGTCCCAGGCCTAGGGCAGAGGAGTCATTTCCCAGCCACACCTGGGGGAGCTTCTTGTGGTCAGGGCACTGTGAGTCAGACCTCAAAAAGCTGCGTGTGAGCACTGGATCGGCCGAGATGCAGAGCATGTCAGGGTAGGAGAAGAACAGAACAAAAAGATGCCTGTGCTTGGAAACCATTGTCCAGAAAGACGGGGGATGGAGAGGGGAGCAGAAGTGCAGGTTCAGGAACCACACTGTCAATTGCTGGTGGTGGGGATTCCGGTGGCGGTGTCTGATCCCCGGTGAGGCTGCTGTGGAAATCCAGGATGAGAGGAAGGCAGGTCCCTAGGCAGGCGCTTCCAGCTGCTGGCCTTGGGGTCGGTGTGGCCCCCGGCAGTGGGAGCTGGGTGTCCTTACAAACCCCATTCACACCTCCCTCTCACAGAGCCCCACACTTTACCCTTAAACCACGTTCACACACACATGGCCAGCACTGCACTCACTGTGGGTGGCTCACAGCTCTCCCTGCTCTTGCACACTCACCCACTCACTCACCCCACGCTCACACAGACTACACACACCTCCCTCACTAAGGCATCCAACTGGTCTCATCTCCAGTGGCAGGTTCACCTCCCTCCCCCTCCTGCCCTCACTTCAGGGCCGAAGGGGCACCAAACGGAAGGCAGCTGAGAACCAGGGAGAACGGTGGGCAGAGGAGGGCCGCGGCCCCTCCCTGTGTCAGCTCCCTCGCCGCTATCCCATTAATCAGAGCTTCACAGTCCAGTTGGGGATCCCCGGCGCCCAGTGCCCCAGTAGCCCGCGGGACAATGGGATTATTTCCGGGGGGAGAGGCTGCCTCGGGCAGGGGCTCAGGCGGCGGTGCCTCCTTTCCTCAATCCGTCCCTCGGCACCCAACCAGCGCCTGCGGCGGCCGGGGCGGGTGGCAGAGCGGACGCGGGTGGCGCGGGTGGCAGGGCGTGGCCGGCCTAATTCAATTAGCTGGGTCGCCGCCCCCTCCCCACAACTCTGGGCCGGCTGGGGCTCAGCTTTGGGCAGCTGCTCTTTGTGCTGGGAGCGCATGCATATGGATACAGTCCCTCCGCCTTTGACACCCCCCCCCTTTCTGGCACCTGCGGCTCTGTACCCCGCCCGCCCTGAGAGAAGGAGACCTTGGCCTCCCCAGAAAAGTTGGGAAACAGTTGGCTGCTGGTGGGCCCAAAGTGGCCGTCAGCAGCGGTGCGTGAAGGGAGCGAGGTGGGTTTTACCTGAGCAGGAGGGTCTGCGAGGAAGAGAGTGTACCTGTAGGTTTGTAGCCTCTGTGCAAACCTGCGTGTGTGCGAAGGGAGAGGTTTGGTTTGGTTTTGAATCTGTGTGGAGGATGTCTGAGTGTGGTTGAGTGTGTCTGTGGGCACCTGTGTACGAATGCGCAAAGGAGGCTTTGCGAGCATCTGTGGGGATTGCACACAGGAGTGTCTGCGATTTGTGTGCAAGGGTGAGTGTGGGTCTGTGAGTCTGGGCGCCAGAGGGTGTTTTATCTGCGCCAAGGCTGTATCTGGAAAGCCTCGGGCGTGCAGTGTCTGTAGGTGACCACTGGTGTATATGCCGGGGTCCGGGTGCAGGCAGGACAGTGTGAAACACATTTCCCCCGCCATCACCACGACCACCCGAGCAGCAGCAGCTAACCCTAGCTGCTCCCTGGCCGAATTCAAGGCCCCTCACCCCGCCCCGTGTTTTTCTGATGGAGGAGGAGCTTGGCGAGTTAATTTCAAACCCGAACTCCAGCTCAACTCATTTATTTGGAGGAAACTTCCCGAACCCACCAGGCTGGCGCAGAGACTGTGGCCGGGCGGCCAGACCCTCTCATTGGCGGCGGGGTTCCAGCCGACCAGGCTTTCCTTTGCCAGGAACATCGCGGTCGCGGCTCCGCGGACGCCTGCAGCTTCCAACGTGCCCTGAGCGCTCTCAAAATTACCAGACCTGTCCATGCGAAGGCAGCCCGAGCTCCTAGAGCGACCGCGAGACCTTCAACCCGGCTTCCCGGCCGCAGCCCGGGATTGAGCCCCCTGGGAGTCTGGGTTTCTTGGGCTTGGAGGTCTCCATCCGCCATTCCCCTGAGGCCAAATCTCTGCTCCTGGAGGGGCGAGGAATTGAGGCGAGAAGTCTGGGTAGATCTGGCTGCCGCAGCAGGTTCATGGCCCAGCAGGAAAGCTGGCCTCATTCTCTGATTCCCTGCAGAGACGGAGCGAGAGACCGGCGCACCCGTGGATCCCCAAGGGAGCCTGCCAGCCCCACGCCGAAGGCGGTGACGGTCCTCAGAGGGCTGACCTGCATCAGGCTAGTGCTCTCCCTGCTCCCGCTCCCTCCCAGGCACCTCGGCTGAGGGCCTGGCTAAGGGGGTGCCCTCCGCCACAGGAAATTCCTCAGATCCAGCAGGACAACTGGTCGTTGAATACGGCCAAAGGTAGAGGCCAAGGGTGGGGGAGGCTGGCATGTTCCTGGGGCCCTGGGTCCTAGTTACTGGGACCCACTAGTGGGAAGCCCTCCTGGGCTGTGCCTGTGGAGCCCTCCTGTCGGGGGATGGCAGGGCCATAAAGATCTGTCTTGCCCTGAACTTTCTCTCAGCTCACCCCCCTGCCCCACCTCACCCCACTCCACTCCACCCTTTGCTCCTGAGAGGAGACCTAGCATGGAAGACACACCCAGTCAAGGGCACCAGTACTGGATGATGAGATCTGAGGGCCTCTGGGCCTCCCTTGGGAGGGAGTTGGTCAGAGAGAGGTGAGGCCCTAGCTCAGTGCCCAGAGGTGATGGGGCCAACAGCTTCCTTTTGGTCAGAAGCTGAGGGGGAGGCCTAGAAGGGAGGGCCTGAACATAAGGACCCCATTGCTCAAGCAGGCTTTGGGTTGGGGGTAGGAGGAGGAGAAAGGTGCTGGCCCCTAAATCAGGTGACAGCTGAGATGTGCCCTACATCAGGGAAGGTCTGTCCCCTGTCCCTCTGTCTTTGACCCATTTGGGGTCCCTCCACTGATGGGAAAATGTGTGCCTGTCCTTGCACGTTGGAGAGATCCTCGGGCTTTGCTCTGTAAGCACCATCCTGGCGCTGGCCCTGGACAACCCCCACTGCCTGCCCTGAAGAATCACTGAATTGTGTGGCTGGACCCAGCCTGACCTGCTCACTCCCTCCTCCTCCATCCTAGGTTCCCAGAAAAAACACTACCTCTCCCACCCCCTCACCCCCAGGTTCCTCAGAGGTGAAGTGCCCTTTACTGGGTTTCTAAGTCCCTGAGTCACCAGCTTCACCTGCCTCCTCCATGGATGGGGACATTTTTCTGCCCCTTTCCTGAGGCAGGTAAGCAAGGCAGAAGGGGTACCTTTGGTACTGGGAATCCAGACCCCAATGGCCCCCCTGGTCTGCTTTGTGTTACATGTCCCCTTACATATTTCTCAGCCTGTTCCATCCTTTCCCTTCAAAATGCCTATTGGGCATACCCTGTCTCCCGCTGCCCGCACCCACAGGCCCATACGTGGCTATTTCCCTGACAATTACACTAGAAAATAAGAAGCTCCTCCCACAGATGTACACAGACCATCAGCAGCACACATCATTATTACACTCACACTGTCACACAGTAGCTGAAGGATACTCTCGCCCTGTAGTATGTGCCCATTACAGAGGAACAGTTACAGAAACACACTCTTAGCCTGTTACGGAAAACACACATTCACTTGCATTTTCACTGACATACATCCTTACACAGACAAATCCAGTTTGTAAAAATGACCCAGACTCCCTTCCTCTCTCCCAGCACCCTTACTGACATGTGTTTTGCTTGCAGTTATATACCAATAGCCTAACACAGTACTATCCCAACAGTCTAACACTGATACATAATAGACACTTAACACATACTTGTTGGGTAAATTAACAAAATCAGTCCTCAAAGACATGCCCGGTATGTCTGCACAGCTACCCTCACTGTCATGCACTTTCACATGCAGCTTTCCCCTCATGGACGCACAGTCCCACAAACACAAAGTAATTAAGTTACCACAAACACCCCTAAGCTAAAGGACAACCCCTGGCCCAGGGGTCTCTCCCAGAGCGGGGAGGGAGCCGGGTGGGATCCAAAGAGGCCTCCCCCTGTGGCTGAGCCCTCCCTTTTCTCTTTCCCCTGCCCCAGCCTCAGCCCCAGCTGCTCCCCTTTTAATTGGAGGTACTTCTTTATCCTGCAGACAAGGGGAGGGGGGCTGGGATGGCGCTGGGGTTGGGATGGTGTTACCAGGTGGCCTCAGGGCTCAAACTCACCTAGATGTGCGCAGGATACTCCTGCAAGGCAAGAACCACGACTGCCAAGTTTGGTGTTGAGGAAGCAGCTTGTAATGAGTGGAGTCGGAAAAGCAGCATTTGAGCCAGTCTCTGTCCCTTTCCGGGTTTCTGTGAGTCAGTTTTCTCATCTGTAAAATGGTGATAACAAAAGCCACATCACAAGATTATTGGAAGATGAAATGAGATAATTACTGTGACTGAAGGTGCCTAGGACATCACTTGTGCTTTGTGAGTCCTGCTTTCTTTCCCGCCCTGCCTCTTTCCTAGCAGGGCTACTCTGCAAAGCATGAAAAAGCGCCATGGAAACACCTCCACCGAAGCTGCACTGACTATAAGCGCTGTGTGAGTCTCCTCCCCCATTTCAGAAGACTTTCCAACCTGCAGCACTGTGCTCAGGTAACACTGCTTTCGGGAGGTGAGGGGGCAGAGCCCAGTGAATCCTCACCCTTTTGTCTCATCTTCCTAGGCAGAGATGGGACTGAGAGAGTAACCCTGGCCCCTCAGCAGCTATCCCAGTGGGAGACAAAGGCTGAGGTTAAAGTGGACTCAAAAACTCCAGCTGTGGGGAGGCCAGCACCTCAGAACTAGATTGGGATAAAAGTTGACTCATAAGCAAGAGAGGTGACTGGGAAGCACTGAAAACATCAGGCAGGCAGGCAGCTGTGAGGGTAGGGGAAAGTTAGGACATCCCTGGCTTGTTGGGTTTTGATGAGAAGAGCACCCTGACAGTCTTAGTGGGCCACTAGGCGGCTGTGACCTCTGCCACCCTAGGCTGGGCTAGCAAGGGCGAGGTCTCCTCCCAGGTACTCTGGACAACTGGTGCCAGACCTGAGGAGGTGAGTGAGGCAGATGCCCAAAGGGATGAAACAGGCAGGGTTGGAATGTCATAGGGGCTGGAAAAGTCCATCTGGAGGAAGAAAAGGGAGGAAGAAGAGTGTGAGGAACACTCACGGGGTTTCCAGCATGGGCCAGAGAGTGGCAAAGAGAAGTTGTTCTGAGGGTTACCTAGAAAGACAGGGTTTTAATTGCAGCGGGCAGAACTGTGGTTAGACTCAAATGTGACTTCCTGACTAACAGGAGCAAGGCAACTGGGACCCAGCCTCAAAGGAAGCTGAAGCACCCCTCCCCATCGTTTTCAGCCTTATACAGAGAAAATAGTTCAGATTTGGGGGTTCCCAATCAATCCTCTTCTGTCTGTGGGACTTCGGGAAAGTTTGTTCATCTCACCAAGTCTTAGTTTTTGTTTCCTTTTTTAAAAAAAATAGACTTCCCTGGTGGTGCAGTGGTTAAGAATCCGCCTGCCAATTCAGGGGACACAGGTTTGAGCCCTGGTCCGGGAAGATCCCATGTGCCGCGAAGCAACTAAGCCCATGCACCACAACTACTGAACCCACATGCCTAGAGCCCATGCTCCGCAACAAGAGAAGCCACCGCAATGAGAAGCCCGCGCACCGCAGCGAAGAGTAGCCCCTGCTTGCTGCAACTAGAAAAAGTCTGTGCGCAGCAATGAAGACCCAATGCAGCCAATAAATAAATAAATAAATGTATTTTAAAAAAGAACTTCAAAAAAATTTAAAAATTAAAATAAAAATTATAAAATGAGATATAATTCTTGTACCATAATATTCAGCCCTTTAAATCATACAATTCAGTGGTTTTTTAGTATATTCACAAAGTTGTGCAACCATCACCACTAACTAATTCTAGAATATTTCCATCACTACAAAAAGATCTACAAACAGTAAATGCTGGAGAGGGTGTGGAGAAAAGGGAACCCTTTTGCACTGTTGGTGGGAATGTAAATTGGTACAGCCACTATGGAGAACAGTATGGAGGTTCCTTAAAAAAACTAAAAATAGAACTACCATATGACCCAGCAATCCCACTACTGGGCATATGCCCTGAGAAAACCAGAATTCAAAAGGACACATGTACCACAATGTTCATTGCAGCACTATTTACAATAGCCAGGACATGGAAACAAGCTAAATGTCCGATGATAGATGAATGGATAAAGAAGATGTGGTACATATATACAATGGAATATTATTCAGCCATAAAAAGGAACGAAATTGGGTCATTTGTAGAGATGTGGATGGACCTAGAGTCTGTCATACAGAGTGAAGTAAGCCAGAAAGAGAAAAACAAACATCATATATTAATGCATATATGTGGAATCTAGAAAAATGGTACAGATGAACCTATTTGTAGGGAAGGAATAGAGACGTAGACGTAGAGAACAGACATGTGGACGTGGGGGGAAGGGGAGGGTGGGACAAACTGGGAGATCAGGTTTGACATAAATATACTACCATGTGTAAAATAGATAGCTAGTGGGAACCTGCTGTATAGCACAGGGAGCTCAGCTCAGTGCTCTGTGACAAACTAGATGGGTGGGATGGGGGGGTGGGAGGGAGGTCCAAGAGGGAGGGCATATATGTATACATATAGCTGATTCACTTCATTGTACACCAGAAACTAACACAACACTGTAAAGCAATTTTACTCCAATTAAAAAAAAAAAAAGAAAGAAAGAAACTTTGTATGCTTTTGCAGTCAATTCCCACTCCCCCCACCCCACTCCCAGCTCCTGGCAACCACTAATCTACTTTCTGCTTCTATGAATTTGCCTATCCTGGATGGTTCATATAAATGGAATCATACAACATGTGGCCTTTTTGTGCCTGGCTTCTTTCACTTAACATGATGTTTTCTAGGATTTTCTGTATTGTAGCAGGATTTACTTTTTATTCTTTTTTATGGTTGAATAACATTCCATTGTATGGATATACCACATTTTATTTATCCATTCATCAGATGATGGACATCTGAGTTGTTTCTACTTTTTGGCCATTATGAATAATACTGCTATGAACATTCATTCTGTTTTCTTAATTATTTAAAAATGAGGATGTTTCTATTAACTTCACAGGATTGTTGTGAGTCTTAAATGAGATCGGTGTGGTGACTGGCACACAGTAGTTTCTCAGTAAAACATTTATGTTTATCTCTGCTTTAGTTCCCTCAAGATAAGAGGCAGGAAAGAGACTCATTCAGGCATAAACAACTTCCAAAAAAGTTCTGGAACGTCCTGTGTAGAAGTATAGTACCTTCCTGATTGGGTGGATGGAGAGGAGAGAACTGGCAAGGGAGTAGAGTTCTCTCTCATGTTTCTGCTTAGTGTTTACAAACAACCACCAACTTCATATCTGGCTTTGTCTTGAGTGGGTCTTTGTCCACCTGCCTGGAGCCCAGGCAAGGTTTTTCCCATAGAGATGTGCCTCCAACCAGCAGCCAGGCTTCCAGGCCAACCCACAAAAGCAAGTTGAATCCAGCTCCTCCATCTTGATCAAGTCACTTAGCCTCGCTGAAATGTGGTTTCCTTGAATCCATAAAACGGGAATAATACTCATCTTGAAGAGTTGGTGTAGAGTTTATAGTGTTTTCTGTAACACTTACCACCATCTGGCTTATTGTATTTGCTTCTTTGTTTCTTGTATTCCATTCTGTGGAATGTAAACTCCATGAGGACAGGAACTTTGTTTTGTTCACCGTTGTTTTTCCAGTGCCAAGAACAGTGACTGACACATAGTAGGCACTCAATAAAATATTTGTTGAATAAGGAGGTCCTTTCATTCATTATTTACCCAAGATGAGTATATTTGGTGGGCTGTACTCCACAGGGGGGAACAGAGATGAGTAAGCCATTCCCTGCCTCCAAGGAGATCTCTTCAGTTTAAAGTAACAGACATGGCCAAAGCAAATAGATTGCAATGAGATGTGTTAAGTAGAATGTGAGCCTCCACATTCTAGCATCTTGTCTGATAGAGACAGTCCCTCCCTGAAGGCCTGTTGAATCTGAAATAGACCAGAAATAGATCCCAAGTGATCCAACCTGTGCCCTTACCAGGGCTTGGCTCCTGGGAGGGAGCAGACCTTTCTCTACTAGAGAGGAGGAAGAGGGGAAGCAGAAAAGGAGTTTCCTTCTTCTCTCCTGGGCTCTAAGCCAGTCAGCCACAGGCAAAACTTTGAAAAGGCCTAAGTTTGTCCTAGATGTACTTCCCTGATCTTGGTCCCACCATACCCAGCCCTCACTGTTTAAAGCCCCTAGGCCTCCCTTCCAAGATTCCAAAAGTAAGAAAATAACTCCTTCCCCTCACTATAATCCAAAGGTTTCTTGCTTGGAATAGCCAGCCCTGGGCTAGTTGCTAGGTGAAAGCAATCTGATTGAATTCATTCACATACTGTGGGAACTGCTTCTTGAAGCTTCTGTCTATTTAAAAGGAAAGGGGGTGTCTTGATGCCTGGGCACCCCAGCAGCAGGCCCCAAGCCAACGCCCTTGACTTGTGACTGTCTTTCAGGAAGTCTTCCCTCCCTCAGTTTCTCTAAACTGGCAGAGCTGGGGTTGTTGCTGACTTTTTCAACAACATATAGCCAGTTGTTCATAGGCCTGTGTTTTAAAAGACAAGCCTGAACTCACCTTCCTGCCTCAGGGGCCTGGGCTCCATACCCGGGGAGTAGACAGTCTTCTACTTTCTAACAAGCCGGACTGCAAGTTTGGAGTAAATCCTCTGGTTGACAGACAGGTGCTTCCCAGCTGAGCCCTTGGGGTGAATCTCCAGTAGCGCTGGGATGCCCCTTCCCCAGAGGCCTGGTAAGCTGGCCCCTTTGGCCCAATTCTAAGCAAGCGGGCGGCTCCTGCCAGGCTGGGAAGAGGACTCTGACCTCCACCTCCTTGGGGCCATCTGTCTATCGGTCTCTGGGAATGCCGGCCTCCTATTCTTTTTCTTTCTCCTCTTAAGCCTCTGGTTGGCCTTTTCTCTCTCTTCCTGAACTACTTCTCTGAGCCTCTGTCTCAGTCCCTCCGTCTCGGGCTCCTACATCTGTCTCGGCTCCAGGCCTCCCTCTCCCGTTCTCCGCCCCTCCCCCGCGCTGTCATTCACCCCGCTCCTCTCCGCGCACAGCCAATGGAGAGACCCGGCCGAAACGGCGAGGCTCGCTCGCACCGGGCTTTTTCGCCCGGTGATTGATGTCCCAGAGTCAACAGCTAGCGAGCAGCCGGAGAGGGGAAGAATACGGCGCCCCCTCTCTCCTTCCCCTCCCCCCTACTTTAGCCCCTCTGCGCACTTCGCCTCCAAGTCTCGGCGCAGCCAGGAGCCGCTGCTGCCTCCGCGCCTCCGCGCCGCTGCGCGCTGCCCCCGAGCCAAGCACAGCGAGTGCCACCGCCCAGGCCCCCCCCCCCCACCGCAGGGCCGGGGTCGGGGGCCAGCATGGAGCACCTGGGTCCGCACCATCTCCACCCGGGCCACGCGGAGCCCATCAGCTTTGGCATCGACCAGATCCTCAACAGCCCGGACCAGGGCAGCTGCATGGGGCCCTCCTCTCGCCTCCAGGACGGAGAATACGGCCTTGGCTGTTTGGTTGGAGGCGCCTACCCTTACGGCGGCGGGGGCCCCGCGGCCGGGGCGGGGGCCGGGGGCGCGGGGGCCTATGGCGCTGGAGGCCCGAGCGGCCCCGGTGGCCCGGCGGGCGGCGGCGGCGGCGGCGCCTGCAGCATGGGCCCGCTGGCCGGCTCCTACAACGTGAACATGGCCTTGGCGGGCGGCCCCGGTCCCGGCGGCGGCGGCGGCGGGGGAGGGGCGCTGAGCGCTGCGGGGGTGATACGAGTGCCCGCGCACAGGCCGCTAGCTGGAGCGGTGGCCCACCCTCAACCTCTGGCTACTGGTTTGCCCACCGTGCCCTCCGTGCCTGCCGTGCCGGGCGTCAACAACCTCACCGGCCTCACCTTTCCCTGGATGGAGAGTAACCGCAGATACACAAAGGACAGGTTCACAGGTGAGTCCGGCCCGCGCGCGCCCCGCCTAGCCGCGGTCCCGGCTCTCCTCTACCCCCTCGCTTCTGCCCCGTGGCTCCCCGCAGCCCCCTCTGTGCGCCAGCTCTCCCAGCTCCTCTTGGTGCCTCCCCCAAGTTCAGCCTCCCGCCACCTCTCTAAGCTCGCGGAATCGACTTGCTGGAAGAGTTCTCCCAGCCTGGGCCCCTCTCCGTCTCTCCCACAGGACCCCTGCTCTGAGAAGCTCTCCCTGATCCCCTCTCGGAGTCCCTGGGCCCGGTCAGGCGGAGGGAAGGGGGATGTAGCTTCGGGACTACTACCTTCCGCCGGCATTTGGGGCTCGGGTATCTCGGAGAAAGGGGCACGATGTGAACAAACTGTTTCTTCCGTCCCGGCAGACATTCTCTGGCCGAGGCGGCGAGCCCCAGAATCAGACGCAAGGAAAACAGGTTCCCCACCTCCCTTCCCCTACACACACACACACACACATACACACACACACACACTTCGCGCTCCGTGGTCCAGTGCCCGTCGCGCTGCCGAACCCGGTAGAGGCTCCGAGCCGGAGTAAAGCGACAGAGCTGGCGGGCCCTTCTACCCGGACTGCAGGCTCCGTCCGGGTCAGTGGCAGCGCGAGGCTGAGCCGCCCGCTTCATTTTCGTTCTGTCCCGGCTCGGCGTCCTCCCCTCTGGGCCCAGCCTTGTTTCCTCCAGCGTGAATAATGCACCGGCCAGGCCCGTGATCGATCGGCAGCCGAAAGAACTCCTGGGACGATTACGCACTCGGCGGCGGCCGCCTGCCGCCCTCTCAGCTGCCTGCTCCGCGCCTTCCTCCGCTTGCCTCGGCTCCCTCCGCTCCCGCTTCCGCTCCCGGCACTCGGCTCTCGCTCCTGCGCGGGCCCCTTTCCCCGGCCTCACCTCCCGCCGCCCTTAGCGTTCCCTGGATCCGAGACTACGATCCTCCCGCCGGACCAGGCCCCCAAGCCCGCTGGGAAGCAGCCACGAGTTGAGCTTGAGTTCCTGGCCGGGCCTTAGACAGAGGAAGCAGGAGGCATAGGCGGCTGCCGACCGACCACGACGTGGGGCTCCCATGGGGCTCGGGCTCCAGGGCCCAATGGTGGAAGGGGAATAGGCAGTTAAGAGCTAGACCCTGGGCTAAGCCCCTGTTCCAGCCTTGGGTCTGACCCTTGGGTCCTCGGCCCAGACCCTGGGTCTGTGGCAAACTGGGGTGGAGGGAGGTAGAAGAGCCATTCCGCTCTGGGCCTCCGAAGGGGCCCCAGTGCCCCAACCCAAGTCCTCTCAGGCCTGGGGAGGCAGGGCCTAGTGCCCCATCCCACTCCCCCCACCCAGGCCAGGCTGGTCTTAAAAGACTCTGATGGAACACCCCCCTCCCCCGCCCCATCCTGGAACCCACTGGGCCTGGGTCTCTGGCGAAAAGATACTCCACATAGCCTACCTAGGGGAGCCACAGCCTGCCGTAATCTTGCTTCAGGCCTAAAGAAGGTTCTGAGGGAGTATATGGCTGTCACCTTATGCATCTGCCTTTGTGCCTCTGCTTGTCTGGGTGTCAGCTTGTCTGGGTGTATAGATCTATAATTTGCCCCTGTTGTATGTGATGTGTCTGTGTATGTTGCTGTGTGTTAGAGGCCTCAGGTCAGGACCCAGGATTCAGGGCCTTGACCAAGGATAGCCTCTTACCGTTGGGCAGCTTCTCTGAGGCTGGAGACCTGAGGCTATGGGGGGGGACTGCGACCTTTAGCTCGCCTCAGACGTGCCCCTCAAGGAGACTGCGGCTGTGTCTGACCGGCACGTGGGAGCCCAGGGCTAGGGAGGTCTCCGTGGTGGCGGCAGCGGCGTCGGCCTGGCGGGCGGGCGGGGGCCATTTCACGCCGCGGGCTTGGAGCTGAGGGCTGACGGGAGGACTACAGCCCTTCTCTTGGGGTCTAGCCGCTGCGCTCGCTGACTCGCGGGGTGTCGGGCCTGGGACGCCTCCTGACGCTCTGCCGCTTGCCTCTGCCGTCTGTCTGTCTCCCGCTCCAGTGGCCCTCTCACCCTTCACTGTAACACGCCGTATAGGTCACCCTTATCAGAATCGGACGCCCCCCAAGAAGAAGAAGCCGCGCACGTCCTTCACGCGCCTGCAGATCTGCGAGCTAGAGAAGCGCTTCCACCGCCAGAAGTACCTGGCCTCGGCCGAGCGCGCCGCCCTGGCCAAGGCGCTCAAAATGACCGACGCGCAAGTCAAAACCTGGTTCCAGAACCGGCGGACAAAGTGGAGGTAAGCGCGCTGGGCGGGCGCGGCCGTGGGTGGCGCAGTCCCCGGCTCCGGGCCTCTCTTGGGGCGTTCATACTCCCATGCTTGCCACTTTCCTATGGCTCTGGTTCGGAGGAGCGCGCTGCTCTGCTAGGCTCGCGGGGAGCGGAAAGCCACCGTGGCCGATGACGGGACGGGGCCGGAGAGCCCCAGCTGTTTTTCTTTCCGGCTTTCTGGCCCGGGGGCGCACACTCCGTGCGGGTGTAGACGCGGCTGGTCTCCGCCGCTGCTTGGGGAAACGTCCGGGTTCGAGCGCAGTCTACGCAGTCCAGGCTTCCGAGATCAGTGAGTCTTGAGGGACTTTTTGTTTGCGCAAACTTACGCGTACAGAGATGCCTCGTCTATCCCGGAGACCGGAGGCAGGATGGCAGGCGCCCTGTTTCTGCGCCCCAGCCGGGGCTCCCGCTAGAGCGTCTGGGACCCCATACCGTGGGCCTGGGCCCTGCTGACTCCCTCCTCCCCAGAGGCCTGGCCTGGGCGCAGCGGGTCCGGGAAGGGGAAAATCAATCTGCGCTGGCTGCGGCGGGATTTTTGAGGGTCCCACTGAAAGGGGGATCAATCAGGAGCAGATGGGTGTATGTGTGTGAGTGAGAGAGAAAGAGAGAAACATTTTCTCTTCTCTCGTCACACACCCACAACTACACTCATTTTTTCCCCCACACAGGCGCTTTCTCCAGTTGCACCCTCTTGCACCCCTGCACCTTCCCGCACATCTGGCCCGCATACTCGGTTCCACACAGCCGGGAGTTTCTTGCTAGCTCAGGCCTCAGTGGGGAGAGCAAGAGAGTCTGGGCGAAGTCCCCGGCGCCTGGCCGGGAGGGCCTGGGTCCGGAGGAAGGAATTGGAGTTTCTTTTTCTGAATGAAGGCTAGGAATCTGCCGCCGTGGCCACAAAGGAAGCCACTGCACCGCGAGTCTGCTGCTCCCCCCACATTCCTGCTGCTGGGGAGGGGGTGGGAGACATTGCTCCAGACCTCTGGAAAGCTAAGGAGGGAGCAAGGGCTGGGGTGGGGGGGGGACGTACTTGCGTTCCCAAGGCCCACCGGGGCTGCAGCCTAGGGGAGGGGAGGGAGTCAGGCAAGCCCTTGGGGTCGGGGCACAGAGAAAAATAGAGAGTAGCAGGCAGAGAGAAACTGATACACAAGGGGGGGGGGCGGCGGCAAAGACAAACACCCCACCCAGGGAGAAAAGGAAAAAACAGTCAGCCTGAAGAAGTCTTATGTACAATAACGGAAAGCCATAGATGACTAAAACCTTCATTTTCGTTTCAAACAAATTCCCTGAAATTCTGAGAGAAGGAAGAGAGTGGGGTGAGAGAAAACAAGAGAAAAAAAGACACAAAGTCTAAAGGAAGAGACATAGTTTGAAATGCGGGGAAGAAGGGGAAGACGAGAGACAGAAAGACACAGAGCGAAAAGGCTAGAAGGGGCGGAGAGGAGGCCGGCGTCCACCGCTGAGAGAGGCCCTCGCCGGCTTCGCGCGGCTTCATCGATCGCCTACAAATTGCTTCTGGAGGCCCCGGGGACTCCCATTAGGTCTGTCCACCTTAGAGACAGACGTTTGATCTCAGTTGACAGGGTGGAGGGGAGGCATTAAATGGAATAAGTGAGTCATCGCCTCCCTGGACCGCCTCGGAGGAAGCCGGCCGGTCCGGCGGGAATCCCAGCAGGGCACAGAGCTCGGCGCAGGAGGTCAGAAGACTGGGAGAGGTTCGCAGAGGGAAGGGGGAGAAGAGAGGTCTGTCAGGGCAGCTCATATCCACTGGCCCTTGCCCCTGCCCTGGACTGGTGGGGAGGGTGAGGCCCCTCAGTCTTGGGAAGGTTCCTGGTCTTCCTGGGGTCTGGGGAGAGGCGAAATGCCATCCTAGCCCTGGCTGCGCCTTCCAGGCTGGTGAGGGTGTGGGCCCTGCCTGGAGCCGGGGAGCCCCAGCTGCTTGGGCCTAGCGGATTTCCCCCAGCTCCCCCAGGATACCCCCCAATCTACTTTTGGGGCTTCCAGTCTTTGTGGAGTCAGGACCCTCAAGATAAGGGAATGCATTCAAGGGGCCCAAGCGGAAATTGGGGGCTGCGAAGGGGAGCAGTGTTCGTTCAGGCTGTCTCCCGGGAGCGCACCCGAAGCGTCGGTAACGGCTTGTCCCCGGTGCAGGCGCCAGACCGCGGAGGAGCGTGAGGCCGAGAGGCAGCAGGCGAACCGCATCCTCCTGCAGCTGCAGCAAGAGGCCTTCCAGAAGAGCCTGGCGCAGCCGCTGCCCGCCGACCCGCTCTGCGTGCACAACTCCTCGCTCTTCGCCCTGCAGAACCTGCAGCCGTGGTCTGACGACTCGACCAAGATCACCAGCGTCACGTCCGTGGCGTCGGCCTGCGAGTGAGCCTGCCTGCTCCGCCCCGTGAGACCCGGGCCCAGCCAAGGGTCGCGAGGCCTGAGAGCCGCGACTCTCGCCGCCCTCCTGCCGAAGACTGCGCGCAGCAGGGGAACGCCGTGCCCCTCCGCACCGGCCCGCGCTCTCGCGCCGACGCTGTTCTCTTTTTGGTGGAAAAGAAGAGAAGACCGCGCAAGAAAGGGACGCGCGGCCGCCTCCCAGATGCCTATGCGGTCCCGCGCCTGCTGGAACTGTTTGGAGTCCTCCGTTTGCGTCTCTTTTATTTTATTCTGATTTTTAACGTGGGACTGAGAGAGGCAGGAGAGGTGGAGGAAGAAGAGCTTCTGGGATCCCTAGAGGACAGCATGAGCTGTCATTTGAACTTGCCCTGGGGAGAGCACTCTGTTTTCCACTCCCCATCATACGCGGACACCCACAGGCCCTCGCAGAGGTGATTTCACTGTCCCTCCTGGTGTCACCCCACAGTCACACACAGGGGACCTATGGGAGAGTGTTATGCACACACAGGGCCACAGCCTTCACACCCTTGACCCTTACTATCAGGGGTGACCCAGATTCATTCTGAACAGCATGGCACTTCTCACAAACACAAGGCCATGGTCACACTGTGACACATCATCACACACACAGCAGCCACAACAGCATCACTTGGCCTGCCAGACCCCCATCACATAGCCTAGCCGCACCCAGGTACACACAGGCAGGCTTCCACACAAACTCAGCCTATTTCTCCAGATCCTGTTCGTAGGGGGCGTTTAAGTTATGCACTTATAAGGTGTTTTCTGTGTAACCTTTTTATAAAGTGCTTGTGTAATTTATGTGAAAAAATAATAAAACCCTCCGGATCCGGAGTCAAGGCTGCCTGCTCCTTGCTGAGCCCAGCACCTTGCAGCTACTTGGGTTTGGTGTGAGCTGGTGCAGCCAGGGCAGCCCTTGGTACCTAAATTTGAGGGACATCTGGGGGCCAGGACCTACAGGCTCTGGAGAGAGGAAAGAAGGAGGGGAAGAAATGGAGAGAAGGCAGTGCTGAGGAAAGTTGGGAGAGCCAGGGTCTCCTGGGACAGCCAGTGCTAGAGATTTGTCTTTGGGTGTGAGAGTTATGCGTGTGCATTGTGTGTTTGTGATGGGTGTGGGCAATCAGGATTTCACTGATAATGAATGTTTGTAAGTGTTCAAGTATGTAATTTTGTTTGCAGTTGTGTGTGCTTATTCTGCTTAAGTTGCAAATCGAAACTGCCGTTATACATATGAACTTGTAGTGGTGTGTGTGTGACCATGTATGAATGTGGCTTTTTGGATAGTTGTGTAATCACCCACCAGTGTCTGTGATTGTGAACGAATCATGTGGTAATGTTTGTGAAAGTACATATTAGTTTCTCATTGTGCATCTATTTTTGTGTTAAATGTGTGAATGTTTGTGATTGTGTATCATCTATAATCGTATGAATGCAATCATGTATGAGATGTGTTTTACCGTATATATTTGTGTGGGACCGTATATAATTGGGTGAGTGAATTAACGGGGAGTGTGGATCATTGTGGGTGACTGTCCCTGCAGGTGAGTGTGTGTGGTGTTGTGTGAGTGGGTGTAATTGTGCACTGCTGGTGTACATGGTGGTGGGGGTCTAAGGTGGGGTGTGCAGATACATTGTGGGGGTATCAGCATCGGCTTGGAGTTTGGGGGTTCCAGGCTGTTACCCAGCAAGCTGCAGAGACTGGGGCATGCTGTCAGTAATCGGGTCAGGATCCTCTGTGGTGCTCAAAACAAGACTTCCCAGCTTCCAGCACTAGCCTGGCCTAGGAGGGAATCTGAAAAACAGACTTCCCAGGGACCTTCAGGGAGGCCCCAGACCACTTTAGCAGGGACAGCAGCCACAGTACACAACCCTCCCCATAACATTTAGTCCCCTGCCTACTAGACCAATCTCAGGATGCACAAAACTGACTTGAGCCTGCTTTTCTGGAAGAAGCTAGGTGGTGAAGGCTTTGGGGAACATGCCATCCTTGTATAGGAGGGTGGGGGCATAGGGGGCTCTTTCTTTGGGATGGGAGAGTGAGAGAACTTTGTGGCTAAAAACTAGGAGAGTGGGGTGTGGGGCTTGTTCGTGTATGCAGAGTTGTGTGCACCCACACTGGGGTTGAGTGGAGGAGAGTTATGGAAACCATTAGAGACCTCATCCTCGCCCAGACTGCCATCCTGGATCTGCCATATGATATGGGGACAAAGCACAGCAACCTCCAACCCAAGGAGGTCCAAGGGGAAATTTGGCTGAGTGGGCAAAGGGCAGTGTTGTTCACCTCTCATCTGTGGCCCCCTTGGAGTAGGATCTGGGCAGAAGCGGATTCTGGGTCCAAAGGACTTCCGGGGTAGAGGGGCTACCCCACCCCCAGGCCCACCCGGTGACCAGGCCAGGCCCTGACAGCGTGTTGGTCGTGGGGAGAAAGTTCTGGCCTCAACGTCAAGTCTGCAGTGGGTCTCCCGCCGGCACTGGCTGCCTCATCCAGTACCGGGCCAAGCGAAATCTGGAAATGGCCTTCTGGAACGGCAGAATTTGGCTCCTTCTGCCTGGGCAGGTCTGGCTGTTCTTCCCCTCCCGCCGCCGGGACTGGAGCTGCCCAGCCCGAACCTTCTTCGTTCGGTGAGGTATCTCTCCTTCATTTGCGTCTTTAAGAGGCACTTTCAGTGCCTACCCGTTGCAGTATTCCAGAGTTGCCGACCCCAGACGAGTCTGGGGTCTTCCTTCCACCTCCCAATCCCTGGGACCCCTCAAGAGGCTGGGCGCCCGAAGGCTCCTGGATATTTTCTGGCCGCAGACTGTCCAGCTGAGGAGCTGAGGCAGGAATGGGGAGTGGCTGCCCGGCCCAAACTCAACCCCGAAATCGGCTCCGAAGTCCGACTCTTCACCACCACCCCTTCGCCCCTCCTCTTGCAAGACAAACGCAAGCAAAATTAGGCAGAACACACTTCCTCCCCAGATACCTCCTACCTGCCCCGATCTTTACAAACAGCTGGGGTCACACTCAAAACGGCGCAGGCCTAGGCCCCTCAGCCCCGCTGCTCTCGGACCCTGTCCAGCTTGTCGGGGACTCGCGGGGGATTGGGCTTCCGCACGCCAGGATGCCGGGCGCCCATCGCGGGAGGCCACCCGACTCCCCGTCCCCACTCCCGGCTCCCGCGCGCCTGCTCCCGGCGCTCGCTGGCGGCCCGGGTCGCACACTCTCCCGGGGCCCCTCCCAAGCGCCCAGGCCCCGGGGCGAGGCGTCCCAGGGGGTGGGGGCAAACTCTCCTGGGCACTGGGGCCCTCGGCGCTGAGGGACGGGGCGCAACTCCCCTCTCTCCGCCGGAAATTCGTTGGGGTGGAATCTCGCCGAATCCCGCGTCGGCCGAGGGCCGCGGCTAGGACAGGCCGGGAGAGCGGCGGGGCCCGCACACCCCGTTCCGAGGGGACGCAGGCTGGAAGGGAGTGGGCTGCCAGGGTCACAGTCAAGGCCAACTACCCGCAGCAGAAAGCTCACAACTCCCGGTCTGCCACTGCCCCTGCCGGAAATGGTCGGTCTCTGTTCAAAAAGAGAAGAGGAACGAATTATCCGAATAATGGTGTGTAGGGGTGAGGAAAGGGAAGAGGAATTAACGAACCTGCCTTTCTGCCCACTTCCTTCCTTGGCTTGAGTGAGATGATTGCACTGACCAAATTCCCCGGTGAGTGAGGCCCCCATCACCCGCTCAGACCTGGCGCAGCCCAGAGCAGTGGCTGACGGAGTGGTGGCCTTCGGGGGCCCAGAAACCCATGCAGGGCTGGGGTCCTAGCATTCCCCGTACTGTGCCGCGTGGCACACAGAGAATCTGGCTCAACCTGTTAACTATAATAGTGGCTTTGTGTGGCCGGATCTGTGCCTGGGGGCTGTGCCTGGGCACGGCCTGAGCAGTGCCTGGTAAAGCCCCCACTGTAGTGGCAAGTGTGGGGTTTGCCCTGGGCCTAGGACTCAGATAGGCATCCTGTGTGTGGCGTGACTGACTTGCAGATGGGCAGGTCGGTTCCAGGTGTATGAGACAATTAAGCAGGGACCTCCAGGCTGCGGAGAACTGGAGCAGCTGGGATTCAGAGGCCATGCTGGAAGGCGGAGTGGGGTGGAGCTGTGGCCCCAGAGCTGCCCTGAGGGCCTCTGAGGCCAGATGCTGGAAGAAACCCACCCCCACTCCTGCTCTGTTCCTCCTGCTCTGCTCACACCCCCGCTCCCCACACACACTTCTCACTCCCTCCTCGCAGACCCTGCTCCTAAGCAGCTTCTCACTCTCCTAGGCCTTCCTGATCAGCTCAGAGTTTGGTGCCTGGTGGCCAAGTCACTGCCTGGGCAACTAAGATAGCTGCCCGCGATTTTCCACATGGCTCGAACCCACTGCCCTCTGTCCGCCCAGGAAGACCCCTAGAATCGCCCACCTGCACTCATGCCTGGATTCCTTATCCTGAGGAGTCCCATAGGAACAGGCTGAGCGATTGCGAGGGCTGGAGGCAGTTTAGATTTTCCAAGGAGCTCAGAGCGGATTCGGAAGATGTTGTGTGAGATTGGGGGTGTGTGTGTGGGGGGGGGGCAGTGGTGAATGGAGGAAGCGATGAGTACGCATGTTGTGTTGAGGGATGGGTACAAACTCACATCCTCTCACGCACGGCCTGCGTCGCTGTGGACAACCTCACGTACCTCCTCCAAATGTACAACGACTGAGGTGTGCGACGTTAAACAAGGCGAGCTACAGGTGTGCCATTCGAAGCACACAGTCTCCACTTCTGGGTCCGCAGTTACCCCCAAAGCTCCCATGGGTGGTTACCACGCGGCCACCCTGCCAAGGGCTCTCCTCCTCTCCTTCTCCCATCTCTCTTCCCCCAGCTTGGAGGGAGGAGGGTCTAACTTGACTGCTGGTCGGCGTGGGGGTGGAGATCGCTGAGGCCTGCGCTTTGGTTTCTAGCCCCGCAGCTCCAGCGGGCGAAGAGACCCCATGGGCTGAGGCTGGGCTTGGGGGCAGCAGGCCGCCCTGGATTCTGGCCGAGGACCCTAGCAAGGCCCAGAAAGTCCAGCGGCCGCCGCTGCCTCCCCGAAGCCCTTGGCAATCCGGCCTCCTTGTGTGTGCGAAAAGATGGGGGGACAGGGGGTGCGAGGCCCCCACTGATCTGTGCCGCTCTAGGGGAGGTTTGATAGGAGCTGCTCCTGCCACCTCACGTTTTCCGCCCTGTGGTCCCAGAGCCCACGTATCTTCGGTTCCTGTGGGAGGAGTCACAAGTCCCCAAATCCGAAGGCCCAAAAGCGGGAGCCGGATCTGGGGCTTCACCGCAGAAACGCAGGACAAGTGAGTTCCGGGCGCCCTCTAGGGGCCGCACGGGGAGAGGCGCCTCGAGCCGAGGCCCTGGGAGCTTGAGGCCTGAGGGACCCTGGAGACCTCAGGGGCGGCTGCTACCAGCCCCGGTGGAAAATCATAACGATAATAATATTAATAAGCAACATTATTGAGCACTTGCTGTGTTCCAGGCACTGCAGTAGTTTTTAAAGGTATTAATACATTCCTAACAACCACCGTATGATGTAGGTGGTATTTTCATCCCACTTTACAGACAAGGAAAATTGAAGTCCAGAGAGGTTAAGCAACTTGCTTAAGAGCACGCGACTGATAAAAGGTGGGGCCAGCATTTGAACCCAGGGTCTAACCCTAGAGCCAGGGTCTTGGGAGGGATGGTAAGTCCAGGGGTGTGGTGGATTTGAGAAGGACTCCTCAAGGAATGTCTCATTTTGTGGAGGGAACTCTTAGCTCAGAAGTCCACTGGGATTTTGCTCCCCTAGGACTTTGGGAAAAAATGTTTCCAAGCTGCTCCAGTCCTCTGGTTCCCCTCCAGCTCTGACTTCTCCCCCCACCTTCCATGATCCCCTCTGTAGCACTGCCAGGACCCTGAGACCTTGCCCTCCTCCTTCCCTGCACCTATCCAGTGCCCACCCTTTTGGCCTTCCCAGCCTGAGCTTGCCACCTTCCAGGAGCCCTTTGGGATTGGAAGGGAGTTCTGTACACTTCCACCCCTCCCTCTTCTGGGTCAGCAGGATGGGGGATTCAAATCAACAGAAAGTTAAAAATAGAAGTGAATGAATCACTTTATTGGACAAAAGAGTGGAGAACCAGGAAGGAAAATCCTTCCTCTCCTTTTCCATCTGCTCTGTGCAAAGCCTGCAGCTGGGGGAGGTTGCTCTGGGCTGGAGGATGGGAGAGCATGTTAGTGGGTCAGAGAGTTAGCAAGGGCTTATGCCGAACTTGTAAACAGTAAGATTCAGTTAGAATATGAAAAGAAAAGAGAGCATGTTCTTCCCTTCTTCCCTGCCTCCTCCAGAGTGGTGGAGGAACTGGGTGGGGGGAGTGTCCCTGGGGAGGCTCTTTTATATACAATATAAGGGGTATCCATTTGTATATAAATTGCACCTGACAGTCTTAAACTTTAAGGTATATAAGAAACACTTGGGAAACTTGTTAAAATGTAGATCTTCATTCATTATGTCTGGGGTGGGGCCTGAGATTCCAGATTTAGGACAAGCTTCTTGTGGTGCTAATGCTACACTACCACTCTATGTCTGAGATTTATTCCTGGGTTCTCAAGCTTGCCTGTCAAATATGGCCTATAGTTTTATTTTATTTGCCCAAGAGGATTTTTTCCATTTTATTTATTTAAAGAAATGAAGAATACAGACACAACAGATACACTAAAATTCACTCTCCAGCACGCCACAGGCCTCACCACTTCCCTGTTACCTGCACGGCCCCTCTCTTTCCCCACACTCTCTTCCTTCTGCACCTGTGCCTCTGTCTAAAATCCTCTTTCACTCCCAGGCGGCTGCTGAGGTGACTTTGGACATCAACCTAGGTTTTGAGCTCTTCTCTGCTTTCTAACCTCGGGCAAGTTAATTAAATTTTAGGAGCCTGCAGTTTCCTTCCTCAAATGATAAAGCCAACCCTTCCCCGCATTACAGAAGGGATTAAAGAGATAACTCAAGTAAAAGCGTTTGACTCTTCGCTCATGCTCCAGGAGTGGCGCCGCGACCCCCCAGGGTAGCTTGACCTGGTTTTTCTGCGCACCAGGCTGGGTGGGGCGGTAGGGGGTGGGGGTGGGGCTGGGGGCGGTGGGGGCGGGTCCTACAAGCTGCAGGGGCCCCGCCCTCCCCTCCTCATTCCCGGATGCTTGATTTCCGGGGGTAAGAGTCGAGGGGCCGCTTTTCGCGACGGCAGCTTTCCGTCCTCAGCGCTTTTAAGGGAGCCTTACTGTGTATTTAGGTGCCGCGCTTCCCGCCCTCCTCGGAACAAGGAGCAGGTTAGCGAGTCCCCGCGTTCACAGGCGCCCAACTGTCCGCTGGGGTGGGCTGGCGGGGTGAGAACTGGTACAGACCCAACAGGGATGGGTGGAGACTGGCCCAGCCCTAGAGGGCCAGAGGGCCGGAGGCCCGGACAGGGTGGGGCCGCTGCAGAGCAGTGTCTACCACCGTCCCCTGCCGGTACGTGCACCGCACACCTCTGCGCTTGCTCACATGCACACACGGCCCTCTTCCTGTCTCAAACTCTCAGGCTGGGTCTCAGACTGACCAGTGCGTCCACAGAGAGGGACAGTCCTGCCGCATGTCTACACATTTACCCACTCATTCCTTCGAGATCCTTGGTTACACAATAACTGATGTCCCCAGATCTCACCCTCATGTTTGCCTCCAGTTCAGGGAAACGCAGGATTGCAGGCATTCACCCACTTGTTCCCAGGTGGCCACAAGGCCACACCTGACTTGCATATGGACTTGGAGGTGGGTCCCACAGGTTCATAGGAAAACACTTAGGGGCCTTCGCAGAGTCCTCTCACCACTTCACTTGCTGTCGGGGGAAAACCGGCTCTTGCGTGTTGGCACATTTGTTCAGGAGACCAGCCCACGAGCTCACAGACGCACAGCGGTACCCTTGAACCCATTTCTACCCACAGGCTTTCCTTCTCTCCCTGTCACATCTCAGGTCAGAAATTGGGTGCTTTCTGGTCAGCGCAGGGGTGGCATGTTTGCTCCACTGAGGCGGATTCTGCAGGTTGGTGGGCAGGAGCAGTGGGAGAGGATGGTTTATTAACCCCACAGAAGCCCTAAGTCAGCTCGGCGTCCTCAACTACCGTCCTAAGGGAGAGTAAGGCAGTGGCCTACCTCTGTGCGCAGGGGCCCTGGGACAGAAGGCAACTCCAATCCCATTTATAGCGCTGGTGCACACCAGCCAGCCTAGGTGCAGTGGGAGAGGCTTCTAGCCTAGAGAAAGTGAGGGATGGTGGCTCCTGAGGGACTGGATGATTCTCAGTTGGGAGTGGGGGGTGACTGAGGCAGCAGATCCCTGGAAGGCCAGGGGCCTTTGACTGCACAGACTGAGCAGAATACTCAGTGCAGGCCCCCACCCCAGTCCCCGAGCCTTCTGCCCTGGGGTGGGTTCCACTGTCCCCTCCACACAGCTTGTTGCGGGGTATCACCACCAGTTCACAGGAGTTCACGGGACTCCAGTGAGCTCCAGCGCCGACCTGCATGGAGCTGCCCCGCCGTGCACAGAAGACAGCCCAGGGCGAGGGGAAAGCTCTGCTTTCGCATACACACAGCCTGGAGCCTAAAATGTAACCAGGCCAAAAGCTCAGCGGAAAGCTCTGTAGGGACGATTAGTGAGCGACTCAGAAGCGCCCCCTCGCCTCCACCAACCAAAGGGACTGTCGGGGCCAGACAGCAGGGGACACTCGGAGGCAGGGGATGACAGGTTGGAATTGCAAGAAATGCGACAAGGGTGAGAAACTGGCTCTCATTTTGAAGCCCGGTACCGGGGGATCCGGGATGAGGAATATAAACAGGTTCTCGGAGAAGAGGGGCATCTTGTACTTCAGTCCCCCAAAACTGGTCCTCTGGGGTGCCGAGAGGCCGGGCGGCCGGGGAGAAAACACAGCCTGCGTCCATCGGCTTGGATCCGATCGGTACACAAAGTCAAGCCTCCACCCAGGTCTGACGCGGACTCCGCGGGCCCGGGGGGTGTGGTCTTGTCGCCACAGGGCTGGGGAATTATGCAAACCTGGCCCTTTCTTCAGTGAGTTGCTCCGCTCGGCCACGTGGACTTGAGCGCGCCGAGAGGCCAGGGAATCCCGCCGCCCTGCGCTGACATGGGCTGCGGGGGTCGGCGCCCTGGGCCGCCCGCAGAGAAGGGCTTGCCTTTTATTCCTGCGCTCCAAGGACACGTGCCCGAGGCAGCTCCGGGCCTCAGCGAAATCTGCCATCGGGTTCTCCTGTGGGCTTCATCCCTTCCTGGGACCCAAGACCCGGGCCTGGGCAGGAAAGTGCGCGGCGACCTTGCTTTTTCTGCCTACTCCTGGACTCCCCATCCCACCCCCGCATCCAGAAATTGTGGGAAACGCGCGACTGTACAGAGGCCGTAGAGGCCCCGGGCCCTGCGCTGCCCACCCCGGGGACCTCCCTGGCCGCGGATTCGCTCCTGTGGGTTTCGGGGCAGGGACTCGCGAGCAACGCTCAACAAACGGGGATCCGCCCAGCAGCAGAAACGTAAACGCTTGAAAACCCGCGGGAGGAGCAGGGTCCTGCGGGTGAGCATTCATTCTGTGGCCTGGAGGAGGGTTGCAGGTTAAGAGCCCGGAAGGAGAAAGGCGCACTTGCCTGTGGCTCTCCGGCACAAGTAAGCACCACCCTGAGCCTCTTTCTCTCTAGTCGTACCTGCGTCCCGGGCCCTGTGGGGCACCAGGAGGACCTAGGGAGGGCATTACTCCACTACAGAGAGATGACAGCCCCAAGGGGCCCCTATGGACTCCTCCCCCAATAAGTTCTCCCCTTACTTGGCCCAGCTGGCGGCATCCATGAAGGATCAGGGCAAAGGCAAGTCGGATAGAGGAGTTCAGGTACCCATTATTTTTTTGTTGAGGAGAGAACACCTTAGGCTCCTTGTTACTGGGAAGCTCCCCTATAGCCGGGTTGTGAGGTTCATTATAGTGAACGCTGCTGTCTCCTCTTCACATTCCTTGGAACAACCAGCAATCCCAGGAAAAAGAAGAGCTAACCCAGCCCTGACTGCTCCGCCCCAGCTAGCTGAGCCTTCCCTGCCTCTCTGCCTTTATGGCCCTTGGATGTAGGGTGTAGCAGGTAGGAGTGCTGAGTCTTTTGGATCTCTGGGCCACAGGTCTGGCAACTGTCAATAGCCACCCTGGTTGTCCTGACAAATGAGTCTTCTTAGTGACCAGAGTCCAAAAAAGGGACCTCTGGGAAACAGAATCTCTCTCCAGCCAATACAGGACAGAAGCCCTTCTCACCTACAAAAGGTTCAGAGAATACTTCTCAACCCTAGACTGCAGAGAACACTCCCCTTCTTTGAATCCTTGATTTTCCCCATGCCCATCAGTGTGTAAGTGTGGCTTCAACTAACTCAAGAGAAAATTTAACTTATTTTCAGGGATACTGGATAGTTTACAGGATCAACATGAAGGCTGAAGAATCGAGGAAAATCATTTCAGGAAACACCACAAGGTCACACGCAGGAAAGCCTGGTTAGTGCACTGCTGCTGGCATCCCTGTCACTAGACTCTTGGCATAAGTATCTCTCACTATGTGTAATCTTTCAAGTCTACTTCCATCCTTACTAACTTTAATCCTTCAGATTCAAATCTTGTGTGGGATTGTTTGATTGGCTAAATCTAGGACATATGTAGGCGCCAGCTGTCAGAGATGGGTAGAAAACAAACATAGTCCTTTAGGCTTCTATATGAAAAGCTAAAACTCCCCCACCAATATTGACCTTCTTTGGGGAGAGTCTCCCCAATCAGGAAGAGTGTTCAGAAGCTAGGAAAATGATAAGTGCCACTACAGTCCACCCCTTTGGCCACCCAACATCCACATATGCATTTCTTTCTAAATTTACAGTCCTTTCCCCCACAAAATGCTCCCATCCAACATCATGCTACTGTCATTCATACAGAATGCATTCAACTTGCCCCCAAGGGAGACAATCCAAACCCTCATAGCTCTAAATTCAGGATCTTCATTCTATCCCTCCTCTAATTCTTCTGGAATTCTATCTCAGCATTCTGCAACCTGTGAACTAGACAAATTGTAAAGTTAATTGTCACACTTAATAATACAATAGCAAGGGAATAAGAACTAGAAGAAAATGCAAATGAGTTCAAATATATAAATGTCTAATATGACAGAAGGTCAGGAGGTAAAAGCCACTTTCTGCAATATGAGATTCTATTTTGTATTTATGACATCCCTCCTCCTTTTTCCAGTCTGTGTTTCTTTTGCCTTCAGCTATCACCTGAGCTGGTTTGCTCTTTACCCAGGGGAGGAGCAAGCTTCTATTCCTGAGCGATCTGGGCCCTTGATGGTCCTGCCTATGAAGGGTTGTAGTTAACTTTAACTTTTACTTCCATTAATGTGTTAAACTTTAATTTCCATTAACTTTTACCACTGGACATAACAGCATTAGGAGGCACCCCAGGGGAACCCCTTGGTTCCATGAATACTTCATTTTGCCTATTGTGTAGAGAAAAAATCCTGCTTGACCTTAATATTCAGAATTAACCACGCTGGCCAATCCCATAATCCCCCTTTAACCTGTTCATCCATTGGCATGAGCAACCAGAAGTGACCAGGTAGCAGTTTCTGCTTACAATTCAGTAAAAATATTGTTGTTTCTCCTGGTGGGAACTTTCTTCCTTTGAGGACTCCCTAACCCCAGTCCAGCAGAAACAAGGGTCATAAGAAGTGAGAGGGTGATTGGGTACTTGTAGGAAGTGCTACCCCCTCTTTATGGACCCATGTAGTTGGGTTATGGGAGAAATAGCATTCTATATTTATCACTAGCCCACAGCATATACCTCATCCTTGAAGTACTATAGCACACCACCATAAAAAGCTAAGTTGTTCTAACAAAGACTCCCAAAACACAATGACTCAAACTAGATAAAAGTTTATTTTTCTCTTACAACCAGGGAAGAGAGATAGCTCTGCTCTATGAACACATCTCAAGACCTAAGCCAATGAGGAAGCTCTGCCATCCTCAGTAAGTACCTTCCAAAGTTTTCGGTCCTGGCCAGCTGGAAGGAGAGGGTACAGCAACTCCAGGGCAGGCTCTTCAAGATGACTTGAAAGCTGTACTTATCAATTCCACTTACATTCCATTAAGGAGAACTAGCTACAAGGGAGGTTGGGAAATGTAGTCCCTATGTGTACAACCATATGCTCAGGAGAAAAGGAGGATGGGTTTGAGGGGACAAGCCATAGTCTCCACTATACCATTTCATTGATCTGTAAAGTCAGCTGCTTCTGGATGATGGAATACATAAGTAAGATCGGTGAATATCACGGACGTTAGCCTGGTTTTTAAACTGCAATATGAATTCTTGTTAAGAAGCAGTGTTGTGTAGGAAATCAGTTATAGGGCACAGACTAAAGTCATGGGAAATAATATTGGCAGAAGCTGGATGTTCAGTGAAGGCATATCCAAACCTTCTACTAGATCCCTCCCTGGTCCCCCTGGGGTGATAGAATAGGGGACCTGGGGTTGATTGCTGCTGCTGCTGGCAAATTGGGCACTTTGCCGTGATGGTAACCAGGTTAGCTTTGGTGAGATGTTGAGTTCAGGTACAGCTGTCATTTCAGTCTTGGGGCCATTTGTTCGGGAGAAGATTGAGCAGGCCCTGGAGTTCCCTGGGGAAAGAGACTCAGATCCAGAGTGTGTTATCTTGTCTGCCTGATTATTAAGAACCCGTTCTATAGTGGAGGACTTTTGGTGCTCAATTTCATAAAACATGAATATTTTCACACTCTGTATCCATCTCCAAAGATTCTTCTGTATACTTTTTCTTTCCACTTCCTTGCCCCAAGTCTTTAATCTCATTCCTTTCAAGTCCTTGACCATCTGTCTAAACCATCAGCCACCACCCATATATTCACTGCAAATCCTTACCTCAGGCCAGCTCCTGTCGACAGACAGAGAGAGCCACAAAATGTACTGTTTAACATTCTGCCCACTGGGAAAGTTTCTCTTCTCTTGCTTTTCACGGCCACCCTTGAATGGGACTGTACAGCAATGGTCTGTTTCTGGCCAGGGTTGGTGTATTGCACTATAAACTAGACTTGAAACTTTTCTTCCTCTATCACCTGGTGTTAGGGTATTCCCCATGAGATCATAGATGTGGAGTGAGGGGTGGCATATTGTGGTATGCGTGAGGGTGAGGCAAGTTGGCTGCCTGTTGTGAAAAATACAAGGAGGCATTCACTCTCAGGGTCGTGTAAGTACTGGGTCAGCACCTGAGTGAATGCCTCCATAAATTTTACACCATAGGTATCTTGTCTACCTCCTAGTCCAGGCCCTGGTGAGTGGCCTGCACAGACACTTACTTATGCCTTCAGGACCTACTTGGACCTGATTCCATAGATTCCACTTCTACTTGATGACAGACTCTAAAGGGTACAGCCAACACATGGCTAGATAGATCAAATAGCAGCCAGCTCAGTTCATCTTGGTGTCTCGTGTATTCCTAGTGATTTATAGCAAACCAAGCCCCCTTCTGTGAGTAGCTATTTTCTTTTGGGAAAAAAAAGGCTCTTGGTTCTTTCCTGGACCATGAGAGTTACCTACACTGTGATTATTATTATCTTTTTTTAAACAGTTATTTATTTATTTATTTATATTTTTAAAAATTTAATTAATTAATTAATTAATTAATTAATTTTATTTATTTTTATTTTTGGCCGTGTTGGGTCTTCGTTTTCTATGCGAGGGCTTCCTCTAGTTGCGGCGAGCGGGGGCCACTCTTCATCGCGGTGCGCGGGCCTCTCACTGTCGCGGCCTCTCTTGTGGCGGAACACAAGCTCCAGATGCGCAGGCTCAGTAGCTGTGGCTCACGGGCCTAGTTGCTCCGCGGCATGTGGGATCTTCCCAGACCAGGGCTCGAACCCATGTCCCCTGCATTGGCAGGCAGACTCTCAACCACTGCGCCACCAGGGAAGCCCCCCTTACACTGTGATTATTATATCGTGACATGCAACAGGCTCCACATAGCACCCCTGTGTGCTCTAGAAACTTTGAACTTTCTCTGAGCCTTATTCATGTTCTTCTGTCTCTTGATAATTAAATGCAGATATGATAGGAATCATCACCCTTCACTTTTATAGTCTTTCATGGTATAATTTTTGCAATTCATTCAGGATGTAGTTTTTGATCTACTATTTTGGTACAAAGTGAGAGCTCCAGGGGCTTCCACTGTGCCTTTCCAACTACTAGATTGCCAATGTGTGTTTTTTGCTAGTTCCTGAGGATAGAAAGGAAGATAACCATGGAATGGTTTATACTGGGCCTGCTGTAGGGCAAATTGAGTCAAAAATTATCTCATGGAGATTGGTTCAAGATGGTGGAGTAGAAGGATGTGCGCTCACTCCCTCTTGCGAGAGCACCAGAATCACAACTAACTGCTGAACAGTCATCAACAAGAAGACACTGGAACTCACCAAAAAAGATACCCCACATCCAAAGACAAAGGAGAAGCTGCATTGAGATGGTAGGAGGGGCGCAATCACAATAAAATCAAATCCCATAACCGCTGGGTGGGTGACTCACAAACTGGAGAACACTTATACCACAGAATTCCACCCACTGGAGTGAAGGTTCTGAGCCCCACGTCAGGCTTCCCAACCTGGGGGTCTGGCAATGGGAGGAGGAATTCCCAGAGAATCAGACTTTGAAGGCTAGCAGGATTTGATTGCAGGACTTCAACAGGACAGAGGGAAACAGAGACTCCACTCTTGGAGGGCACACACAAAGTAGTGTGCACATCAGGACCTGGGGGAAAGGGAGTGACCCCGTAGGAGACTAAACCAAACCTACCTGCTAGTGTTGGAGGGTCTCCTGCAGAGTCAGGGGGTGGCTGTGGCTCACTGAGGGGACAAGGACACTGACAGCAGAAGTTCTGGGAAGTACTCCTTGGCGTGAGCCCTCCTGGAGTCTGCCATTAGCCCCACCAAAGAGCCTGTAGGCTCCAGTGCTGGGTCACCTCAGGCCAAACAACCAGCAGGGAGGGAACTCTGCCCCACCCATCAGCAGACAACCAGATTAAAGTTTGACTGAGCTCTGCCCACCAGAGCAAAACCCAGCTCTACCCACCACCAGTCCCTCCCATCAGGAAGATTGCACAAGCCTCTTAGATAGCCTCATCCACCAGAGGGCAGACAGCAGAAGCAAGAAGAACTAAAATCTTGCAGCCTGTGGAACGAAAACTACATTCACAGAAAGATAGAGAAAATGAAAAGGCAGAGGACTATGTACCAGATGAAGGAACAAGATAAAACCCCAGAAAATCAACTAAATGAAGTGGAGATGGGCAAATTTCCAGAAAAATAATTCAGAATAATGATAGTGAAGATGATAGAGGACCTTGGAAAAAGAATGGAGGCAAAGATCGAGAAGATGCAAGAAATGTTTAACAAAGACCTAGAAGAATTACAGAACAAACAAACAGAGATGAACAATACAATAACTGAAATGAAAAATACACTAGAAGGAATCAATAGCAGAATAACTGAGACAGAAGAATGGATAAGTGACTTGGAAGACAGACTAGTGGAAATCACTGCCACGGAACAGAATAAAGAAAAATGAATGAAAAGAAATGAAGACAGCCTGAGAGACCTCTGGGACAACGTTAAATGCACCAACATTCGAATTATAGGGGTCCCAGAAGGAGAAGAGAGAGAGAAAGGACCTGAGAAAATATTTAAAGAGATTATAGAAAACTTCCCTAACATGGGAAAGGAAATAGCCACCCAAGTCCAGGAAAGGCAGAGAGTCCCAGGCAGGATAAACCCAAGGAGAAACTTGCCGAGACACATAGTAATCAATTTGACAAAAATTAAAGACAAAGAAAAATTATTAAAAGCAACAAGGGAAAAATGACAAATAACATACAAGGGAACTCCCATAAGGTTAACAGCTGATTTCTCAGCAGAAACTCTAGAAGCCAGAAGGGAGTGGCATGATATACTTAAAGTGATGAAAGGGAAGAACCTACAACCAAGATTACTCTACCCAGCAAGGATCTCATTCAGATTTGATGGAGAAATCAAAAGCTTTACAGACAAGCAAAAGCTAAGAGAATTCAGCACCACCAAACCAGCTCTACAACAAATGCTAGAGGAACTTCTCTAAGTGGGAAACACAAGAGAAGAAAAGGACCTACAAAAACAAACCCAAAACAATTAAGAAAATGGTCATAGGAACATACATATCGATAATTACCTTAAACGTGAATGGATTGAATGGATTAAATGCTCCAACCAAAAGACACAGGCTTGCTGAATGGATACAAAAACAAGACCCATTTACATGCTGTCTACAAGAGACCCACTTCAGACCTAGGGGCACATACAGATGGAAAGTGAGGGGATGGAAAAAGATATTCCATGCAAATGGAATTCAAAAGAAAGCTGGAGTAGCAATACTCATATCAGATAAAATAGACATTAAAATAAAGAATGTTACAAGAGACAAGGAAGGACACTACATAAAGATCAAGGGATCAATCCAAGAAGAAGATATAGTAATTATAAATATATATGCACCCAACATAGGAGCACCTCAATACACAAGGCAAATGCTAACAGCTATAAAAGAGGAAATCGACAGTAACACAATAATCGTGGGGGACTTTAACACCTCACTTACACCAATGAACAGATCATCCAGACAGAAAAGTAATAAGGAAACACAAGCTTTAAATGACACAATAGACCAGATAGATTTAATTGATATTTATAGGACATTCCGTCCGAAAACAGCAGACTACACTTTCTTCTCAAGTGCACACGGAACATTCTCCAGGATAGATCACATCTTGGGTCACAAATCAAGCCTTGGTAAATTTAAGAAAACTGAAATCACATCAAGCATCTTTTCCAACCACAACGCTATGAGATTAGAAATCAATTACAGGGGGAAAAAACGTAAAAAACACAAACACACAGAGGCTAAACAATACGTTACTAAATAACCAAGAGATCACTGAAGAAATCAAAGAGGAAATCAAAAAATACCTAGAGACAAATGACAATGAAAACATGATGATCCAAAACCTATGGGATTCAGCAAAAGAACTTCTAAGAGGGAAGTTTATGGCAATACAATCCTACCTCAAGAAACAAGAAAAATCTCAAATAAAAAATCTAACCTTACACCTAAAGGAACTAGAGAAAGAAGAACAAACAAAACCCAAAGTTACTAGAAGGAAAGAAATCATAAAGACCAGAGCAGAAATAGAAACAAAGAAAACAATAGCAAAGATCAATAAAACTAAAAGCTGGTTCTTTGAGAAGATAAACAAAATTGATAAACCTTTAGCCAGACTCATCAAGAAAAAGAGGGAGAGGACTCAAATCAATAAAATTAGAAATGAAAAAGGAGAAGTTACAACGGACACCACAGAAATACAAAGCATCATAAGAGACTACTACAAGCAACTCTATGCCAGTAAAATGGACAACCTGGAAGAAAGGGATAAATTCTTAGAAAGGTGTAACCTTCCAAGACTGAACCAGGAAGAAATAGAAAATATGAACAGACCAATGACAAGTAATGAAATTGAAACTGTGATTAAAACTCTTCCAACAAACAAAAGTCCAAGACCAGATGGCTTCACAGGTGAATTCTCTCAAACATTTAGAGAAGAGCTAACACCCATCTTTCTCAAACTTTTCCAAAAAATTGCAGAGGAAGGAACCTTCCCAAACTCATTCTATGAGGCTACCATCACCCTGATACCAAAACCAGACAAAGATACTACAAAAAAAAGAAAATTACAGACCAATATCACTGATGAATATAGATGCAAAAATCCTCAACAAAATACTAGCAAACAGAATCCAGCAACACATTAAAAGGATCATACACCATGATCAATGGGATTTATCCCAGGGATGCAAGGATTCTTCAATATACGCAAATCAATCAATGTGATACACCATATTAACAAATTGAAGAATAAAAACCGTATGGTCATCTCAATAGATTCAGAAAAAGCTTTTGACAAAATTCAACACCGATTTATGATAAAAAACTCTCCAGAAAGTGGGCATAGAGGGAATCTACCCCAACATAATAAAGGCCATATATGACAAACCCACAGCAAACATCGTTCTCAGTGGTGAAAAACTGAAAGCATTTCCTCTAAGATCAGGAACAAGACAAGAATGTCCACTCTCACCACTATCATTCAACATAGTTTTGGAAGTCCTAGCCATGACAATCAGAGAAGAAAAAGAAATAAAAGGAATACAAATTGGAAAAGAAGAAGTAAAACTGTCACTGTTTGCAGATGACATGATACTATACATAGAGAATCCTAAAGATGCCCCCAGAAAACTAATCAATGAATTTGGTAAAGCTGAACTAATCAATGAATTTGGTAAAGTTGCAGGATACAAAATTAATGCACAGAAATCTCTTGCATTCCTATACACTAACAACGGAAGATTAGAAAGAGAAATTAAGGAAACAATCCCATTCACCATTGCAACAAAAAGAATAAAATACCTAGGAATAAACCTACCTAAGGAGGTAAAAGACCTGTACTCAGAAAACTATAAGACACTGATGAAAGAAATCAAAGATGATACAAACAGATGGAGAGATATACCATGTTCTTGGATTGGAAGAATCAATATTGTGAAAATGACTATACTACCCAAAGCAATCTACAGATTCAATGCAATCCCTATCAAATTACCAATGGCATTTTTTACAGAACTAGAACAAAGAATCTTAACATTTGTATGGAGACACAGAAGACCCCAAATAGCCAAAGTAATCTTGAGGGAAAAAAACGGAGCTGAAGGAATCAGACTCCCTGACTTCAGACTATACTACAAAGCTACAGTAATCAAGACAATATGGTACTGGCACAAAAACAGAAATATAGATCAGTGGAACAGGATAGAAAGCCCAGAGTTATTCCCACGCACCTATGGTCAACTAATCTATGACAAAAGAGGCAAGGATATGCAATGGAGAAAAGACAGTCTCTTCAATAAGTGGTACTGGGGAAACTGTACAGCTACATGTAAAAGAATGAACTTAGACTACTCCCTAATACCATACACAAAAATAAACTCAAAATGGATTAAAGATCTAAATGTAAGACCAGACACTATAAAACTCTTAGAGGAAAACATAGGAAGAACACTCTTTGACATAAATCACAGCAAGATCTTTTTTGACCTACCTCCTAGAGTAATGGAAATAAAAACAAAAATAAACAAATGGGACCCACTGAAACTTAAAAGCTTTTGCACAGCAAAGGAAACTATAAACAAGACAAAAAGACAACCCTCAGAATGGGAGAAAATATTTGCAAATGAATCAACGGACAAAGGATTAATCTCCAAAATATATAAACAGCTCATGCAGCTCAATATTAAAAAAACAAACAACCCAATCCAAAAATGGGCAGAAGACCTAAACAAACACTTCTCCAAAGAAGACATACAGATGGCCAAGAAGCACATGAAAAGCTGCTCAACATCACTAATTATTAGAGAAATAAAATCAAAACTACAATGAGGTATCACCTCACACTGGTTAGAATGGGCATCATCAGAAAATCTACAAAAAACAAATGCTGGAGAGGGTGCGGAGAAAAGGGCAACCTCATACACTGTTGGTGGGAATGTAAATTGAAACAGCCACTATGGAGAACAGTATAGAGGTTCCTTAAAAAGCTAAAAATAGAATTACCATATGACCCAGCAATCCTACTCCTGGGCATATACCCAGAGAAAACCATAATTCAAAAAGACACATGCACCCCAATGTTCATTGCAGCACTATTTACAATAGCCAGGTCATGGAAGCAACCTAAATGCCCATCGACAGACGAATGGATAAAGAAGTTGTGGTACATATATACAACAGAATATTACTCAGCCATGAAAAGGAACAAAATTGGGTCATTTGTAGAGATGTGGTTGGACCTAGAGACTGTCATACAGAGTGAAGTAAGTCAGAGAGAAAAACAAATATCGTATATTAACGCATATATGTGGAATCTAGAAAAATGGTACAGATGAACCAGTTTGCAAGGCAGAAATAGAGACACAGATGTAGAGAACAAACGTATGGACACCAAGGGGGAAAGTGGGGGGTGGAGTGGGATGAACTGGGAGACTGGGATTGACATGTATACACTAAGATGTATAAAATAGATAACTAATAAGAACCTGCTGTATATAAATAAATAAATTAATTAAATTAAAAAAAATTATCTCATGACCTCCATGAGCCTCCACTCTGATGGATCACAGGGACATTCATGTTAGCTGAAAGCCAGTGACTAATAATTTCTCAAAAGAGGGAGTGTTCCTCTTTCTCTAGGGTTTAATTCCCCGTGGAATGGTTGAGGATTCCTTGAAGGAAGGCCGAGAGGAGAATTCAATATAGTTCTGTGGTCAAGAGCACAGGTCTGAAGCTGTACTGTGTGAGTTTGAAATTTGTGTCTTAGTTTCTTACACTGTAGAATGGGAGTAAACAGTGCCTACTTCATAGAGTAGTTTTCCCCCCAAGTCATGTTTAAGATGTAACTTGCATACAGCAAAGTTCACCTTTTTTAGTGAACAGTTTTATGAGTTTTCACAATGCATCCATTTGTGTAACCACTGTGGAGACTCACAAAGTGGTAGTAGTGTGTGGTGAATACCATTCTCAGTGTAGCCAGCCAGAGGTACTCTCGAACTGACCTGGGAGGGGCGACGGGATAGACTTCCTGGAGGATGTGGTCTCTCAGCTGGGTGCTGAAGGGTGAGGAGGAGTTTGCACAGTCAAGATATAGAACATTTTGGGGACTTCCCTGGTGGCGCCGTGGTTAAGAATCTGCCTGCCAATGCAGGGGACACAGGTTCGAGCCCTGGTCCGGGAATATCCCACATGCCATGGAGCAACTAAGCCCGTGCACCACAACTATTGAGCCTGCGCTCTAGAGCCCGCGAGCCACAACTACTGAGCCCGTGTGCCACAACTACTGAAGCCCACATGCCTAGAGCCCGTGCTCCACAACAAGAGAAGCCACTGCAATGAGAAGCCTGCTCACTGCAGCGAAGAGTAGCCCCTGCTCGCCGCAACTAGAGAAAGCCCATGCGCAGCAACGAAAACCCAACGCAGCCAAAAAGATTAATTAATTAATTAATTAATAAAAAACATACAGAACATTTTCAACACCATTCCCCTCAAATTCCCTTATACCCTTTTGTAGTCAGCCCCTCCCTCATCCCCAGCTCCTGACAACATCTGTTCTGTCTTCTGTCCCAGTAGTTTACCTTTTCTAGAATGCCATGTAAATGAAATCATACTGTAGGTAGCCTTCTGAGCCTGGCTTTTTTCACTTGGCATGATGCAGTTAAGATTCATCCATGTTGCTGTGTGTGTCAGTAATTCATTACTTTTTATTGCTGAGTAGTATTTCATTGTATGGATGTACCACAGTTTGTGTATCCATTCACAGTTGAAGGATGTTAGGGTTGTTGCCAGTTTGGGGCAATTAAGAACAAAGCCAATATGAACATTCATGTTCAGGATTTTCTGTGAACATTCAAGTTTTATTTTTCTTGGGTTAAATACCCAGGAGAGGGATTGCTGGGTCGTGTGATAAGTACGTATGTATATCTTTATAAGAAACTGTCAAACTGTTTTCCAAATTCCACCAGCAATGTGTGAGAGCTGTAGTTACTCCATACCCTGGCCAACACTTGGTATGTTTAGTTTTTAAATTTTTAACCATTTTAAGGTAGTGGTATCTTATTGTGGTTTTAATTTACATTATCCTAATGGTTAATGATGTAAAATCTCTTTCCATGTGCCTATTTGGTAAAGTATCTGTTCACTTTACCAAATCATCTGCCCATTTAAAAAATTGGATTGCTTACTTTCTTTTTATTGAGTTTTGAGAGCTCTTCATAAATCCTGGATACAAATCCTTGATCAGATATATGTTTTGCAAATATTTTCCTCCAGTCTGTCTTGTCTTTTAATTTTCTGAGCAGTGTTTACTGAAGAGCAGAAGTTTTAACATTTTTATGAAGTAGAATTTATCACTTTTTTCTTTTATGGATAGTGCTTTTGGTGTTATGGATAAGAAATATTTGCCTAACCCAGAGTCATAAAGATTTTCTCCCATGTGTTCTTCTAGATGTTTTATAGTTTTAAGTTTTACATTTAGATCTATAATGCATTTCAAGTTAATTTTTGTTAATATGCCAACTTTTTTTGGTATATGGATTATAGGGTAGTTTTGAGGATTAAATAAATTAATATATGTAAAGCAATTAGAACAGGGCTTGGCACATAATGAAATTCAATAAATGATAGCTATAATTATAATTTTTTTAAAATAAATTTATTTATTTAGTTTTGGCTGTGTATTTTTGGCAGCATGCAGGCTTTCTCTAGTTGTGGCGGGCGGGGGCTACTCTTCGTTGCAGTGCACAGGCTTCTCATTGCAGTGGCTGCTCTTGTTGTGGAGCACCAGCTCTAGGTATGCGGGCTCAGTAGTTGTGGCACTCAGGCTCAGTAGTTGTGGCTCGCGGGCTCTAGAGTGCAGGCTCAGTAGTTGTGGTGCACGGGCTTAGTTGCTCCACAGCATGTGGGGTCTTCCCGGACCAGGGCTCGAACCTGTGTCTCCTGCATTGGCAGGCGGATTCTTAACCACTGTGCCACCAGGGAAACCCTATCTTCCTCTTACTTAAGGGTCTTTGGGTCTGTGAAATGACTCAGGTCTGGGAACTGAGGGAGGTGCCTCATTCTCTATCATTGGGGTTTACTAATCTATCACCATTACTTACCTGCGAGTGCCAGAGACCTAAAATAACAGTGTCTTAAGTGAGATAAAAGTTAATTTCTTTCTTATGTGAGTGTCCAAATGTAGGCTGTCCAGAGCTGGATGGTGTCTCTATTCCACAAAGCCATTCAGGGACCTACACTCCTTTTTATCTTGTTTTCTCACCACACTACAGTATTGCCCTTGTCCACATTCCAAAATGCCTCATAACCACTTCTATATTGTGAGCAGCGGGTTGCAGAAAGAGGAAGAAGAAGGGTGCAACCCCTACTTTTAAAGACCACCCTGGGAATTATACATGTTACTTCCACTCATATTCTATTGGTTAGGGTTTTGTCACACGGCCATACCTAGCTGTAAGGGAGGCTGGGAAATGTAGTCTTCATTCTTGGTAGCCATGTGTTCTACTAAAAATCAGAGGTTCTCTTTCTATGAGAGATAAGGGAGAAATAGATATTGGAAAAGAATTAGTTGTCTTTGCAACAGTAACTCAACTCAAGCCTCTACTCACCGGTTTTTACTATTAAAAAGTACTGATCAAGTGGCATCTTAGTGGGCTGTTTTGATTCAGGCACTTAATTTAAAGAAGAAGCAAAAATAATTATAATGGTCAGGGACCTTTGTCCATGGGGTACCTGTTAGCTCTGTTGACTAATGTGTTGCTTATGTTCATTTGCCTGTGCTATTGTGTCACTACTTGGTCTAAAGCACACAGAGTTCTTCATTTTCTTTGACACAAAGAGTCACACACCATCTTCCAGTAGCACCCCTAGCCTGCAGAGAACAGCTTACAATGCTTTTTGGTGCTTCTGTTATTTTCTTCACCAAAATATTTTTAAAGTTATTTGATAACAAAACATATGGGGCTTTTTCCAGGGACGTAATGTGGGGTGGGGTGGCCAAGTTGCACACAGTAAATCTTCTCCAATGTTCCTTTCTTCATAAGTCTTCAGATTCCTTTGAGGTTATACTGTTTCTGACACTGTAACTTTAGATGAAGCTGAATTTAATGCTGTATGAGAACTTATCAAAGATTCTGAAATTGCTGTTCTAGTTTGAGCAGCTAGGAGTCCAGGTTTCTGTCACCCATCTGCTCCTTCAAACAGAATCCTCCCCTAAATTGGCATGCTGGGATTTGACATGCCTGGAGAAAATGTTGAGTCAGAGGGGTGGGGCATGAGGATAAATGATGTCCTCTTGCAAGGTAACTCCAGAAGAAGTCACAGCCTTATCAGTCAAGGGAGGGGCATTGCCAGACAAAGGACAGGAGCTGCTTCAGCTGATAAGGGAATGCTTGGGGATTCCCTCCGAATGTCTCTTATATAGCCCTATTGCAGTTCTTGGGGTTCCATTTTTTCCTATCAGTGTCTTAATTTTATGGCTGTGATTTCTCTAATATTATGATTCAAGAACCATTAGATCAAATTCTGAGACTGGTTTTTATTTATGTTAGCCCCGTTGCTACAAGATTTTTCAGCAACAATAGAAAGTCCATGGGTTTAAGTCATTACTTTGAGCTGATAATTTAGGGCTTGAGATTGTTATCCAGTTTCCATAAGCTGTGCTGTGTTTTTAGAAGCAGGTACCCCATCCCATATAGTCTCCTAAAACCTGTCCTCAGTGGAAATTTCATTTTAGGTGACCACAGGCAATAATTTAATTAGCTGGTTTGCATTATATGGCATAGGCTACCAAATTCCCATTCCTGAATCCCAGTAGACCTACAGCCCTAAGGCAAATAACCCATCCCCATTTCTTCCATTCCTCTGATAACCTTTTGGCTGCCACCTTTTTTCTTGTACCAACTTATGTCTGTCCCAGTTAGGGTTCTTGGCAGCAAGCACAAAAATTAACTTTCGCTACTCTAATGATAAAAGAGTAAAGAGTTCTTGGAAAGATTTTGGGTAGCTCATAGAATCCACATAAATGCCAAAGAACCAGTGTGCCAGAACCAGGAAGGCAGCAAATGTAGCCAAAGTCAAACCACAGGGTGTTCTGGCTGGGAGTCCCCACGGAGTACTTAATGCTGCTGGTGCTGTGTTCTCAGCCCCATTGCCCTCACTTTGAAAAATTTTTCAGCTGTCCCTATATCTTTGAGTCATCCTTGGTAGGAGCATTAACTGGCTCAACTTGGGTCATCTGCCCACAAGCTAGCTAAGAGTAAGGCAGAGAAAGAAAGCTCTGGTCCCTTTGCTTCTCTAGTGGCAGATGAGGGTCTGCCTCCTTCCAAGACACATACAAAGGGGGTACCTCCCAAACTGGAGGGAATTCAAATGTGGAATAACCAAGCATACACACACACACACACCTGTTCACTGTAGTTGGGAACTGCCTGTCTTTCCCTTCCTTCTCCATGCAGCCAAGAACCCCTCTCCACCTGCAGCCTGTCCTTTCATCTAACCCAAACCATTGACAAACCCAGGCCTGGAGCCGCATCACCATGTCCTGCATCCTCTCTTCACCAGGCCACAGAGCACTGATGGAAAAACTCACACAGATGGAGGACAGGTACATCCATGGGGTCCAGCTTTTGTTAAATCTGCCCAGGGCTTAGAAACCCTTTTATGTGAGATATCATACTATTTACCTCTAAAAAATAAGATTCTTTTCATACTTGCCTAAAATTAACAATAATTCTTTAATAACATCTAATATCCACCCCACATTCAAAGTGTTCCCCAAATCTTGTGAAGGAGATCTTTCTGTAAGGTAAATATGGTTATATCACTTCCTTCATTAAATTATTTTAATATATTAGTATCATAAAATAACGCAAATGCAAACAGTACGAAGTGGTATGGAGTAAAAAGGGGGCACACCCGTCTTCTCCTCTCCCCTCCTTCTCAGCCCACTCCATCTCCCCTGAAGTATCAATTGTTTATTTCATGTGTTTTCTTCCAATAAATGTTTAGACATTCACATGCAAGCACGTACGTATATATGTACAGGTAGGTCCTTGACACAGAATACAAAGGGATCACAGCATACACATTCTCATGTGACTTGCTTTATTCATTTGATCACCTATCTTGGACATCTTTCCATGTCAGACAGTGCCTCCTGTCTCCCTCTCTCACTGGAGTGTCATCTTTACCAAAGAGCATGGATTTCGCTGAGTACACTACATTTCTCATAGTCCGTGGCCATGTACATGCCATTTCCTGTCTAAAAGGCCTTCTTCTCTTTTATGGGGCCCAATAAACTATTACTCACCCTCTATGAAGCCTTCTCTGTCCTCAGGAAAGAATTAGGCTTTCTTCCCAGCTCCCAAAATGCCCTCGGTATTCTTCTCTCATCATACTCATCATGGGGTTTTGTGAGTGCTCATTTACTTGTCTTCTTCTCCCACTGGACTACAAGCTCCCAAGGCCACCCTCGGAGTTGTAACCAACTCTGTCCCAATGCCTGTCTCAGGGCTGAGTCAGAAGTGGTGTTTAATAAATGGTTGTTACTAGGCTTCTTCTCCCATCCACAGAGATCAAGGATATCTTACGGCAATAGAAATGCAGGGACCCCGCTCTGCCCACATTATTCAGTCAGCAGGATACTCGGAGACAGAACTTGAAGACCAAGAACTGAGATTCTCCAAGACTGGTTGGTGTTGAGGGGGACGCTCTGAGTGAAAATGAGCCAAGATCCCTCCACTTTGGGGCTCTTTCAGGTTCGTCTCAATTAGGGCCTGTGGAGTAAGGGCAGAAATTTTGGTAAGAATAGCTGGGGACATGGTTAACAATGATCCCAAGCCCAGCAGACTGACCTTGGCATTTCAGGGGTAGGCAGAGTGAGAACTGCTGAACAGTGATTCTAATGGGAGAACAAGGCCATATTTGACCAAAATAGATAAGACATCTTTACAGTGGGTGGGATAGGGAGGGTCCTTCCTCCTTGAGATAGTTAGGCTGGGGCTGGGGAAAATGGTGGGGGTGGTGGTGGGTGTGGGGTGGTTGGGTTGAGTCCATGGAATTTCTGGGAGGGAGAATGGAGTTCCATCATCAGTTGGAAGGTGTGGTGGATACCGTGAATTAGTCCATTCTACATTCATCCAACCCTCTTCTTGTGTGCATTCCTCTCACAAGGCTACAATCAAGGTATTACCTGGGGCTGCAATCTCATCTGAAGGCTTGACTAGGGAAGGATCAACTTCCAAGTTCATTTACATGGTTGTTGGCAGGATTCAGTTCCTTGTAGGTTATGGGACTGAGGGCTGGGGACCTCAATTTCTCACTGGCTGTTGGCTGGTAGCTTCCCTCGGTTCCTGTCCCTCAGTTCCATGTGACCCTCTCTGTAGGGCTGCTCACAACATGGCAGCTGGCTTCATCAGAGCAAGAAAGCAAGAGAGAGCTTCCCTGGTGGTGCAGTGGTTGAGAATCCGCCTGCCAATGCAGGGAACATGGGTTTGATCCCTGGTCTGGGAAGATCCCACATGCCGTGGAGTGGCTAAGCCTGTGTGCCACAACTACTGAGCCTGCACTCTAGAGCCTGTGAGCCACAACTACTGAGCCCATGTGCCACAACTAATGAAGCCCGCACACCACAACGAAGAGTAGCCCCAGCCCTCTGCAACTAGAGAAAGCCCGCGTGCAGCAAAGAAGGCTCAATGCAGCCAAAAATAAAATTAATTAATTAATTTATTTATTTAAAAAAAAAAAGAAAGCAAGAGAGCCTGAGAGAGCAAGAGGGAAGCCAGTCTTTTTGTGACCTCATCTCAGAAGTGACATCACTTTTGCCATATTCTATTCATTAGAAGCAAGTCTCTAGGTACAGCCCACACTCAAGGGGAGGTGATTCCACAAGGAGAGGGGGATTACACAGAAAGCAGGGATCACTGGGCACCATCACAGAGACTGCCTAACACACCCCCACTTGTAAAAACCCTCAGTACCCGGGCTAACTCCTTTCTCTTCCCACCTGCACCCCTACTCTCTCCCCTATGACCCTAACCATACAAGCCACAGCCTCCCCCTAGTCCTTGCTGCCTCTCCCAATTGAGGATCCAGGACAGTCTCAGAAGACAGGGACCCAGAACTCAGGAGCCCCAGCTCATGGAATGGATAGAAGTATTTGGTATGGCCATTGTCACTGGTTAGCAGACAGGCTGGGTATGGAGAAGAGCCAGGGGCCAGTCTGGGGCCTGGAGGCACTGTCTCTCCTGAGGCTGGTCAGATGCAAAAGCCATACCAGTCCATAAGTCAAACTCAGAGTCTTTTGGACTTCCCTGGTGATCCAGTGGTTAAGATTCCTTGCTTCCACTGCAGGGGGCGTGGGTTTGATCCCTGGCAGGGGAGGTTCCACATGCCATGCAGCACGGCCAATAAAAAAAAAAAGACTCAGAGTCTTTTCCCAAATGGGGGGCTGATCCTGCCCAAGTTGGTCGGGTTTAGGCCCTGCTTGGCTGGATGCTGGTTTGAACATCACCGTCTTAGTGGCAGAGAGGTGGGTGTCTGGGAACTCACAGAGGTCTATAAGGCTGGAGAATGAAGAAAGTACAGTCTTTGTAATTTCCCTCTAGGGGCAGCCCATTTTGGTGCACCCATTTTTCCATCTCCAACCCTCCCGTGTTTTTTGTAATCTCAAAAGATTGGAAACAAGAGATCATCAATAGAGAACCGGGAAAATAAATTATGGTGTACCCATCAGTGTAATGTGTGCAGCCATGAAAAGAATGAGAGAGCTCTAATTACACTGATGTGGAGCAAATTCTAAGATATAATTATGTGTAAAGAACAAGAGGCAGAACAGGGTGTGTGCTAGGCTGCCCTCCACGTGTGCGTGTGGGGAGGGAGAATATGTGGGCCTGAATATGTATAGAAAAGCTTGGGAAGGACACATAAGAAAATGATAACTCTGGTTCTCTGGGGAGAGCAACAGAGTGACTGAGAAAGAGGGTGGAAGGAAGGCTGACGTCACTGCTTTGAACTGTTTGAATTTTGTGTTGTGTGAGTATATTATTTATTCAAAAAAATTTCAAGAGCACACGTTTGGAACCACAGACTTGGATTGCCATCCCCGTTCTGCTACTTACCAGCTGTGTGATAGTGAGCAAGTTACATTACTCTTTGAGTCACAATTTGTTCATCTGTAAAACTGAACTGTTGCAAGTCTTCCCAGCACTCTGAGAGTGTGCCAGAGGTGTTTCTGTGGCACATTTGAGGAGCCCAGGGTGGCACTGGACATCTTTCCATGTCAGACACTGGCACTGCTGCCATTTCCACCACTACATACAGATGACCAACAAAGATAAGCCTCTGACCAGGAGAGACCAAAGTCACTTACTAAAACCTCACAAGAGGTAATACAGTGAGAGATCGGCAGTGTGATCCCTGACCCCACTGAACTTGGCCCCAGTTCAAAGAGCCAGCTTAAATGACCTCTTGGGTTTCACCTGCTGGGTGACGTTATCTGATGGACCCTCTTCCCCCACTTCAGTGACCATGCCCAGGACCAACCCTCAGGGACTCTGTCCTAACTCTAGGTGGTTATGTCCTAAAATTCCTCCCGTGTTTCCTCTCTCCCTCTGTCGTACCAATGAGAGAACAGTGCAAATATGAAGGAATATAACATGTAGTCGTCTGGGGTTTTGCAGGGAGAAGTGCTCAAGATTTCAAGCTTAATGGTCTTTAGAGACTTTCTCCCTGAAGTGAGTGGCCACTTGGGGCACTGCGTAACTCCACTGCTGTGACATTGACCCTGTGTCCAAACTATGCATGCCAGGTCAGGAATACTCTCTCTTTCATCATTTATTCATTTGACACAAATTAATTCAGTCCCTTCTCTCTGCGAGGGATGTAATGGAGACTAAGATAGAAGTTACAGTCCATTGGTGAAGGTAAACAATCAGATAAGCAAATCATAATGAAGTGCAACAAGTATCAGAGAGATAGCCAGGCTTTCTAGAAGCACCAGCAGAGGTACAGGACCCAGGGGCAGGGGTCAGCAGGCTCCTCTGGGAGGAAATGAGGTTTCAACTTGCACCTGAGGGTAGGGGGTAGAGGACGAGACCAGGTGAAGAGAAGCAGTTTTCCTTCAGCTGTTGTGAAGGTGAGACGGTAGGTGTAAGGCTTGTGCAAGGCCCAACACACTACCAACACTCCATAAGTTCTAGATGGTAGCTGAAGGAATCTTCCCAGATTCCCAGGCCTGAGTTCAGGGCTGTCATTTCACCAAAATGCCACAAGAGGGAGCTCGTCCCCTCTTATTGTACGTTCCTGCTCCTGTCCCTGGAGCGGCAATGTAGCCGTTCTCCCCACTAAGGGCTGGTTATTTACACCTTAGAAAGCTGTTACAAAGCGCCCCCAGACACCCACAGCCCCTGCCAAGGCCAGTGTGTGCCTGAGCCTAAGTGGCTCCTGACAGCCTTGTCCTCGTGTTTTCTCTTAAACCCCAGAATTTGTTCCTCTGAATTCTTACCACCTCAAAATAACTCCAATTCCCAAAAATAGCCACCAGTTATGATCTTTTCACTCTTCTTGGTTCTTCCCACCCACACGAGGCATTCACAGGGCCCATCCCCTAGAGCAGCACCCATGGGGGTGAGGCACTGGCCACTGACACCTCAGGGCCATCTAGGCCAGCAGAGCTTTATTTCTCTGCGTCTGTCAACCCCCAGCCAGGCCCCCAGTCTCTCTCCAGAGGGGATGAGAAGGTATTCTCCCACAAATGTCCTTCCTCAGTTAGGAATGTACTCTTTGTTGTGAACCCCACAATCTCTGCCCTGATGGCTTCTGGAGAGGATTTGATGGCTACATGCTCTGGAGTGAGACGGATCTGTTGTTCAGTTCTCACTCTGCGGGTGACCTTGGGCAAGTCCATCCCCTCCATGGTCATCATCTGTGAAATAGAGATGAAAAGAAGATCTAACGTCTTACTTATAGGATGGTTGAAAGGACCAAGTGTCCCCGGAAAAAGGAATATTCTTAGGTGACCTTATTCCTTGTCTCCTCTTCCCCATGGAAGATTTTTAAACACACGCTGAGACTGACATACAGGTAACTCCCAAAAGGAGAGAGGCCATGACAGATGGCTTCAAGCCAAAGAGATAAACGTGGGTTCAGGTGGAGGCTGGCAGGAAGTTACTCCTTTCAGCTTTCTCCCGGGAGGAGTCTGGTGAGGTTGAGGACTGACAAGCACAGGACCTGACGAGGTCAGAAAAGGGACAGTGGAAGGATTTCCAGGTGGAGGAAGCACAGACGTGGATGGACTTCACAGGTCAGTTATTGGGGACTGTCCCCTTGGGGGCAGGAAGATGACCTCAACCACCTGAGTCCAGCTCAGTGCCAGGCACATAGAGGGCAGCCTCCTGGGGTCCAGAGTGATCGGAGCCTTTGTCCCCTGGGCACTGGTTCCATCAGTACCCATTACAGCCAACTGATGATTTAGCCCCCTTTGGAAGATGACAGGCCATCCAAAGGTGCCCCATATGAACTTCAGTTTGCCCCTCAGTGAAACAAAGGTTGGACCAGTTTGAAGGTTTTGAAACTGTGTTCCTCAGAACCCCTCAGAGACAAGGAGGCAGGGAGAGGGAGATGATGAGGTGGGCAACAAATGCTCAAAGCCCCCTGTGTCTACTTCACGAGAGAATTACAAAAGAGATCATGTTTAAAAATGAGGGGAAAAGAAAAATAAAGAAAATCAATACAACTTATTTGTGCAGTTTAACAATTAGTTATAAAACGAATATCCCATCATGCAGGGCAAGAACTAGAACATTACCTACACCCCAGGATCCCCCTGAATACCCTTCCCTTGCCACCTGAGAGGCCCTAGACCTGATTTTAAGGAAGCCAACTGGTCTTGTATAAGATGTAGCTTTAGTGTGTGTGTGCGTGCGTACGTGCGGTGTCTGTTTTAGCTGGGGTGGACCTCAGATGCAGGGTTCAGTTAACTGACCCAGATCATGCAACGTAATCATAGGCTCATACATGCCCTTTCTTTTATATGCTTATTTTTCTACCCTTCATCTCCACCACTGCTCGTATTTTCCCCTTTCCCCCATAGACACTTAATATATTGTATTTGGCCTATGTCCTTGGGTATATGTGTCTTTGAAAAATATATTGTGTTTTGAATGTGTGTGCATTTTAGATCTCTTTTTATTCCTTACTTTTTCACTGCTTTTAAGTCTTATCCATGTTATTATACATACCTCAAACCTATTGCTTCCAACTGCTACTTATTTATTCCACAGAATGCATTTACCTGTCACGGTTTACTTATCCATTCTCCTAATGATGGATACTTAGGATGCCTCCAATTCTCTGCTGACGCAAACAACACTCATACATGTTCCCCCATGGACCTGAATTTGGGTTGCTCTGAGGCATAAGACCAGGAGGAGATAAGACAAGACAAGGTAAGCAGGTTTAGGACTGGTTAGTTGAAATAATTTCATTGGCCTCTTGGGTATAGGATCTGTCTCTAGTTGCCTGGTACCTGGCCCTGGGTGATTAGGGCAAGGGAATCGTGGCCTGGAGTGAAAGAGCCCAGAGAAGATGGAGTGGGGTGTGTGGGCTCTGGATTGGTTAGTTTGCAGATGAAAGGCATGCTCACAGGTGAGTCGTTTACTATCTCTAGGAATTGGCTGGCCCTTGGATGTCAGTCTCTCCAAGGTTAGCAAGGTCCCAGATATTAAAGCATCAGAATAAAAAGACACACTTAATACCATGGGTTTGGTAGAACTTAGCTACAAAGTCAACTGAGCTGAGAAAAAAATTTTAAGGTGTTAATTTTGATTACCATTTCAATTATTTTACTGGTTGTTGGCTGATTTGCTATTTCTTCTTGTTCAAAGTTTGGCATTTTATGTATTTCAATAAACATTCATTTCTTATAGATTTAAAATTTTATTGGTATAAAGCTATTTCTAATATTTTTTTTACTTTTAACTTTGTTGTGTAATTATGAAATTTTCTAACAAGCAAGAAAAGAGAATAATGTAAGAACATATGAGTATCCACTATCCAGCTTTGTCAAATTTTAATATTACAAAATACCAGCTTCAGAAGTTTTACTGAAAAACTTATAGATACAACTGAGGCTGCCGTGTACCTCTCCTCTCTCCCACCCCACTCCCTCCTTTACCGGAGGACACCGCAATCATCAATTTAGTCTTTATCATTCCCATGTACACTTTTATATTGTAGTTTCATTCCATTTTTGTGTTTCCCTAACTATCATATGGTTTTGTTTTCAGAAAGTTTAAATTCAATAAATAGTATATAGGAGCTCGGTGCTTTGTGACCACCTAGAGGGGTGGGATAGGGAGGGTGGGAGGGAGATGCAAGAGGGAGGAGATATGGGGATATATGTATATGTATAGCTGATTCACTTTGTTATAAAGCAGAAACTAATACACCGTTGTAAAGCAATTATACTCCAATAAAGATGTTAAAAAAAAAAAAGTGATAGTGGAATGGAAAAAAAAAAAAAAGTATATAGGGACTTCACTGGTGGTCCAGTGGCTAAGACTCCATGCTCCCAGTGCAGGGGGCCCAGGTTCGATCCCTCGTCAGGGAACTAGATCCCACACGCTGCAACTAAGAGTTCGCATGCCACAGCTAAAGATTCCACATGCTGCAACTAGAGATCCTTCAACGAAGATCCCGCGTGCTGCAATTAAGACGCAGAGCAGCCAAATAAATAAATAAATAAATTTTAAAAATAAAATAAATAAATAGTGTATAATGCACATATTATTCTGTAACTTCTCTCTGGCTTCCCAAATTGTGTTCTGGAGAGTGTCCATGTTAACAGATCATTTTAACTCCACTTCATTTGAACTGCTGTGTAGAACTCCATCATGTGGCTGTACATCCAGTCTGCTGTTGATGGACATTTAGATCATTTTAAACTTGTTGCAATCAATGGTGAACATTTTAGTACATGTCTTCTTGTGAACAGAGGTGAGAGTTTCTGCAAGGTATACACCTGGAAGGGAAATGCAGGGCTGTGCACATGCACATTTTCTGCTTAAACTCATGTGAATTTACACTCCCATCAACGTGTGAGTTCCTCTTTCCCTACTTCCTTGACAACACTTGGTCTGGTCAGATGTTAAACAATTTTCCAAACATCCTTCTGAATTGGTATCTCATTTTTTAAAATTCACATTTCCCTGTCTTCTAGTAAGGTTGGACATTCTTTCACATGTGCCTTGGCCATTGAGTTTGTCCTTTCTACTGGGCTGTTTGTTTCTTATTGACTTGTCAGAATTCCTTATGTAGTACTCTGTGTTCTGACCCTTTGTAGGTTACGTGCACAGTAAATTTCTTCTCCCAGTCTATGCCTTATCTTTCAACATTGTCTCTGTCATTTTTTATGTGCAATTTAAAAATTTGAATGTAGGCAAACACATCGCATTTCTATTAATGATCTGAGCTTTTATTCCTTCTTTAAGAAATCTTGCCAACCCCCATGATACTAAAAAATATTCTCCTATTTTTTTCCTAAAGAATTTAGTTTTGCCTTTCACATTTATGTCTTTAGTACATCTAATTTTTTTTGTATATGATGTGAAGTAAGAATCTAATATTTTCCTATATGGAGAGCTAACTAATTCAGAACATGCAATGCCAACTCTGTTACATTGCATGTATCCATAGACAAATGAGTCTTTTTCAGGGCTCATTATTTTGTTCCACTAGATTATTTACAAGTCTAATCTACAGCACATAGTATTAATTGCTTTTACTATTTTTATAATCTTTGCTGTGACTGTAGTTATCGTCCCCTACTTTATTATTTATTTAGTTTATTTTCATCTTCTTCCTTTTTTCTTGATCAGTCTTTCAGAGATACCCCTATCCTGTCAATTGATTCAAAGAACAGGGCTTTAGTTTTGTTAATCTTTTATATTTTTTGTTGTAATTGTCAATGTGATTGATTTTTCCTTATCTTTTTTTTTTTTTCACATTTGTATCTTGGTGTGTATTCCACTGCTTTTTTATCTTCCTGAGTTAAATGCTTAGCTCATTTGTTTCTATTTCTTTATTATTTTCTGATAAACATTTTTGAAGCTATATATTTTCCTCTAAGTACTGTTTTAATTTTGTCTCACAAATTATGACATGCAGTGCTTTCACTGTTTATTTTCAAGTATTTAAAAACTCTCCTTATCATTTCCTCTTTAAACAAAGAGTAATTTGAAAGTATTATTTTAGGATCTATTAAAAATCTCTAACTACCATTGTTGATTTATCTATTCCCACCCCAAACCCAATTTTGTCAGTTGCCATTCATATACTTTAATCTGTGACACTAGGTTCATATATATTCATAGCTATTTTATCCCTTTGACTTATTCTTTTACAAATACATACTATCTCTCTTTGTCCTTTATGATGTTTTTCACCTTAAAATCTTTTTGGTCCAATACGAAAACTGCTACAATGGCTTTATTTTGGTTGATGTTTTAGTTTATCTTTTTTTCTCTTTATTTTCAACCTTTCTGTATCCCCTTTTAAAATAACATGGTTTATTTCAATATATTATTTACTTTTAATTTAATATGAGATTCTTTGTCTTTTGATTTGTAAATTTAACCCATTTATATTAATTTTATTTGCTGTTATATTCAGACCTATATCAGGGCAGCATGTGGGATCTTAGTTCCCTGACCAGGGATCGAACCAGTGCCCGTTGATGTGGAAGCGTGGAGTCTTAACCACTGGACTGACAGGGAAGTCCCTATATCAGCCAACTGATTTCATATCTCCTATTTACCATATTGGATTTTTCTTTTTGTCTCCTTTCATAACTTTCATTGGATAGACTGAATTTTCCTTTGTTGGTTTGAAAGTTATGCATTCTATTTTCATTCTTTTGGTGTTACCCTTAGCTTATGATAACCCTTACTTGTGTTTATTTTTCCTTGTCAATTTTGAGCTTATCGATAGCTATATCTTTCCCTCCAAAAAAAACTGTGTGCTCACCTCCCCGTGGACTTCACAAACTTCCAGACACACAACCCTGTCATGTTGTATCATCTAGAATTTTAGTGCTCAATGATGGATATAGCTTTTTGTCTTTTTATTTTATACTTAGACAGATATATACCTTATTAAATACTTTAGTCAACCTTCATTCCAGTATCTTGTGTCCTCTGGGATTTAATTCTCTTTGCTAGTGTACTTCCTCCAAAAGTATTTTCAAAGAGGGCCTTTAGGGAAGTAAATCTTCTAAGACTTTGATAGTTTGAGAATATCTTTATTTCACTTTCATACTAAAATTCTAATTCTAAAGTTCTTTTTTTTGATTTCTGTATTACTACTGAGAAAACTGATGTAAGTGTAATACTTGTTCCTAGTGGGTAGTGTGTGTGTGTGTGTGTGTGTGTTTGGCTTCATTGGGTCTTTGTTGCTGTGTGCGGGCTTTCTCTAGCTGCAGCGAGCAGGGGTTACTCTTTGTTGCGGTGCATGGGCTTCTCATTGTCGTGGCTTCTCTTATTGCAGAGCATGGGCTCTAGGCACGCAGGCTTCAGTAGTTGTGGCTTGTGGGCTCTAGAGCACAGGCTCAGTAGTTGTGGTGCATGGGCTTAGTTGCTCCACGGCATGTGGGATCTTCCCGGACAAGGGCTCAAACCCATGTCCCCTGCACTGGCAGGCGGATTCTTAACCACTGCGCCACCAGGGAAGCCCTGTTGTTTTTTATTTTGTTTGTTTGCTTGTTTGTTATGATTCTCTAGATGCTCTTAGAATTTTATTTAATTTTATTTAACAAAAAAAATTTCTATTTAAACAAGGAATAAAAGCTCACACTTTATTAAATTTTACTGTAATATGTTCAAGTGGTTTTTTTTTAAACGTTTCTTTAATTAATTTATTTATTTATATTTATTTTTGGCTGTGTTGGGTCTTCGTTTCTGTGTGAGGGCTTTCTCCAGTTGCGGCGAGCGGGGGCCACTCTTCATTGCGGTGCGCGGGCCTCTCTCTGTCGCGGCCTCTCTTGTTGCGGAGCACAGGCTCCAGACGCGCAGGCTCAGTAGTTGTGGCTCACGGGCTTAGTTGCTCTGTGGCATGTGGGATCTTCCCAGACCAGGGCTCAAACCCGTGTCCCCTGCATTGGCAGGCAGATTCTTAACCACTGCGCCACCAGGGAAGCCCGGTTCAAGTGGTTTTAAAAAAAAATCTATCTTGTTGGTACTCAGCCTGAAATCTTACACTTTTCTCTAATTCTGGGAAATTCTGGGAATTGTTTTACTCAGTTTTTTCAAATATTTCCTTCCTTCCAGCTTTTTTTCCCCTCCTCTTCTAAAACTTTCATTTTAAAGACATATCTATCTTCCATATCTATTAACTTTACCCTTGTATTTTTCATCTCTTTATTCCTTCCTGATACCTTTTGGGAGAGTTCATCAACCCTGTCTTCCAGTTTATGAATTCATTCTCAGTCTGAATCTATTTTGCCATTCAACTTACATATTGAGTTCTTCACTTCAGCTATTATATTTTTCATACTTCATAGCTTCTTTATACATTCTCATTCCCTATTTCAAAGTTATAATATTATCCATGATCTCTTCGAGGATTTTTATTATGATTATTTTAAAGTCTTGTTGTTGATGGTCCATTAATTCTGCTTCATTTCATATAGGTTCATTTTTCTGGATTTTCTTTTATAGGGATTGTACTACTCAGTGTCTTCTTATTTTTCTTTATGAGCTGATGTTCCCCTGGGATATCATTCCCTTGGCTGGTGGTGTGTACCTTGGAAGGGAACTACTACTATCTGTATCCTTAATTTTGCCACCACCTCCAGTGACCACCCCCCCACACACACCCTGTTTGCTTCGGCAGGAGAGGATGTGCCTTTGGATGAGCCCACTGGGTTTCGATCTGGGTTCTGCTACTCCTGAAATGCCACTCTCCAAGGTGGTCCTACCTTTACTCTGGAGGTTCAACATGGGGTGGTTAACAGGAGGTGAGAATGCCTAGCAGTGAGCTAGAAGGAGCCTGGGTCCCTCTGGTGGCTTTGTACTATGTAACCTTGGTTAAACTGGAGGTACATTTTAAAACACCCTTCCCTGTATGGTTTTGGGCTAGAATTTGTTGAAGGAGAAATTTGCTCTAGATTTGGAAGGTGGATGTAAGATAGGTCTGAAGGATTTCTGCTTCTGAAGGTTGTTGTGGCTAGAGGCAGTAAGAGACAGACGCAAATGTGCCAGAGGGCTTGTCCCTTCCTCTTTGTCCTTACTCATCTTCCTCATTGCCAGCCCTGATAAACAGCAGAGACCCCAGGCCCACCACTAGACACAGGGCAAGACCTTGCAGCAGTAGTATCTATGAAGAGACAACAGCCTTCCACAGACTTCTACAGCAGACCCTTCTCTATCCCCCTCCAGGAAACGAGATATATATTGCTTCCTTATTTCCCTGGGGGCACTGGCTTGTCTCCCAGCAGACACACAATCAGTACTTCTAGATGGCTAAGTAGTGACTTTTCCATGATCCTCCAACTCCTTTTTGTGACCTTTACTTCTCTAGTACCTCCAACAATTGTGTAAAGTCTAATTCCTATAATAAATTATTGATCCTGTGATATAGTCGTTCTATATAGGGTTCCCTAATTGAACCCTAGTAGATACAGTCCCTGCAGACTTCATGGAGCAGAATATCTGCACCAACCCTGGCCTCTCTACTCTCTGGAGCTTTGCAAGAGAGAGAAGTATCTTTCTTATTTAAGCCACTGTTATTTTTGTCTGACTTCAGAGCCAAGACACCTATTTGTTTTGGACCCTGCCTACCTCTAGACCTTTACAGGAGAGAGAAAGCATTTCTATCTTATTTGATCCATTGCAGTTTTCAGTTTCTTTCTAACAGTTTAGCCTATAGCTTAAATAATTCCCCCCTCATCTATGCTACCTCACTTTTCACCTGGTTGACTCTTACTCATCCTGCAGTTTTCCCTAACTCCTAGCTAAGCCTGATCCCCTTCTTGTAACAGCACTCTCCCGATACCCTGGGCTTCCCCCTTCATAGCATATTCATAACCTAGTAAATATTTTTCCATGTCTGTCTCCCCCACTATACTAGACCTTGACCCTCTTATTCCTGTCATACCCCTAGCCCATCACATGGAACTGACACAGAGCCACTGACTAAATGAATGAACCTTCTCTAAGGTAGCTACAGAGAGAAATCTTTTGGTGGGTTTTCCTGGGAGTGTGCAGCAGCTCTGAATCCCTTGGATGGAACATGGCTTGTCAGAGTTTGCAGCCCCGACATTCTCTCCCTCATCCTCTCTCATTCCAAAACCTTGAACTACTGTCCAAACATTCGGTGCTTCACAACCAGTTATTGTGCATTAAGAGGGGGTAATATGTGTGTTCCCATCAAGGCACTGGACCCCACCAGCTATGTATGATGGGTAGAACCACCACTGGCGTGTACCCAGCCCAGGCTAAGTGTCCACCAAGCCCCTCCTTGCTGAGGAGTGGGCCCAGCCTGGGGTCACCACTAGCCCATAGAACACTTATGTAAGAACTAGAAAAAAAATGTCCCTTTCTCAACACACTTTATGACATCTGCTAAAATGGTATCATTATGAATATGCATATTTACAATGTCTACAATGCCAGTGGGACCCCTTGGAGTTATATTGGGTTGGCCAAAATGTTCGTTTGGTTTTTTCCATAAGGTGGCTCTAGTAGCACCTAGTTGTCTTTAACTTCATTCGAAACAATTTTGTTAGATTGTATGTGACAGCTGTCATATCAGCGTGCATTTTTTAAAAATTCTTATCAAAATTGGTGAATTTTTGTGTAGCCATTTTAATATTGAAGATGGAAGAAAAAAAGCAACATTTTCGGCATATTATGCTTTATTATTTCAAGAAAGGTAAAAATGCAACCGAAACACAAAATGGAGAAGGTGCTGTGACTGATCATGTCAAAAGTGGTTTGCGAAGTTTTGTGCTGGAGATTTCTCACTGGACAATGCTTCATGGTCAGGTAGACCAGTTGAAGTTGATAGTGATCAAATCGAGACATTAATTGAGAACAGTCAACGTTATACCACGCGGGAGATAGCCGACATACTCAAAATATCCAAATCAAGTGTTGAAAATCATTTGCACCAGCTTGGTTATGTTAATCGCTTTGATGTTTGGGTTCAAAATAAGTTAAGCAAAAAAACCTTCTTGACCATATTTCTGCATGCAATTCTCTACTTAAACGTAATGAAAACGTTCTGTTTTTAAAACAAATTGTGACAGGCGATGAAAAGTGGATACTGTACAATATGTGGAATGAAAGAGATCGTGGGGCAAGCAAAATGAACCACCACCAAGCACACCAAAGGCCGGTCTTCATCCAAAGAAGGTGATGTTGTGTATATGGTGGGATTGGAAGGGAGTCCTCTATTATGAGCTCCTTTCAGAAAACTAAACAATTATTTCCAACAAGTATGCTCCCAATTAGACCAACTGAAAGCATCGCTTGACAAAAAGCAACTGGAATTAGTCAACAGAAAATGCATAATCTTCCATCAGGATAATGCAAGACTGCACGCATTGTTTCTTTGATGACCAGGCAAAAACTGTTGCAGCTTGGCTGGGAAGTTCTGATTCATCCGCCATATTCACCAGACATTGCACCTTCAGATTTCCATTTATTTAGGTCTTTACAAAATTCTCTTAATGGAAAAAATTTCAATTCCCTGGAACACTGTTAAAGGCACCTGGAACAGCTCTTTGCTGAAAAAGATAAAAATTTTGGGAAGGTGGAATTATGAAGTTGCCTGAAAAATGGCAGAAGGTAGTGGAACAAAAGGGTGAATAAAGTGGTTCAATAAAGTTCTTGGTGAAAATGAAAAATGTGTCTTTTATTTTTACTAAAAAACCAAAGGCACTTTTTGGCCAACCCAATACATTCTGCACAGTCTGCATAACCGTATGTGGATATATGTCCTGACAGCCTCCCCACTGGCCTTATCAGCATTATGTTACCCTGCCTTCTTTTGGAGCCAGGCTGATTGGACCAGGAATGGATACCTAACTCAGCTGGCCAATCAGATTGGTTCTCCCAGGAACTTGAAGTTGGGATACAGAGCTCTATTTTGTCATTATTGCATTGAGAGAAAATGCAGAGTCGTGGCTGGGACAGCCATTTCCTGACATACATCAGTTAGAATTCCCTGATTCCAAGCAACAGAAACCAAGTTAAACTTAAATAGCTAACTTAGTTTAAGCAAAATGGAACGTTTTGGAAGGAGTCTGGGAAATCTGGAGAACCCAGGGACCAGGAAGGAGGAACAACAGGAGTAGCTTCACACAAGAACAATCTGGCTAGGGCTCCACTGCGGGGGTGAATGACCTCCATCCACTTCCTCCTCCCCTGTGTCTCTCCCTCAGGACCCAGAGTCTTGGGAGAGAGCATCTGACCAGCCAAACTTCACTCTGGTGCCCAACCCTGGATGTACAGTGATGATGAAAGGAGGGGCCCATCCTTGGACTGTTGGGTTTTATCCTAACTTAAAGGACACTTTTTGATTTATAAAATTATTTCAAAAACATGAAACAAAGCAACATTTCCTCTTTGTTCTCACCTTCTGATATAGGATCTGGTGGTAGCGCCTCCAGACACTGTTGCTCTCCCAGCCAGTATCACCGTCACCGTTCCCTCCCTCTGCCATACTGTCCACCCCTCCTGCCCGCTGTCCTTGTCCTTAGGAACAGATGTGCCTTCTTCACCATTCACTTGGCTTTCTGTCATTTCTTCAAGGTGTCCCCTCTGTCGCCAGTGGAATGCTCTTGCTTTCTTTCTTTTCTTTGGTTTATTAGCTGCTTGCTCTTCCTCAGGAACAATACTGATTGGACCACAGTCAGCTTGCTCTGCTGCCTCTTTCTCCCTCTCTCTGCCCTTTGTGGGCATGTTCCTCTGCCTGTGCAATTTCAGCTGCAATTCTCTCCATATCCACTTCTAACTTTAAATGGCACAAGCTTTTTTCTTTTTTTTTTAAATTGAAGTATAGTTAATTTACATTGTTGAGCTGGTTTCTGATGGACAGCAAAGTGATTCAGTTATACATATATATCTATCCTTTTTCAGATTCTTTTCCCATAAAACTTATTACAGAATATTAAGTAGAGTTCCCCGTGCTATACAGTAGGTCTTTGTTGATTATCTCTTTTATATATATTAGTGTGTATATGTTATCCCAAACTCCTAATTTATCCCTCCCCCTGCCTTTCCCCTTTGGTAACCATAAGTTTGTTTTCTATGTCTGTGAGTATGTTTCTGTTTTGTAAATAAGTTCATTTGTATTTTTTTTAGATTCCACATATAAGTGATATCATATAATATTTGTCTCTCTCTGTCTGGCTTACTTAACTCAGTATGAAAATCTCTGGGTCCATCCATGTTGCTGCAAATGGCAATATTTCATTCTCTTTTATGGCCGAGTAATATTCCATTGTATATATGTACCACATCTTCTTTATCCATTCATCTGTTGATGGACACTTAGGTTGCTTCCCTGTCTTGGCTATATAAATAGTTTATATCAGCTTTATTCATAATTGCCAAAACTTAGAAGCAACCAAGATGTCCTTCACTAGGTGAATGGATAAATAAGCTGTGGTGCATTCAGACAATGGAATATCATTAGCACCAAAAAGAAGCTATCAAAGTAGCATACTATCGGGACTCCACTAGTGGTCCAGTGGTAAAGAATCCACCTTCCAATTCAGGGGACAGGGGTTTGACCCCTGGTCGGGGAACTAAGATCCCACATGCCGCAGGACAACTAAGCCGGTGCGCTGCAACTACTGAGCCGGCGCGCCACAACTACAGAGCCCATGCACTCTGGAGCCCCCACGCCACAACTAGAGAGAAGACTGCGGGCCGCAACGAAGATCCCAAGTGCCACAACTAAGACCCAACACAGCCAAAAATAATAAATAAATAAATAAATATTTTTTAAAAAAGTTTGTAACAACTAACCACCTCCCTCCCTCACCTTTCCTATAATAGGGCTTTGCTGAAAGCTTTCAGGGAGTTTGGGGGTTTTATTTTTATTTTTATTTTATTTATTTATTTTTAAAAATAAATTTATTTATTTATTTTTAAAAATAAATTTATTTATTTATTTTTGGCTGCATTGGGTCTTCATTGCTGCGTGCAGGCTTTTCTCTAGTTGTGGCGAACGGGGGCGGTGCGCCGGCTTCTCATTGCAGTGGCTTCTCTTGTTGCAGAGCATGGGCTGTAGGTGTGCGGGCTTCAGTAGTTGTGGCTTGTGGGCTCTAGAGTGCGGGCTCAGTAGTTGCGGCGCACGGGCTTAGTTGCTCCGTGGCATGTGGGATCTTCCCCAACTGGGGCTCGAACCCGTGTCCCCTGCATTGGCAGGCGGATTCTCAACCACTGCGCCACCAGGGAAGCCCTTGGGGTCTAAAAAAATAAAAAAGTAGCGTACTATCAAGCATGAGCTCTCAAGCCATGAAAAGACATGGAGGAAATGTAAGTACATATTAATAAGTGAAAGAAGCCAATCTGAAAAGTCTACATACTATGATTCCAATTATATGACATTCTGGAAAAAGCAAAACTATGGAGACAGTAAAAAGATCAGTGTTTGCCTGGGCTTAGAGAGGAGGGAGAGATGAAAAGGTAGAGCACAGGGGATTTTTAGAGTGGCAAAACCATTCTATATGATACTATAATTGTAGATACATGATATTATACATTTGTCAAAACCCATGGAATGAAAAGAGTGAACCCTAATGTAAACTATGATCTTTGGGCAATAGTGATGTGTCAATGTAGGCTCATCAATTGTAGCAAATGTACCACTCTGGTAGGGGATGTTGATAGTGGGGAGTGCTGTGGAAGGGGAGGCAGGGGATATACAGGAACTCTCTGTACTTTATGTTCAATTTCACTGCGAACCTAAAATTGCTCTAAAAGTCTAATTAATTAATTAATTAAAAAGAGACTCTTCCTCTAAAACAGCTCCTGCATGGCTTTTTTCACTTATGTAAGGAAGGTATGATGTGGAGGAATTATGAGAGGCCTTCATAAATTCATTCTATTCTATATTTTCTGCTTCATATTTGTTTAAATATCTTTGTTTCTCTTCATCAGTGAGTTCTCGCCCTATGCCACCAATAATCTTGCCAATTTCCCGCAACTTTAGGTCAGGGTTAGAAGCCTTTACTTGGTCCCAGACTTTTGTGCTGTTTGTCATGTAGGGCATCGGTGGCTTATCTTTGGTGGTTTTGAATCATAATACCAGAGGACACCATGACCCGGATGTTAGTGCCCAGGTTCCTCCCGGCCTGTAGTTGTAGGCGAGATGACTCTATGGATTGTTTCCCACAAACCCTAGTGTGCTGGGCATTTGGGTTGTAGGAGCTGGAGTGGGAGGTGGTGTCATAAGATGCTCTTTTTGACATTGTGAAAGATTAAGTTCTCAGTTCCTTAAGAATGACTATGAGACACAGAAACTGTGCCCACAGCTCCAGCTTCACTCCCATCTCTCTGGTTTTATAGAGGGAGGAAGAATGCCTGTACTTACCATCCCACCAAGGTCACATCCAATGTGAGTGGGCTAAGTTCCTGTATTCATTATAATTTCTTATTTTCTATATTCTTTTTTTTTAAAGAAGTGTTTTATATTTGTTCGTTTGTTGATTTATTTATTTATTTATTTGGCTGTGCAGGGTCTTAGTTGTGGCATGCGGGATCTTCGTTGCCGCGTGCGGGATCTTTAGTTGAGGCATGCGAACTCTTAGTTGGGGCATGTGGGATCTAGTTCCCTGACCAGGGATCAAACCTGGGCCCCCTGCATTGGGAGTGCAGAGTCTTACCCACTGGACCACCAGGGAAGTCCCTTATTTTCTATATTCTTGATTCTCTGGCAGCTGGGACCTTACTGACTGGGGAGAGATGGCTCATCCTAGGGTTAACCAGTTCTTAGAGATCACAAACAGGGAGGGTGCCTTTCATATATAAACTAACCAGTCCATAGTCCATACTCCAAACCATCTCCTCTTACACTCCAGGAGACAATATCCCTCTGCCCTAATCATCCAGGGCTAGATACTAGACTACTACAGACCATCCTATAGCCCAGAGCCTACCGAAATTATTCAAATTTGCAAATTCTAAATCTCCTTACCCTCCCTTGCCTTGACTTTCCCACAGAAATCGCAATAAAGGCTTGTGCCCATGCATTCCCCTTGCTCCTTCTGCCTCCTGAATGACCCTGGTGCTTCCCCATGTGGCCCCGTGTGGCAGGCATGGCCCCTCCTCTTGGGATCTATGAGTAACAAATTATCTTTTCAATGGCAGTCATCTCCTGATCAGTTGACTTCATCATACCTGAATAAAAACAAAAGCCAGGGTACATTTAAAAACAGTCCTCCGGGCTTCCCTGGTGGCACAGTGGTTGAGAATCTGCCTGCCAATGCGGGGGACACGGGTTCGAGCCCTGGTCTGGGAAGATCCCACGTGCCGCGGAACAGCTGGGCCCATGAGCCACAATTACTGAGCCTGCGCGTCTGGAGCCTGTGCTCCGCAGCAAGAGAGCCTGCGATAGTGAGAGGCCCGCGCACCGCGATGAAGAGTGGCCCCCGCTTGCCACAACTAGGGAAAGCCCTCGCACAGAAACGAAGACCCAACATAGCCATAAATAAATAAATAAACAAATACTTCAAAAAAAAAAAAAAAGGAAAAATGCAAAACTATTTAAAAAAAAAAAAACAGTCCTCCATAGGAAACAGGGGTGCTACTAGGAAGGGGATATAGATGTTGAGTAGCCCCAAAGTGACAAATGTCCACTACAAGAGTGCAAAGAGAAGCAGCTAAATCCAATTGAGAGAGAGAGAGCGAGAGAGATCGTATGACACACAGTGGGTAAGCTTGCATGACATTTGGATATAATAATCCCAGTTATCACTTTCAAGTGCCTGTATCTAGGTCCTTATTAGGCCCAGCTTCATCCCTGAAACTTGAAGTCTATGACAGACTTGCTGCTATTTCCTTCTAGTAAACCCTGTTTTGGTTGAGCACGTTGAGTATGTTTCTCCTCCTTGCAGCCAGTGATTCCTCGAACAGGGAACTTTGTTCCCACACAGATGCACCTCAACCTATAAAAAGGTTTTTTCCCAGATGGTGGCCAGTCGTTGTAGGCCCAGGCACCTCCTGCCTCCACCACTGCCCTGCCCTCCTTGCACTCTGTCTTGTCCTCTGGTCTTAAGATTCAAGGCCAGTGCATTTCTAGCCCTGATGCTCCCTCCTCTTCTCATTCAGCTCCCTCTCACCTTGTTTGCCTTGCCCCCTAGTTTGACCTCAGGGTGGGGTTTCCTTTCGCAGGGCAGAGGCCCCTCGTTCCCCCTTTCCACCACTGCTGCTGGGGCAGCCCCTCAACCCCGGCTGGCAGATGCTGTCTCTGTAACTTCTGATTGTCGCCCCCTAGTCTTGCTGCCCTACCTTTTTTAGCCTGAATTCCAGCCCCTACCTTTAGGAACTGTCATCCCATTTAATCCCACCTCGGGAAGACCCCCTCCACCTCCCTAAATGGAAGGTATTCCATTACACGGTAAAGTGTGGATTAAGTAGCTGTAGGGAAGTGTGACAGAATGTCTGTCAGAGTTGGGCTGGACTTGCCAAAACTTGGTGTAATGTGGGGACCCCATCAACGTGCCCCCTAAGGAAACGTGAGTTGAGTGGAACCTGGGGCGGGTCAGGATGCTCCAGGTGAGAGGCAGAAAACAGTGTGGGGGAGGGGCAGATAAAGCTCAGGCCCCGGGGGTGGGGGGGCCAGAGAAAGAAGGGCTCCCGGTGGGTGGGGGCAGGAACTTCCTCCTCGCAGCTGTCGGAGGCAGTGGACCCTCAGGATGTCCCACTGCATTAGGGTGGGTTGGTTGGGGCCCAGCTCAGCTGCTGGTGGGGTGGGGGAGGGGTATGGAGGGGGTTGGGAGGTGGGGGAGGACAGTGAGCCAACAAGTGATTCAGCCTGAGGCCAGAGGCACCTGACCCCAGAGGAAAGGCCCTCCCTCCAGAGATGAGAAGCTGGTGGTTGCTGGTGGAGAGGGCCCAAGACTGGCCAACAAGAATATCCAACAGGGTTGTCTAAGCCCCAAGAAAGCAACTGAGCAAATCCCAGAAATGGCCCCAGCCAGATTCTGAGACCTTTTGGTCTCAGTGCCCGCCCCACCCCTGGGCCTCCTCCCACATTCCTTTGTCCAGAATGGACACTCCCAGCCTCCAGCCCCTCTGTCCGTCTGGGCTGGTGGTCAGTCAGGGCTCAGCCCGGCTTTCCCTCCTCGGCCTCATCCCTGCCATCCTCCCCCTCACGCGTGGAAGTCGGCCCTCGTCCACCTCCGGGGCAGCCCAGGGCCTGCCAAGCCGAGCCCACCTCGCCCCAGCCTCGCCTCAGCCGGGACACGGCCCCTCCCCGCCTTGGCAGGCTGAGGCACCCGAGGCTTCAATTACTTCAAAGGCTTTCTGGAAGCAGGTGAGAGAGAAAGTTTAAACAAGTGAGTGAATGAGTCATCCGGCCCTCCCAGCCCGCATGACCGGAACACCCTTCCTGCCTCAGTCTCACCCTCCCCGCCAGCCTCTCCAGTGACCAACCACCGGTTCGCTCCTCATGTGGACACTGTCCTGGGGCCAGGGCCCTCCAAGGCTCCTCTGTCGCCCACCATCACCTACAGCATCTTCCTCTGCAACACACCCCCACCGTTGATGGAGCCAAAGCTCACCTGCAAAGCACTTTCCACAGATTCGTTCATTTAATCCTTACAACGGCCTGAGGTAGGTACTATTATGTCCCTTTTACAGATGACAAAAGCAAGGCCTAGAGATGTTAAATAACGTATCCAAAGTGACACAAGTTGATGGTGGACCCAGGTTCAAATCCCAGCAGTCTGACTCCAGATCAGCACTTTTAAGCACGACCTAGCCTCTCTCCTCTCTCCCTTTTAGAATTCCCAGCTGTAACACACACACTCACACACGTGTGTGACATTGCAGTGGCCCTGTAGCTTTGCCTCTGACTCTCCTCCCATCACAAGCACTTCTTGTGCACATTGCAAAGCCCGGTTCATCCCACACTTACTCTCCCTCTTCTCCCAGATCAGGAGAGGAGAGAGCCTCTTAACTCTGGTGTGTGTGTGTGTGTTGGGAAAGGGGGCAGTTTAATTGAGGTGACATTTTTTTTTAAACTGAAGTATAGTTGATTTACGATATTGTGTTAGTTTTGGGTGTACAGCATAGTGATGCAGTATTTTTGCAGATTGTACTCTATTATCGGTTACTACAAGATAATGGGTATAATTCCCTGTGCTATACAACGTATCCTTGTTTCTTATCTGTTTTATATATAGTAGTTTGTATCTGTTAATCCCATGCCCCTAATTTGGCCCTCCCCCCATTAAGGTGACTTCTTTGTGAGATTTCTGCTCTGAATATCAGTTGTGGAAGGATCATGAGGGGACTAGGAGGGAAAGGCTGGGACATGGGCGGGGCAGGGGGGGGTTACAAAAATGACCCTGAGGCCCATTTCTTTCCATCCAACTGTGACCAGAGCCTCAGCCTCAAATATAGGGAAAGGAACAAGGAAGTAGCGTGTTCAGTGGGGCAGACAGGGTTGACAGACCATCTCATCACCTCTCACAGCTGATGGCTTGGAGGGGCAGCATAGCAGAAGGATAGAAGAAGGGCAAAAGCACAGGCTCTGGAGTCAGACAGGCCTAAGTCTGAATCTCACTGCTTTGTGGCCTGGGACCTTTAGAGCCTCAATGGTTTAATCTGTAACCTGAGATAATAAATAGCAGCTGATTCTAGCTGTTGAAAGGAGTGAACTCCATTTCGCAACTGTCATAGTACTTGTTGATCCTGGAAAGAATCATCAGTGGATGCTAAAACTACTGGGCAAGAGTTTATGGGGGGGAAAGACAGTCTCAAAGCATCTCTCCACAGAGCATTTATTAATTTCAAAGGGAAGGGACTTCCGCAGTGGGGCAGTGGTTAAGGCTCCGCACTCCCAATGCAGGGGGCCCGGGTCCGATCCCTGGTCAGGCAACTAGATCCCACATGCATGCCGCAACTAAGAGTTCACATGCCACAACTAAGGAGGCCACATGCCACAACTAAGAAGCCAGTGAGCCGCAACTAAAGGAGCCCGCAAGCCACAACTAAGGAGCCTGCCTGCCGCAACCAAATAAATTAATTAATTTAATTAAATTTTAAAAAAATTCCAAAGGGAAAAATGTAACCTTTGGCAGGGACCACATTAACCTAGTGACCAAAGTTAATATCACCAATAATGGGACCAAATGACATCCTGTGCCTCTTGATGGATGCACCAAGGAGGACGCAGAATCACTCATGTGGTATCCCTGTCTAAATGCACAAACCAAATCTAACCAGGAGAAAACTGTCAGACGTCCAAAACTCTTCCAAAAAGTCAATATTATAAAAGGCAAAAGAGATGAGAAGAATGTTTGCAGATTAAAGGAAACTAAAGGGACATGACAACTAACCACAGCATGTAATTCTGGATTGGATCCTGCATCAGGAAAAAACAAATGCTATAAAAGACAGTATGGGGACTTCCCTGGTGGTGCAGTGGTTAAGAATATGCCGGCCAATGCAGGGGACACGGGTTCGAGCCCTGGTCCGGGAAGATCCCACATGCTGCGGAGCAACTAAGCCCGTGCGCCACAACTACTGAGCCTGTGCTCTAGAGCCTGCGAGTCACAACTACTGAAGCCCGTGTGCCACAACTACTGAAGTCCATGCACCTAGAGCCTGTGCTCCACAACAAGAGAAGCCACCACAATGAGAAGCCCACGCACCGCAAAGAAGAGTAGCCCCCGCTCACCACAACTAGAGAAAGCCCACGTGTAGCAACGAAGACCCAACGCAGCCAAAAATAAAAAAAATAAATAAATACATTTATTTTTAAAATAAATAAATAAATAAATAAATAAAAGACAGTATGGGACAAAGGGCAAAATTTGAATATGGACCATATATTAGATAATAGTGTGTATCAATCACATTTCCTTAGTTTGGTAGTTGTCCCAAGGAAATGTCAGAAAATATACTTGTTCTTAAGAGATATGTGCTGCTGTGGGGTGGTGGGGGGGGTGAATTGGGAGATTGGGATTGACATATATACTAATATGTATAAAATAGATAACTAATAACAACCTGCTGTATAAAAATAATAATAATAAAATAAAATTTTAAAAACAAACAAAAAACAAACAACAACAAAAAAGAGATATATGCTGCTGAAGTATTTAGGGATATGATGTTTGTAACTTACCCTCAAATGGTTCAAAAAAAAAAAACTAAAATAATTATCTGTGTGTGTGTGTGTGTGTGTGTGTGTGTGTTGGAGAAAGGGAGAATAAAGCCAATGTGGCAAAATATTAGTTATCAGTGAATCTTGGTAAAGGTCATTTGGGAGTTTATTATACTATAGTTCTAACTTTTCTGTAGGTTTAAGATTTTTCAAAATAAAGAGGTTGTTAAAAGAGAGTTACTGATTAACACAGCCTGGCACTGATTTAGACCTTGTTAGATGATAGTTCATGTTTTTGCAGGACAGTGGGTCCCAAAGGCAGCACAACCCTGGGCTCGCAGTGAGACCCAGGGTCAAGGTCCTCACCCATCATCCGGCTTCACTGAAATCCCCAAGCTTCCACCTTTGTATCCACTCTCAGAATCTTCCCGGCCAGAGCTGAGAGGTGGGGAATAGGAGGAGGTGGCCAAAGGGTGTGAGGAAGACAGTCCTTCCTCTTTCCTCACCCTCAAGAATTGTATATTTTGAGAGTCTGGACAGATTTGTCCACATGTATTAAGTGGTTTGTGTTGAGCGATTTGCCAACAGAAAAGATATTGATTGAGAAGCAGGAATGTTCCACTGGCTCACCCTCCTGCCTCTTGGCGATGCCTGTACCTCCGAGTACCAGAAAGGTGCGACACACACCCCCCAAGGCATCACTCAGCCCTGGGAAAGCCAGCCTGAGTGTCAACACTGTGGCAGAGAGAAGTGCTAAAATGTATATTTAAAGATGTCTGAACAGACTTGTTTGAGAGACAACTGGAGCTGTGAAGTAATCCAGATGTCTCCCCATGTCTCAGTTTTGAAGGCAGGGTTTGCCTGCAGGCCTCTGACCTTTAATGTCTTTCTATTATTGTCAGCATTTAACAAAACTTTGCTTAAGACTTGGGGATGACAGAAATCAACACAGAGAGGAGCTTATAACTGCTGCTAGCGAGGCTACTTACTCTTAAGACCCTCTCTGGGACAGAAGTCAGCTCAACCTAGGATTCTCCAGGCCTAATGCCTGGGCCAGTGACGCTGCACCAGGTACAAACATTTCTTCCATAAATTGACCTCCTCTGGAGCCCTAGTGGCCCCGTGAGCCAAGGTCTGCAGCCCCAGTCGGCAATACTAACCCATGGGCAGAGTTAACAGGCTCTTGCTCAGAGCCCTGCTTCTAGAATCCTCCCCCAGAGTGTAAGCAAGGGTCCAAGAGCCAGTGGGCTGAGCCCAGGCAGAATAAGTCACAGCAGGAGATTAAAGTTCCAGGGAGAACAAGAACATAGGAAACCAAAGGGCTGTTGGCAGAATGATTCAGATCTACAAAGACAGGCCTCTGAGGGAGAGCTGATCAGGAAGACAGAAGAGGAAGATCTGGAGCCATTACTACCATCTTTCTCACCCAGCTTCCCTGCTGGTTATCTGCCACACCCCTGGCCCCTGAAATGAAAGGGTGTGGGTGGGCTGGGGTGGGGGGCGGGTGGTGTCTCACTGCAGACCAGTGGACACTCCCAATCAGCTCTATTCTTTAAGGAAGCCCCCTCCCTTCATGTGTGCATTGAGGGGCTGCCATCACGCTATCCTTGCCCTCCTGGCTACAATGATCAGCCACAGGAAGGGAGTGTGACTCAAACTGAGTCATTAGCTCCTTAACTGGGATTTTGCATACAGGTAACAGGAGAGAGAAGGCCTTTTTAAAATCTGGGATCCCTTTATTTACTCTGGGTGATACAAGTCTAGAGTTGTCAGCCTTCCCCATATTCCATGTAAAGGTCCAATATGAGGGAATGAGGCCAACACAGAGGGGAGTAGAGCCCCAGTGACATTGTTGGCATTTCTTCATCCAGTTGTTCTGAAGTCCTTTCCAGTCTGTTCATATCAGTTACATGAACTAATCTGTTCCCACTTTTCTTCTTGGGATACTTAGAGTTGGACTTCTGTCTCTTCTTTAAAAAAAGAAAGAAAGAAAGAAATGGTCCCTGACTAATACACTGTGTGAGATTCCTTGTCCCCCAGGCTAAGCAGAATCTCTCTCTCTCTCTCCCCGCCCCCCTCTATCATATTTTAACTACATGCAGAGATTACAGTTTAGTGGCTAAAGCTAAAAGGTTGTATACATTCAGGACTAGGGCAATCACTTGGTTTGAGATTCACTGATGGAAACAAAAAAGAAAATTGGTCTGTTGAGATAAATATAGGCAAGAAAAAGAACCAGATGGGCACACTGAGAGAGACATGATTTTTCCAATTCCTGAGCCCCAGTGTGCTTCCTGCATTTCCTTTCTGTGATATTCTCTGAATTCCTACAATACCTACAATGTCTTAGGCTTTCTTGGGTCTAAGTGACAGAAACCCACCCAGGCTAACTTAGGCAAAAAGGGTAGTTATCATAAGGATAGATGTCTCCTGGAACCCAGGGACAGGGGCACCCCTGACCCCAGGAGGGCCTGGAAGCCAGGCAGCCCTTCTCTCTCCTGGTTCCATGGTCTCAAGCATCTTACTTGAGACCCACTTCCTTCAGTTCTCCATGTGCACGAGGCTGAGCATGGCTGTTTCACAGCCCTGGAGTGTATACATTCAAGTGGTCACAGAGATGACCTGATCACCCTCTGGCCTTTGTCCAAATGAGGAGAAAGGCTCTGGCGGGCCCAGTCTGGGTCAGTCTCCACTTCTGCTCTGATCAGCCACGTCTGGCAGAGTGGGGGTCGCATTGTACCCTGGCTTCTGCAGCCCACCTCCGGGGAAGGCTCAAAGAGGAGTCCTTTATGGCTGTGTTATATCAAGTTGCTTTGGGTGGGTTTCCACTCACTGCCATCAAACAGAGTTGACGAAAACAGCTACCGATAGCCTTGGGGGCCAGTTTGCCCCTCACCTCTCCCTATCAGGATGTGTGGCTCAGGGGCATGACCAGCTGGATCAAAGGGCCCGTTCTTCCTAAATGAGTGCAGAGAACATTCTTCCTCAATCAATCTCATGAGAACAACCAGCATTCATGGTGGTGGCAGTTGACTGTCCCTTCCTCTCCCACCCACAACCACCCCTGAAGGAGAACTGGCCAGATGTTTCCCATCTGGACCCATCATGCATCCTGTGTAGGGTGGCTAAGAATCCTACAGAACATTCCATAAGCAGGCTCCTACCTGGCATGTACATGACGGTTGTTCATAACTTGCCCTTTCAGGAAGGACAAGTACCAATGTTTTACCATCTCTGGACAATCCTGGAACCATACAGACTTAGCACTGAATGGAGAATTCTGGAAGTTGAACATGATTCTACAGATTTCACTAGGGCTGCAGGGGCTGAGGCAGGTCAGCATGAATCTTGGGCACCTCTCCCAACCCTGCACTGAGGACTCTAAAAGATATCAGTTCCACCCGGAGGCCAGAGGTTTCTTTCCTGAGCACCTAGTCTGCTTGGTGGAGGCCCTGGAGTATGTCTTTAACATCTCCCTCTTCCATGATTACTTGGCAACAGGAAGCCCTGGACCTAGGGTAGGATGGGGGCTGCCTGATGGAGCACAGGACGATTGAAGGCTCAAAGTGGGAAGGGCAGCAGGATGTTTCCCATTCAAGGCTGTTAGTATAAAATGAAAATATGACTGGCTTGCATCAAAGCAGAAGCACATAATTACAGCCTAATATGATTGAAAGGGATAATTCAGAATTTAGAATAAAATATAAAGAAATGCAAACATTCAGGTGTGTCTAGATATCTCCCTCCCTCACTCATCCAGTATTGTCCTGTTCCCCATCACTTTCTAATCTAACTCTAATTTTATCCTTCAACTTGAGTAGAATACACTTTCCTAAATCATTCAGAGCATATCTTGGCTTGTTCAAGGCCCAGCCTCCTGTTTGCCTCCAGGCCCCCGTGGGCAGCTTCCATTTAGCTTTTAGGCTTCATGCTGGCAGGAGACATGTGACTGCCTCAGTGCTTCCGTTGGCAGAGGATGTGTTCCAACAGGACACCTCGTGAGTAATAAAAGCATCAGAGCAACAGCCTAAGTGGCACAGGGAGGAATGCACTGGAGAGGGGGTGGGGGAGATGCTGCGGTACAAACATGTCATTAACGACTAAAACGATGACAAACCACCAGGAAGGAAACGATAGAGACTTGGGGAAAGAAGAAAGGGAAGGTTAGGTGGGGCAGGACCTTGGCCAGGTGATCGGGTTTAACACCATCAGTGATGAGTCATGTTGATTACATGTCCCCGGATGTGATGTGATATGATGAGGAGGGCACTTCACCTCTGCGGTCCTCTTCCCAAAATCCATAGCCCCAGTTTAACCATGAGAAAACCACCAGGCAAACCCAAATTGAGAGACAGTCTACAAAATCCTTGACCAGTACTCCTCCAAACTGTTAGGGGCATTAAAAACCAAGGAAATCATGAGAAGCTGTCACAGGCCCGCAGAGACTAAGAAGACGTGACGACTAAATGTAATGAGGTATCCTGGATGGAATCCTGGAACAGAAAAAGGACATTAGTGGAAAATCTAGTGAAATCAAATAACGTGGAGTTTAGTTAAGTAGTAACACACCAATATTGTTTGCTTAGTTGGGATGAATACACCATGGTAATGGAAGACGTTAACAATAGGGGGTGCTGGGTGAGGGGTATATGGGAACTCTGTACTACTACCTTTGCAACTTTTCTGTAGAGTGTTTGGTTTGGTTTGGTTTTTTAAGGTAATGCGGGCATTGTGGGGGTGGGGGCGGGGAGGGCAGGAGGATCTGGCTTTCTGGTTGGAAGGAGAGGGAAGTTCTGAAAGGAAGAAGTCCTAGGGAATCTGAAGTAGGACCAGAGAGGCTGCAGGTCTTGAATGAAACAGGCATCCCTGCCCCCAGCAGCCCTGAGGAAGCGGTTTCCTACAAATAAGGTTAGCAAGGTTTCCCTTACCTGTGGATGGCAGAGAGAGATCTAGAGTGAACTTCTCCAACTCCAACGGGCACATGAATCACTCAGGGAAATTCTGTTAAAATGCAGATTCTGACTCTGCCGTTCTGGGTGAGGCTGAGATTCTGCTTTTCTAACTGGCTCCCAGGTGATGCTTGATGCTGTTGGTCCCAGGACCACACTTTGAGTTGCAAGAGGCTGGAGAGACGGACGTCACCGCTCGCCTGGGAGGAGGGGAAGAGATGCTGAAAGGGAAGCTGCAACCTGAAGTCATGATTCCCAACCTCCCCAGGGCCTGAGTAGAGGGGTGGGCTGGCGCGGTGGCCCAGTAAGCAGGAGCAGAGCGCAGACTCTGCAGAGTCAGGAAGCAGGTCCTGTTCTGATCGCCTGCAAACTGCCACACTGGGCGGTGCCTTCGTCCCCAGCCTCGCGTCCCCATCTGCACAAAGGGCATCCTAACTCCCAGTGCCTGTGTCTCTAGATTGTTCTGGGGATTGAATGTGAGGGTCTCGGCACACAGAGCAAGTCCTTGTTGAAATGACTGAGGCCCTCCAAAAGAGCTTCAGATGACTTACAAAGATTGTGTTTCCCTGTTTTTTTTATTAACATGGCTGTACCCTCATGAAGCCACTTTTGCTTTATTTATTCAATCATTCAGTCATTCAACAGATATACATCGAAACCCCACCATGTGCTTCCAAAGAATTTGCTGTCTGAAATCTCCAGTCTCGTGGAATACAGATTTAGAGGTTAGAGCTGAAGAAAAGGGAAAGGCCAGCTGGATCTCGCCTCTACTTGCCAAGTCCCCCTTTATCTTTCTCCATCTGCTATGCTCCCTCCCTCTGACCTCCCTCCCTGGCTGGGTCCACAGAAGAGAGAAAACTGCACCCGTGGGCCACCTCCAGGGACCCTCCTGCTGGTGAAGGTGTGCCCTTCCCCACCCAGCGCCCTTCTCCCTGGCATTTACCGCCCCTTTCTCTGGCTGTAGGGCTTTGGCCGGAACCTCAGCCACATCCTGACCACTGTCCTCCCAGGGACCAGGGCTATGGAATTCCTGCTCATCCTCAAATTTAATGTATACAAACACATTTATATGCAGAGTCACAGGAGTTTCAGAATCAAGTCAAGGTGGTTTCCTCACAGCAGATACAAGGAAAAAAAGAAATCAAGGCTGTTGACTTCTGCTGTGTCACAGACACTTTAGGAATCTGATAACAGCATATAATGCGTCACCACCCAGAAAAACACACTTAAGCACAGCTGCAGGGGTTTCTAGGCACTGGGTTAAGAATGCCAGGTCTAGAGGCTCCTGTAAGCTTAGGGATACAGGGAGAACACAGCCAGACAACAGGCTAAGGTGGTGGGTATGAGGAAAGCCCCTAGTTTTCAGTGTCATCACACGGTCTGTATGCCCTCAAGTCCCCAGCTCCATCGGTGGTCACCCTCAGCCACCCTTCACACCATCCCACAGGTCAGGGTGAAGACTTGCCCAGCGGTGTATCCTGTCTGCTGCTTCTCCTGGGACCTTCAGGAATCTCAGTGCATTGTCCCATTGGTGTGGAAACCCTGGGCCACTTCTTTCTGGCCTGTGGCTGATTCCACTCTACCTGCCCTCCAGCATTATTCTTGGTCTTCCTCCTCTTGGGCTCAGGCTAGCACAAAAAAATAATGCACCTTTTTTTCCCAGCACAGACATCCACAGACCTTTACTCAGAACCCAAAGAGATTAGAAGGAAATAAACAAGAAGATCCAAATGCATAAAAATAGTCCATCATCCCCAGGACATCTCCTTGACTCCAGACCTTGGCCACAAGCTGGTGGCCCTGGGTCTTGGTTTCTGCCCTCCCATCTCCTTATCGCTGTCTCAAGGACTTTCCTTCTTTGCTTGCAGGATCTTAGCTCCCCAACCAGGGACTGAACCCAGGCCCCAGGCAGTGAAAGTGCCGAGTCCTAACCACTGGACCGCCAGGGAATTCCATCAAGGACCTTCCTTCCTAAATGATCCCTTTATTGCTTTTTTCCTCAGGCTCCCTCTAACTCATCGCTCTATCACTGTCTTCCTCAGGGGCTGTATATGAGGAAGATGTGGCTGCCCCCAGGAACAGAGAAGAAAATGCTAGTTTTTCTACCAATATCCATGATCCCTTTCTTTCTTTAGCACACCTGAGTTTTAGCTGGTGCGTGGTCACACAGCTGAAGATTATACTTCCCAACATCCTTGCAGCTAAGGTGAGTCTGTGCAACTGAATTCTGACTGATGGCTATGAAGAGGTCAGCTGTAGGCCACTTTTAAGTTATGAGCTTAAAAGAAATGGGTATATGCTCCTCTTATTCTTTCCTTCTTCCCACTGACTGGGAGGCAGACATGATGGCAGGAGCTAGAGCAGCCAATTTGAGCCCGCTCACGGGAGCCACCATGGGCCTCAAACAGTGACTGATACACAGTAGGTGCTCAATAAAGAATTTTTGGAGGGACTTCACTCATTTACTCTTCACAAAAACCCATGAGGTAGAATTACTGTGTCATTTACTATTATCATCCCAACTTTACAGATGAGGAACCTGAGACACAGAGAGGTTGAGTAACTTCTGTAAGGTCACAAAGGGTAGGATTTGAGCCCAGGCAACCTGGTTCCAGAGTCTGCTCTTAATTGTGATAGCATATAGACTGTTACATGAGGGAGAATAAACATCTATCACATTTAGCCTCTGTATTTGGGGGCCTCTTTGTTATAGCAGCTTAGATATCCCTTAACATACCCTCTGTGACATCCCAGAGGTGACTGTGGGTCTCCCCATTGCCTAAGGCCCAAGAATGAGCCCCTTGAAGGCCAGTTGCCAAGGAGGCAGACTCCTAGGAGGCAGCTGAGGGCGGCTCTCTAGGGGCTGAAGACTCCAAATTGAGTCCCTTCCTTTTCACTCCAGGCTCCATACTATTAAAAATCAGCAAAGTCCCCATCCTGCTTGGGTCAGCAGCTCCTGAAGCACCCACACGTGCTCACTAACCCTCCCTTTCCTCCAACTTATCATCTCAAAGACATGGGCACACTCACACTACACCCCAATGAGGACACAACCCCTGAACCCTCCCCAAAGGGTAATGTTTTGTCTGTTATTTAAATCAACCAACATTTCAACAGTTTTGCAGTTTACAGTTTACAAGGTACCACCACAGAATCTAAGCATGGAAAGATATCCAGGGTCTATTATTAAGTGGAAAAAAAAGTAAGTTTCAGAACAATATGCATGTTCTTTTCTTATTTCTACATACATATGCACACATCTATATGTTTGTGAAAACGCAACCCCCTCTCTGGAAATAGTGGCTACTCATGACCATTCTGGAATAGAGCAGGTCTGAGTGTCACCCCCATTTTACAGATGAAGAAACTGGCTTTAGACACGTCAAGGCCCAGACCATAAGGCTAGCATGGGTGAGACCCCTGTCCCGCACCTCAAAGCCCTGCTCTTTCCATCAGACCTGCCTCCTGTCTTTCTAGGTCAATGTCTAGGTTATTGCCCCCACAGTTCACCCAGCTCACTACTCCCTACCCCAACCCCAGCGTCTGCCCTAGAACGAAACCAGAGACAGGCGGTCTCGGGGGGAGCTTTTCTGGTAGGGCCTCACTGCCTTCTTATGACCAATAACACTAGATAGTCTCGGGCAGTGGATCTCACCCAGTGACAAAGGAATCCCAATTGCCTGGAGAGCATGATAAAAATGTACTAGCCAGCACCCCCCGAACCAAACTCCTGATCCAGGCTCAGCCTCCTGTGGGGTTTTTTTATAACAAGTTCTCCCCAACCCCTGGCAGGTGAACTTAACCCGCAGCCACTTTGTTAATATTGGAAAGTGACGCAAGGTAAGCCCCTTCGTGTGAAGGGTAAGGCCATGGCTGTTTTCCCCTTTGTTTTCCCACAGAGATCAGTTACATTTCTTTGGTGGGAGAGGTGGGCTGAGAAGAAAACGTGGGAACAGTGTGGAAACCTTGGGGCACTGCAAGAGAGATGGCCTCACGTGCCCACAAGGACGAGAAATCTCTGAAGGAGGGTCCCCCTGAACTTATTAACATCTTACATCTAGCGCTGAAGTTCTTGAATAATAACCGGCACTTGTATTGAAATAAATGTGCCTTTTACAAAGCTCTTTTGGGGAACATTAGGCTCACCCGGCCCTCATGCAGCCCACTGAGGCAGGGATTACTGTCCCCAACTCACAGATGGAGAAACTGAGGCTCAGAGAGATGCAGTGACTTAAAGTCCCACAGCTAGGAAGTTACAGGCTTAAACCCAGGATGTCTGATCCCTAATGACAGGCATGATTTCCTCAGCTGTAAGCCATTGTGTGTATGTGGGGGGGGGGCGTGTATGGGAAGCTGGGGATTCTGTTCTTCTCACAGACTAGTGTGCATAAGAATCCAGGAAGGGGGCTCCCACACCACAGGGAAGATTCTCAGGCCCGGTTCCCAGGGATTCCATTTCAGTGGCTCTGGAGTACAGCCCTGAAATCTGCATTTTCTCAAGCTCAGAGTGGCATACAGCTGGGCACATCAGCCACGGCTCCCCTGCTGCCTTCTCCTCCCAGACCTATGGAGAAGGGGACACGAGGTGTCCTGGCTCAAAGTGTATTGACTCTAAGGCCCCCCAGATGTCCACACTGGAGAGAGGAGGAAGCACTGTGCCCCCTCACGGGAAACTACTGAAGACCCCAAGAGAGAAAGGATAGGAATGGAAAAGGGCAGAAGCCCCACCACCACTTTCCCCATCTAAGGCCTGGGTTTAAGGAGTCTCATCTTCCTGGACTACTTAGAGTAACTGGAAATTCCCAATAGTTGTGGCTTACTTTGATCTGTGTCCAGATGAGCAGGAGGGGCCTGGATCAGAGCTCTGGGAGACCTATACACAATCACAGAGCATCATCTCAAATGAAAGGTTGTCACCAGATCTCATTACAGGGGGACCTTCGAAGCCCTGTACCCCTCCTTCTGTCACACACACACACACACACACACACACACACTGCCCCCCTCTCTTCTCTAAGGACAGTGCCAAAATCAAGGGCAAAGACCCAGAGTGACCTTTACGGACTGCCTCATCCCACAGCTGACCAAGGTTCCTGCCCACTCTGACCTTGCTTCTCCTAGTTGTTCAGGGCTAGAGAATGTCCTGCAGTAGGGTGGGAGCAGATCCCGGGAGTGGGGCTCTGGTGATTGTAGCTGTGCCAGGGTCAGGGGCTCAGGGTCAACAGGAGATGGTGGCAGCCTGGGTCAACAGGAGGAAGTACTTTGTATTTGGGGAGTCAGTGTGTGTCAAGCATGAGAGAGACCTTGTGGGGTTCTCTGCCAGGGAATGGCTGGCTGTCACCTGGAAACTCAGGGATCTTGGCTCTTGTAGAAGTGCCAGACAGCACTGTCACCACCTCTCACCACTTTTTAGATAGTCTCTGAATGGACTGACCTGTTGGCACTCACCCTTCCCCTGACATTTCCATCTGTAGATTACTACCTAGAAAATACAGCCTGTCCTGTCAGGCTTGACAATCATACTGTGGAGGAAGAAATTTATAACTTGCCAGACACCGTATCAGTTGGGCAGGGAGGCAGCTGGCGCAGCAGCAGAAGGGAAAGAGCACAGAACTAGCAGTAGTGGTGGAACTCAGCACTGAGTCATTTCTTCCCTGTGCAAACCCATAAAGACCAGAGAAGCCTCTTCTTCCCGTTTGGGTAAGGGACCTCCTTCCTGAAGGCAGAGGGATGGCTAAGATGACCACCGGCAGATCAGATCAGGATCAGAGAAAAACAGATCCTGCTTTTTGCCTGAGTTTTGCAGCCCTGGAGGGCGGCAGCCTGCAGCAGTACCGAAATATGGACAGCAGAGGGGGCTCTTGCCTAACCTTTCCCGCGCGGAGGAGGTTGCAAGGACCTGAGCTTTGCGAGCCGAAGGGTTCTGGTAATTTGCTTCCGAAGTCTGGGTGACTGCAGAGCAGCGCATTGCTGGAGTAGGAATAGGGATGACTAGGGGCTCATAACTTCGCCTTTAGGCACTCACCCAGAAGTAGTGGCCTCTTGCGATGCCCCAAGGAGGACCCTTTTTATGCCCCGCGCCAGCAGAGACATGGGCTTGCGCCTTTCTCAGCCCCACTCCATATCCGATCCCTGAAAGAGCGTCCCCTGCATCTGAGGGTTCCAAGGAAGTGCCCCCCCGACCCCCCCGCTACCAGCTGCACCCCTGCTCTTCCTTGCTGTGGCCCTCTCCTAATGTCTCAGTGCCAGAAAGTGGAGGTGTAGCGTGCTCACGTAAGGGCTTGTGGTGTGAGAGTGGGACTACGTCCGGGTGGGCTTTGGGGTTCCAGGTGGGTTAGGGGGGAAAGGGGTGGCTGAAAGGTGCATGCAGCTGTTGAGCGCCTCCACAAATGCCGCTAGGTGGCGCTCAAAGCCCGCATCTCAGAGAAGCGCAGGCTTTTTGAAGACCCTGGCTCAAGTGCAGGGGCTTTGGCTTGAAGACTTAGGGAGGGCTGCAGGAAGGAGCCAGCTGAGTCCAGGGATCCTCCTCACTGCAACAGAGGGACGCACTTGGTATTTGGGAGCTATGGAGCAGCCATGGTTTCCAGGAGGCTTGGAAAGGGCGAGGAGAAGCGGGGGGCCGAAGGAATGGCACATATTGCGAGGGATAAAGGATGAATCCCCCAGACCTTCCCCAGGAGCTGGAGAGGGGTTGGAGGATCCTGCATCTTTTAATCTGTCGTCAGATTAAAACCTATAAAACCTCCGGATTTATAGGTTTTGTTCTGAGGCCACTGGGAGAAGAATTCGGGGTCTCAGAATCCGAATTCGGCCTGGGAATAAAAAAATCCAAGATCATGCCCACGTCTGTCCATCTGTCTGTTTTTCTCCCAGGATTTGTGGGTCTGTGTATCACCTCCTGCTCTGGGCCTTCCATACTCCACCCCGTGCAACCGGAAGGCGGGTGGGGGGGGGGCGGGGGAGAAATCTCCAGATCTTTGGCCTCTCTTTCTTTGCTCTTCCTTCAGATACCCTCAACGGCTTCCGCTGACTCTGGGAAATGTGCCCCAAGCTTTGAAGAACTGCCCTCACCCCCCTCAGAGTCCAGCACAGAAGGGGAAGGGGCTCTAAATGCATCTGACTCCAACGCATTCCCTGGGTCAGAATTTGTCTCTCCAGGACACCCCGGAGTCAGGTGCCCTAACTCTGCTTGAGGCCTTCCCTGAACTGATCCATCGGGCCCCAGTTTAGCTTCTCGCCAAGGCCTGCAAATTACTGAGACCCTGATGCCCCAAACTTGTGGGATCCTCCCTCGGCACCATCCCGTATTCGGAGGCTTGACCCAGCGGTCTCATTCCCTCCCAGCTCTCGCCCTCCGCGTTCAATCGGGAGCCCGTCTGGAGGGAAGGGAAGACCTGAAGAGGCCGAGGGCACCTGCTGCCAGCAGCGCAAGCGTTAATCCCACCCAGCCGTCCAGGAGATCGAGATCCGATGAAGGGCGATAGAAACTGTCACGCGCTGGCAGCCTCATGAAGTGCGGAACGCCGTGTGGCCTGGCGGACTGGAACTCCTAGGTGAGACCCAGACCCGCCGGCTTCCTCCCCTAAAGTAGGGGGTGGCGAGGAGAGGTTGTGTTCTCGTTATGGGGACAGAGAAATCTGGCTTCAGAGACTGAAGGGAGCCGGGACTGGGACCCGGAGAGGTGGTGCTTCCCCTGCGGTCCACGCTTACCCGCCTAGTTCCAGAGGCCTTAACAACGTCCCCAGAGGTTGCCAACCTCCTGGAATGGAGTAGGTGGGCTTGAAAGGACGCTGAATCTCCCTTTGGGCCTGCAGAGTCCCCTCAACAACCCGGGTCCTCGCTCCCTGTCCCTAGCAGTGCCAGCGCGGCGGGAGCTCCAAGGTCAGCGCCCTGGGACACGGGAAAGTGAGGGCCTGCCGAGTGGGTGACCTGGGGCAAAATGAATCCAGGGTTCTGGGAGAAATTGGGAGAAGTGGAGGTTTGGATGACCGCCGCCCCAAGGTGCCCCTTTTCGAAGTTTCGGCACCACATGCTGCCAGGCCCCGCCGGGGTGGGGGGTGGGGGGGGAATAGAGCCCGCCCCTGAGAGTCCCCTCCCCCTCCCCGAGGCCGGAGGTATTAGTGCTGCTTGATCAGACCTCATTTCCTGCGAAAATGGAAACATATCCAGGGTCCTTAATAAAGTGAATGACGAGGCTTCGGCTGTAATTGGGCTTCCGGTTGGTGGCTATTTCCTTAAACTGACAGTGCAAAAAATGTAAACCCACAGCGCCCAAATATAATTATATGATTGTCAGAAAGAGGTGCAGGATAGATTCGCCCAGACCCAGAGGCAATCACCTGAGAAATGGGCACAAACGCTTACCCAGACCAAGGGACCCGGGAACCCCGGACCTCCACACCGACCCCACATCCAAGCGGGCGCCTCAGCAAGCTTTGGCCTCTCCTCCCATCCTGAGACCCGCTCTGCCGCTACCATAGGAAAACGCAGGGCCTTTATACGCTGGGGCGTGGGTGGGTCTTTTCCTTCTGAGAGGAGGAGGGTCCTCCAGTTCAGGGGGTGGGGGGCGGCCTGGCTGAAAGTCCAAGGACCGGTGCCCCGGACCGCGTACGCCGGCTGCATATTTCTGTGCATAATCCGATTTTCTCCATGACCATTTAGTTAAACTCTTTAACAACAGCTACATAATTAGAATTTGGATTCCCATTAATTTTCCCTGGGCCTCGAACCATTTGCAGCTCACACTGGTAATTAATGCGATACATCACTAACTTTACCCAGCGCCGGCCAGCCGGGCTCAGATCGCTCGGCCCGCGCCTGGCGCCCCTGTGCGGGTCCCTGACACCGGACCCGGCTTTCCGAGTGGGGGCCGTTTCCCTCCCTCCAAAGCCAAATGCCTCGGCCCGCGCAACCAAAGTCTTCTTTCCAGGAAATTTCACAATTAAAAATATTTATCGGGAGCAGATTTACGTTTCTGGGTTTCCAGTCTCGGGGCGTCTGGGTAGGCTATTAAGAGTAATTAGCATCTTTTGCGCGTGCAGATTTACTTCGCTCATTGCCACATCACTCATCCCTAAAAGCCAGCGCAGGCGAAAACAGGCGCCGCCGCCAAAGCCGCTGCCAGAGCTACCGCCCCCGTCTGGGTCTGACTAGGGCTCCCCCCGGCCCTGAGCCCCCGTACGCTGCCCGCTCCTAGTTAATCTGGCCGAACTGCTTGCTCCAGGCCCAGGAGGGTGCGCGCCAAGCGAAAAGGTTCCCACCCTGGAGACGACTGACGCAAGGTCGACCTCAGGCGGCGGGGGAGAAGGCCCAAGCCAGGCTCTCCCCGCTGCCGGAGCCCACGGTCTGGACCCGAGGCTTCGCGACAGTGCACTTGTGTGCGCGGGCGAGTAGGCGTGTCTGTATATGCAAGATCTCGTGCGCGCGAGTGCATGTGCATGTGGTTGTTAGTGCGCGTTCCTGAAAATGCACGAGGCGCGCGTGGAAAACGAGCCCCTCTGCCCCCACATTCAACAATCCCTTCCCAGGACCGCAGCTCAAATGCCAGTCCTAGGCCACTCAGCTAGGGCACTGAGGTTCAGAGGGAAACTCGGACCCCTACCTTGCCTTGATTTCCTTTCTACAGAGCCGGCCCCAGCCAGCCAGAGGGCCTGGAACGCGCAGCGCAGGGCGAGAGGGAAACTGGGAGGCCTGACGCCCGCTCACGTCCGAGCGCAGGTTGCCTGGTGCTGGTGAGAGGCCGCCAAAGAGAGGGCAGGCGGAGCAGGGAGTCACTGAACAGCGGCTGGCAGGACCGCTGGCGGCGGCCGGGAGAGGTTGGGACCAGGTGGGAATGGGGTGGGGGTGGGGTTGGGGGTGGAGGGGATGGGAGTGGGGGGTGGAGGGGATGGGAGTGGGGGGCGGGCCAAGGTGCTGAGTGGTGGTGGGAGAACCAGGGCCAGCAAGCGCCGCGGTGGCTCCCGAGCTCCCGGCCGAGGCACCCACTCCGGGTTGGTTATTAACGCGCTGGGAAGTCCTCGAGCCGCCCAACTTTCTTCTCTTTAATGAGCCTAGAAGAAGAGGCTGCCCTGAAGGGGTTTGTTCATTAAAGATGTAGCTGGAGGAATATTGTCTCATTAATTATCTGGTTTTAATTACACTCCTACCCTTTGAATCCAGAGATGGGAAAAGTTGATTCAGTGGCGCCGCCCCCTTTAGCTTAAAGAGTCGGGCGGGGCAAGGGGACCAGGAGGGGGCGGTGAGGACTGCGTGTGCCCGGGAAGATGTGAGCAGGCCTTTGGGGTGTATCTGGCTGCGAATCCCCATGCGAGAGGGTTCTAAGCCTGGGGGTGTGTGTGGATGTAGTCTGCGTGTAGATCTGAAAATGTGCGTGTGTCTGAGTGTGTGTGACCACGTGCGCCTGAAAGGCCTCGTGGACGTGACTTGGGTGTCTATGTGTGCTTCCCGCCTGTGTGGGGTTCTGTGCGTCTGGGTGTGCTTGTGGGTAGCTGAGTGTGTCTATGGACAGGCCCAAGTGGGGGTCTAAGTGAACAGGAGTGTGACTGCTGCGTAGCGGTGTCTGCATGTCTAAGAGGGTGGCTTCCTGCCCGTCAGCTCAAGTGACAGTGGCTGACCGCGTCTCTGGCTCTCTGCTGTGCCTGTATGTGGCCCCATGTGTATGTGTTGAGGGCGGATGCTTCATGGCTAGAGCCTCCCACGAGCCAGGACCTTCTAAGGACATAGCTTGGTTCTCCAGGGTCCCCAGAGCTGGGGTGCCATCCAGAAACCCCAGTCCCTCTGGAAGGGGAGTTATTTAAAGGGGTGCTCGTCCCTGCCTCGTCCCTTGTCAGGCCAGCTCGGCGCTAAAGTGGGGGCCGTTTTCCCTTTAAATCGCGGACACTTTGACAGGGGACATTAAGGACCCGGCTGCTCAGGCTGAGCAGATCATAAAACCGGACAGGCAATTTCTGCTCCCGCCAAATAGCCGGGCAAACTCGTTCTGCATCTTTGGTTTTAATGCACTAAACTGGCAGCTAAGCAGGGAGTGAGCAAAGAGGGGGTGGGGAGCCCCCCACATACACGGGCGCACACATCAGCACATGCACACGTGCAAACACCCCTTCACACCCTCTCGCGACCCACGCCCCGCCCCGACCCCCCCACCGGTGGAATTATCAACTAGAATTTGATTAATATGCAAATCGCAGGCAAACAGCTCCATATAATTCTTTCAGTGGAGAGTAATTAATCACCAGTTAAAGCAAATTAATACATATATCAATTTTGTCAGAAACATGCTTAGTTCAATCGCCCGTAAAATTGAAGTTTGAAGTATTAAGAGGCTCTGCAGAAACGCCAGGACTAAAACTTTCAAATTGATCCTATTTAGTAATCAATCAGGCTCTCCCCTCAGGTTAATCTGCCTAATTTTTCATCTCAAATCATACACTTTACTGACACGCCATCTAGCAAACAGTCGATAAAAAGTTAACAAAAATGATAACGACTCCAGCCAGAGCCATTGTGCAGGGTGGGTGGGTGACGGGCAGCTTTGATTGCGTTTCTGGGGTGGTTGGGGACTTGGTTTTTTTCCTGGGCCAAAGGCTAGGAGCTCTCCCGGACAGCTTCAGCCTCCCTGCCCACCACCCTTGTCTGCGATTTGCTACCCTCCATCGCTTTTGGATTCCTCTCAGAACGTCAGAACGTTGGCAGCATTTTCCCCAAAGTCGCCTAAACCAGCTAGCTCCCTCTCCATGCCTGTGGTTGCACAGAATGTCTGGAAGCATGTGTGTGTGCTTGTGGTAATTGTGGGCTTTGCCTCTGTCACTGTGTCTGTATTGTGTGTATAACAGTGGGGATGGTGTAACCATTAAACAGCAAAGGTTTATCTGTTTAACTGTTGTGTGTGCTATTGGCTACCTATATTTCCATGGGTGTGCTGTGTCATATGTGTCTGCACTGTTTCTGGGCATTCTGTATGTCTGCATCACTGTGTATGTGTTTGGGGTTTCTGCATTGTGAGTCTGTGCAACTCGGTGCCTGCCCTTTGTGTTTGCATTGTTTCTACGATGTCTGTGTGACACTGTGTGTCTGTATTGTGTGTGCCCTGGATTGGCCGTGGCAGTATCCCTCATCTATATGTGGGCATGTGGTCCCAGGGGGTCCTCAGGCAACCAGATCAACATGCCCCATCACAGACATCAGGAGAGAAGGAACAGTCCCTATGGAGACGTAGGCACTTCACTGTGAGCAGCCTCTGAGACATGGGAGGGGGTCACTTCTTCTCCACCCTACCCTCCCTCCTAGCCTCTGTGTTGGGGGGTTGTTGGGGGGATGGGTAAGGAAGGGGAGGGGAGGCCTCTCTAGAGGAGACTCCCAGCCCTAGATCCCTCTTCACAGAGCCCTGGACCCACTGCTTCTGACTTGAGCCCTTGAATTTTGAACCCAGTTGGGTATAGGCATATACCCATGTATTCAGATGATACAACCACACCCAGATGCGGTGACAACTCATCTCATCTCTATCTACACATGCTCGTAACTAAACCCACACAGGTCCCAGGATACTCACAGGTAACTACTCTTCCTTCCCTACTGCATCCACACTCACTCAAACAACTAGCCACATCCAGCTCTCCATAGGGAAGCCTGCACATGTCCACATGCACACACCAATGCACAGCAATCCCTGCACACACTCGCACATACACACACCAGATTCCAAAGCAGGCAGGACTCATTCACTCCCAACACTGCCGGCAGCATCACCCACCCACCATCCACCATGCACACCTGTGCACATTGCCATTTGTACCCTCCCCATTTGGGGCAGGGAGGAGCCCCTGCAGGGAGGAGTAACTTAGCTGGGGGAAGCTGGGACTTCTAGGGCAACGTGGGACTGTTACAGCCAAAGGTAGGTCTGCAAATTACACTAAGGTTCAGCCTGGGGACCAACTTGAGTAGGAGAGGGCAGGCTGCATCCTAGCCATTACCCAACAGCAAACAGAGGACAACCCCCCCCCCCTTCAAAAGAAGCAGAGTCTGTGTCTATATAGTGTTTATTCACCGCCTCAACTGCCTTCAGAGTAGACTTAGGCTCAGGCTGAAGTTCTCCATCCCACTTTCTGCTTACTCCTCTCATAAGCCCCCCTCCCTTCCCATCATGTGCTCCACTCCACCCCCCACCATAAGTGTAAATTTGAGAATTTGAGTAGCCAGCTCGGTCAAGCTGTTTGGAGCTAGGATTCTGGTTGTCTGTAGCTTCAGTTCCACATCAATGTTCATTCTCCCGGTTATCTTCTCACACCCGCTCCCTGCATACATCACACACCCCGGGGGGCATCACTCACCTGCTGGTCACACCCACCCCAGTGACAGCTTTACTTCTTTTCTGTCCATTGCACAAACTTAGTCACACCTAGTTTGCAACAGTTACACGAACACAGCAGCACACACAGTCACCCCCAGTTGCACATGCTCCGTTTCATCAGCTGCACATGTCCAGTCTCTCAGTTGCACACACTTTCCTGACACACTCAGTTGATGCTGGAGAACCTGGCCACACATACACACACACCCTCAGCCCCAAGTTCTCTCCCTGGACTGGCAACTGTTAGGCGGAGACAAGGTAACTTGCTGATGGCAGCCGTGGATCTGGAAATGCAGAGGTGGGGCCCCAGGAAAACTCAGGGTGGGAATTCTCCATCCCGAGTATTGCTCCCCCCTCATACACATGCACCAGGCCCAGGACCACCACCTTCCTTTGCTCTAGTCCCAGGAGCCTCATCTATGGGAGACACAGCCTGTGGACCCATCCGGGATCAGGCTCCCAGCTCCCCCAGGCCTGCTAACCTCTGCCCAAGACCTCATTCGTGCACATGCACAGTCTAGGGAGGCACCCATTTTGCACACAAACCAACCATCCACAGTTCTACAGCCCAACCACCACTACCCAGCACACCCACAGTTCTAACCTGGATTCACACCACCCACAACCGACCAGGGGACTCTCCACTTTACCACAGCGGCTTCCAACCTGCTGAACCTCGTGACCCCAGTTTGCTCAAGTTCCAGGTCCCCTCTCCCTCGTCTTGCAGTCCCTGCCCCTGTCCACTGTGGGTCCCTTATCTAGTCACTCCCCCTACACCTCATGCTTCCTTAGGCCCCTTCCCAGGTGTGTGTGTGTTGGAGGAACATCCGTATTCTTGGCACAAACCGCTTTCTGGGCCGCGAGAAAGAGGGGTTGGTTGTTGGAGTAGGGAGCAAAGTCAAGGTACCCTGGGTTCCAACGGCTGGAGACATGCAGGGCGATGTGAGTGGACTTCCCTGGACCTGGAGGCTCCGAAGGGTGGGGAGGAGGGGGTCCCCACGGCGACTGGCAGGGGCGGAGGGGAGGCGAGCGGCCCCAGCCCGTCCCTTTCAGGGGGGACTCATGCATCAAACTTCAATTTTCCGGACGATTGAATTAGTGATTTTTTTTCTCCTGAACTAAAATACACTTAAGTCTTTGGGATTAATTACCACGTTCTGGTCCCTCAGACTGGAGTATTACTTATCGGAGCTGCGTCTGACACCGGCCCGACACCTCGTAAAATAAGGAACTGCGCCTCCTGGCCTCACCCGGCGCAGCCCGCAGGACCCCGGGTCGGAGAAGGCGGAGCAGGGAAAGCCGAGCCAGCCGGATCGCGGGGCCAGGCCCAGCCCGTCCGCGCCCCGCAGGGTCCCGGGCGGGAGAGCAGAACCAGCCCGCGTCCTGGGACTTGGCAAGCAGGGCCGAGGCCCCGGACCCAACCGGGAAGGAAGAGGCAGAGCCGGGCCGCTTCCCTTGGGCAGCCGGGAACCGAAAGCGGGTCTGCAGAGAGGCCAGAGTCCTGAGCAAGCAGGCCTGCGACGGCCCCAGGCTGTAAAGTAACTCCGGCCACAGGGCTGGAGGCCCGGAGGGTCCCAAACCTTAACGAACCTCGCTCCGAGAATGGGCGCAGGGCCCACAGCCCCTCACACGATCCACGCCACACTTGTACGTACACTCACACTCGGAGAATAAACACATAATGCACACGCCCGGCTCCCACGGAGCGCACATATGCAGTGCACACACCACGCACAGCCGCACCCGAGGCAGGCCCGGCCGGCGCCTGTTAGGAGACCAGGGCCTGCACTTGGATTCGAGGCCCTCTCCCATCACAGGTCCCCGCTGAAGCACCCGAAGCGTGGCCAAGGCCATCCCAGCGCCCTGGGCGGCGTGCGGGTAGCTGCTCTCATCAGAGCCGGGATTGCCTGGGAGAGGGTGGGCTAGAGCCCAGGACTCCCTGGATCCCCAGCTCCTCGCTCCCATCTCCAGACAAGCCCTTCAGCCCTTGCCCTCGGTCGTCGCCGCCTCCCTGCGCGATAGGGCCAGGAAACTAGCCCCGCGCCACGCTGCCCGCTCGGACCGAGTCGGGATGCCACGGCCACACGCGCTGTCGGCCGGGTTCCGGAAGCCCACCGGCAGCCTGGCGGAGGCATCGAATCCAGCACAGACGAGAAGACTGCGGGGCGGCTGGAATCCGCTACCCAAAAGGTGTGCGACCCAGCGCGGCGCCCTCTCTCCAGGGCTCCTTGGGGTCAAGCCCTGGGCTCCGCGTTCGCCTCTCTCCCCTTCCCTCCGACGACGGTGCCGTTCCCTCCTTCCGCCCGCCCTCGTTCTGGCCTATAGAAACAACGAATTCCTCCTCATCTTTCAAGGCCTGGGTCCAAAGCCATCTCCTCCGTGAAGCCCCCACTACCCCGGGCCCTAAGTCGGTTCTCCGAGCTCTGCAAAGGGCACTTCCCTGCCCCTCGGCCCAGGTCTCCTATCTGCGCTGGGGTGCGGCGGGTCTCGTCTGCTAGACTGGGAGCTCCTTGAGGGTAGGAACTGGATCTGATTCGTTTCCATTTCCCCAGCCCCCAGCGTGGCCTGGCGCAGAAAAGAGGCACAACAAACATTTGCTGAATTGAATGGATTTTCCCCTTTATTTTATTAATCATTCCCCTTCCTTCTTTCCTTCTTTCTTTTCCTTCTTCCTTCCTCCCTCGTTACTTTTTATTTCTTGGTTATATTCAATTGTCATGTTTTTCAGGCTCATTAAATCCATTTAGAGACAAAAGAATAAAAGGCAGAAGGGGAAGGAGGGGGAGGAGGGAAGGGGGAGGGGATGGGAGGGGGAGGCCAGAGAAGCAAACAAATAACCCGCTTTAACTAGACGGGCGGATAAATGGCCCCGTTTCTCCTCAGCCCCGATGCGCCTGCTTAGCTGCGCGCCCCGCGGGCTCTGCAGCTCGGGTGGGCTCAGCCCCGGGGCCGCCGCCCCCAGCCCGAAGGGACCCAGCAGGGCCCGGCCCGGGGCCGCGAAGAGGGCAGCGGCCTGAGGTGCCAGGGCCGCTTCATTGGGATTCATGGGCGTGTTGGGCGGGCGGCCCCGGGCTCAGGGCGCGGGGCGGGGGCCGGGCGGGGGCGGGGTGCGCACGGCGGGCGCAGATGCCCGAGTGACCGCCGCGCCGCGGTCCCTGCGCCGCCTTTGTGCCGGGGAGGCGCGCGCGGGGACCTAATCCATCAAATTGTCTACAAATTGTGAAGAAAATTCAAAAACCATATGGTCGCCAGCGCCGGCGCGCTCTGGGCTGCGGAGGGCCGTGGCCGCGCCCGCACCCGGAGCCGCGGGGGGCTGGGCCCGGCTATTGTCGCCTGTCAGCGGCCGCCCGGGTCCATTCGTCCCGGCCTTCATGGTCCGCGCTCCGAATTACAGACCCATCCATCCTGAGAGGGCGATTTATGTCGCCCGGGAGGAACCGGCCGCACGCCGGCCCCGCTGCCCGGCCGCCTCTTTCCTTCTTTCGTTCTCGCCTCTCTTCTCTCCCCTCTCCCCATTCCACTTTTCTCCCTCTGTCTCTGTCTGTTTCTGTCTCTCTCTTTGTAGCTTTTCCTCTTTCTCTTTCTCCCCCGTCTCTGTGGCTCTCCACTTTCTCGCTCTGCTTTTGAAGTGTTCTGTTCTCTTTTCTTGTATTTCTCTCTCTTCGTTTCCTCGTGGACTCGCACGTTCCCGATTCAGGCCCCGGGGCCCCATCGCCTGCCCGAGACCAGATGCGCATTTCTCACATCAATTTTGCTTAGAAAGAGAGCCGAGTGGCCTGGAGGCGGGACCCTCCTCTAGTGACAGCGGCCACTTGCCAGCCCAGCGACAACAAAAGCCCAGAGAGAAACCCGCTCCGTTCAGAAAAGTAAAAGCTGCCTGTGTTCCTGCCCCAGCCGCCCTCGGGGTGCGGGGACTCCCCCAGAGTCCTTGGGAGATTGATGTCTCTGTCCCCAGCCGGGTTCGGGGCCCAGAATTTGTGAACGTTACCAGAAATCCACCCCAACTCTCAGACGCTTCGGGCTCACACCTTCCAGTGCCCGTGTGAGTAATTCAGCCTGCCCTTGGTGCCTTTGGCCTCATTTTCCTCCCTCACCCAAGGGTGAGGCCCTCTGGCGAACCGAAACTTGGGGAGCCCTCAGGCTCCAGCCCGCTTTCCGACTGAGCTATACCACACCCGAGGCTTGGCCGGTGTCCCGGGGAGCTCAGGAAGAATGCCCTTGGGTCCCGGCTGGGATGCACGAACCCCACGGCAAGTCCCCCCTCACCCAGCCTTTGCCCCATACAAATTAATTTTGCACCCGTGGCGCCCTCAAAGTACGCACACGTTTTCTCCCAGCATCGTACGCCTCTCTTTTTACCCGGACCTGGCGAAGCCCGCTTCTCTCGCCCCCGCACCATTTGGTAGCTGCCGCGTGTTTGTGGGCAAGAAGCGCCTCCTCCCTCTCACTGCTTCCCCCTCACCCCTCATTCTCACGCCTGCCCTGAAACTCCTCCAAATTTCCAAGGCCTGGGCAGCCGGCGACCAGCAGCGGCGAGACACCGAGCCTGACGCGGCTTCACTGAATAAGGTCCACTCGTTCAGACACGGTCACCGCCGGTTCTAGTAAAATGGCAAAGACTTTATTTATCGGAGAAAGAGGCCTTGGGTACAGTCCGGGGAGGAGAGGGCAGGGCAGGAGCAGGGGAGTGGCACGCGGGACCCACCCTCGTCCAGGCACCCTCGTCTGGCCAAGTCGAGCTAGGAGCAGGGCGTTGGATACCGCAAGACAGACCCAGAGCTGTGGAGGAGGTGGCGCGAGGGCTTAGGTCGGCCTCCTCTCAGTCTCTGTCACATGCAAAAAAATTCTAAAAAGAGTAAAAAATAATTCTTGGGCTTTGGGTTCCGTTTTCGTTGGTTGGTTGGTTGGTTGATTGGTTGGTTGTTGGATTTCCCCCTGCTTTGTCCCTAAGACCCGGACCCCAATAGTCAGTCCCAGGCAACCGGGAGAGGGTGGGGAGGAATCTTAAAAATAGCATTACTGGGCATTAGGAGGCAGAAACGGCATCGAAAACAGACTTCTCTCGCTGGGGTGGGGGCAGGGGGGGGAAGAAAACATCGATTTGAAACTCGCAAGTCAGGACCCGGTTGTCCCCCTCAGCCCCTTCCCATGTGTGTGGGGGGAATAAAGGCAGAAGGAAATAAAAGAAGTCAACTGCAATAGGCCTAGGGAGGTGAGGAGGGAGAGGGCCGGTGCATTCGCCACATGCAGAGAAAAATCAAAAAGTCGGGGCGGCCCCTCCTCCAGACCTCGAGGTTAAGTGTTCATTACCCTCGATTCTATCTCGCCCTCAGCAAACCCGGCAGCCTGAGCTTTGAGAACATGGAAATCTCCGAGATTTTAAAAAATAAAAGAAAGAAAAAAAGTCAGGCTGCGGTGGGAAGAACCCGGTATATAGGTTTAAATATTTATACAGAAGCCATACAGAATTGCACGGCGAGGGCTCCCGGGGCAACGGAGGCCGCGCGCGGCGGCCGGCTCGGCCGGCCAGCCCGGGTTTATTGCTTCGAGAGGGAAGAGGCGGCTGCTGGGAGCCGAGTCCGGGCCAGGGACAGGGGAGAAGGCGGGAGTTGCAGAGGAGGTCCCAGCTCCCCTCGGCGGTCCTGTCCGGGAGGTGGCGGGCAAAGAGCGCTAGGAGCCCGGGGCTGCGGAAGATGCCGGGCGCCGCTCAATCGTCCACGTCGATCTCTTCGTCTTCCTCGTCCTCCGAGCAGTCCTGGCTGCTGGCCGGCTGGTCCGTGAGCGGGGAGGCGGGCGAGAGCTGCAGGGGCCCGGCGCCCGGGGCCTGCGGGGCGCCTGGGGGGAGTGCCGGAGAGCCAGGCCTTGACTTAGCCCTGCCGCAGCCGCCGCCGCCGCCGCCGCCCGCAGCCTCCGAGTTCTGCTCGAGTTCGGCCAGCGCCACGATGTCCATCTGCCCGCTGGGGCCCAGTTTCTTGGCGGACTCCACGTCGGCCTTCATCTCCTCCAGGTCCCGTTTGAGCTTGGCACGCCGATTCTGGAACCAGGTGATGACCTGAGCATTGGTGAGGCCCAGCTGCTGCGCAATTTGGTCGCGATCGGCGGGGGACAGGTACTTCTGGTAGAGGAAGCGCTTCTCCAACTCGTAAATCTGGTGGTTGGTGAAGGCCGTGCGCGACTTTCGCCGCTTCTTGGGGGTCTGCCGCTGCCCAAAGATGGTCATCCCGTCGCGGCCTGAGAGGAAACCAAAGTATAGGCTTGCGCCAGAGGAGAGGAGACCCCACCCTGGCCCTTACTCACCCCGCCTAGACCCATCCGGCCTGCAGTCTGCCGCTGTTCCCTTCTAGGATTAGATTCGGCCACCCGGACTAGGGCAAGCCTAGGCTATGGCAAGCCCCCTTCCCCCATCTCTCGTCTACCGGAAGTCCCTAGTAAAAATTGTTTTGGTCTCTGCCGCTTCACCTGAGAGTTGGTTTGAAAGACCTGAGGTCGCTAGAACATGAGAGCCAGACAGGGACGCCCTGCCTGGGTGTGAATGTTGGCTCTCCACCTCGTCGCAATCAGCCCTGCTCTACACCTACCCAAAAGGTCCCAGCAAAGGCTCTCCATTCCCCACCCCAGGAACAGGGCTAGCAGTACCCAGCCCACTGAGAACGGGAGGGAGTTAAGCAGAGCAGGCAGACTGCAGAGAGATCTTGGGTTCCTGCCTCCCCTCCGCGGTCACTCGACTCTGGCCTATCCAGAGGCCCCTAGGAAATAGGGTTTGGGTCCCGTCCCACGCATCTCCACTCCCAGCGGCAGCGGCTTGGGCTGGAGGGCCCTGACAGCCGGCGCGGGAGGGGGCGGGCAGAGGCAGAGAGCACTAAGCATGGGACACATGGAGCCGGGAGCCTGGTGCTGGGCGCCGGGGAACCCAGTGGCGGCGCCTACCTTCGGCTGCCTGCAGGACGCTGACCTCCAGCCCCTTAAAAGTCTTGCTGGCGAGCTCCTCCAGCGCGCACAGCGGCGAGGTTTGCGAGAGCAGCGCGCGGCCCGCCAGGGGCAAGCCGCCCGGCGCGTGCTTGTCCGCGGCCGCCAGCAGGTGCGCCGCCCCGCACAGCGAGTAACTTCTCCGCACAGACGGCTTGTTGAGGATGTCCTCGATGCTGAACGGCGTCAGCGGTTTGTTGGAGTTGGCAGGAGGAGGCAGGTGGTCCAGCGGGCTGCGCCGCCTCTCCTCCCCCGGCGCCGCCTTGCTGTCCTCCTTGGAAGTCATCTCGGCCTCGTTTGGGGGCCCGGCCGGGGCGGCTCGGGCCTCGGGGACCCAGCCCGCGGGCAGCTCGGGCGCCGGGAGGCGCGGGCGGGCGGCAGGCGGGAAGGAGGCCGCGCCCGGCAGCGCGCGGGCCGGGCTCGGGGCCGATTAGCGCAGTGGCAGAGGCGAGCACAGCCGCACGGGGCCCCAGGAGGAGGGCGCTGACGCGGGCGCTGCCGCCGCCGGGGCTTCCAGCAATCCGGGGCGCGAGCCGGAGCGCGCCGCGCGGGGCTCCAGTTTCGCCAGCCCCGGTGCTATTTAAAGGTGTCAGGTGGCTCCGCGGCGGCTCCTGGCCCCGGGTCCTGGCGGCGGCAGTTGGAAGAGCCGAGGCGAGGGCGCCGATCCCGTACTGCGAGGGGAGGCGGAGAGATGGGGCAATTGACTATTGCTAACAAGTTAGCCTTGATCGAGGAGTAATCAATTATCTGCAGCGGCACTTCTCTCTCTTTCTCCCTTTCTCCTCTCTTCTTTCTCTCTGTTCTCTCTCCTCCTCTTCTCTCTCTCCCTCTCTCCCTCCCTCTCTCCCTCTCTCTCTCCCTCTCTCTCTGCCTCTCTCCCTCCCTCTCTCTTCTCTGCTCCCCCCCGTCTCTCTCCTTCTCTCCCTCTCCCTCGTCCTCTCTTTCACTCTCTGTCTGTCCAATGCAGGCAGCTCTAAGTTGGGAAGCTCATTAATTAGCGGGCCTGGGGTAGGAGGAGCCGGCTGGAATTAGCCTGCCTAATGCGCCTGTCAGTCCCGGCGCTGCGCCGCACTCGGCCCGAGCTGTTTGTAAATTACATTAGCGGCTCCTTTATTGCACCCGAACCACCGGCGACTGAAAAGCCGCCGCCCCCACCCCAAACTGCGAGCCGCGCTCCCGGCGTACCCGCCTCCCGCCGGCCTGGCTGTGATGGCAGCGCTGGCCCGGAGGTCTCAGGCTCTCCAACCCGGGATTTGGCGCCGGAGAAGGGCGGCAGGAGACCATCCCGGGAGGTATGCAGCCGCCGCGCGGGCCAGGTAACACCAGGAGCCTGGGTGGGCCTCGTCGCCGCCCAGAGAGGACTTTGCCGAGCTGCGATCAAGGACCCAGCGCCCCTACCCCTAGATCCACTTGCCCCTCACCCACGGCCTTGGACAACGCGCCTGGGGAGAAGGAATCTGCAGCCCTCGGGTTGGCCCGCGGGAGGTCCAAGGAGGCTCTGCAGCCCTGGGTGAGGCAACACAGGACACAGGGGTGGGGGATCCCAGGGGTTGGGAGAGGAGGCCAGTCAGAGGACACAGCCTTCCCCAACCGAGGGGTGGAGGGGGGGAGTTGTTGGTGGCTCTAGGCACCTCTCCCCCGGCCTGAGCCTGAAGCGACAGCCTTACCTCCTCCGGCAATCTTGCACACTCTTCTCAGGCCGCGGCTCTCCGGGCCGGCTGGGGCCACGGCCCGCCTGGTGACCGGCGTCCGACCGTGGTAGCCGGGCCGGGTGCCGGGGCTAACGGGGCAGGCTCAGGGCCTCCCCGCTGAGCTGTGCCCGGCCCCGGCCGGGGCCCCGCTGCCGGCCCCGCCCAGCCCAGCGCCCGGCTTGAGTGCACCGCCAGGCCGACTCCAGCTGTTCCGGATGCGTGGCGGGGGCCCGGAGGGGGCCGGGCCACGGATGGGGCTGCGATCTCAGGAACCCGCGGGGAGAGGCATTCGAGTCCGACTGGGCACTGGGAACCCTACGGCCCGAACTCTGTGCATATCAGGCGAGCATTTATGTGTGTATTTGAATGTGTTTATGTTTTTGAATATGTATATTTGTGTGTGATTCTCCATGTGTTTATTTGTGTAAACGTATGTGAACCTGTGGGTATTTTGGCGGCTTGAACCCCTACCTATGTCTTTCATTCCCCTGAGGCACCCAAGGGGGCTATGTCCCCAGTTTTTGGTGTTTTTTTTCTCTTGAGTCCCTCCTTTGGTTTGCGTGGGGCCGCCTGCCCTGCCACCCTAATTTTCCATTTCCACCCCTGTAGAAAGGAGGGTAGGAGGAGGGAGGTTGTAGCCAAGGGAGGAAGAGCTGTTCCCCACCCCACATACAGCCCCAGCCCTTTCCCTGGCTTTGTTTGTAAACTCCTGGGCAGGCAGTGCAGTCTGGCAGCCCTGCTTGGTCCAGAGAAGGCCCCAGAGAGGCCAGTGCAGAGGACTGTGGCCCAGCCCAGAGGTTGGGGTGGGAAGAATAGGACCTCTTGGGCTTCTTGCCCCTTCATACCTGCTCCAGAGAGCAAACCAAGCTGGGCTGTGGGGCAGGGGACAAATTCTCTTCCTGGATGCCTCTAGCATAGGGTCCTCTGAGCATCAGAGATCAGTTTCTTTATCTCCCGGTTAGTTATTCATTTGGAACAAGGCTTGCAGCTCTCCAGAGTAAAAGGGGACAGTGTAGGGAGAGAGGATTCTTGTTTGGGACCTCAGTGCCTGCCCCAGGCCTGCTTGGCAGTGTTGGGAAGATCTACTTATCCTCTTCCCCATCTTTGTCCTGCATTTTGGGGGGAGGACAGGTGCTTTAGAAGCAGGAACGGTGAGAATGTTCCCCCAGAGCTGCAGAACTATCCCCAAGGCAGGCTTGTCTCTGATGCATCAGTGCTGCTCTGGAAGCCATGAGGTGAGGCTGGGCCTGGAGTCAGAGTCCAGAGATGGTGGAGAGGGATCTGAAGAAGAGGGCTCCAGGGAGCTGAACCCTGCTAGGTTGGAAGCTCTGGGACCAAAAGGGGTCTGCTCTCTCCTCTCACTTCCTGCTCTCAGGATCCCGCCTCAGCCTCTGGCCCACAGCCCTTTCCTGCCATAACCCCCAAAGCCCTGACCCAGAGCCTCAGGCAAGCCATATCCCCCATGCTAGCAGAGGAGGCCCCTCCAGATCAGGAAATAAGGACTCTTTGGTCCCCATCCTCCTGAGGAGCTCCCATTAATACTCCTCCTCCCCCATTTTTCCAGTCTGTTCCTGTCTCCACACCTGATATTGGTCGGCAAGACAGGATCTTAAGGACAGCCCTGCTGTTACCCATCTCCCAGTCCCTCAGGACCAGCAGAGTTCAGGATTATTGTGAGGCTGCCAGGAAGGTGAGGAAAGTGAATTGGGGAGCAGAGAGGTAGTAGCATAGAATTCCTCCACTGGAGCCCTGTTTCCCTGGACCTTTAGTCTCTGGCCACATTGTGTCAAAGTGGACAGGACAGTCCACAATCATCTGCTACATTACCCCTTCCACCCATCATTGCCAAATCTCTTCTTCTCTTCCTGGCAGGCACCTGCCGCTCAATCCCAAGGTTTTGGGTTTTTTGGCCTATTTGGTTGTGCTCTCCGCTGGCCAAACAGCTCTGGCCAGCATAGTTGGGGAATCAGGGGGCACGTGGTGTCACCTGCCTGTTTTGTTGTTTAGGGCCCCCTACCTCCATCACCTCATCCAGATTATCTTCAAAAACCAGCCCAACTGCCACACTGACTTTTTTCCCCCAACCCTGTGGTTTTCCCCCAACTCCAGACCCCAGTGTGTGGGCGGTTGGCATCTTCTGGGATCCTGGGAGCCCAAATCCACCACCTCCTTCTGCAGAGCTAGGAGCTGTGTTTTGGGTTTGCCCTTAGCCTCACTCCCTCTCCTGCCAGAATGGGAGTTGCTTAAGGGCAGGGTCCTTGATGTGGGGATTCCATCCACTTCAGACATTCACAGGCCAGGCAAGAACCTGGGTGCCCTCAATTATTGGTTGAATGAGTTTTTGTCAAGCAAATAGAGTATAAATAATTATGTATTGTGGAGGGGCAAGACTTGGGCTTTGGTGGTCCCACCTCAGAGGATTTTTGGAGATAGTAAGATTTTTGAAAGGGGAGTAACTCAGAGGCAGGTGGGGTGAGTGTTGGTGGGAAGGAACTCTGCCATTGCTCCAGGATCTCACCTTCTACTCAGCCCCCTTCATGGGATTCAGTGCTGGTCCAGGAAGACTTTCTGGGGTCCCCCACCCCCAGTCAGCTGGGCCAGTGTCTTCTCCCCTGGAGGTGGAAGCAGCTGGTCCCTGGAGTCTGCTCCACAGAGGGAATGCCTGTCTTCAGAGCCTAGTCTATATTGTATCCTGACTCCCGAATTCCTGCTTGCTGCCTATACCACCAGGGCCCAGCCTTCTTCGTTCTCCAGTGGAAGGGGAAGGGATTATTCTGCCCAAAATCTGCTTTCCCCCTAGTTCAGTGAATATTCCAGACAAAGAGGAGGGAAAGAACATTGCATGAATTGCGAGGGTAAGAGGACCCTGTAGACTCAGACAAAATGAGTTATTCCTTAGCATGAGAGAATATTCAAGTAAATCCTCAAAGGCTCCATCGGCTTTAATCCAGATTGTTTTGGTAGCCCCATTCATTTCCCGATTATTTATGTAAACACCAGCATTGGCCTTCAGGCCAGCGCTTCCTTCAGAAAAAAGGTTCTGACATTGCTTGAAATTAGTTAACATGACCACAAATCAGGATCATTTTTGTCCCCCAGGGACCTGCTACTGTGACACTCCTTGTAGAATTCAGAGAGTGTTTCTTCTGCTGTAGAAGTAGACTCCGATAGATGGCTTCCTGCCACCCTGGCTGAACCAGGACTGCCTACTTGGTTTTTATATTCTGCCCTGGGCCACCTTCTGCAGTAACAACAACAGTAACCATGACAATAAACACCATAAGCCCTTACCATGTGCTTGGCAACCATGTGCTTGGCTTCCAGCTAAGAGTTTTTATTGATTTTGTTTATTACTCACAACCCTGTGAGGTAGCTACTGCTATTACCCCGATTTTACATACAAGGAAAATGAGGCCCAGAGAAGTTAAGTAACACTTCCAAAGTCACACAGCTTGTTTGGGAGTAATTAGGATTTGAAGAATGTTTTTTCTGACTCAGGTCTTAATCCTGGAACCACAAAGTATCTAACCAGAGCCCAAAGTTTCCTTGAATGGGCTTTAGGGGCTCTGCAGATCCCAGAAATTGTGTGTAAAATTATGTATGTGAGCCCAAGTGTGCACGTTTTTTCAGGGGCAATATTACATAACACATTGGATTCTCAAAAGGGATTGGAGACCCAGAAAAGGTTAAGGCCAGAAGCAGGCCAATAGGGGAAGGGGGAGGGAAGTTGCCTCTCTGCAGGCCTGGGGAGCAGGGAGCCAGCTGCTCCAAAATTCAGACCAGGCTCCAAGCCTGCTTCTGGACCTGCCCTGCTGTCTCTGGCCAGGCCCAGCTCTCAGGACCTCTTCTGGCAAAGAGAGATGGGGGCAGGGTCTATGACCAGGGCACTTTTTTGGAGAGCGCCCTTCCCTGCTTCTCTCCACCCACCTCCCCAACTTCTTTTGTGAACTGAACTCCTTCAGAGCCCAGCCTCTTCCTGGCCCTTCAGCCCTGCATGGGGGAATTGACTGCCCTTTGGAAGTGTGAGGGGCATAGACAGACCACTGAGTGATATGGACAGGTAGAGATGGGGAGAGATGCTCAAGGCCCAGGTGACCATATTCTGCAGCCTCCAGGGCAGCCCTCTTTTTGGTCCCAAGCCTTTGCTTCCCCAGGAAGGGTCTCTGTTGCTTCCTTTCCTGGCACCTCTCTCTCTCTCTCTCTCTTTTTTTTTTTTTTGGCCGCACTGCGCGGCTTATGGGATTTTAGTTCCCTGACCAGAACCCAAATCCGGGGCCGGTAGTGGGTAGTGAGAGCACTGAGTCCTAACCACTGGACAGTCAAGGAATTCCCGCCTGGCACCTCTTGCTGTTTTTAGTGTTCACCTTATCTTGGGGTTCCCAAGATGAATGACTGAGTGCCCTATTCAGTCCTCTGTGCTCCTTAGCATACCCCCCTTGGAGTCAGTGTCAGATTGCCAGGAACTGCTGGTTTGTCATCTGCCCTTCTGCCTCCCTCTCTGCCTGGCTGTGAACTTGGGGAACTGAAACTCCTCTCCATGCCCTATGCCAGCCTGGCATATACCAAGAGCTCTCCATGCCTTTGTCAAATGAATACGAATAACAAGAGACAAAAGGGAGAGCCAGGTAGGGGCCTCTGCCTGTGCCCCAGAGAGAGGAAGAGGGGTGTAAGGGAAGGGTGGTATTGTTTTGCCAGCTTCGTGCAGATGTGTGAGGCACTCCTGCTGCTCATACCTCCAACATACAAAAGGGGCACAGAGGCCTCATTCTTTAATGCTTTTTGGCCATGGAGAGGGGGGTCCTTGGTTCTCGACCCAGCTGTGGTGTGGCCTGACTCAGGAATGGAGTTTGTTCACCCTCTCCCTCTTTTTTTAAAAAACAGGATTGAGTCCTCATTGTATTTTGGGCCCAGAAGCAGAGAGGAAGATCAGACAGAAGAAGGAGAGAGATGGGCAGGCAGGAGTGGCAGGAAACACACCCCTACCCCAGTAGCCCAGGGGACTATGAAGAGGGTAAAGGATAGTAGGGGGAGTCTGGTTCTGTCCCAATGGAGGTGGCATTTGAAATGAGCCTCAAAAATCCAGGAGCATTGGGGTAGGTGCAGAAGTGAGGACCACTTTCCTGGCAAGGGGAACAGCTAAGCAGGAGGCCAGAAGCGCCAGCCGAGAGCAGGAGACAGAGCACCCCATACTTCTTCCCTCCCTGGCCTGGGCATCGAGCTGCTGAGGTTGGGATGAAATCCTTGGTCCCTTGTGCACCCCCATCAGGTTCTGCAGCCTGAGGCAGGGGCTGGTGGGCTCCTGGGATGGCTGTTTGGGGCTGAAGGGCGGGGGAGCTGGGGAGAGGCTGCACCCCAGCCCTTGCTGCTCCTGGGTCCACAGTGTGGGGGGGGTTCCATTCTCTTTGCCATCTAGTGAAGCTCCAAGAACTGACCTCGCTCTTACTAAACAAACTCCTGGGTCTGAGCAAAACCACTAATGGTGGTCAGGCTACCCATTCCACAGCCTCTGCCTGTGGGAGGGCGCCAGGCTGCAGGCCAGGCAGAGGAGCCTGGGCTAGATGAGATGGATAGGCCAAGGAACCTAGGCGGGGAGAGGTAAGGAGAACTAGGAGCCGGCCAGTGTGGCTAGGCGGGCGCGGGAAAGGCCTGAGTCAGGCTTCTCGTAATAAACTGCACGTGAATAATTCAGCAGCCGAGCAGGGGCTCATTGCATGAGCGCCGCCGCCCGCGCCTCTCCTCAAGTTCCAGCTGAGGGGAGGGCGGGTCATTAACGCACTTGAGGAGGGGAGCCAGATAGAAGACCCCTGCCCGCTCGAATCCTGGATTCTGCCCGGCCCAATCCCAGGAGACCCTCTGGTCCCCTATCCCCTCGGGCCCCACCGGTCAGAGGGCCGCCTACTGGGCAGGGCTGTCCCAGCTTAGCCGCTCTTAAGACCCCGGGCAAGACAAGACGGGCGGCGGGACCTGGGCCAGAATATGTAACGAGGGGGCCCTACCTGCGGGAAACCGAGCTGTGGTAGTGCCCAACCGCACAGAGAACGCGGGCGGCGTGGCTCTGAGCAAAGTGGCGAAGGCAGGCTCCTGTGCTCAGAGCCCAGTGCCCAGGAACTGCTTTGTCCGGGCCGGGATTTTCCTTGTGGTCAGAGTGAAGCTCCAGGGAAGCCACGGAACTTTTCACCCACTGTGATCCCCAGGTTCTGCCTCTGCCCCCCACCTCTCCCGTACCCGTAGATCCAGTTCCCGCCGCGCCAGCCAACGGTGTCGGCTGGGGTCCCCAAGCTCGCCCTGGGTGGAAGGGAGCCCCAGGCTGCTGGGCCTGAGAGGCTAAGTGCATACCGCCCAAAGCCTTATTTCGTTTGAGTGGAACCAGCCTCCTCTGGCTTTTCCACTTCTCACAAGTCCCTGGGTTCCTGATCTTGAGGGATCACACTCATCCCATCAAACATCCACCAACGCTTAATTTCTCCAGCTCTTTCCCAGGCCCCTTCACTTCCATTAGCTCGACCACGCCCTCTCTTCAGCAGCCTCCCTACTCCTACGTAGTGAACCTCGGGCCGAGACCCTCCCACTGGCCCCAGTGACCCTCCCGGGGCCGGCGCGAACAAGGCCCCCGGCCTGGTCTCCACCGGTGTTGCGGGCAGCCAGACCCGGGGGAAGGCAGCTCGCGTTCCCCCCTTCCCTGCTCCGCTCTCCTCCCCATCAGAATCTTCGTTGTTTGCCGCTGCCTCCTCCTCTTCCTCTTCCCTCAGCCTCTACGCATTTGTTTTTCTTCGTTTGGTGCCGTGCGGTTGGCCTGTGGAGGCCTGGACATACTCTGCCCGTCTTGAGGCCTCAGCCGGGCCGCTGGGTACGAGGCCAAATTTCGAATGGCTTCTGCAGCAGACCGGCTCGGGTGTCTTTGCAGAGGCAGGTGAGATGGACTGACGGCACCTTGACCTCAGACGGCTCCACCGCCGGCCGGCTGTGTGATGTTGGGTAAGTCTCTTAACTTCTCTGAGCCTTGACGGGGCAAAGGTCAAGAGATTTAAGGAGAGTGATGGGAGACTAAGTCTTTTGATCCGTTTGGGAAAAGGGGTTGCCTGCTTTGGGGCCTGAGGAGGAAATGAGGTTCGGGAGAATACTAGGTCTGAAATGACCATTTATTTTAACGAATATTTCGAGAGCAGCTGGTAGCTGCTTTTTATTTTATTATTATTATTATTTTTTACAGCTGATGGGTTGCCAGGCGTTAGAAACTTCTCCAATCCTCACCACATCTTGGTTCTACCGAAGAGGAAACTGAGGTTAAGATTGCCTCCCGCTGGTCAACAGCACAGGTGGGATTCGAACCTATATCCGGTTCCGAGGCGCTCGTGAGTTTACGCCACGCAGCTTCGCTTGGACTGGCGTTCGAGCCCTCGCAGGGCCGGCCACCACCTGAGCGGAGAGAGGTTGGGCTGAATCGCCAAACGTTCCCTTTTTTCCGTGCCGGGAATGCTTTCAAATTCTTATTTTCAGATAAACGATTTTGGCGGCTCCCAGAGAAGGACGGAAGCCAGACCCGGTGTGGGACTTCCGGCTTGTTACGGGAGAGCCCCTGGGGCGGGACGGGGAGGGCAACTTTTTCCCCCCGAGCCCGGGGAGGCGGCGGTGGCAGAGCCGAGACAGAAGCCGTCGCTCCTCGATTTTTCCTCTTTGGAGTTTATTCATCTGCTCAGTCTGTCCTGTGGGGCCCACGTCTTCGGAAGTCCTGGTCGGAGGGGGAGGAGCGCTGGGGAGAAGACACGCGGCCCTGCCCAGGGAAGAGGTATGGCCAGATGATCCCCCTACTCTTTCACCCTCTCCAGGGGCGCCTCTCTGAGGTAGGGTCCTCCTAGCGGCTTGGGGGGAACGGAGTGAGGCAGGCTGGAAGCTGGGGCCTGGGGACCCCTGGCTGGGTAGGGAAGGGCTGGCATCCGGCTCCCTGGCGACCCGGTCCCGAGCTCCCGCCGCAAGGTCACCCCGTGGAAGCCCCGACAGGCCACGAGTCCCTCGACACAGGTCCCATTACATTGTATTTATGTTTCATTTTTCCCTCTCTCTTATTATTGTCTCACTCTGGGGGAGGCAAAGGATATAATATATTCATCTTTATTATACCAAATCTGTGTGAAGCATTTAATAAGACGCTGTTTCCACACAGCCAGGGATTAGTGTGAGCTATTCTTAAATTAATGCTCGGGTAGGGAGGGCGCCTCCGCCACAGCGCCTGCTGCTGGCGGCCCCGGGGAAGCGCAGGCCCTGGCCGGCGAGCCCGCGCCCACCCCCAGCACACGATGCCCTTCTCAGCCCGCGCGCCCATCCTAGCGTCTCTCAGTGGCCCTTAGGGCCCCAGCCTGGGGGGAGGGGCTCGGAAGAGCCGAGTTCAAGCTCCCTCCTGCGTTTCTAACCTGCTGCGGGCCTTGGTTTGTGCCTATGAAAATGGGGAGAGCAATCCTATAGCCACTTGCGTCTCAGGGCTCTTTCTTGGGAGGCTGAAGAAGCCGCAGGTGTAAACAGGACTTTATAAACCGCAAAGGAAAAAGCGAGGATTTGTCGGGACCGGGTTGATGGGGGCCAGAGAGAAACAAGGAGGCCACAAAAGTGGTTCTAGGCGAAAGAGACCCCCAGTCTGGATCCCAGCCCCGGCTGCGGAGCAGAGTGCAACTCCACTTTGAGCGGAGCCCGAAGGTTTCAGCATGCCTGGACCTCACCCCCAGCCTGATGAACGTGACTGAACCGAGTAAGGATCTTGGCCTGTCACAGTAGGTGACATGGTCCTCCCTGTGGGTAGGCAACAGTCTTTGTAGTTCAATTTACAGCTAGCAAATTGAGACTCAGAAGTTCAAGTGGCTTGTTTGAGGTGACCCAGCTGAAAAGTAGCACAGCAGATCATCCTGTCTTTAGATTCCACTCTTCTCCTTCCCCCAGCCCTCCTGCTCTGTACTTCTCCCCTCAATACTCCCCAATCCCAATCCTCCAGGGTTTTCTATGGCCTATAAGCCTTACATTCTGCTTTCTACACACACACACCCTACCTGGGGATGCCCATGAGAAGGAGAAACAGTCACATGACTTTCCATATCCAGGCTCACTGCTCAATGTCCTTTAGAACCCACTTGCCTGTGTTCGTTTTCAGGCCCAGATTTGGGCACACTAGCCTTACTTAGTCCCTTGTTCCAGTGCTGTGGGGAAGGGTTGGGGGCCACTAAGCCAAGACAGAAGGAGGTGTTGTGCAGGAAAGGATTGGAGTGGGCAGGTAAGTCCCCCTAGTTAGAACTAAAACGCTCCCATAATTCTCAGTCTGCTTCTGTCCCCATCACCCCATCCTTGGGGCCATACCAGGTAACCCCACGTCTTGTAGGCTGCTGGTAGGAGCGTCTTTGGAGGCTAAGGGGACTTGAGAAATCTGACAGCTCCCACCTGGGGCTGGCTGGGGATGGGTACAGACTCACTGTGTGGTAGGGCTGGGACTAGGTGAGGCAAATAAGATGCTAGGGCACAAAATTTAAGGAGGTACTTGTTCTCAGTGTTGTGTACGACCCCTGAAATTTTGTGCTTCAGCATCTCACTTGCCTCACCCTAGTCCCAGCCTGCTGTGTGGTCCCAGAGGTGGAATTACCACAGTTGCCAAGTGGGGACAGAGAGGATGATTTCACCTTACCATTGTGAATGAATAGCTTTCCGAAAGGTAGAAGTGTAAACAATGGAATGAGCTGCCTTGTGTGGGAGTGAGCGTTCCCAACAGGTGGAGTGTGCTTTGAACCAGCTGGGAAGGCTAATAATCAATCTTATTGCCGTCATCATCATCTTCATCATTTTACTATCGCTTATTTTGTGCCAAGTAAGAGCTTTACACACATTATCTCAGGCAATGTATATAAATGTCTTTTGGCTGAGGATGGATATTAAAGTCTCTGATCTTCTGGGTCCTTTCCAGCTCTGAGAGTCTATTGTTGCATAAGACAAAGGACACTTCTGTTGATTTTGGTTAGTTCATTGCATTATAGTTATTATTTGAACTTGTCTTGTGGCCTTTACTAATGGATAAGCTCTTTGAGGTCAGGGACTGTGTCTAATCTCATTTTTTTTTTTTTTCACTGTTCCTTCTCTTCCATGCTCCACACAGGACTAAGCACATAGCACGTGTTTAATAAATATGTACTAAACAAACACATGAGTAATCAAAAGCTGTCTGTCTACCTGGCCATCTGCTTTCCATACTGTGACCATCAGAGCTATGAGGGTGGCCCCTGGGAGAGCCAGTACCACCTCTGCAGTCATTATGCCCCTTCCCCAACAGCTGAGCTGAGTTCAGGCCAGCACTTATAAAGCCTCCTTCTTCCTCATGCTCCCAGCTCTGTTCTAGTCTGTGGGCAAGACAAAGTCCAGCCCAGGTTCCACCTGTGCAGAGGCGCTCCAGTCTCATACTGGACCAGCCTCATAAGAAACCATTCAGGTGGGGGAGGGGGCCTGTGGGAGATCGGAGCAGGCAGGAGCCCTGTAGCCAAACAAGTCTGCCTGGCAGAGCTGGAACTAGAGCTAGGCCTCGAAAGATGGGAAGGATTGAGAGGCTGGAGGGAAGAAATAGAGAATTCCAGGTTGGAGAGAGAGGGGGCAGCAAGAGTAAAAGGACAGAGGCAGGCAGAACTGCTCACAACAGTTTTCGGAGAGAGCAGACTGGCCTGGCTAGAGCAGCAGAGGATTATAAATGGGAAAAGATGGTTGTGGAATGCCTTGAATGTCCAGGCCCAAAGCCAGAGACCAGAAATTGGGGTTCAGAAATCAGGGTCCACATCCCAGAGCCCAGAAATCAGAGTCTAGAACTCCAAGCCCAAGGCCTTATCCAAAGCTGTCCTCTGGGTTGGTGTAAGATGCCACCATGAGGCTCTAAACTCAAGGGGCATGAGCTTACTGGGTAACAAGATGGACTCTTCTGATTGGCTTGGCCCAGGAAACCCAAGGCCTGGTGTGAACCCAGAGTCAGCCTGGGCCCACCTGAAGCCCCATCGCCTAGGACTGGCATGAGCAACTGTACTGGGTTCCCCCAAATCAGAACTAAAGTCTAGCGTCATCTGCAGCCCAGGAGACCTGAGCTGGAGCAAGAGTTGCCCACCAGTATACACCCTCCCACCCATCCCCTTTCCTTCCTTCCAACTTCTGATACAGGTGGAATCTAGGGCTTCTAGACTGGACCCAGCTGGGCTAGGCCGCTGGGGGGTGGAGCCGTAGTGCCAATGAGTGTGTAGGCCTTGCTGTGCCGGCCTGTCACGGAGCGCAAGCCTGCCAAGGAGCCGGAGCGCTGTGCCGCGTGGAGGGTGTCAGGGGTGGTATTGTCGGCGCACAAATGCTCAACTTTATGTACTTTTAACTAGAGGTGTAACAGATGGCCCCGTTTCTGTCCAAGCCAGGGAGACTGGTGCCCATTCCGGCTGCAGCCAATCAATCCTGCCACTCTGGGGGGAGCTACAAGCTGGGCTGGGAGGCCTGGAGCCAGCAATCGCGCAAGGCTGTCTGCTTGGGCTGGCCCAGTACTGCCTCTGCCAGCCGCTCAGCCGTGGGCCCGGGAAGGTAGGAGGGCAGACAAGTGGCAGCCATGCCCGGCAGCCCAGTCAGAGGCCTGTCTGGAAGAGAGAGCCTGGACCCACCCATCGGGACCCAAATGGCCAGTGAAGACATTCAAGTCCCCAACCTGCACCACTTTGTCCTCACTCTCTTGTGGTCCCTGCTTCGTACCTAAGCCCCAAATATCTAGCCTCAAAACTCTCTAGACCCATAACCCTGCAGTGTCCTGCATTGTAGACACCAGATGTCGCTTGGGACTGGGGGGTGGATAGTAGTGCCTTTGGGAGAAATTGTTCATGGGACTGCAGAAGACTTCAAGAAATGCCCAAGACAGCCAGGGAAGAAGAGAAAACAAGAGGATCCAGGGATCCTGGAGCTGGAAGAAACTGTTAATCTGTTCATACATTCATTCATTCAGTCCACAAACTCTCAGTGAAAGCCTACTATGTGCTAGATCCTTTGCTAGGTGCTGGGAACACAGTGATGAATAGGACAGAATTCCTGTCCTTGAGACCTTCTCAGGGAAAGACAGACAAGTACACTGGTAATTGGAGTGATGAGCTTTGGCTCATAAAAATCTCCACAAGGACCATAGAAGCACAGAGCAGGAGCATTTAACCCTATCTGGGAGATCCAGGGAAGATTCCAGCAGGAGGTCAGCTCTGAACTGGGTTTTAAAAGACCAGTAGTTTTCTTTGGAGGTGAAGGCAGGGAAGGGCATCTGAGGGGGAAGGAATAGCATATACAATGACATAGTAAGAAAGGGCATGGTGAAGGTAAGGGCCGGAAAAGATGTGAGTGTGATTGGAGTTGAGTACGGGGTTGGGAGGAGGGGAGGAGATGAGGCAGCTAGGCGATGCCTGGGCCCTGTTTCAGCAGACTGGCAACCTGACCCAGCGGCTCTCTTCCTTCAGTTGTCCCTCCTGTGACCCTACAGCCCCTCCTCCTGAGGCCAGAGGGAGTGAAGAAAGAAAGAGGCAAGGCCTAGCAGCATGTGGGCAAGGCCAGAACTCAGGGGACCCCGCAGCATAAATCCTCCAGAGTGATTCTGGTCCTGGCCTGCCTTCTTTCCTAATTTGAGAGATGAGGCCATGAACCAGGGGGCTGACTCTCCCCCAGATATGTACCCCTGGCATTTCTGAGTCCCCTAAAAATGGCCTTTCTGTAGGTTCCTTAGAGACGACCTGGAAACTTATTCATTTGTTCACCAAGCATTAAACATGAGCTGTGTTCAAGGCCCAGGCAGGAGACAGAGTATCATCCAGGACTGTGAGGAGCTCAAGTCCAGACCCAAGAGGAAGACGGGAGTCTGGGCAGGGGTCCTTCTGCTTACAAGAAACAGAGGTTCCCTTGAGTAACCACAAGAAAAAGGAGAGCCTTTATATGGAAGCGCATGGACCAAGGCAGCTCTGGGCACTAACTTCTCTCTCATGGTAAGGTGAAAAGGCACCCTACAGGGTCTTCTTTTCTCTGTGTGTCTCTCCTCATTAATATTAATGAAACTGTTATTGTTGTTGTTGTTACAGGGGGAGAAGGAATGATAGCTAACAAGTTCTGAGCACTTACTGAAAGCCAGACAGTTTGGTTTCCATGCTTACTTCAGTTAATCCTCTTAAGAACACTGTGAGTTAGCTAATCTCATTATCCCCATTTTACATGTGAGAACACTGAGGCTCAAGGAGGTTAGGTACTCTGCCCCAGGTTCAAGCCAGGAAGTGGAGGAGTCAGAATTCTCACTCAGGTCGGCCTCCAGGGCCCCAACTCATAACTGCTTCTGACCCCCGTGCAGCATCAAGAGCTTCCTGGATTTCCTCATAATTTCTCATAACTGTGACTTACATTTGACCAGCCGGCCTCTCTGAGTCTCTCTCTACATCACCTCCGCTAACTGCTCTAGTCTCTCTGTATTTCATAGTTCAAATTCCCAGGAGAGGAAATCAGATGGCCCAGCTCATCTTTTAATGCCAGGCCACACTGTAAGCAGCTGCCCAGCAAAAGAGCTGGTTGGGAGTGGAGCTGTGTACAGCCACTGATCAGCATTTTTGACAGAGCCAAGGGTAGAAATAATATTCTACTAAGGAGGAAATGCAAAGTGCTACAAGAGAGGTGCAAGAAAAGGATGAGGGGAGACTTATGTAGGGTCATTTGTGGTCCCAGTCTTGAAACAAGAATAGGATTTGGAGGGCAGAGTTGAAGACAAGGATTTCCAGAAGAAAGGAAGAACATGAACACAGGCATGGGACTGGGATAGCATGAGTCATGTTCAAGGGCCAGTGAGTAGTTCTTATGAGGAGAGTGGGGTGCATGAGACAGAGGCTGGAAAAGTAGGACTTTTGAATGCTAGCATGAATCTAGACTTAATTCGATGGGAGTTATGGAAGGTCTTTGAGCAAGAAAGGAATGTAATCAGATGGGTGCTTTAAGTAAGATGACCATATGCTCAGGGCAGTTCCAGTTTATGCCTGTTGTCCTACTATAATTATTATTATTTTTATTCTTAGGTTTCATTGTTGTTGCCATTATTATTATTATTATTATTATTATTATTATTATTATTATTATTTTACAGAGACCCCTTTGACTCTTAAAAGCATCCTAGTTTGGATAATACAGTCTATGGTTGCCCCAGCTTTAGGGACTGTGGGCTGTTGCTCTGCTAGGATTATGGTGAATGGGGCAGGATGAAAGTCGGGATGGTCCTGGATGAGGATATTGCCATAGTCCAGGTAAGGAAGGCCAGAACCAGATGAGGGCGGAGAAGACAGAACACAAAAGGCTGTGAGCAAGAGACAGGGCTAGCGTAGAATTCTCCAGACCTGACCAGTGAATGGATTTGGAGGATAAGGAAAGGAGAGTGTAGAGTCCAGGTGACTCCTAGGTGTTCAGCTTGTTTGAAAGAATGGTGGAAATTTGAAGGCAAGGCTTGTGGGGGATAGAGGATGGAGATAATGATTGTAGTTATAGTGAGTTTGAGATGCTCTGGAACATCCACTCAGAGATGCTCAGCAGGAAGTTGGACATTCCAGATGGGAACGCAGAAGCTGTTAGTTAGGGATTCTTCCAAAGAGATGGCTAGTGGAAGCCGGGGGAATGGTGAGCTTGCCTGCGATGGGGCAGGGGGTAGAGTAAAATGAGACGGAAACTAAATCCCGGGAGATTCCTGTACTTAGAAAGCTGGAGGAGAGAAAGGAGTCAGAAAAGACTAAAAAGGAGTAGTCGGAAAGTTAGGAGGAAAACAAAAGGAGTAAGTGGCCTGGAGATGATGGAAGTTTTTAGGGAGGAACTGTTATTGAATCCTGCAGCATGATCAGTGAGGCAGACAGAGTCAATGGCCAGTGGATTTGGTTATTCTCAGGTCACAGTAAACCGCAAGTGACTATAGGGTGGTGGGGATATTGCAGGGAGAGTGAATGACAAAGAACTAGAGGTGATGAGGGTGATTTCTCATTCATAAAGTTTATCCAGGAGAAAGAGGAAAGAGGGAGAGCTGAAATGGACAAGATATAGAAGATGCTCCATGGAGAAAATTCTGGGAAGAGGCAGGAGCAGTTGGGTCCTTGGCAAGTAGAAGGAACTCTTCTTCCTCAGAGACAGGAGGGAAGGAAAAGGGTGAGTGATGATCCAGGGAAATTCTGGGGTGGACAGCTGGGTTTGGGGACGGGTGGAGAGGGGAATATTATTTGAGGAATGGGCTTCATATTCTTGGTCAAGTTAGAGTGGAAGGCTTGCAGAGAAAGTTTGTAATGGTTGTGGAATTGTAATGAGCTAATTATAGATGAAGAGAAAGTGTTTGTTTTGCTTTGTTTTGTTTTGAATATACTGGTGTAGGATGAGTTGAGGCTGCATGAATGGGCCAGTTTTTTTCACCTGCTTCAGGGTGTCCAGGAGTAGGAGCCAGAAAAGTGGATGGCACTGTTGCTTAAGGCTGGAGATTGGTAAGCAGGATGGCAGGAAGCACGTCGTTGAAATGACTGATATGGAGCCAGGGTAGGAAAGGAGGAAGAAAAGCCAGACTGGGAGTGATGGAGTGGGAGAAGATGGAGGGCTTAAGGGACCAGAGAACGAGCCAGTAGGAATGAGGGAATGAGTCAGGTTAAAGGATAGGAGATTGGGATCAAAGAAGAGAATTTCAGATCCTGAAATTCTGGAGTTTCTAGGGGTGAGGGGTGGTCATGCCAATTAGAATTAGAAGTAAAAGAAACTGTCCATAATCGCTGGGTTCAAGACCTTCAAGGGACTAAGGAGGCTGGGTGGGGTGACTGGGAATTGAGCTGCTCTCAGCATCCCCAGTGACATTTCAGGTTTGTTTGTTTTTGTTTTTGTTTTTTTGATTTCACAATTTGGTACATGTTCCTATATTTAAAAAAAAAAAAAAAAGATCTGGGGATCTAATGCGTAGCATGGTGATTATATTGGTTTGGCCCAAAAGTTCGTTCAGGTCTCTCGGCATTACATCTTATGGAAAAACTCGAACGAACTTTTTGGCCAACCCCAATAGTTAACAGTATATTGTATACTTGAAAATTGCTAAGAGAGTAGATCTTAAATGTGAGAACAAAAAGGAAATGGTAATTATGTGATGCGATGGAGGTGTAGCTAAATTTGCAATATATACATGTGTCAAATCAATGCGTCGCACACCTTATACAGTGTTATATGTCAATATAACCTCAATAAAGCTGAAAAAAAAGAACATTCAAATGATCAAAATTAAATTAAAAGTGCTCATAATCCCACCCCTCAGATATTACTAAAGTTAACATGTTGGTGCTTATTCTCCTAGACTTTGATGTATATACTATGTTTTTATTGGAGTGTAGTTGATTTACAATATTGTGTTAGTTTCAGATGTACAGCAAAGTGATTCAGTTATATATATTTTTCAGATTATTTTCTATTATAGGTTATTACATAACCTGTAATATTGAAGATATTGAATATAGCTTCCTGTGCTTTACAGTAAATCCTTGTTGCTTATCTATTTTATTGATGTATATATTTTTAAAAAATGAAATAGGGGATCACAGTATATATACCCAATGGTTTCTTAAATAATCTTTTAATTTTGTAATAATTTTAGATTTACAGAAAACTTGCAAAGATAGTACAGAGAGTTTCAATATGCCCCTTACCCAGTTTCCCCTAATGCTAACATCTCACATTACCATGGTACATTTGTCAGAACTAGGAAACCAGCTCTGGTCCGTTATTATTAACTAAACTCCAGACTTTATTTGGCTTTTACTAGTTTTCCCACTAATGTCTTTTTCTTACTGCAGGATCCCATCCAGGCTCCCACATCGCATTTAGTTCACATACTGTTTTGCAACCTGCTTGTTTTACTCAACATTATGTGTGAACACCTTTCAATGATGCTAAACGTTCTTCCACACCATCATTTTAATGGCTGCGTGGTTTTCTGTTGATGGCTGTGCCTTTGCCAATCCCTACTGTGGGGTGTTTAGGTTGTTTCCAATTTTTTACTCTTATAAACCAGGCTGGGATAAACCCCTTGAAGCTAAAGTGTCTGGACTATCCCTGCTTATTTCCTTATGATACATTCATAAACATGGCATTGCTGGGGCAAAAAGGATACACTCTGTAGAGGCCGTGGATACATCATACCCAACTGGCCTCCTGAATGGTTGTACCAGTTTACCCTCACACCAGCATCACTCAGCCTTTTTTTTTTTTTAAGTTTATGACGGGGAGGGGGGCAGATGCAGAAGACTCTTAAGAAGGGCTGTCCCTCAATGCCATATCCCTCTCTATGCCCAACTCTTCTCTAGACCACAGGGTCTACACTGGCCCTGAAGGCAGCTAGCAGCTGGGATGGGGGTGGGGTGTGGCCAGGCTATGGCCCCTGGGCTCTGGGGACACCTCCTGTGCAGGGAGGTGGGGAGGGGGCCTGGGCGGCCGCCTGGGCTTTGTTCTTTTGCCAAGAGCTGAGCTGGCGGGAAGGGAAAGGATGAGGAGAGGCTGTAAGGGGAGAGGGAGCCCTCCCCCACTCCCATGAAAGCTGAGAGGCAGGAGGGAAGCTCCCTGAGCCAGCCAGGGGGGCAGCAGACGGATTGGGAAAACGTAACCTCCTCGAGACGCATGCTCCAGTTCAAGCAGGAGGCATTAAGGATGAAATATCTCCTGAGCAACAATTCATCTCTAACTGGGAGGAGAGGGACTCGCTGACATTTAGCTGTGATCAGGGGCTGCACACGCCTGTCTCCAGAAGCCTAACAGGAGCGTGGCCGCCTGTGTGTGCGAGAGAGAGAGAGTGTGTGTGTGAGAGAGAGAGAGAGAGAGAGAGAGGGTGAGGGACCATGTGCAACTATAGTAAAGCAGTGGGTATATGGATGACGGTGTGAGAGAAACTGTGTGTGTAATAGGATGTGAAGGATGATGTGTGACTGTAGTGAGACTGTGTCTGCACATGTGACAGTTCATGTGTGAGAATCTGTGTGTGATTGTGAGGACTCTTTAAGTGTCAAAGTCAAGTCTGTAATGAGGTGTTCAGCCAGTGTGAGCCTGTGTGTGACGGTGCAAGTGTATGCTAGGGTATTGTGCACTCTGCGTGTGTGACATTGAGATTGACCCTGAAATTGGCCTTGAGGCATCATGAGATTGGAAATGAGATAGTTGATGTGAAGCTGACCCCAAGATTAAGCTAGATCTCAGGCCACTGCCAACCCCTGAGGTGCCTTTGTGAGAATTAGAAAAAGGTACTCCCTCCTCCACGAAGACACAGCCCCGAGCCGTGCTGTTGTGCAGCTCTCCTGAGCAGGGCACAGTCTGCAGAACTCCAAGTGGATGCCCTGGGTGGGCACCCTACTCTCTTTTCTTATAGTCCAATGGAATTTTCTCTTATTTCACTTATTACAATTTAATGTCTTTACCACCTTTGTGCAAGTGTACGTCTACTATCTGTCTCCCCTGCTAGGCTGTAAGCTCTGTGCAGGCGAGGACCACTTGTCTAGGTCTGTCTTGTTCGTTGTCGTAACGCCAGCTCCTGGCCCAGTGCCTGGGGCAGAGGAGTTGCTCCATAAATGTTTGCTGGATCATTAAAGGAATGACCAGGACAGGGGTGTGTGTGTGTTCACATGTGTGCATCTGTCTGCAGAAGTGTGGGCCTGAGCCAGGTGTTGGTGTACATCTGCTGGATGAGTGTCATTGTCATTCCCAGAAGGCTCTTCTCTCCTGTCTCCTAAATCCTCACTCCCAAATAGGCCAAGGACAGGAGTGGCCTGGAGACAGGAGGACAGCTGAGGAGGAGGAGGCCAGCTTCACCTCTGCACTGTGCTTGGGCAGGGTGGAGGGAGCAGCAGGACCGGGCTCGTTGGCTAGAGGGACAGCAAGGGGTCAAACCCTACCCCACCCACCTGGATGCTCCCCTGCCTCATCTTCAAGGCCCGTTTGAGGCTCTGGGAAGATTTCTGTGAGTCGGACCACAGGTACCCAGGACTCGCCGGGCCCTGGCAGCCCTTCTCAGAGCTGGACTAAGGAGAAACTCCTACCCAGGCTGTGCAGGCCCCAGTCCCCAGTCAGCCTGTGACACACCATACAGACCACCCTGGGGTTCAGACCACCAATGCTGCTTTGGTCCCCACGTGACTTACTCAGGTAGACATAGGATTCCTCTGCCTTCGTGAAAGCAGCAGAGTTGCCAGTGTCACATTAGCCCAATTCCCGAGGCCCATGGCTCCGTATTTTGAGGGAGGTATGCATGGGAGTGGGTACAGAGATGAAAAGGGTCCAAGGGGATGGATTTGGGGCAGCTGGAAGAAGAACAGACAGAAAATGAGCTCAGAAGGCATGAAGGGGAGAGAAACGTGAAAGTTCTAGTGGGCTGAACAGGTTGGGGCTGAGAGGAGGTAAATGGCTCAGGACAGAGGTCCAGCCGTGCCCTTGAGGGGGGCCGGGGGGCAGAGGATGGGAGGAGTCTAGAGTTCACCAGAGTCCAGGTGGCCATCAGCACAGCTAGCCCCACCCCTGCCCCTAAAATCTGAAATGGTCCCCAAGATCCACTCACACTGGTACCCTAGGGACTGAGGAGGGAGCTTGCTCAGCTGGGGACTTGTGCTCAGAGAGTCCCTTGGAGGAGAGATGCTCTGTGTCAGAGTAGCAGAAGAGACCTGAGCTGGTAGTTGTCCTTATGTGACCAGAGCCTTAAGTTTCCCCTCTAAATGAGGGAGTAGGACCATATGCTCTGCCAGGTTTCGTCCAACTCAGACTGTGCTAATGGGACTCTCATTATGCAGCCAGATCTGAGGGCTGTACTCACTTGGTGGCTGCCTCTGGCCTCCACTTTCCCAGCAAAGGCACAGTGTCCCGGGGTGCCCCTCGGACCCTGGAGGCCCATCCTCTAGCCCATGAGGACCCTAACTTTTTACTCTCCTTTCCTGCCCCATGTCCAACCTTTCAGAGTCTAGAAAGGCAGATACCTTGATGTTTGCTCTGGAATCTGACCTCAGGAGCAGGCCATCCCCTGCCTCTGGCCTCTGCCCCTCTCCTAGGACCCTCAGTGCTTCTTCCACTGGGAGTGGTTTCCAACCTGTGCAGAGACCAGCCTAGCCAGGAGAAGATGTAAAAAATATTTGCTCTGGCCCTAGGAGACCATACCCTGCTTCTCCTCGGAGTGGGATCAGAACAGATTAGGGATGGAAGGGTGGGGCCTGCTCTCCCCTGACACCATCCTCTCCCAATTTTCAAAGCTGCTTGGCTCCTTGGATGACTGCAACCAATTGCAGGTAATATCCCTGTCAGGGCATAGCTACACTCATCCATTACCTGCCGGAATCTCACCCACTGCCCTCTCAAGGGGACTGGCTCAGGCATGTGTTTGACCCTTGACAAGCTGGAAAGGCCAGGGGCATTTTTGGCTTCCTCTCTTTTCAGTGATGACTGTGGGTTCCTTAAGGTTAAGAACCAAGTCTTATTCATTTTTGTGTCTCCAAGGCCCAACTCAGTGTTCAGCACACAGTAATTTGTCAATAAAAAGGTAGAACAAATGAATGAATGAGAGAGTGGGGAAGGAATTACCCCTTTTCTCTGTCGATGGAAATGGGGAGGAGGTTGTGTTTATTAACTGATATGTCTATCACCAAAGGGTCTGCTTGTCATGGCAAAGGGTGACTGCTTCTTTCCCTCCCACTTGGCCACCTCCCTGAGTCACTTCACAATCCATTTCCCCAGTATCTGGGGAGGGAGGATGTCACTTTAATGAGCATTTAGGCCGTCCTCAAAGTGTAGGTGGCCTTGCTCACATGTCTTGGAGCCACCGACCCATCCTCTTTGCAGACAGGCAGTAAATCAACCCAGTTTGCCTTGGGCAGAGCCCTATGCCAGGCAATGGGGAGGGGTCTGGCCTCAAAATATACAAAACAAGGTTCTAGTTCCCTCCTTCCTACCTCAAACCCTCTGGTAAATGTCATTCAGATCTAGAGATTGGAGTTCCATTCCTTTTGGATATATGATCAGATAAAGAGTTGCACTTTGGGATCAGAACTCAATCCAGATGCACATCCTTTCTATCCCCATGAATCCCATGTAACTGGAGGGGTTGTCTACTTGCAGAAAACCTGGGTACCTGTGGATCCCTGGGACGGTAAGAGGGTAACTGGAGTGACTGTAGCCAGAGTGCACAGGTGGCGAGAGGTGAGAGCTCCTGCTGCCTCTGACATGGCCACCGCCATTACTAATACCAGGGGAGACCCCTCTCCCGAAATGCTTCAGACCCAAGATCTCTGTGTCCATGGAATAGGTGTGGGATGTCCAGGGTCTTTATCTACAGCAAGCTTTTCATAGAAGAGCAGTGTTCCTGTTATTTCTGGGGTCAACCAGAGAAATATATGAGGACAATGGTCTTATTGTGCTCTCCATTGGACAAACCAGGGAGAGCAAAAAGCTTGTCCCCTCCCCCCAACCTTTTGTCTTTCCTCTGACTTTTTCTATATACTAGGTTTCTCTGTTGGTACATCCTGCCAGGAAATACCTTTTCTCAGCTTCCTCTGGGCTTGGGAGTCACCAAACCAGCCTTCAGGGACCAACTCTACAAATCCAGCCTGTTTTCACTCAGCAAAAATCCAAGAAAAGGTATTGGCAAGATGTTGGTCCCCTGAGAGCATGGCAATGCCAAGCTCCCCAGGCCTAGCCAGAAGACCTCTGTAACTGATGGCAGAATGCCCAGGGTTAAGTGGCCATGAGTTAGAGATAAACCAAGGGACCAAAAGTCAGAGAATCCAAGCAGGCAGAAAGGGATAGCAGGTTTCAATGGACAGGGCAGGGCAGGCAAGAGTCCAGAATCCGAAAAGTCAAATAGAGCAATGAGAACTTGACCCTGAGGCAAGAATGGTTGAGTGAGGGGGTTGCTGGGGCATAATGGGTACAAGAGGTTATTTTGACCAGGTGGAAATTTGGGGTACACTCTGAGGATTTCTAGATAGGAAAAGGAGAGCCTGGGGGTGACCTTACAAGAAGAGGTGAAGGAGATGCTGGAGGTTCTCATACTTATTGTGGTGATGGTGGCAGTGGTTGTCAGTGAGGTTGAGGATTATAGTGGTTGTATGATTATGGTAATAGCAGGAATGTGGTGATGAGTGGTCATAATGTTGTTATTATGATTTGTTAATGATCACTGCCATGGTGATAAAGGGAGTAAGTGATGGTAATTATTGTCATGGCGAAGGAAGTGGTGATATTGAAGCTCACAGTAACAGGAGCAATCATTTGGGGGATGATGGTAGTTATCAGTGGTGATGGTGACAATAATTATGGTCACAAGTGAAGAAGGCTGTGACAACACTAAGGATGCTGAATTGTTGTCCAGATGAGAGAGTTGGTAGCAAGGATTACATTGGTAAATATGGACTCTTCATGTGGTACTGTTCTTTCCTTAATCCCTGTAAGTGTATGAGGTAAGCCTGACCCTGTAGGCAAGCTCAGGAGGGACACGGCCCACGGTCTCCCTGAGCCGGGAGGGAGAACCCCCTTCTCCTAATGCCTCTCTAATCGGACCTGCACTGTCTTTCCTGTTCCACTGTGTTCTGATTACAAAGTAGAGGTTGGAGGGTAACCCACATTCCACCTTTCCCTTCCCTTTCTCCATCTTCCTAGGGGTCTACTTGTTTCCTAAGATAGCCCTTCTCCAGGGTCCAATATAGAAAGTAAGGCATAGAGGTTTTTCCTTGTGGGCTGGAGCCAAAGCGTGATGGGTGTGCCAGACATCTGGCTGGAAATGGGATAACTGCCAAAAGGCACTCCTTGCAGCAGTAGGAGCAGTGGTTACTGTAGCTGCTGTATTTGACTCAGGGCTGGTCCTCAGTCCCTAACTGGTTCGGCCTCTGGCAGCTCCCTTGGACCTGTACTGGCCAATCCTGTCGCTACTACCACGTGTGGCTGTTGAGCACTTGACAGGCAGCTAGTCAGGTTGAGATGGGAGTGTAAATACACATTGGATTTTGAAAACTTAGTATGAGAAAAAGAATGGAAACTATCTCTTTAATAATTGTTTATACTGATCACATGTTGAAATAACATTTTGGAAATACTGGGTTAAATAAAAGATAATATTAATTTTACCTGTTTCTTTTAATTTTTTACATGTGCCTACTAGAAAATTTTAAATAACATATATGGTTCACATTGTGTTGGACAGTGCTGCCTTAGAGTCTTTGCTTTTCCTTTGTTCAGGGAAGCAAAAGGAAAGAAACGAAGCAAATTACAAGATAACAGTGGGTTAGGCCCATAATGAGTTTGTCTCTCTCTCTCCCATAAAGTCTAAGCAGAAGCACTCCAGAGCAGATATGGCAGCTCCATCCCAAGTGTCAAGGCCCCAGTCTCCTCCTTTATTATTGCTTCACCATCCTCAACACATAGCTTCCATCTTGAGCTCTAAGATGGATGCTCTAGTTCCCATGTCCATTTCACACCCAGTGAAAAGGGGAGAAGAGGATGTGGAGGGTCAGCTCCTTCTTTTTAAGGGCAGAGCCCAGAAGGTATAACATTACTTCTGCTTGCATCTCATTGGCCAGAATCTAGTTAACTGGACACACCTAGCTGCAAGGGAGTCTGGGGAATATAGTCCTAAACTGGGTGGCTAGGTTCCAGCTAAAACTTGAGGGTTTTATTATTTTTAAAAGTGGAGAGTGGATATTGGAGGACCACCAGCAGTCTCTGCTACACCCAGAGTAGGGTCATACTCCCAGGTTCACACATTCTACAGGTCTGAGGAGTGGCTAGTACCACTGAACTAGAGCCTTGGGCAGCAGGAGAGTGGAGCAGATAACTTCCAAGAAAAACCTGCTCCTTTTAAAGAAATGCTTTTAATAAAGGCAGCCCAAGTCCCAGCATATTGCCAGACGTTCCTTGGTCAGAAAGGTTTTAAAAGAGGGAAGAAAGAGGACAGTTTGACAAGAATGAGAAAGAGGGAGAGGGCGTACTCTGTGTGGCTGACAATGATTATTTGAATTTTTTTTTTTTTAATTTATTTTTATTTATTTATGGCTGTGTTGGGTCTTCGTTTCTGTGCGAGGGCTTTCTCTAGTTTTGGCAAGTGGGGGCCACTCTTCATCGCTGTGCGCGGGCCTCTCACTATCGCGGCCTCTCTTGTTGCGGAGCACAGGCTCCAGACGCGCAGGCTCAGTAATTGCGGCTCACGGGCCCAGTTGCTCCACGGCATGTGGGATCTTCCCAGACCAGGCACGAACCCGTGTCCCCTGCATTGGCAGGCAGACTCTCAACCACTGCGCCACCAGGGAAGCCCGATTATTTGAATTCTAAGCTCTCTTGCCTGGGAGAGTGACTGTGATTCCAATAATTTGCATATTTATACTCAAGGTCTTCACTGGTCATATGACATAGGAACAATGGTTGCAAACATTTGTTAAGGTGGTTCTGTTTATTCAAAGCCTGCTCGTCTGCCTTCTTTCCTTCCACCTATGACCGGTTCCACCTCTATCAGGTGCAGGGCTGGTAGGGAGGTAGACACAGGAGATACACAAGACCTGTGTTTAAGGGAGTGGTCTGAATGGGGAGTCAGAGAACAACCAAGGACCACTGTCCAAACAACCAAGGAGTGAGCAAAGGCTAGGATGGGACACTGGGCATGGCTTTGACTTTCTCTTTTATCCAAGTCTTCTCAGTAAAAAGATACTCAAGAAAAGTAAACTAGGTGTCCAGGAAGGTAGGATCTAGGTCTCTCCTGGCAACTGATGTAGTCCTGTTGCTTGGCACGTAGTAAGGTTTTGATAAGCACGGTGTTACATGGATGAACGCTGGGGTTGAGTTTAGTCTGGAGTCAGGTTCAGAGTTGAGCTGTGAGGAGAGCCTGGGAGGATATTTGGGTTTTGAGGTTGGGGACTCCACAGCTGCCCCCTACCCTGGACACATACTTATCTTTCTCAGTGGCCCTGTCTCTGGCCTTGCAATGCCATCCTTCCCAGGATCTTCCCTTTGTGACTATTGAACTGATGGCTGAAGCTCAGCGTAGGCTGCTCACTGGGAACTGGACATGTTGGGCAGAGAGATGGGGCTGGTGTGGGAAGTTCCTAGGAGGCCTGCTCTGCTTCAGAACCCACCTCCCTGGCAGACCTACCTTTGTTCTTGGCCTTAGACAGGGCTTCCATGACTGCTGCTTCCTCTGTACCGCTACCTTCTCACTCAGCAAGGGTCAGATAAGGAGACCACAGTCAGCTCTAGGAGAAGGCCTGGCTGGATGGAGGGGCCCATACTCTGGACTTCCCCCTCCTCCCATACATCTTGGTGTCAAATACATTTTATTTCCTCACGTCTGGGGACTCAGGGGCTTCCCCTCCAGGATTACTTCCTCCTCTGGTTTGTTTTCCAGCTGGAGACTCTAGGAGCCCCACGGCAGGGGGGGCGGCTTCTCTGCTGTGGCCCAGGAGGCTTCAAAGGGCCCAGAGTGGAATGCCAGCTGGGGAGACTGCTGGCCTGGGAGGAGGGGCCCAAGGTAAGGGGCTCTGGATGGGGGCCCCCACTCATTTTCAAATCCCCCCACCACTGAGGGGCTGTATCTATGGGCAGAAGGTAACTTCAAAGGTTGGGGATGGAGGACTCCTGCCACCCCCTCCCTTGGGGCTCAGAGAGGGGCAGGAAACACCCCTCCCCCCATGATGGATTAGGTGCCTAAGAGCCATGGCGAGCTCATGGCTGGGGAGACCTTCTCCCTTTTCATGGGGCTCAGATTTCACGATTTTGGGAGGGAGGAGGGGGTGAAATAATTAGTAATTTGTGATTAAGTCTTTTCATGGATATTTTGTTTCTTTGTTCTGTGATGTCGCCCGGAGCCATCTAAAAAATGACTTAATGACAAAAAAAAATAATTGCTCTTTGTAACTAATGACTGTGTCAGAACTTAGAAATCACCAAAGCCTCAGAAAGTAGAAACCGAGACAGAGACAGGGCTGGGGGTGCCGTCCTCCAAGGAATCCGATCAGCTATCGTAAAGCGGCCAAGGATCTGTTTGTAGCCGGGCGTCCCCCTTCTCTCAAGCTGGCCAGCACCCCACACTCACCCTCAGCTCAAGGGCTTCAGGCCTAGGATCCCCCAGGAGCCTCTGCTCCTGGGTCCAGAGGAACAAGCAGAATGCCTGACGTCAGCTTAGACTGTCCCAGCTGGCCTAGCCTTGGAGTCACTCCCTCCTCCATAAAACCCTCTAGGAGGGATCCCCCTGGGTGGGAGATGGAGAGGTAGTCATGCCCTCTCCCCTCCACCCCAGCAGCCCAGATGGAGCCCCACCATGGCCCTGGGATTCTGGACTCAGGTCTTGTCTTTGGGATGGATATATGCTAACCGACAGCTCTTCCTTGGGCTGGGACCCTGCAGAGCTCCGGCCACCTGAGCAGGGATGTGCCAGGGCCTAAGCCCCAAGGACTCAGCTCAGCTTCCTCCTGCCGCCCCCAGCCGCCTCCCGCGGCCTCTGGGGAGTGGGCTGGAGATGGGGAATTGCTCACACAGCAGATTCCGCTCCTGTTCCCTTCCCGGCCCTCGCTCCAATCTCTCCCAGGGGAAATGCTGGGGGGGGAGAAACCCGTTAACTTGTGCCTTCTATTTGGTTTTCCTCTGGTTATTGTTTAAAATGCAGAGATTATGAGGTCAAACTCTCCCAGCCAATATTTTTCTAATGAAAAATGTAGTAAGGCACGACTGAGTAATCTAATCTATAAGTTAAGCGTTCCACACAGCAGCGATTTTCACCGACAGAACTTCAATAAATCTTGTTTTGAGAAAAATGATATGAGGCTGATGTTCTATTTTTGTCAATTTGAATGGACTCCCCTGCGCCCCACCCCCAGTCCCCAGAAACACTGCATTGCACCCAGCCAATCTCCTTCCCTCCCCCGGAGCTGGCTGGATGAAAAGGGGGACGGGAATGATCGGCTGAGAGGCTTGAGTTCTGGTCCAGCCAGGCTCCAGGGGTCTGGGGCCAGAAGCATCTGCTTCAGCCCACCTGGCCTCTGTGGCTCTCCTCCTGGTGAGGGGGTTGGTGAAGGGGCTGGGGGTCTTGAAGGAAGAGGTAGCCCCCAGTCTAGGAGATTGTGTCTTCCCTAGCCACAGGGTCAGGTTTACCCAGGTAAGCCTGTCTCCCCCAGCTGCCTCAAAGCTGAGCAAAGAGCAAACAGCAGGCCTCACACCTTTCCTCAACCCCCAACAAGCCATTGATAGGTTGGGCAAGAAAGGCCTCACGTCAGGCGGAATTCTTTAGATCCATCCTTGAAGCTGCTGCTCTGCCATAGTCTGACTTGAACAGAGTGGGTGAAGCAGAATGTGGTGAACCCCCCCCCAGTGTGTGTGTGTGTGTGTGTGTGTGTGCACCTGTGTGCACCTGTGTGCACCTGTGTACGTGCTCTGGGAGGCAGGCTCTCCTGATGGACGTGTGGGTCATAAGTCTGTCATGGATGATGGCTGCCAAGAAAAAAACCGAGAAAGGTATTTCGAGCCCAGGGAATATGTGGGAGGCCAGGAGAACGGGTATGGAGAGGCTGTTTCAAGAAACTGGAGAAGCCGTAAGGGCAGCCAGAAAGGATTAGGGCACCTCATCAGAGAGAAATCAATTAGGAGAGGTTTCAAAATGAGGAGCTCCTCCCTCCTTCCTCCCAACAACAATCCACTGAGGGGAATGTACTGAGACAAACAAATGCCGGGACAGAGAAATTGTTTCTGAGTGAAGACCTGGCAGCATTTAGGTTTGAAAGAACCAGAGGCTGCCTCAGTCTGAAATCTGCAGGCATGGAAAGCCAAAACAGAGGAACTTGATCTCTCGGTGTCCTGGGGAGCTGAGTGTCCAGGAAAGAGGCCAGTGGGGTGGGAGGGTTCCACAGATCAGAGGGCCTAAGTTCTGATATTCACAACAGTCTGACCTCAGGCCTCAGTTTTTTCATCTGTAAACGAGGAAAATAAGACCAGTCCTACTTACCTGATAGCAGTGTAAGCAGATCAAATGAGAAGATGTATGTGAACATGCACTGTTTAAAGTACTGTACAAAGTGAGCTATTGATAGAATTGTTACTGCACTGGGCGGGGGGAGAAGACCCAGGGACAACTCTCAAAGCCTCGTTATTTCCCTGAGCCAGGTTAGATTAAACATGAGGCTGGGTATCTGTCACTGGACCTGCCTCTAGAGTTTGGGCTTAGCGATTTCCTCATGGGGTGGGAAAGTTCGCATTGGTTCATCGCTGCTGAGTGTGCTAAGGCTCTAAAACATGGAGATGATCCTGGGAGAGACTTTGGGCTGGTGGGGATGCAATCAGGATGGGGACCTGGGAGGCTGGGAGGAGGGCTTGGGAGAGGAGTCGTCGCTGAGGAGGAGGGGAAGGGCAGGGACCCCTTGTCTCTGCTGGATCAAGTTCAGGCACCAAGAGCGGGCCCCTTTCTCCCCGGGCCTTACCCATCCTTGTGCCCCCTGGTGTCATTCTGAGGCTCCCGGATACTTTCCAGGTGGGGAGGTGTGGGGGCGGGTAACTCCAAACGTCAAATGTTGGCTCCAGGTCCTCTTTTGTCTTCTGACCCCGCCGCCGGTTGTTCTCAGGAAAAGGGAGCCCAAGCCCAGGGCCGCCTGAACCAAGGGGAGGTGGGGAGGTGGTTTGGGATGGCTGAGGCTGCTCAGAGGGGCCAGGAGCTGCCTGCAGCCTCAGAAACCATGGACACCCATTTCTAAGGAACATGGGAGGTGAACGGAGACAGAATACTGACTTCATGCATGACTAGGGTGGGGACAGCCCACCCTAGGAAAGCAAAATTTCCTCTCCAGTTTCTCTGTGCCTAAGGTGGGGGGGCGGTACGGCAGGGTTCAGAGCTAAAGGGATCTGCCCCCAGAATGGGTCTGGGAGTCCCCGTGGCCGAGCCTAGTCCTCCTCTTGCCCCCTGAGAGGTCCCAAGCCCCTGACTGGAAAAGTTACCACAGTTACAGCTCCACAGACCATGTATTAGGACCTCTTGAAAACTGGGGGATGGGGGGGGATTGTGTTTTGGGGAGAGGGGAGCTTGCGGACTTTATGCTAACCCATACCCACTAAAAATCAGATTTTCAAGGAACTTTTAATCACACAAAGAACATTATCTGGAGATGATGATAAGCAAAAAAAAAAATAGGATACAAAGCATTAGGTATAGAATGATCTCATTTATGAAGCAAAAATAAATTTATAGATTAAACAAAAAGACTAGAATAAAACCAGCAAAAGTATAGACAGTGATGGCTTCTAGGTGGTAAGAATATGCGTGATTTTATTTTCTTTATATTTCTCTATAGTTCCCAAATTTCTACCATCAACATATACATTTATAACTTAGAAGTTATGAAAAAGATTAAGAAGATGACTCTGGAGTCAAGCTGGCACCCTGCACCCCAAAGGCATACCCAGAACTTTCGCAGACCCCAGGCCCTCTGCCTACTCCCCAGGTCTGCTTTGGTGATCCTGGGCCGGCTTCCTTTAGGGCAGCCCATGGGGGAGGGGCTGAGGCCCGGCAGCTGTGAGTCAGCTGTGCCTGGAGACAATCCCGTGTCCAATGGGAGGTGGGGGGCTCATTTCCGAGCTGGACAGGGGCCAGGTTTTAGGGACCAAGTCTGCCAAGCAGCTACCTGAGGCACCAGTATTCATAACTCCTTTTCAACCTCTGCCCAAGGGTCTCCATCCCCTACCCCAGTGACTGGTTCTGGCTTTCAGATACAGGAGAAGGGGTGAAGGCAGCCTCATCCCTAGTTCTGAGGTTCAGTGAGAACCTGGATTTATGGAGATACATTCAGGCCTATATTCACCCCTTTCCCTTGCTTCAGCTCCCTCCTGCCCCTGGACTCCCAAGGCCATGGACTCTGTCAGGGGAAGAGAATGGCTGGTTAAAGCTGGGAGGGGGCCCCACAGAATCTGGTCAAGGGGTTTTGGACCAAGGAGTCTCAGTTAATCCAAGCCTGGGGGATTAGTAAAAATATGGCTAAGAAATTCTAGCCCACCTTCCTTCAAGTATTCAGTTGTGTTAAAGAAAAAAAACAACAACACATTAAAAAAGGCTTTTTAGACCATTTATTTATGAGCATGTGTCAAAGTTTTATTTCAGTCTTGCTGCAAGTGAAGAGCCCTCTAAGAGGCCAATTCAAGGATTACCTCTTGGTAGACACATCTAGAGGAAGAAGAGTGGTTAGAATCATTGTTAAACTGGACACACAAAAATAATGTCTGGATAAAATGCATTCCACTCTCACAGCTGCAGAGGTAGATGGAAAACTGGTTTCTGAGAAGAAAATTGAATCCACTTAAAAGTTTATCAGCAAATTGCTTAAGTGTTTTTATTAAGAATGCTGTTTTCTTCCTCCAAAATTGATTATATTGAGCAAAAAGGCTCTCTTTCAGAAAGGTTTGGGATTCTTTTGTCTTACAGTTGGAAACATTGGCTTGGATCCTTCTCCAAGGCTGGAGGCTTAAGCATGAAGCAACTGATATGAAAACTCTGGGTTCCTATGTGCCCAAGCCTGTGCCAGGCACCAAGGCAAGAACAAGACAGTGGGCAGGATTGCAGGGAGGCTGAATCCTCTCCATGCCAGGGAATATTTCCTGACAAAAGGATCTGTCCAGGTAAGTACCTCCAGAAGTCCATGAAGTTCCCTCATGTTGGAGGTAAGCAAAATGGCAGAGGAAGCAGTCAGCCTCATGACAGAGATATTTTAGAGCTGTTTCCCCAAGTGTAGAAATTGGACCTCTGGCAGAATGCCAGATGATTTTTGATGGTACATTGACAAGACATTAAATCACACTGAATCCCATAGTGAGAAAGTTATTTTCTTGTCCATTTCTTTCTTTCTTTTCTTCTTTTTTCCATTGGACCCTGGGTTCACAGAACTGGATTAATCATATTCCTCTGTTCATGACACAATCTCATCTTGGTCCTTGCATGGACCACTTTATATATATATTTAGTTAGTTTTTAAAATTAGTTGCTTTTAAATAATACTATAAGCACCCCATGAATTTATCACTCAGACCTTGACAATATTAACAGCTAACCAAATGGTCCCTGTGTTCCCTTCCATGCTTCTGATCTGAGGCAATTAACATCCTAAATCCCATATTCATCATTCTCTTGCTTTCCTTTTAATATAGTTCATATAGTTTAATATATTTGCACCTAAATGTATTCCTAAAAAGTATATTTAAAATTTTAACTTTTTAATTTTATTTAAAAATGGTATCAGGCTGTATATAATTTTCTTGGACTGTTTCACATATTATATTGAGTCATCCATACTGTTTCATGTCACTTAATTTCCTTTGTTTTGACTACAGTATAATATTCCACGTGTGAGGGAATTCCCTGGCGGTCCAGGGGTTAAGAATCAGCGCTTTCACTGCCGTGGGCCCGGGTTCGATCCCTGGTCGGGGAACTAAGATCCCACAAGTCACACAGCACGGCCAATAAAATAAAAAATAAAATAATAATAATAATATTCCACTGTGTGAGGATACCACAGACTGTTGTAAAAGATATCACTTTCCTTACACCCATATTCTTAGCATTTTTCACGAGAGCCAAAGTTGGAAGCAGCCCTTTGGCTCTTGTGAATAACGCTGCTAAGAACTGTCCATCGACAGATGAATAAACACAATGTGGTATATACATACAATGGAATATTATTCAGCTTTTAAAGGGAAGGAAATTCTGACACATACTATGACATGCATGAACTTTGAAGAAATGATGCCAAGTGAAATAAGCCAGGCACAAAACGACAAATACTGTATGATTATACTTTCATGGGGCACCTAGAGTAGCCAACTTCATAGAGACAGAAAGTAGAACGGTGGTCAAATGGCTGGGGCAAGGAAGGGAATAGGGAGTTAGTGTTTAATGGGTACAGAATTTCGGTTTGAGAAGATAAAAATAATTTGGAAGACAATGGCAGCGATGATTGCACAATAATGTGAATGTAACTAACACCACTGAACTGACTGAACTATACACTTAAAAATGGTTAAAATGGTAATGTTTTTAAATTTTATTTAATTAATTTATTTTTTATATATATATTTTTTGACTGTGTTAGGTCTTCGTTGCTGCGTGTGGGCTTTCTCTAGTTGCGGGGAGCGGGGGCTACTCTTCGTTGCGGTGCGCGAGCTTCTCATTGCAGTGGCTTCTCTTTTTGCGGAGCGCTAGATGCGCGGGCTTCAGTAGTTGTGGCACACGGGCTCTGGAGTTGCAGCTCGCGGGCTCTAGAGCACAGGCTCAGTAGTTGTGGCGCACGGGCTTAGTTGCTCCGCGGCATGTGGGATCTTCCTGGGGCAGGGCTCGAACCCGTGTCCCCTGCATTGGCAGGCGGATTCTTAACCACTGCATCACCAGGGAAGTCCTAAAATGGTAACGTTTTATGTTTTGTATATTTTGCTCCCCCTGCCCCCAACACACACACAAAGATATTGCTTTTCCATTGACGGACATTTGGGTTATTTGATTCGTCCAGTTTTATCAAAGAGAAAATCTCAGTTTGGTGCTTGTGTATCTTCAACACCTCTGTGACACATGTTTCTCTTCTTTCCCTTTTTAACAAAGAGAGAGGAGACCTTAGGCTCAAGAGTTCTGGCAGGCAGTGGTATCCAGCTAGAATGGAATTTCATTGGTTTTTTTTATTTTACTTTTTTATAATGACTTTCTATTTTTGGCAACTGATGGTTGGTTTTCCAGTTACTGTAGTGCTGTAGGGTTTGTTTTTTTTTAAATAATAAACATACTCAAGTAAAAAATAGGAAGTTGATTTAAAGAAAAATATCAAGTAAGTAACATTATTGGTGGTATATGGATATGGCATGAATTATGAAGCTGGTACTTGAATGCTGAAGCTTGGAAAATATGATTTTAGAGGTTGATCAGACTTTGGTTGAACCTGTGGTCTCTGTGGTCCTTCCAAGGTCGACAGTCTCTGATATTCTGGGTGTACAGAGAGTACAGGCCATGGGAGCTCAGTGAGTGCTGGAATGGTCAGGGAAGGCTTTGTGTAAGAACTGGGATGTGATCTTGGCCTTAAAGGATGAGTAAGATTTAAGTGAAGATAAAGAAGAAAGTCCTTCCAAGCAGAGAGAATGGTGTGAATGAAGATATGAAGGTGAGACTAAACAAGGTATTTTTATGGGCTACTGAGTTTTCTTGGTGGAAGCAAAGAGTAGTGATAGAAAATAAATTTGGATTGAGTGGAGGAAGCTAGATTATCAAAGCCTGAAAAATCCAGAGAGGACCTTAGACTTAGTTTGTGAGGTAATAGGGAACCACAGAAAGTTCTTGAGAAGGTAAGTAACATGATGAAAGGACTCAAAGCAAGTACTATCTGATAAATATTTGAGGTATGAATGAATTAATCAGCAGTCTCAGGCTGGACAAAGAGAGAAGTTTCACCAAAAATCAAAGACCTCCCATGCACCAGATACTGCCCTGTGGATTCAGTGATGCACAAAAATATACTCTTTATTCTCCAGAGCTCTAGTGGGTGAGTCAGACATTGAAGACATAATCACATAAATAAATGTAAAATTATAAAAGTAGTTAGTCCAACCAAGCAGGTGTTCCTGATGCTATGAGCACATGTAGTTTAGGAGGCAAGGCAAGGCAAGGCTGTTCTGAGGAAGTAACATCTGAGTTGATATTGGAAGGATGAGAAGGAGTTGAATAGGTGAAAAGAAAAGAGAAAAGCATTTCAGACAGAGCAAGCAACATGCCCGAAGCCCTGTGGCTTGCAGAGGAGGCCTGGAGAGTCCCAGGAGTAGAAAGATCCTTAGGAAGGTCGTTGTGGCTGGGTCTCAGGGCGTGCAGAGAACATAATAGGAGGATGGGAGGTCAACAGAGGCCAGGCTATGCCAGAGCCCACCAGGCTTTAGGAGGATTTGGGGCCTTTATCCTAGAAGAATGGAGAGCCATTGACAGAGCTGTGACATGATCAGATCAGTGTTTTTTAAAAAAAAAAAAAAAGAAAAGAAAGAAAATCAAGCATTCTGGTACATGTGAGGAGGACAGGCTGATTGTGAGTGGCTCTCTCTGAGGCAGACCCAGAACCCTCCAGGCCCTAGGTGATTGGGAGGCTTGTCTAAGGAGAGCTGCAGGAGGCTGAGGCAGGCCTGGGGTGGTGGTGGAGGAGCAGCAAGGGGGAAGGCCGTGACCATAAGGATCAGACGGAGGATAAGTCCAGGAGGGGCCAAAGGACACCTGCATGACTGGGGGCAGGGCGACATGGAGAGGACCCAGGAGCCGGGTCCTGCAGGTCAGTGAGGAGAGGAGAGGGGCCAGAGCTTGGCTGAAGCCACCCTCAGAGGCAGAAAGCTGCTGCAGTGACTAAGTTTGCCCAGGAGAGGGCTCCACCTTGGGAAAATGGCTGAGTCTCCATGACTCGGAGGATCTCTGAGGTTCCCTAAAGAAAAGCTGTCCAAGGGCAGGGCCGTGGGGGACCCCTGCCACAGGTGAGGAAAGGGAGCCAGGTACGGTGGTTGGGAGCTGGCTGCCCGGATGGTGATAGTTGAGCAAAGACACCAGGATAGAGGCAAGAAGGGGACCAGGAAGAGCACAGAGCCACAGAAGTCAGGATTCATGAGTGGAGACAGAGAGGTGGCCCCAAGCGGTGTGGGCGATCAGCAAGCCTGGGGGCCTCTGGGAGCCCCGGGCTTCCTAGTCCTCAGAGGGCAGAGGTTGTTGTGGTTTGGTTCTGCTTTCTCCTAGATGTGAATGGGGGCAGGAAGCGGTGGTAGAGGGCAGGTGGAAGCAGGGAGAACATTGACCATGACCGTAGGAGTAGAGCTGACCTGAAGTGAGACTTCCTCATCTTACCCACCCCCCCACCCCTCTTTCCTTCCTAAGGCTCCCTGGGCTGCAGAAAAACAGGGAAACTGAGGAGAAAATTTCTCTCTAAAAGGAGCCAGACTTTAGGTGGGGGGGAGGAAGAAAAGGAAACCTGAACAAGAACCACATGATTCTTGTCAGGATTTTTAAGAAGATGCGGAATAAGGTAAGTGTGGGGAATCCAAAGCTTGGGTGCCCGTGCATGCATGTACACACGTACATATGCTCGCTCAGACACTCGCACACTCATTCACACATACTCACCCATGCTCAAACACACATTCCCTCCCCCTACTTCCCCGCCGCACACACAGGAGGACCCCAGGCAGCTGAGGTGTGTGTCACGAGCACCCCCTAGCACAAGTGAATGCCTCCATAGTGTGTGGTGTGTGTGTTGTTGTAAGTGAAAGATAGTCAGACGGGTGATGGGGGGCAGGTAGGGATGGGGGATATCCCAAGATGTAACGTGTGTTTCTCAGGGGATGACTGTAATGATGTGTGCATTCACTCATTTCTTCATTCATTCAGTCATTCACACAACAAGGTTATGAGGGAGCCACCATGTTCCCCAAGCAGTGTGCTTGCTTAATATTGAACCACAGATGCTATTCCTGCTCACAATCTAATGGGCTTCAGAGAAGACAGGCCTCAGGACACAGGCAGTAAATGCCATGATGAGGGTGTGCAGCGTGTTATGGGAACCAGGAAGAGGAGAGCTGACCCAGAACATTTCCAGAGAATGTACCTTAGTGGGGTGAATATAGATGCTGGTCAGGGGAGTGTCACCAGGATGTGAGCTGCACGTCCACAGGTCGGAATGTGTTTTGGTGGGTATGTGGATTGGGAGGTGTAGGGTATAATATGTGCATGTATGTATGGCAATGTGTGTGTGTGGGAAGGTGTGAGGTGTGTATCATTATCAGAATTATCAGAGCAAACCAGCTCTTTATTACATATATAATTTCCCTACGTCCCATTGGGTCCCTCTGTGCAGGGGGAGGTGGAGTGGAACTAAACCAAATAGGGGATTTAGCAACTTCGAGGGGCTGCGGCAGAGCTTCAAGTGCTGCTGATGGATGGTGTTGGCAGGCAGGGGAGGGGAGTGAGTGTCCAGCGATGAAGAGAGAATGGAGGAGGGTGTGGAGGGGAGTTCTAGCGGAGAAGAAGAGGGTGTTGGGGGAAGGGGAGTCAGCCATCTAGGAGGGTGGGAGACTGAGGCAATGTTGACTGGATTTGGGACAGGGACCAGTGCCTGGTGCCTGCCTTTAGGGAGGAGGTCTGGGGACAAGTCCAGGGACTGGCAGTTCCCTGCAGTAACCTGGGGGAAGAGAATAGATGGGAGACGGAATGCCCAGCCCAGCCCAGTCCTGCTTGGGGAGGGGGGGTCCCGGCCTGAGGCCCTGGCTGCCCAGCATCCTCTCTTTTAGAGGAATTTCCTGCATCTTATATGTGGAATATGGCCTGGAGAGTTAGTGGAAAGAAGTCATTCAACACTGGGTTAAAAATCTCAGCTTTGTGGTAGGACCTTGGGTAAGTTATTTCTCAGAGTGGTGTAACAATTGGGGTAATAATATTTACCTTGTAGGGTAGTGGCAATGATTAGTATAATATATAAAAACTCTGGCACCTAGTAAGCACTCAATGAATGATAGCTTTTAAAAAAAATATTTATTGTTTTATTCGGCTGCTCTGGGTCTTAGTTGCCACACGCAGGATCTTTAGTTGTGGCATGTAGTATCTAGTTCCCTGACCAGGGATCAAACCCAGGCCCCCTGAATTGGGAGCATGGAGTCTTAGCCACTGGACCACCAGGGAAGTCCCAATGATGGTTTTTTATTAAAGATGTTGGATTTGTTTGTAGAGCTGAGTCATCTACATGCCAATCAATGTAAACCTCTCTTACTCTTTAAGGTTCAAACACAACCGCCTTCTGTACTCAAGCCTCTGAGCTGAGCCAGGCATATGGGGACAGCCCCTTCTCCCTGCTCTGGGGCTGACTGTTTCTGAGTAAGCGTGTCCATTTCTCTGGTTGCCCCTTCAAGCATGTTTCTATCACCAGTTTCTTTTTTCTTCCCTCTTTTACTTAATTTTTTCCCTGCTTAGCCAAGTAATCCATGCTCATTGCAGAAAGTAAGTGTAAAGAAACAAGACAAAGAAAACCATTAATCCCACCATTGGAAGCAATTATACAAATCACTAACGTTTCTCCAGAGCTACTATATATCAGGCCTTATTCCAGTTGCTTTGGATGCTTTATTTCATTTCATCTTCACAATAACTCTGGGAAACAGGCACTATTATTATCCCCACAGACCTAGAAGGTGTCAAGGCACAGAAAGTAACTTGCTCAAGATCACACAGCTGGTAAGTGATAGATGCAAACTCAGGCAAACTACACTTTCCTTCTATTCTTTTCAGTTTTCTGAGGACTTTCCTGCTGTCTTAGTTGAGCCAGACTCAACTAAGACTTCACTTTGCAAATGTTTCTTACTCATCTTCTCCAACCCTGGCACAGTGCTGGGCTCTGCTGGAAGGCAGGAGACAGGCACAGAAGAGCACCTTTCCAGGCCCAGCTTCCAGCAGTCCCGCGGGGCAAAAACCAGAGCTCAGTGTTCTGGGCCCAGTGGTGAAGGAATGCAGAAGCAGCAGCAGATGATGCCACAATGGGGGCTTGGGGAGGAACCTGGCTCCCTGAGGACTCCACCCTCAGCTGAGCCATCTCCTCATGCCTGCTTCTTCTCACTCCCATCACTGCACCATGGCTCCTCCTGGGGCATGACCCTGCCACCCAAAGGGACTGGGGCCCAGGATCCCACAGCCCTCGGGTCTGCAGCAGGCCCACAGGCTGCCTCACAGGGACACTCTGCCTCTTTCCCCTCCATTCAGCCAATCCACTTGCGGCCAGATGAATCTTATTTAAGCACACTCCATTAAGCCCCTGTACTGCTCAAACACTGTGGCGCCCATTTAGGTACAAACTTCTCAGCTGGCACTCAGGGAGGGTCTCGCTGATCTAATCTCAAACTGCCTCTGCAGGCTTCTTCCTCCTCCCCACCTTTCACACAAGAGCATCCCAACTGGAAAATGCCTTTTTTGTCAACAGCTCTTTCCTTCTCTACCTACCAATGCTCCATCTTTTCTTCAAGTCCCATAATAAATGCCTCTTCTTACAAAACCTTTCCTGATCGCCTCCCTAAGCATGATGACCACTGGGTCTACCTCTTCCTTTGAGTTCCATAGTCCTTTTTACTCCTCTCAAGACATCGATCTTAGGCTGCCTCATAGCATAATTATTTTTAATTGAAGTATAACTTATATACAGTCAAGTGTAGTAATCTTAAGTGAATTTTAAATGAATTTTTACATACACACGCCCAAGCAAATACACACACACATAACCTCTAAGATCAAGATATAGCACATTTCTAGCACTCTAAAGGGACCCTTTGTGCCCCGTTCCCCAGTACCTCCTATTCTAACTTCTATCATCCTAGAATAATTTTGCTTGTTATGAAACCTTATTTAACTGAATCGTACAGCATAAACTCTTTTGTGTCCAGCTTATTTTGTGCAACATTATATCTGTGAGGTTCATCTACATCCGTGCATATTTCAGTAGTCTATTTTTTCCCCTTGCTTTGTAGTATTCCATTGTGTGACTATGTCAAATTTATTTACCTGTTCTCTTGTGGCTGGACATTTGGGTTGTCCCCATTCAGGACTATTATAAAATCAGCTGCTGTGAACATTCTTGTACATGACTTTTGGTGGGCGTATTTATTTCTCATGGGCATATACCCAGGAGTAGATTTGCAGAGTTGTAGGATATACATAGCTTCAGTAGGTACTGCCAAACATTAATCCAAAGTGATTTTACCAACTTACACTCCCAAAAATGTGTGTGAGTTCTAGTTGCTCCAGTATTGTCAACCTTTTTAATTATAGCCATTCAGGCAGGTGTTATAGTTCTTTATATTTCAAATAATAGTAATCATATTTACCATCTATTGATCAGATGTGACACTAGGAACAACTCTAGAAAGCTGGTATTATTATCTCCATTTTACAAGTGAGGCTCCGAGCTGCTTATAAGTTGAACAAAATGACACGGATGATATATAGTAGAACAAGAATACAAATGCAAAACTACCTGACACCAAAGTCCCTGTTTGTCCAAATACATCACGTTGCTTCTCTCCTGCCACATAGTAGAGAGCAAGACTCTTGTCTTATTCCTCTTGAGATGTTCTATATTGCCTAAGTAAGAGCTTAATAAGGGATTGTTAAATTAAAGGAATTGATATCCAGGAAGAGGCTGAGCTTGGAAGCAGACGTCACAAAGGAGGGAGCTCTTTCATCAGGGCAGACCCATCTAGGTGTTCTAAATTCCAATGACTGACTAGATTCTGTTGGAACCTGACAAGCTGCCCTTGGAGTCAGGACACCTGGTTCCTTAATAAAAAAGAAAGAGCGATGGGACTTCCCTGGTGGTCCAGTGGCTAAGACTCTGCGCTCCCAAGGCAGGGGACCCAGGTTCGATCCCTGGTCGGGGAACTAGATCCTACACGCGTGCTGCAACTGAGAGCCCGCATGCCGCCGCGAAGATCCCTTGTGGATGGCTGAGACCCAGCGCAGCCAAAATAAATGAATAAATAAATAAATATGTTAAAAAAGAAAGAGAGGGAGAAAGGAAGGAAGGAAAGCAGGCAGGAAGGAAGGAAGGAAGGAAGGGAAAACCACTACCTTTAATCAGCTTGGGCCACAGTTTCCTCATCTATAAAATGGAGATAATAATACTGCTCTGGCTAATGAGAGAACAAGAGGCAGTGCTTTGTCATTTGTAAATTGCAATGTTAAAAACGGATAGAATTTTTAAACCATAGCCAACATTTATGGCTTTATAAAATATATGGATTCCAGGGACCCAACCGTGGCGATACAGATTGGCTTGATCCAGGGTGGAGCCTGGGCATGTACATTTTTTAAGAGCCTTTCTGCGTGACTCCAAGGCTTGACTAAGGATGAAAACTGCTAGGGTAAATATATGTATTATTATCATTATCGTTAAAGTATTATCTTCATTGTTGTTATCTTTTGGGGGTGGAAATGGGGAGATGCCTTTCAGAGGAGTATTCTGTAAAGCACGGAGATCCTTTGTAAGTCCTTAGATGAGGAACACTGCCAATGTCTTTATACCCTGGCCATCTCCAGCCTGGAGTCTTAGAGGCAGGTTTGTGAGTAGGTGTGTGTGTATATATAAGTGTGTGTGTGTTTTCAAGAATATGTGCCTGGAAAGGGCAGTGAGAAGAAAGCGAATTGTGGGGTTTCTATATTGAGAGGAGGGCACTGGGGGCAGGAAGAACAAGCAGTCGAGTTCTGGGGGGCTCAGGCCCATGGACTTTTATCCTTAAGAAACAAGCAAAAATGACCCCTGGCTTGGGTCCTGGAGGAGCATGGCTGTTCCTGTCACCCTGATTTGGCCACAGCTGGGGTCTGAGTTCACCACAGTGTCAGCCCTGCCTGCCCCTGACTGCTGAGCTAGGGTGGCCTGGAATCTGGCCTGGAATACGGCAGCCATCCCTTTTCCTGTTAGACGTCTGCATATCCTGGGCACCCAGGATATTGTCCATCCCTGAGAGGTCAGAGAGGGTCAGAGCAGGGTGAAGACACCTCACCTATTCGCCTCCTGCCCAGGGCCCTTAGTCCCACTGAGCGGCTCCCTGTCCAAGGTCAGGAGTCCATGTTCTGGTTCTCTTCCACTATTTATACTCAGGAGAGGGACCCTGGGAACCCTATGGGCTCAAGTTACTGCCCCTGCTTGTCCTGGGGTGGGAGGGAGTAGAGGTCCCGCTAAAGCTCAGAAAAGGATGTGGGAGAGAAAAGAGGAAATAAAACAGAGGGCAGGATTAATGAAGTGGCTTCAAGAACTAATAGTGCATTTACCAACATCTCCTCCTCTGACTCCCATCCAGAGGGAACCTGGCCACAGCCCTGAGGCAGGCTGTCCAGCTCCCAGCCACCTCTTAGGGATCCCAAGGCTGGAAAGAGGCAGGTGGTCTCTCAGATGATGGAGACAATCCCTCTTCTCTTACACCCCAATCTCTGGAAATGAAACCCCATATCTCAGCCCCTCCTGTGCAGTGCAGGCCCTTCCCCAGAGCTACCCAGCTTCCAAGTAGCAAGTGGGAGGTACAGTATTAGGTGGTGTTTTGGGATCCTGCCCCCACCCCGGCTTCCAGCCACGGGGATACAGCCCTGGCCACCTTCAATAGTTTCTTTCAGCCTGTCCCCATCCCATGCCCTCCTATCTCCCAGGCCTCCTCCGCAGAAGCTGACCTGGAGCTGGATTCCCAAATAAACAGTAACTAATTGGATTAGGAGCTGATAATATTGTTGAACTTTCTTAATGTCTGCTGGCTGTCTTTCCACCACACTGAGGCTTAATTGTATGGGGTGGGGGGAGGGTGGGGGACTTCCAGGAGTGAAATGTGACCCCTGTTAACCTCAGATAAAATGGGCTCAGTGTCTTCCCAACTGCCTGTCATCCCCCATGGAGCAGGAACACACACATGCTCCCACTCTCATCAAATAATTACACAGATGATACACACATGCATAGGCATGCATGCAGAGATGCAAACACACCCAGAGCCACATAGGCATCTCACTCAAATCCACATATGATTTTGAACATGGATCATACATGTACACAAGTCATACTCAACTGCTACACATGCAACATCACATATATGATAAAGTATATGCACATACACAGATACACAGTCACAGAATGCAAGCACAGAGATACATCTAGGCAAATATAATTACATACCTGATGCAAATGCATAATAGATTAATAGATGTACTCATGAATGCACACAGATACACACGCATACACTGACATGTGTACATATACTCATACACATGATGCTGAAATGAGCATGCACAATACATGACACCTGTCCACATACGTGCATACCGTGCACATACCTTGCCCTGGACAAGACAGCCCCTGCCCCACTCCGCATAGGTAGTCTGGCGCACCCCACACCCCCATCTCTTTCACAGTCTCTGCTGCTTCCACTTTCTACTTGTTCCTGGCTGTGTTTCTGGGGCCCTGAGTTTATGCGTCTCTTGGAGCCCGGCCCCACCTATCTGAGTGTCTACATCTCTCCGTACCTCTGGGGCGCTGCCTCTACGTGGATCTCTCTCATTCTGGGATGCTTAAGTTGAAAAGGGCCTGGCTGGCAGAGTGGCGGGGAGGGCATGAATAGAGAAGAGATTAGAAGAGGAGGGTAGGAGTTGGGGGCCAGAGAGGGTGGAGAAGAGGGTCGGGGGAGAGGACCCAGAAAGAGGGGAGCGGCGAGGAAAGGGGGGCGAGGGGCGGGGGAGGGGCGCCTGCCTGCGCACAGCAGATGTTGCCGCTCCTCGGAAGGAGCTGTTAATGTAAGTGGAGTTTGTGCGATGGTAATTAGGAGGGCCCTCATTACCCTGGCGGAGACGGCTGAGAGCCGATAAAGCCGAGGGGGAGAGGGGCCGACATCAGGGTAATGGGGGAGCAGGGCCATTGAGGAGCTGGAGCCGAGCCGGGACCGCTCCGCGCGCAGCTGGAGCCCGGCGAAGGGGGGGCGCGGCCCCGGCCTGCAGCCCCGGGAAGAGCAGGGGTGAGAGCGGCGAGGGGTGCGAGAGGCAGGCTCTGCGCTGGCCTTCGTGCCGCCGCGCGGGAGAGGGTGCCCCCGAGCGCGAGGTGCGAGGGCTGGAGCTGCCTGTCTGCAAGGGGAAGGTGGCGAGGAGGGTTCCAGGCCGGCGTGCCCGCCTAGAGTGCAGCCCTGGGTGGCGACATCCCCAGAGGCCTCTGCACCTATATTCAGAGACCCCTGGTGGCCAGACAGCGGTGGGGCTGGAGAGTGCGGATATGAAAGGACACCCTCCTCCTCTAGTGCCTCGCCTCCCCCTGCCCCAGTGCCTGGGGATCTAGGACACTCATCCAGAGTGACCAAGACATGGACTCTAGAATAGAATAGCCAGGACGACAGTTAACGCCCACATGGAAGGTTCCAGAATGTTAGGTCACAGGCTAGAGGAGACCAGCACTCAGGGGTGGAGTATAAACCCTAACTCTTGCCTCCTTGGGGTAGGGGGAGGCCAGTCGCCTTTCTTCCCCTCACAGATCCTCTTTCCCTCCCTCCCACCCTCCCGCAACCCTAGGGGAGGGACCCAAGCAGTGAGAATGCTGAAAGCAGAGTCCTAGCATCTCTGAGCACCTTGCTTCCCTTCCTGGCTTTGCAGGAAGGGGAAGTGAGACAGGGAGACCAGTGAAAGCCGAGCACCTGCAGCTCTGCTCCCCAGCCAGGAACCCAGGAGACCCTCCCAGACCTCCAGATTGGAGTCCAGGGTGGTGAGCCCATTTTGCTATTTACCCTCCTCATCCTGGGTTTCCAGGATGAGCCCCCAGTGCTTTTCAGACTAAGGAGTGAGCAAGCCAGTCTTCTCAGCTGACTGAGAGCCATCTCTACAGAACAGGCCAAGTCCCCCTCTCCTCCTGCTCCCCTGGCTCTAGGCCAGACAACCCTGGGAAGACTTCCAGGAGGCAAGGAATCTGCCGCCATGGTAGGGAGAGGGGAATTGTGGGGATCTTTGCAACCTCACTTCCTCCGTTGGAGGGCCTATCATCCCCCTTTTAAAATCCCTTCTTCACACAGCCCCTACCTGCAGCTGCTTTCAGAAGCCCTAGTCACTGACTCCTGCCATTCTGGTTTGCCGACTTCCCAAGGACTACATAAAGTCCGCCCCCGCCACGCGCCCCCATTATGGAAAGCATGGAACAGAGAGGGGGCTTCATTTCCTTCAGGCTTTGAGGAAGGGAAAGGAAAGTCCTGCCACTACCAACCCCAGACGTAACCACATCTCCCAGAGAACTAACGGGGATGTGGTATCTCTGAATAGACCAGGGCTGAGGGGAGATCCCTCGGATGCTCCTCCCTTCAGCAGCGTGGCAGAGCAGGGGTTAACAGGGAGAGGCTGCAAGGCTGGAGCAGGCGGTGGCTCCCGCCTCCCGCCCCCCCCCCCGGCCCCGCCCCACCCCGCCCCGCTCCAGAGTTGCTGACTCTTGCTTTTTGTTCGGGCTGACAGCGAGCACCTGGTGTGCTCGCGCAACAATATTGTTCCTGCCTCCCTCCCCCCAGGCCCCAGGCTCCCCTCTCTCTCCCCCTCCCCACCCGCAGGCAGCCTTCCCTTCCATCTCCTCTTCCCCCTAGCCCCCTCCTGCCAGTGGCCTCCTAGGAGCCCCCCTCCCCACCACAAGCACGGACCCTGAGGTGTCAATAAACACAACATATGCTGCCATTAATGTGAAAATCGTGCCCTCTACTCCATTCACCCCCTCAGCCTGCCCGCCCGCTGGGGGCAAGTGTTGGGGGGGGGGGAGAAAGGTCAAGTGGGAAACATTAACTACCCTCTTTTTTGATCTGCTCAGCCCCCACCCCCACCCCCCACCCCCAGCCTTGGGAGAGGGAGAGGAATTGGAGGAGCACGGATGGAAAGGGATAGGGGTGTTCTGAGACCCGGGTTCTCCCCAGAGCCTCCCAGATGGAAACAGGTGAGCACCCTCCTCCAGTCCACGCACCTCTTGAGCTTCAGGGGGACACAAGTAAGGCCCTGTCGGCCCTCCCACAGATGGCCATGTTGCTGACAGGTTTCTCCTGGGGGCAGGGGTAGTCATGGGGGTCCCAATCTATTGCAAGTCCAGCGATCATCTCAGCTCCTGGCAACTTTCTATCTGCCTGGATTAAAAAACACAAACCAGAAGGGTTCTCCAAGGGGATTGGGCTTCAGAAAGCCCTTGTGAAAGGAGCCAGGTACCTCAGATGGCTAAGGGAGTGGCCTGGCCTCAGTCTCCTCAACTAAATCACCAGTTCCAAGGCAGCAGGGAATAATAAAGATAAAAATAATATAATAACAACAGCTAACATGTATTGAGGGCTTATTTATGTACTAGACATTGTGCTAAGCACTTTACAGGCTTTATCTAATTTGTTCCCCATATGACCCCTATGGGGAAGTTACAACTGATATCCCCATTTTACAGCTGAGGAAAACAGGCTTGCTAAGGATAGCTAGCAGGTACTGAGTGCTCACTGCACTCCAGGCCCTGGTTGGAGTTCTCTATGTATAATGTCAATGACCCTCTGAGGTTAGCAACACTATTGGTGCCATTTTACAGACGACGAAACTCAGGCTCAGAGGGGTTCAGTAACTTGCCAAAGTTGCACAGCCAGTAAGCAGAAGTTGGCCAGTAATTCAGGTCTGTCTGACAACAAAGCTTATGATCTTAACCTCTACACTTTGCCGCCTCCTTTCTCTATTTTTCTCCATCTCCAGTAGCCCCACAGCACATACACACACCCCCACCCAAGCCCACCCTCAAGATTAGACACATAGTAGGACAATGGGAAGAGGAAAGCCAGAGAGTGGACAGAGCATGAGACAGAGTTGAGACTCTCCTTCTCTGCCCAGGTCCTCGCTCGTTCCACTGTCACTCCCTGCTGCCGCTGAGCTGTACCCCGCCCAGCCTGTATGCTCACTGTCCCCCCACCCCCATGCCCAGCCTCATTCTGGGGAGTCACTGTGGACAGGCAAAGTGCCGCTTTAGGCTCAGAGCACAAAGACATTGTGCTTGGCTCTGCAGCTTCTTACTTCTGAGACTCCAGTTGTTTTATTGATATTAACTCAACACATCCCCCACTTCCCCACCCACCCCGGCCCAATCTGACGGGCAGAAATCTGCTGCTTGGGCACCACCCTGACCTCTCTTTTCCTCTTTCATTATCCACTCCGGGCACCAGGGAGCCAGCACCAAAATTAAAACAATAACTAAGCCCGAAGTGGACCCAGCAGCCCCCACTCGCACCCAAGGGAGGGAAAAAGGCCACAAAAACACCTGGAGAGGAGAATAATCAATGGAAGGGGAGGGGGTGACCCACTCCCATGCCAGCACCCCCCACCCGCCTTAACCCTTTATCCCCTGCACAGTACCAGGACTCCCAGACCCCATCCTATAAAGAAGCAGCAGCTTCTGGCAGCTGTTCAGCCATTTAGTGCTTTGGGGTTTGAATAAACAAATCTGGGACAGTGAGGTTCCCCAGGAGGCCACGGTTAAGGGCTAAGACCCCTAAAGGAAGCCAGTGTTACCATAAGCAGGAAGTTCCTCCTTGGGCAAATTCCTGGAGAATGGGTTGATCACTTAGTGGTGTGTGCTAAACACTATATAAAGTGCACTACCTTATTTGATCCTCACAACAACCTCACCCGTAGGCATTCTTGTTCCCATTTTTCAGATGAGGAAACTGAGACTAAACAAATGAAATGACTTGCCCAAGTTCGTCTCAGCTAATAAGTGGCAGAATCAGACTTCAAACTTACACTCAGGACTCTGTTTTCAGAGCCTACAACTTAACCATCTTGCTGAGCTTTCTGCCTGGACCTTTCCCCAGTGTTACTGGAGTCTGGGTAGACAAGTAGGCTCAATTCAGGGATCTTCTGGCCCTCAATCTCCCAGGCTACAGAATTGGCCTGCTGTGACGTCTCATCTCAGTTCCGAACTGTCTGGAAGGAAGGGAGATCAGCGGCGATCAGGTCTGGCCCTGCTGAGGCCAGCAGAGGGGGCTGCTGTAGCTGAGGTCAAGTGTGGGAGAGGCAAGCTGGATGGGCCTATCCCAGGAAAGCAAAGGTGTTCGGCAAGCCTTCTCATGCACCCCGCCCCTGCAACGTCTATGGGCTAGCTGCTTCAGCAGGGGTGCCCTTCCAGGGGGAGGGGGCAGACTTAGCGCCGCTGAACTGTCCTAACTGTGGTGGGCTCTGCACAGAAGACCTCTCTCCCCTCCTCGTCTTTCCGCCCTAGGCCTCCTCTAGAAAGAGTGTCTCAGCTACGCTCTCCACCCCACCCCAGGATCCCATGTCCCCCAGCAGGCCCCATCACTGCCCCCAACCCAACACACTCCAGCCTCTCAGCGTCTTCCAACTGCCCCATTACCTTGTCCTTTTTCACCTTAATTCTGCTGACACAAGAATGGGACTTTTCCAAAGGCACTATACCAGAAAACTGAAGGAAAGATGAGAAAAGCCAACACTTATGTCCAGGCACTGTTCTAAGGGCTTTGCCTAAAATTTGCACAACAATCCTAAGAGGTAGGTACCCCTATTCTACAGATGGAGGAAAGGAGGGCCTGAGAACTTATAAACTGAAGCTGGGAAATGACACAGCTGGGGGTTTGAATCCAGGCAGTTTGCCCTTATGCAACACTACTTTTTTTCCAGAAAGAAAGAAAGAGAGAGAGAGAGAGAGAAAGAGAGAAAGAAAGAAAATCTTGGGATTCCCTGATGGCGCAGTGGTTAAGAATCCGCCTGCCAATGCAGGGGACACGGGTTCGAACCCTAGTCTGGGAAGATCCCACATGCCACAGAACAACTAAGTCCGTGCGCTACAACACTGAGCCTGCGCTCTAGAGCCGGCGCTCCGCAACAAGAGAGGCCACCGCAATGAGAAGCCAGTGCACCGCAGCAAAGAGTAGCGCCCGCTTGCCTCAACTAGAGAAAAGCCCGGGTGCAGCAACAAAGACCCAGTGCAGCCAAAAATGAAATAAATTTTTGAAAAAACCATTCACTTTATAGCAGTACACCATACATACTCAATAAATATTTGTTAATCAATAAATATTATTATTTATTTATTTTAAACTTATTTATTTGATTTTTTTTTTGGCTGTGTTGGGTCTTGGTTGCTGCGCACGGGCTTTCTCTAGTTGTGGGGAGCGGGGGCTACTCTTCGTTGCAGTACACGGGCTTCTCATTGCAGTGGCTTCTATCGTTGTGGAGCACAGGCTCTAGGCGCGCGGGCTCAGTAGTTGTGGTGCATGGGTTCTAGAGCGCAGGCTCAGTAGTTGTGGCCCATGGGCTTAGTGCTCCGCCGCATGTGGGATCTTCCCGGACCAGGAGTTGAACCCGTGTTCCCTGCATTGGCAGACGGATTCTTAACCACTGTGCCACAAGGGAAGTCCAATAAATATTATTTTTTAAAAAAAGAAAATCTTCAAATTCTTTATTCTGAATTAGACTGTAATCTCCCTAAGGGCATTCTTGCCCATCTTTGCATTCCTATAGGGTAAAACAGAGTGAGACCTCCACAAAAGTGCACCAAAGGAATTCTAAGACAATTAAAGGCCACAGAGGACTGCCTGTCACACCCCACAGGGAGATGGCATAATGCTTCCCCTTGCCTCAACCTTGGCTCACTTGGGTGCTAGACCCAGCCACACTGACTCCCAGCCAGAGGTAAGCTCAGCCAGGTCTGATGAGGTCCTCAGGCCTTTCCATAACTCTTCCCATCACCTCATTGGTCTCCCTTGACCCTGTAGGTACCGACCTCGTCTTGGCTTCTAAGTCCTTACAGTCCCCCAAATTCCTGCCTCTACTTCCCTCTAAAGCCTAGTCATGAGGGCCCCTCATGGCCTTGCCCTTCAGAGGTCCCGGCTCCCCTAGCCCAATTCTGTCTCCTCTCTTATCCTGGAGCATATCTGTGGTTAGGGCTGGCCCTGCCCATCAGAAGCTCAGCTCCCTCACCCCACAGCCTGGTTTCAAGTTGTCCCGAGGAAAGATGCCCTGGTCCCAGGAGCCCATCCACTGCGCACCTGCCCCCTGCCCACAGCTGACCAAAGACTTTCCTTTGCCACCCCTCAACACAGCCATCTCTTGCTCTGTTCCTGACAAGAGAGTTTCCTCCAAATCCCCACACTGCCTCCCATGACCCACTTAGAATCCTAACTCTCCAGACTTAAAATAGAAAACACTCAACACAAGCTTTTACACTTCCTGCTACCAGCTGAATAAAGATTGCGTCGTTAGCAAAAACAATAACCGCCTATTATGAATAATAGTTGCCCACCAATTCAGAACCGGTGGCCATTCATTTGCTCAGCTCTCCCCAACAGGCACTTCCTACCTGTACTCAGACTGTGTAAGTACCTGGGGGTCTCTCTGGGTGTGGGACTTGTGTGTGGCAGTGTGCTGTGAACGACTGTTGTGTACTGTGTGTTTTCTTCTCCTTGGGAAAAACTCCGAAGTGGCTGCGGGCCCTGGGCTCATCTGTAATCTGGGGCATTGATCGGGGTTCATTGATAGCTGATTGTTTTCACACGTGACTCGGTCACATTCCTCTAATCTCCATCCTTCTGCTCAGTTTGCATGACAAGAAGCGGCCTCAGTGGGGAGAGGTCGCTCACCTCTGACCAGGATATAATTGGAAAAAGAAGGTCATTGCTGCTTTTGCTTCTGGGGCAGATCAGCTTCGTTCCATTTGTGTCATGAGCTCTTGCCAGCACACACTCTTAATGACATGGAGACAATGGCTGTGCCCCACAATGGAGCCCACAGAGATGTGCTCGACACAAACCACGAGACCGACACTTGCTCTCATCAGGACAGGCATGTACGACAACACACACACAATAGGTGCTCTCAACGCTGAGGATAATACCAATGACACACAGGACAACATGTGTGACATCTACACAGAGGATGCACAAAGAGATGCATAAAAACAATGCTTACCCGATGACATAGGTACCCAGTGACATATATACACAGTGAGACACATATAGACATTACCATGAGGGCAAAGAGCCCAGGCTAAGCTACCATACCCAACACGAAAAAATGTTCAATAGTCATACCTTTCTTCAGGCAATGCCCATATGGGAATATATCAGAATTACCTGGGGAGCTTTGACAAAGTGCATGTTTCCAGGAACCCCTGCCAGCCCATACACACCCCTTACAGTACGAGTGCATGTGGGTCGACACGTTTACATTGAAGAGCTCCCTCAAGTAATTCTGATATGCCCCCTGGTTGAGACCCATTGAACCAGGCTCCCCTCTACTGGGTGGCAGAATTTGCCAGCAGGGGTGTTGGGCTGTATTTTATTTTCTCTCTCAGTTTGGGAAGGGACAGGCAGGAGCTGAGAAAAGGATCCGCCTATAGCCGGAAGATTAGGGGCCAGATAATGGCCAGGAACCGAAAGAGTTAAAACTGGGCATTGATCCCGGCAACCTTGGCTGCCCTCGTTAGCGCCCGCACAGCACACGCAGAAGGACCCTTCGCGCGGGGACTGTCCCAGAGACTCGCCTGCGCTCCGCCGCCACGTTGGGAAGGCCCAAATCCCACACCGCCACCGAAGCCGTGTCTGCCCAGCCTTGGGTATCTTTGGGGGGCACGGGTCAGCCCCAGGCCCGGTGATCCAGCCCCTGAGACACTTCCCCGCCCCAGGGTCCCAGGGTGCCATGCTAGGCACTACGAAAGCCAGAAGGTTCCCTCTATTCGGGGTGCGGGGAGGGGGCGAGCTGCCCTACCCCCAACCCTGCCACGCAGGGAGGCCTCCGGGAAAGGGCAGAGAGCACCGCGCGGGGACCTGGCGTCGGAGGCGGCGGGTCACTTAAGTCCCAGCGAGGTGGCGCGGAGATCCGTGGGAACAGCACAGGGTCGCGCCGCCCCCTGGCGGCTCAGTGGCAGAGTGGAGGCAGGGGGTGGGCGGCAGCGGGGCCTGGCAGCTCCCAGACAGGTTCCCTGTTCCCAGCGTTGAGCGGGGGAAGGATGTTGAAGAGACGCCCCCACGAAGACTGTCCTGTCCTGTCCCCTCCCTTCCGCTCTCCCTCTGTCCCTTTCTCCGTTTTTCCTCTCTTCCTCCTCCCCCCATCTCGCCCACTCTTCCTGCCCTTCCCCCTCCCCTGTCCTCACTCCCTCTCCTACCCCTCTTCCTTGCTCTCGTCCTTCGCCCGCCCCCTCCCGCCCCCTCCCGCCCCCTCCCGCCCCCGCGGGGCAACGCATCGGTGCGCCCGCTTGGCAGTTAGCCCGTTAGATCTCGTACTATTGATCCGCTTCTGAGCTGAAGCTGACAGCCCCCCTTCCCGGTCTCTCCTCGTCCCCATTCCCGGCGCCCCCCACGCCGCCCCCCCCAGCTCCAGGCGGTCCAAGCCTGCGCCTTGCCCCCACCTAAAGCCCCACGCGGCCGCGCCGAAGTCTCGCCCTCACGAAGGGCAAGAACAAATGTAATTAAAGCGACCGGCGAGGGGGTGCGCCCCTACCGGCACGGGCTCGAGCCGGAGTCCCAGTGGCCCGCCCTCTGCTCGCCGCCTCCCTCCAGCCCCCGCGCTCCCCGCCCCCCGGAGCGGGAGCATTTGGGTTGAGCTGCGCCTGTCCTATAAATCCACATATAATTCTCGCCTTTCCTGTTCAGCTAAGGAAAATAAACGTGTAAGGCTGTTTCTGGGAGCCCAGCTCAGGGACCGCTCTAAATTCTCCTCTTATTGAGTCCGGGCTGGAAATCATTCAGGTCGGCGGCGCGCTCCCCGCCCCCCCACCCCCTCCGCAAGCCCGCGCCTGCCGCGCACACGCACGCGCGCACACGGAAGGCAGGAGCCGGATATATAAATATCTCCAGCTCTCCCCATAGCCGGGCAGATTTATTCCGCTGCCAAGCCTGCAGAAAATTGACTTGTTCATGGAGGCGGCTATTGACACATCACTGGGGGGAGGGTTAGGGGAGAAAGCAGTGGAGCCGGCGCCCCTCCATTATACGTTAATGTAATCAGCAGTGTGCGAAATGACTGCGCGGAAAATAGCATCACTGACATTTATATTAGAGGATATTGATGGCAGGAGCTGTGACCGCATCACTCTGCCTCCCGTTTCCACGGATTGACACAGGAGCCTCTTGTTGGCTTCATCCACGATCGCCTCCCCTCCCCCTCTCCCCCTCCCGCGCCCTCTCTCCCTCTCTCCACCGTCTCTCTCCTCGCCTCACCCCCACCCTCCCAATTCACTCTTCCAGTCAATTACTTTCCAAATAATTCTTGAGCACCTACTGGGCGCCACGTGCAGGTCTCTCCCGCGTGCCTCTCCCTAGGTTTCTCCCTCTCCTTCTCCCCCACCTTGTCCTTGCCCTCTTTCTCCCTTCTCCCCAGCTCTGCCTCCCCCTTCCCCTCCCCCTTCCTTGGCTCGGTGGCTGGACCGCTGCTGTCGCAGCAGATAGATAATTGAAAAATGGGCCTCACCTTTGCAGCCAGCAGGAGTGGTTCAGGCAGTTAGGGCCGGGGTTACCTACTCCATCTCAGGCCCAGGCTCCAAAAGATATTCTGAGGAAATTGGATTTTACATGGATGTTTTATTCGGGCAGAGGCTTTAGTGTATATAAATACAGGCGAGGAGGCCTTGGCGGCAAGGATGAGTGAGGCGAGACAATCCCGCCTGGGGCCTGGAGGCTCAGGGGAGGCAGATAGGCCATGTGCTCAGCTCTGGGTCCCAGACCTGGACATCAGTGCATTTCCTCCTCAGCATCTGAGACTAAAAGAGGTTAATGCCTATGAACAGCTCCTCAAAAGCTGCCTTGGGAATTTTAAAAGTGTGTGATTGTTGGCAGGACGATATACTGAGAAAAGAAGGAAATATACTGAAGAAGTTTGAGGACTGATTCTTTTAGTAAATATTTATTGAACCCTTAAATTGCGAGGTATTGTGTTTGGGGCACAGGAGTAAGTTAGACATGCTGCTGCTTTCAGGGACAGTTTGGAGAATGACAACCTGGGGTTTCAGATTAGGGACAAGGAAGGGGAAAGGTGGGAAAGTGGGTACAGAGATCACTTCTCTGATCATCTGATCATCTAAGAAGCCTGGATGAAGCAGAAGGGAAGTGTGTCAAGTTGGAGGATGGGGAGTCCTACCAACTATCCAGTCTCTCTCCTGGGGCTGGTTAGCAGAGCTTCTAGGAACATTTTAGACAACTGTGGTCACCAAATCTATAGGCAAGTTCACATCCAAGATGTTCGCAAGGAATCTGGTGAAAGTCTCTGGAGGGCTAAGATGATAGATCGAGGACCAAGGTGAGGCCTTCCAGGTACAAGGTGTGAAGAGGGCCTGAGTGAGAAACCCTTTGGGAAAGGCCTAAATTGAAGGCACATGAGCAAGTGAGGGGCATCAGAAGACCAGGGAGGTGGGATGTGGGTGCAGGAAGGAGGGAGTAGATGCTTGGGGGCCTAGAATAAGGAATCCTCCGGTGTCTGAATGCCCCTGTCTTCACAGGAAGGCCTCCATTTCAGTCATGGGCAGGGTCTTTTCTGTGGCTTGTCTGATCTCTGATTAGAGTCTATGTGGTTGACAGCTATAGCCTGAACCATTTTTGTTTCTTGGAAGGAGAGCTCATGAGCCACCCCATGAATGAAGGACTGGTATTAAGGTGAGTATAACCAAGCTGAGTGCTCACCGAAGGGGCCAGGGCTCCTTCTGGGCTCAGAGCAGAGACGACAGCTGCCTTATCCCAGCCACATCACTGGGAACTGGACCGGTCCTCCCCCAGATTCCAAAGCCCCCCTTCTCCTCTGCCACATTGTTCTACTGTTACATCATCAGCCTGCAGGGGCAGGACAGGTGCTGGATAGATCATGGCCATCCCTCCAGCTGCCCCACACACGTCCCAGGCACTTCCAGATGGCATCTGGGAGCTCCAATCCAGCTATAGGATGGAGGTACTCTGGGGTAACTGGACTTCCTGTCTGACCTCCATCAGCATCTTCCCTCTCTCCTATGGATTACATTCACTCTGACAGCCCAGTGGGGACAGACACCCTTCCCAGCTATCAGGGAGCCAGGCCACTCCCACTCACCTTAGTTACCTCCTCCTCACCTCTGCCCTCAGAGAACCACAGGAACTCATGTCTCCACCCACCCAAATCTGTTCCTGGATTTGTCTTCCTTTCCCTGTGACTCATTTGACATGAGATTCTGTGACCGGAGATTCTGGTCTCACTCTAATCTAGGAACCCTTGAACAGGTTGGTGATGAGAACATGAGTATATGTGTGTGTGTGCAGGCACCTGTGCTCACTTGGGTGTTGCATGCCCAGGACACAGGGGACATCATTCATGGAGCAGGACTTGGTCCCACCTTGCTTTCCAAATTAGGGAATTGACATCCAGAAGAAAAATGAAGGAGCAGCCAGGGAAGTAACTTCCCATAGCAGGAAGGATGCCTCTCAGTCCTCCATGCCTTATCAAACTGGGATTCTGGAAAGTCATTCCTCCAGGATCATCTGCTCAGTAAGCCTTCAGAGAGGACCCAGTGAAATGGGGGGCAGGGGATGAAGGTACTGGAAACAGCCATGTAAGGTTCAACCATCCATTGTGATTCAGAGCCTGTCCATTCCTTCTCCCTATGTGAGAAGTCAGCTGGAGATAGGGCTCAAAGGAGAATGGACCTTTGAAAGATAGAAAGCCTGTTTCTGGGGGGCAAAGGAAGCCATTAGGAGTTAGAAGAAGGAAGTCTGTCTGGAGAAGCCAGGCTTCACAGACGAGCACTTCCAGCCTTAGCAAGAAAGCCAGTGTTAGCTGTGTGACTATGGTGAGAGTCACCTAACCCCTCTGGAATTTAGATCTCTCATTGGTTAAGAAAAAGGGGAGGGGTGTCTTTTCCAGCTCTAATTTCTGTGATTCTAAACTGTTGAGTGGGGACTTCCCTGGTGGTCCAATGGGTAAGACTCCACGCTTCCAATGCAGGGGCCCCAGGTTCATTCCCTGGTCGGGGAAGTAGATCCCAGATGCATGCCGCAACTATGAGCCTGCATGCTGCAACTAAAAGATTCCGCGTGCCGCAATGAAGACCCGGCACAGCCAAAACTAACTAACTAACTAAATAAAATATTTTAACATAAAATAAATAAATAAATAAACTGGTGAGTGAATATGTTTGGAGAGCCCAATTTGGGATGAAAGAAGGAATTTCACAGTTAAAGATTCAGGGTCTTCCAAAAGGGATGAAGAAAGGTAGTTGTGGGCCAGTGGGGTCTGAAATTGTTCTGAGAGCTCTCTGGAGGCTGGGAACCTGCTAGGGCCAGGACAAGCACAGAGCAGGAAAGCAGACCAGGCTGAGGCAGAGGGACGGCAGGGATAGATCCAGAAGGCAGTGCCCCCTAAATTGTCTCAAGCTCAGACTCTCTGCTAAGAATCTGGCTGGTACAGCCCAGAGATTTTTTTTTTTTTTTTTTTGGCTATGTGGGTTTTAGTGGCGGCAGGCGTCGTTGGGCGCGGGGGCTCCAGAGAACGCAGGCTCAGTAGCTGCTGCACGCGGGCTTAGTTGCCCCGCGGCATGTGGGATCTTAGTTTCCTGACCAGGGATGGGACCCACATCCCGGGCATTGGAAGGCAGAGTCTTAACCGTTGGGCCACCAGGGAAGTCCCCAGCCCAGAGACCTTGGGGAGAAAACCCAAGTGCCCTGGAAGCTATCAATCAATCCAAATGACAGGAATCTGTGCACTCTTATGTTCTGTACTTTGGAAGGGAATGGGTTACTTTGTTTCTCCGGAGTTTCTTATAAAGTTTCCTAGTTGAGAAATGTTAGCATCACCTGAGCTATTAGGCTGGAGAAGGGATCAGGGCGCCCCTAGTGGCAGAGCCTGGTGGTTGGCAACAGCAGCACCTCTTCAAGAAGCTGCAGAGTGTGAAGCAACCGGAGAGAAGCAGTGGGGGGCACTGTGAGTAAAGGAGACACCACTACCCCCTCCCACCTTGACTGGGAAGAAACAAGACAGGTGACCGGGGAAACTTTGCAGCAGAAAGCCGCCTTGGAGGATAATCCCCAGAGGGAAAAGACTAGAAGCCCAGAGCACAGGAAGCTAGAAGTCCGCAGGCAGGGGAGGAGAGAGGAGGAGAGCGGAGGGAAGATATCCCTTTCCACGGATGTGCCTTGGCCCCTGCCCAGGCAAAGAGGGGCAGATTTTCTGTCTTGTCCAAGCCCCTGCATCTGCCACCTTGTTTACTTCACGCCTATTTATAGTTGCAGGCTCCAAGCCCGGCATGGGACTCTGCGATTTATATGACTATAAACCTCCAAAGGGCACTGAAAGCTGACAGGGCATGGATAAAGACAGGGGCAGGCTTCCCAAGGTCAAAATGGTCACCCTCCCACTCCTGCTGACCTTACACCCCACTAAAGGGCAAGAGGTCATAAGGCCAGGCTCAGGCAAAGACATGGGCGGAAAGCCATAATCACCTCTTTGACTCTTCCTACCCTGAGCTGGTTCAGTTTAGGACTGCAAGCAAGTTAGAGAGGACCTGTTTGGTTTGATTTGGTTTTCTCTTTGGGAGGGGGTAGGGAAGCTCACTGTGGGAGGGTGTATCCCATCAGGGGATGATTGAATTTGGAGAGAGTGGATGAATCTAGCCTTCTGTGGGAGGAGAGAAAGGAGCCCACCTGCCCATCCTCTTAAGGGCAGAAGGGAAGAAAAATCACTGTACCTGGAGCACTCCTGGCCCCTGGCTGCCTTCTGGGGTTGTCTTTGGAGGCCTGGGCCAGCCCGCCTCTCACTTAGGACAGGGTATGCTGGTGTACCCAGAGCCTGGGCCTCCGATCACCATGGGATTCTGCTAGAGCAGCTCATGGCCCAAAGCCTTCCCTTTAGAGGCAACCCCTCCTTAGCCTCTGGCTGACCCTCTACTTCTTGTCCCTTTCTATTGCCTCATACCCTCCCGCCCCCCATTCTCACCCCATTGGTTCCCCCCAAATTACCCCACCCTGTGCCTGCCAGCCCTGCTCCCTCTGCTGACTATCCCAGCCTCCTTCTGTGCCCTCCCCCTCAAACCCTTTGCACTAGTCCCCACCCCATGATTTATCACATGAGCGTTCAGGCTGCAAATAGCCCAGTTCTGTGTGTGTGTGTGTGTGTGTGTGTGTAAGGATGTACTGGGTAAGTGGACAGTCACAGATCACAGGCCAGGGCTTCCCTGGTGGCGCAGTGGTTGAGAATCTGCCTGCTAATGCAGGGGACACGGGTTCGAGCCCTGGTCTGGGAAGATCCCACATGCCGCGGAGCAACTAGGCCCGTGAGCCACAACTACTGAGCCTGCGCGTCTGGAGCCTGTGCTCTGCAACAAGAGAGACCACAATAGTGAGAGGCCCGCGCATCGCGATGAAGAGTGGCCCCCGCTTGCCACAACTAGAGAAAGCCCTAGCACAGAAACGAAGACCCAACATAGCAATCAATCAATCAATCTTTAAAAAAAAAAAATCACAGGCCAAATGGGTGTGAACATGAAGGAGAGGAGAAACTCAGAAACCTTCTCCTTGACTATTTTTCTCATCAACCTCTAGTCTGCTGTACTAAATCTGAGGGCTTTTAGAGGGGAAGTGCCTCTCTTAGAGCCCATGTGACCCATTGGTCACTTCTGGCCCTCCTTAGGCCTTTCCCGCGCCCCCCATCTTGGGTCTTAGTCCCCTCAGGACTGGACTAAACCTGATGGGAGGTAAGCAGAGCTGGGGGTCAGGGGATGCCCAGCTGGGATCAATCTACAAATAGTGGGAGGGGCACTGAAGGACAATGAACCGTCAGTTAACATAGATTCCCTCCTGCCTGGGTCTGGTCTTGGTTTTGGCCTCAGAGAAGGATTGGGCTCTGGGTTAAGTAATACTTCAGGGGAAAGAAGAGGTCTCAGCGGGATGGGCTAATTCTCAGGCCCACTCCTCCCTCACCCTTTCCCACTGCAGCCCACAGGGGATGCAAATGAGTGAACCAAGTCAAAGCCCTTTCCTCCTTTGAGGAGGGGAGGCAGGGAATGGAAAAGATTCCAGATTCCAGAGAGTCCCTTTCTTCTCACCTATTAGTCCACTTTTTCTCTCATGCCTTCGGTGGGGTGAGGGGGGGGGGGGATCTGGGGGATGGCGGTCAGGGGAGAGGACAGTGTCTGAGGACCCGAGGAGAAACCAGGGACCTAGGTGGGTGTGGGGTTCAATGGAGAGGAGCCGGGAGGAGGGGCTGGGAGGAGGACAGGGCTGGTCCTCTTGCCCTCCCCCAGAGGGAGGCAGCAGAGGACCATGGGAGTTACTCCATCCAGCGATCAGCAGTTCAGTTTCTTTTTTGTCTCCTGTCCATCATGGACCCTATTCCAAGGGACTCACTTGGATGGAGTTTGTACACCTCCAGCCCCTGCTCCTCTGCTGGAGAGTGATTTGGGGAAGTCAGCCTGTTCTTGATTTGGCCCCCACAAGCCCCTCGATTCATTCGTGAGCAGGGACTCCTCTCCTTCATGTCTAGAGCTTAGAAAACATACTTTTGTCTGTTCCTCCACCTCCTCAACCTCCCCAGTCCCTACCTCCCCTTGGAGGCCATGATCCAGCCCTGAGTCACCACCCTGAAGAGGCCCAGTCTATCTGAGGGAACTGCTCTGAGCCACCTGGGCCATGACCAGCTGTTGGAGTCTGAGCCCGTCTTCCCTAGGGAGTTTTGAATGAGGGTCAGGCCCACACACTCCTGAAGTCTCTTTTCTCCTACCCACATTTAGGTACTCACCAGGCCCACTTACCTGGGTACGAGGACCAAGTCTGGACCTGGAGATGCACAAGGGCAGCAGCTAGGTGGAGGAGATCTGACGTGTGGCCTTGAGTGAGATGAAAGACCAAAGCCTCCTGGGCTAGAAACATTCCACTTCCTGCCAGCATGGCACCTCGTAGCCTGGTTGGAAGTGGGGGTGGGGGGGTGGGTAGGCAGAGCATAGGTAGGTGGGGAGGGTGCACAGTAGGGGCAAGGGGAGGGCGCTGATCAAGGAAACCAACATCTCAGTTGCTGGCAGCTCAAAGTTAGGAAACTAGGAAGAACCCAGAGGCTTCAAAGTTACACCCTGGGGCAGAGAGAACATCTCCTGAGGGGCCACCTAGGCATGGAGTAGAAGGAGCTAGAGAGAGAATGGCCTTGGTTTGAGGATGATCTTATCCAAAAGGAAGGTAAGACTGACCAGGTTTTTCAAGAAGAAAGAGGGCCAAAGAGTTCCCTTTGAACCCTTACTGAGGTATGAGTGGCTGAGAGAACTGAAGACCTGGACTCTGGGAAGCAGAGCTGGGATTCCAACAGAAAGGAGCCCACGTGTTTGTAAACCAGTACAGCTACAGAGAGGCAGGGTAGTGGAATGGCAGGATGGCACTTGTCTCTCTCACCCAGTCTCCTGTTGTTGGTTCTAAGAAACCTGGGGCTCAGAACATCCAAGATGTAAGGCAGCAGGCAGCTTACAGATCATCTAACCTAGGCCCATTTTACAGATAGGGAAAGAGAGGCTCAGAGGGGAAAGGGAGGCCCTAGCTCCGACTGTACTGCCATCTTCAGTCCTGCTTGGCCATCTACCAGCTTAGTTCTCAGACCCCAAATAAACTTATCCTATGGAACCCCAGGCTGTTCTGCCTCTCCATAGATTTGTTCCCAGATTAAGTGCCCCCTGCCCCACCCACCCTATTGCTGCTCTAGGTTTAGATCCCTCTGGGTCTGGCTGAGCGGGGAGCCCAGGTAGAGAAATCTCCCCTCTCTTTCCTATTCCAGACTGGGGTTTCTTCGGGGCTCCCTTTGCAACTTGACGTGTCACTGTCTTTCTATTAAAATCTCTTTCCCACTCTGCCTCTGCCTCTCCCTCTTTCTCTCTTCTCCAACCCTCCCCCACCCACCACCTATCCCTCCTCTAGATAGAGCCCCTGAACTGCTGAGATGAATCTCTGAAGCTCGTGGTTCTGGCCTGTGTTCCTGGTAATTGAGTTGTGCTCCCTGGTCAGGATGGGGGAGGGGGGAAGTGGCTGCCTGTGGTCCAGGCCTCCGCCCTGCCCGCCTGACGGGCCAGCTTAGCCCACCCCACTGTAATGCAGCGGAGAGGGTGAGCAGGAGAGAGGTGGTGATGCTTCCTCTTCCCCAGTCCGCCTTCTCCAGCTCTCTGTCTCCCCCTCTCCCCCTCCCTGCTTCATCTCCGGCACAAATCACATGGTGACAGCCCCATCCAACCTTTGGGGAAGGGTTTGTAAATGTGTCTTCCTTAGCTCTGATCTCCAAATTGTTCCTTTTATTGCATTTGTCACGGTGAAGATTAAAGTCCCTGGGTGGCCTGTACCACAAATCACAGAGTCTGCTCAGGGAGCAACCGCAGGTTGGGAACCAATGGAGGGGTCTGAGCCCTGTTACCATGTGTGTGTGTGTGTGTGTGTGTGTGTGTGTGTGTGTGCGCGCACGCGTGCGCGCACTCACAAGCACACACTCCTATCTGTGCTGTGGACTTGTACCCAGGAATAGGAAGATGTGCCCTTGATATTGTCATTCTGAGCTGTTGGCCCCCTTTATAGCACAGTTTGTTACCTCTTCCTCCAGGCTGTCTTCTGGGATCACTCTGCCCATTCCATGGTGGGCATTGCTGTCTCCACTGATCTCTCCTTTATCTTCCATTAGGCAGGAGGGGAAGCTGTGTTCACATCACAGATATTTCAGAATATCGCTCTGGATCTCTGGCTGCATCAATCTCTAGATGCTATCCTGGGAACACTCTGAATGGGTCAAGGGCAGCTCGACCCAAAGCCCCCAAACAACCCGCATCCAGGCCCCCGAAAAACAGCTGACCTTACCCTGCCCTAGCACCCCTAGACTCTGACTTTTTTCTCATCCTGGGACATAACTTGGTGCAGAGGGGGCACAGCTGAGACGGAGGAGACACAGCTGAGGGACCCAGAGGACAAAAGCTCCCTTGTACACATGCACTGAAAAACAGTCCGTTTCCTTCCCCCTTACGAGGTAGGCTTCCTGCCTGTCCCTCATGCACATTCATAACATTCAAATTCATGCCGTAATCTCCGCCACTCCATATGTATGAGCCTTTGATGGGTGTTTGGGTTTATGGGATGCACCCAGCCCTCCATTCCCTCGCCCGCCCACCGCCTCCAACCACTGCAAAGACGCTCGTACATAATTGACATCGGCAGATTCTTTCATTATACAAGATTTAGCATCTGCTTGGGGATTGCTCGCTCCTCACTCACTATAGATGACTTTTCCCTGCCTTTCCTATTATCAATTCAAATTAGCCCCATTTCCACACCAACCACTGCAGCGTTTACACTTGACAGTGAGGAAACAGCGAGGCTGTAATGGGCTCCTCAATTATTTAGGCCCAGTTAGGCCAGGACCCAGAAAGCCTCAATAAGGAGGTGTGCGGAGGTGTGGTCATCATAGCGGGGAGGATAGGGTTGCCACTACTTGGTCTTTGTTTGGCCTTCTTACAGCCCTGCACCCTCACTTTCCACCCTGGGGAACCCTTCCTCTCCCATCTGGGTCTCTAAGGGGTGGGGTAGTCCCTTCCTTCCCCCGCACTCAGCAGCAGCTTTTCTCCCTCCACCTCACCTTCCCCATCCTCCCACCCGCATCCCATATTTGCTCCACATGTGTACCTAATGGGCTACCAGCATAAACCAACGAAGAGGTCAGTAGCCGCAGCCAAGCTGAACCCTTCCCTTAGGATGTCTATCTTCAACTGAATCTCTGGAAAGATTTGAGGTGATGGGCTAGGAGTTCAGAGATAGTGGCTGGAAAAAGAGACAGACATCAGGGAAAGACATTGATATCATGCTATGGAGCCCTAAGAAGAGAGAGGAACACAGACCCAGAACTGGAGAGACGTGTGAGAGCCTAACGGATGACAGAGATGCCGCTGGAGCTTGGGGAGAAGTCACACGGAAGCAAAAGGCTTGGGCAAGGCCCTTTCTCAGACCACGCTGGCTGTGCAGAGCTGTAATTAGGTCAGTGCTGCCCCCCCACTGGCCTGACTAGTCCAGGCCCGGTCTCCTATAATAACTCTTGGGCCATTCAGGTGGCTATTCAGGAATCATGGGCCCCCCTGAGCCCACTAAATGGCCCAAGTACAAGGCAGAAGCTCCAAGTCAGCGTGGCGCTGGGCCTAGGTCCTGATTCCAGTCAACCCATCTCAAGGGGGGCCCTCCCTCACCCCTCTCCTTGGTCCCTCCCCCTTCCTCTGTAGCCCTCCAGCCCTTCCGCTTCCCCAGCCCAGATCAGTTTCCAAGTGCAGTCGTGGGGGGAGGTGGCAGGCACGGTCTGAGAGGCTCTGGGATTAGAGGTGTCTTTTCCATGCTCGGCTTCTTCGGAATCAAAGAATTCCTCCGTCTGATTGGATTTACCCTAAGTCACAGGCGTGTGGGACCTTCTTTCCCTCAGCAACAGCTGGAAACAGCCCTAAATATGATTAATTAACGCTGTAAAAAGCTCCGGACACAATTAAGATTTATGTGTGTGTGTATGTTGAGTGGGGACAGGAGTAGGGGGAGACGGGTGGATTACCAACTACCTCTAGGGCCCTCCAAGGAGAATAGAGTGACATTTCCTCAGAGACATTCCTTTGACATCCATTTCAGGGGTCATTTTATCCAGCCTCCAGCTTTTGAGCAGATTAGCCCTGTCCTCTGTCTCAGGGGTACTGGGTGATTTTCTGCTTTATTCCTTGATAAGGGGGGCGGTTTCTGGGGCAGGTACCTCATCTCTCTTTCCTCTACCACAAGCAGAATGTTCTCTGCCAAATCTCAATTCCTCTTGCTGGGTCATTCTAGGGATCAGGGACATATGCACAAATCCCAGCATAGCTGCACAGACACAAGCCCAAAGGGATGTAAAATAGGAACCTCAGAGGAAGCTGAATAAATGAGCTGCCAGCCAAGCTTCCTGCCCTTGGAGGTATCTTGCTTTCATCCTCAAAGACTCATGCCTCCAAGACAGGATAGAGGTCATCTCTTTGGACTTCCCCCTGCATCTCTAAGATGACAAAACCTTATTCGATGGGTCCTCTCCTACCTCCTGTGTGATTTGGGTAATCATTCCCTAAGATGTGGACATCCCAGCTTTGATAAGATGCTGGTGATGATAAATGTTATTTATAATCCTGAAAGGGAATGAGACAAGAGCACAGACAATTCCCAACAGTGAATCATCTGAAAATCAGTTCTCAAGAATCTTTGAAAGAGAGCTTGATTTTAATTTATTTTCTTTATTACAACTGATTGATCTTCTGTTTTGCTGAGATGACTGAGCCCAGGAAGAGGTTGCCTAGGTTCTAGCACTAATGGCCAAAGATAGAATGGACCAGAGGAGCTTGGAAAATTCTCAGGCTTGGCATCCCCTCTCAGGGTCCTTCTAGAGTTAATGGCCTGAGTGCCTGAGGCCTCTGCTTTATGGCTTAGTCCCCAGGGGAGGGACCCAGGCAGGCTCAGGGCTGCTGAATGGTCCTTGGGAGAGGGCCATCACACATCCTGATGGAGTTTATGACAGGCAGGGACCTAACCACTGGGATTGTAGTTTGACTTCCTGATATCAATGCCAAGGAGTATGTGGACACTCCTTGTCAATCCCCTGCCCCAGTACAGGCTTGTTGTGAGGGTCAAAAGCAAGAGGGGCATTCCAGGGGCCCCAGATGCATGTGTGTTGGCTCTACTATATGGGTCAACTGTGCGGAATGCTCCCCCGCCATTTCCATTTATACTCTTTGGGCTCTACCCTGGGTATCACCACCAGGGAGAGAGGGGAGTGGGTGTGATGATGTGAGCAGCAGACTTGGGTCCCAGTGGGCAAACAAGGAAGAGGAGGCAGGGGGTGGGAGGTTGGCAAGAGGTGGGCAGGAAGGCAAGCTAGGGATGAGCAGCTCCTCTGTGGGTGTCCTATGCTCTGCTCCTTTGGGTGTGATATTGGTGTATACACAGATTGCTCCATGTATCTTTGTAGGTCAGTGTGTCTCTGCACGTGTTATATCTCTACTCTGTGTCAATACTTTGTGACCCTATGGCTAGGGATAGGTGTGCCACCAGAAAGATCAAGAAACTAGGGAGTTACCCAGTAGACCCAAATCAGGCCCACCTGGGTCTTTGGTTTGCTGAGCACAGTATTTAAAACAAGAAAACAAACATGAAATTGAATGCCTTTAGGAGAAGCAGTGCTTTTGAGCCGCAGACCCCACCACTCCCTATTGCCTTTCACTGGTGGCGTCACATTTTTATAATCTGCCTGGTACTGCAGTCTTGAGTCTGTGACCTCTTGAAAAGAAGGAGATATGCTACTATTTCCCCATGAATTGTCTCCTGAATAATTAGTTTCCTTCAGAGACAAAGGCTGGAGTCCAACCACCAGACTCCCTGGGAATGAGGGGTACTGGGAACCATTTTTTTTTTTTTTTTTTGCAGAGTCAGGAACACCTGTATTGAGGGAAGGAAACAAGTCCCATCTTTCTATGAGAGAGAGGTTCAAGATCATACAGATGCGACTGGAACCCAGGCTGCCTCAGTGGGACTCTTTGCACACTGCCTCTTCCCTTTACCAAGTCAGTTCTGAGCTGAGGATGAGATATGAGAGAGGTAGAGGGAGAACAAACACAGAGACACTGAGGGATTCACTAATTTCAAGCTGGTGTGTCCTGGACATGGGCCCCTGCCAGAGGATGGAGAGGGGTTTGGGCTGACACCCTGATGGGATGGCTGTTGGGCAGAATGGTTGCTCAAACAGCCCATTCTGTGGCCACACAAGAAGGCAGAGCCCCCTTCCTGTCCAGTTTCGTATCACTACCCTGCTCCATCATCCATCTTCCCGGGAGAAAGGGAAACTTGGGAGCCCAAAGGAAGGTAGACTCTATTTTGTTCTCAAAGCTTAGAAGAGGTACCTGGGAATATGTGAGGCTTGATTTGGGGCTTGGGTTAGGACTTGTTCTTTGTTCCTGCTCCACCTTTGCAATCAGCCTTCCAGAACTTTCAGTGGATCCTGTAGGGTAAGGCCCCTGCGGGGACCATAGTAGGATCAGATCTCTCCCTGGGATCCATTCAGCCAGCAGCTTCCAGAGTAGAAATCCTGATACAAGCCTTTAATTTGACTTGCCTAGGATAGAGATGAGAAGGGACTAAAGGGTGCTTATGTAAGGGGGCTGGTATTTTGTAGTTATCATTTACTGAGTGTTTATTTTGTGCCAGATAGTGGACTGAGTATTTTACCTACTATATCTCAATCATCCTCTGAGGAAGGTACTACTTACTATCCCCTAGTGCTCAGATAAAGGAAATTGAAGGTCTAGGAAGTTAAAAGCCACACAGCTTTTTAAAATTTTATTTTATTTTTATTTTTGGCTGTGTTGGGTTTTCGTTGCTGCACGTGGGCTTTCTCTAGTTCCGGCGAGCAGGCGCTACTCTTCGTTGCAGTGCGCGGGTTTCTCATTGCAGTGGCTTCCCTTGTTGTGAAACACGGGCTCTAGGCGCGCGGGCTTCAGTAGTTGTGACACTCGGGCTCAGTAAAGGCTCGCAGGCTCTAGGGCGCAGGCTCAGTAGTTGTGGCGCATGGGCTTAGTTCTCCACGGCATGTGAGATCTTCCTGGACCAGGGCTCGAACCGCTGTCTCCTGCATTGGCAGGTGGATTCTTAACCACTGTGCCACCAGGGAAGTCCCCACACAGCTATTAAGTGGTGAATCTGATTAAATTTGAATTTCAAAGAAACAGTAGTTTATTTTAGCATAAGTATATCCCAAATATCCCAAATACCCAAAAAAGCATGGGTATACTTATGCTAAATGTGTTGTGTATCTGAATTCAGATTTAACTGAGCATCCTGCATTTTCTCTGGCAGCTCTAGGGTGGGGTCCTGCTTTCTATTTCTGAGGGAAATAGGCCTCAAGTAAAAGGTGGTCTGAGCTCAACAGACTGCTCAGGCTGCAGTGACATCCCTTTTATCTCTTCCTGATTGTGGCTGATGCCTCCCAGAGCAGTCAGGGCTTGGAGTCTGGGCTCACCTACCCCCTCCCCACCAGCCCGGGCTCTGCGCTGGAGGAGTCACAGGTCCCACCCCTTCACCAGTCAGTAGGGATGGGCTGCTCAATAGGCAGCGGCAGGCCACAGGTGGGGCGCAAGCACAGCAGGGATCCCTGAACGAAATTTAAAATTAAAGAAAATTTTTTCAAGAAATGTGAGATGGCAAGAAAGCGTCTAAGCAGTCATCATGGGAAAAATTAAAACTTCCTGACATTAGTTGTCCGGTTTAGCACTGAATTTTATACATTGGGGGTGGGGTGGGGTGGAGTCAGTTGGAGAATCCGTCAAGGTTTCCGGCCTATGAAGGTCTAGCCCAGCCCGCCCTCCAGGGCTAGCCTAGCTCTGGGCCGGCTTGGAGGTGGAAGATGGTGGGAACTACTCGTTGCCCCCATCCCCAGGCTCTCGCGCCCGCTCTCCCCCCACCTTCCGTCAGGCCTCGGTCTGGGCCCAGGCCCTGGTCCTGCCCGAGCTGCCACTCCCTCCTCCGCAGCTCCGCGCGGCTCCACCCCGGGCTCCATCGCCTGCTCCAGCGCTTGCTCAGGCGTCAGCTCGCGTTCCGGCTCCGGTTCCCACTCCTGGCACAGCTTGCTCAGCTTGCTCGAGGCGTCTCCCTACTGAAGAATTATGTTGCATGAAGCAGCCGCCACCATCTTGAACTGGCAGTGAACTTTGCTTTCTACATATAAATACAGATAGCAATCACACCCCAATCAGCGCTGAGGCTTCAGGGCATCATCTCAGCAACTCTAACTTTCCCATTACGATAATGTGATTTTCACTCAGTCTATAATATCACCAGCCATGAATAAAGCAACTGGCTCTTTCTGTCTCTCTCCTCCCTCCCCTCTTTTACTGCCTCTCTCCCACCCTCCTTGGTCTCTTTTCTTTTCCTCACTCCCTCCTCTTCTGTCTCTCTCTGCAACCCCTCCTGGTGTCAGCCTCCATCTCTATCTCTGCATCTCTGAGCATCTCAGCCTTCCTCTCCCAGTCTTTCTCCCTCCCTCCTCCTCTGGGACTCACCTTCCCTAAATACTGAAGACAGGGATTTGCAGTGCTCCGAGGGCTCAGTTAAGTTCTGTTCCCCAGCTCTGCCCTCATCTGCCTTTGCCTGAAGGTGAGAAACTCTGTGGGGTTGGAGGTGGCGGGGTGGCCTGCAAGGCTTTGGGGAGGTGAAGAGATGGGGAGGGGAGGCCAGGAGTTGGCTGTTTGCCTCCCCTCTTTCTCTTTCCTTAGGTAACAGGATGGCTCTCTGCAAGGATTCCCATCAGGAACTTAAGGATCCAGCAAGGAGAGCTGAAAACTGCCTTCTTAGGAGAGGTCCTGGAGGTTTTCTGGATATTGGAGGCCCCAAACCCAATCAGATTCCAAGTGCCAGACTACTGTGAGTAGATACAGCTGGTGAGAGGGTGCTCTGGAGAGGCCTGGGGAAAAGGAGGAGCTGGCCCAACCTTCTAGGGCTACTTCTGAGTACACTGGGTTGTGAACTTGGCAGAGCTATCCAGGCTGGAGCTGCCTTTGCCAGGACATGGCTTAAAAGTCCACTGACAGCCTATATCAAGGCGTCAGCCCCTGTGTCAGAGCTCCTGGAAAGGCCTTCTCTTGCCTTCGTGGATATTCTCTAAGATGGTGGTGGTCCTGGTGGAGAGATTGTCTGTGCTGGTTGTTCATTTATCCATCCCCCTGGGTTTGTATTCCAGTTCTTTCACCTACTAGCTTTGAGGCTGTGGACAATGCTCTTAACTTCTCTAAGCTTCAGTGACCTCATCTATAAAATGGGAATAATAATAGTACCTATCTAGTGAACAAAATAATGTATATAAAGTGCTTAACACCGTGTTTGGCACATTGTTCAATAAATGTTAGCTATTATTATTACTATCAGCAAATATTGAATAATCACCTGCCATATATATTAAGCAGTACACCATGGAGATTATGAGCCTGGGTTTTTGGAGTCAGATTGAGTTTGGGTCCTAGCTTAGCCACCTTTCCAAGGCTTAATGACCTTGGAAAAGTCACTTAGCCTCTCTGAGACTCAGTTTCCTCACCTGTAACAGCAATAATAATTGTCCTTACTTACAGTGTTGTTGTGAGGGTTAGTCAGGCTAAGATAGTGCTGGCACAGTGCTGACATATGGCAAGGGCTCTAGAAATATTATCAATTAAGGGTCAGGCATGGCAGATCCAGCCATGAATGAAGCAAACACTGCCCTGGGTGTCCTGGGGTTATTCCCTGGGCTCTGACTTTTTCTATTGTTCTGGACCATTGATGGCCTTGACCTTTCACTTCTGTCTAGGATGAGGGCTTGCTTTAATTTCTCTGGCTGTAAAACGTGGGCTTGCACCTTTTCAGCTGCCCACCTAGCTGAAAAGGGGTGGAACTAGGATTCCTGCTTAGCCCCTTTCCTGGGTAAGAGTGGTGAGAGAAGCTGGCTTTTGAATGCACTGTCTTAGGCAAGGGTGACAGTGTCCAGAAGGCGACTCTCGAATGTGCTCCCTAAGACAGGGGTGACAAATTAGAATCAGACATCTGCATTCTGTCCATTGCTGTGTTTCTACGTGCTTATGGGTTGGTCTGTTTGTTTGCTTGCTTGCTTTTAGTTTTTCTTGGTTTCTCTCTGAAGATTCCTTTGGAGGTATTCCCAACCTAATCTCAGATGAAAGAAGGGAAAGAAGACTCTACTCACCTCAGTTGGGCCATGAAGGCCAGACAATCAGAGCTTCCAGCTCTGGGGCCTGGAGAGGCAGACCCAGAGGAGGAACCTAGGGGCACAGTTTCTGGCCAGTGGTTTATTTGGGTCTCTTTGCTCATACCTAGCCTCTCTGCTTGGCTCCAGGAGAAAGGAAGCTACCCTTCAAAATCCAGAGCCATAAGCCAAAGCACTCTTAACTAAGTGCTTTAGCCAGGGGAACTTAGAGTCTGCTCTCCTCCCTCCTCACCCCTCTTCTCAAGGCAAATAAGACATGGTCCAATTCTTCCAGATGTCACAGTCCAGTGGGGGAGTCTGGCATGAAAACAAAGAAGTAAAATAGAGTGAGAGACAACGTAATAGAGACAATTACAGGGTGCAGTGAAGACAAAAAAACAGTGGTCAGTTCAACCTGAGGTAACGTTCAGGTAACACTTCATAGAGGAACTGGTGCTTCAGCTAATTTGTAAATGTGGGCAAAATGGGAGGGGGAAGAGAAGGAAGGGCATGTGAGGTGGGGGAACAGCATATGCAAAAGCCTTGAGGCATCAAACAGCCTGGCACATTTGGAGAACTGCTGTACAGAAGGTGGGGTAGAGAGGTCACTTTGGGGGAGGCCAGGGGAAGGGGACAGATAGTAAAGGGCCCATGCGAAGTTGTGCTTTTATCCGGAAGGGCATTAGCAGTGGAATGATTTGCATTTCAGAAAGATAGCTCGAGGATGATGAAGAGAAGGGGAGAAGGATGCAGCCAAAAACGCTGGAGGCTGGGAGGCCAGTGAGGAGGCTCTTACAATTGTGCAGGCAAGAGACAAAGAGGACCTGAGCTCTGACAGTGGTGGGGGGTCCTGAGGAGTGAGACTGGGGAGAGCCTTACAAGGCAATTGACAGGATTTTGTACCTGGTTGGATGAGGGAGGTGATGAGGGAGAGGATTCCTGGATGACCGCCTTGGGTGAATGGTTGGAAGTGACAGAGATGGGGAACAGAAGGAGTGGAATGGGTTTGGAGAGAGTGCAGAATACTGAGTTCTGATTGGGACTTGTACTTGGGAGACCTAGAGTACATCTCAGTAAAGATACCCAGGAGGTTAAGAGACTATTAAGAACAATTTTACCTCCATGCATATGGAAACTAAGATGTCTAGTAGGGAGTTGGAACTATGTGTGTGGGATTCAAGAGAGAAGTCTTGTCAGGGTATATGGATTTGAGAGTCACCAGCATATGGATGGTAATTACGGCCATGGGAAGAGGTCAATTACTTGGGAAAGACACATGAGGAGAGGGACTTCCCTGGTGGTCCAGTGGTTAAAAATCCACCTTCCAATGCAGGGGACGCGGGTTCGATCCCTGGCTGGGGAACTAAGATCCCACATGCCGCGGGGCAACTAAGCCCATGCGCTGCAACTACTGTGCCCGCACGATCTGCCGCAAATAGAGAGAAGCCTGTGCGCCACAACGAAGAGCCCGCACGCGGCAGCTAAGACCCAATGCAGCCAAATTAATTAATTACTTAATTTTTTTAAAAACCTGTGATGTTAAACAACTGCAGGTGATTATTAAAAAAAAGAAAGAAAGACACGTGAAGAGAGAAGAAGGCCAAGAATAGAGTCCTAGGGAGTATCAACACTTAGAGGAGTGGTTTTCAGCCTTGGCAGCACATTTCGATGAGCCAGGGAACTTGAAAAACACTAGTGTCTGAGCCCCACCCCAGACCAACTAGATCTGAATCTCTGGGAATGAGCTGTAAAAGCTCCTCAGGTGATTCTAAAGTGAAGTTGGGGCTGAGAACCAATGACTCAGAGGGAGGGCAGAGGAACAGGGCTAGCAAAGAAGGCCGAGAAGGAATGTTCAGGAAGATAGGAAGAGTTTCAAGGAGGGAGAGTTCCAAAGCATCAAATGATGCAGAATAGCAACGGTTGAACCCTACCCAGCACTTATGCTATGTTGGGGACTTTACATGAACTCACTGAATCCTCCCAGAGACTCGATGAGGCAGGTCCTATTATTATCATTGCCATTTTAAAGATAAGTAAACCAAGGCACAGGGATATTAAGTACTTGCCCAAAGTCACATAACTAGTAACCAGAAACCAGGATTCAAGCCCAGGCAGGTGACTACCTGAGTCTGCGCTCCTAACTGCTCTGCTAGACCACCTCTTTTGCAGAGGGCTGAGTGAGGTGAGCACTGCCCATGACTTTAGCAGTTAGCTGGTCCGTACAGCCTTCAAAGGGGGCCAGCTGTTCTCTTCTCTCTTCCCTTCTTTCTGTCTCTTTCCCTTTTTCCTCTCGCCCTTTGTTACTAAGGCAGCTGCCCCTCACCTCTCTGGCCTTCCTCTGGCTGATGGGCCAGGTGGAGCTGGTTCTCCTCCCTCTTGGTGAGACCACATGTTCTGCCCCTTACCGGGTGGCCACAACTGTGAGGCCGGTAGCCTCTTCATTCATCAGGCTGAGCTGAGCATCCTTTTAAGTCTCCACAGTCTGGAAGGGGGTGGGGAGTTGGGGTGATGCAGAAGAAATAGAGGCTCTGATCATCCTGGAAAGTAAGTCTTCCTGGGAAGTTGATGCCAAGATAGACCCTGAGGAGGAAAGAGACTGGAATCCACGTTCACATGGAGGGGATGTGAGCCTAATCAGACACCTGGGATGCCCCTCTGCGCAGCTCCTGCCTGACTTCACCAGGCCTGGAAGCAGTGGTTCTCAACCAGTCTGCATGTTAGAATTTAAAAACATACCACAAGGACCACCTTCAGAACAACTGGATCAGAATCTCCGGGGGTAGGGCTCAGGCATTGATGGGTTTTAAAAGCTCCCCAGGGGATTTTAAAGTAGCCAGAGTTGAGAAACACAACCTCAAGAAAAGAGGTCTGGATAAGTATAAAAAGACTCTGCTTCTAACCTTCACTTTATCATTTCCTAGCTGGTGGGCTTGGGCAGCCCATCGGACCTCTTTGAGCAGCCCATCGAACCTCTTTGAGCCTCAGTTTTCTTATATCTGTAAAATGGGGATAGTAACCTCGACCCTGCCTACTTTATACAAGTTGTTATGATGCTCAGGTAGACTGTTAAATGTGGTGTATTTTGTTAATTATATAGGGCACTATATAAAAGTGAGGTGGAATTAACCTATACAGACACTAAAATACAAATAAGCACACAAGGGACTTCCCTGGTGGCACAGTGGTTAAGAATCCGCCTGCCAACGCAGGGGACATGGGTTCGAGCCCTGGTCCGGGAAGATCCTACATGCCGCGGAGCAACTAAGCCCGTGCGCCACAACCACTGAAGCCCGTGCGCCTAGAGCCCGTACTCCGCAACAAGAGAAGCCACCGCAATAAGCCCGCACACCACAACGAAGAGTAGCCCCCGCTCACTGCAACTAGAGAAAGCCCACACGCAGCAATGAAGACCCAATGCAGCCATAAAAAAATAAATAAATAAATTCATAATAAACAAAAACAATGGGTATCCCTGGTGGCGCCTGCCAATGCAGGGGACACGGGTTCAAGCTCTGGTGCAGGAAGACCCCACATGCCACGGAGCAACTAAGCCCATGCGCCACAACTACTGAGCCTGCGCTCTACAGCCCGCGAGCCACAACTACTGAAGCCCGCGCGCCTAGAGCCCGTGCTCCACAACAAGAGAAGCCACCGCAATGAGAAGCCCACGCACTGCGACGAAGAGTAGACCCCACTCGCCGCCAACTAGAGCAAGCCTGCACGCAGCAACGAAGACCCAATGCAGCCAAAAATAATAAATAACTAAAAATAAATAAATTTATTTTGAAAAACCCAAAAACAAAAACAAATAAGCACGTGTTCACTTGGCACAGTAGGTGCACTTGAGTGAGTACACACACACACACAGACACACACCCACACACACACACACACACAAGACCAGACACTGCTGGCTGGGTTCTGAAAGCAGAGCTGTGGTTCTCTAGACTTGGCCTTTTATGTTTTTAGCCTTCAGAATATGCCATTAAAATATGGAGAGATGATCTGTGTGTGTGTGTGTGTGTGTGTGTGCGCGTGTGTATGAGTGTATGTGTTTAAATGATTGCTAAAATGTGGCATCATTTGAGTCCGCCTGTCAGCCTATCAGAAACGTCATCTATAACCTTCACTGTTTGCAGTTTAATCTCCCCTGCCTCCCTGAGGGCCCTGTTCTGACATTTTAAACTCCATAAATGACAGTAGTGCTCTTAGCGATTTTGAAAAAAGCCAAGCATTTGGAAAAAACACACATAGACACATACCCCTAAATTCCCCTTCCCTGAACACATGCTCACTCACGCTCATAAGTGGAATCACACACCTGCTCACACCCTTGTACTGGCCAATTTAGAAGTCACAGATATTGGCCAACATAAGTGCACACGCGTGATGGCAGGACACACATGTATGAAGGCCCAGCCGTGCATCTGGTGCCTGTGTATACGCTCCAGTAGACACACAGCAGACACACCTTTCTGCTCCCATCCTCAAGTCCCATCTATTCCTCTGCTCCTTGGCCTTGAAAGAGAATGGAAGAATCCAAGGTCCTTGGAAGGCTGGTGCTGGGAGCAGTGGGGTGACATGGGAGGCTGAGGGGCCCCAAGTCTTGGTTTAGTGTTAGGCAAGGATGTACGTTAATAGGCTCAAGGTCTCCACTCTTGGAAAGCCCATGGGTAGAGGGGATAAAAAGCAAATTGTACCCCGTCCTACCAGCAACCAGATAGCTCACCACATTTGGGGAACTGGAATGAAAAAAGAAAACCCAGAGAGGCATATTAAAGTGTTGAGCATGTGAGTATAGAAGGACGTGGTGTAAGATGTTGACAGTGAGCTCCATAAGGCAGGGCCCTGTCAGCTCCTGGCTGTATCCCTAGGGTTTACAACACACCAGAGGCTCATCAGTACTTGTTGAATGAATGATTGAAAGAATGTGTAAGCTCTAGAGTGAGTAAGTAGTAAGGGGAATGTGTGTGTCCGTGTGTGTGTGTTGTGTGAGTGTGTGTGTGAGAGAGAGAGAGAGAGAGATGGAGATGGGGATGGGAGATTGGATAGTTAAGGACAATTTCTTAGAAGAGATGACTTCTGATCTAAGACTGAAATAGACGGGCCCACATCATATCTGATATCCATTTATTCCAGGGTAAGTGGCTGGCTTTTCTTGCTCTGGACTATCTCTGACTGTGCAGCAAGATCTCCCTACTCAAAGACAAGACAGACTTTTCTCCTTATATGTGAGGCAAATGTACCAGCAGAGGATAGGGACTCTGGGCAGCCCTGCTTGATTCTGAGGGGCTCTGTGGATTCTTCGTGGCAGGGCTTGCTCTTATGGCTCTCCCTCCCACCACCTCAAGTCATCATGCACTTTAAGGAACTTGTTTCCATGGCAACCAATTAGTGTCAGAAAATGAGGTCTGTGACATCAGGATGGGAGTGGGGTGAGAAACATCCATCTCCCATATCCCTGGCTCCCTGCTCAGTGTCTGCAGCCTTGTGGGAGGCCGCAGGGAAAGCTCCAGAAAAGATGCAGGACGTTGCACTCCTGAGGAGCACAGATTCTGGGTCAGGCAGGGCCCAGGAATAGGGACTGGGTTGGAGATCTGATTCACCTGGCAGTGTCCCTACCTGCCATTCCACTCCGAAACGCTGACAAGGCTGTGGGCCCAGTAGTGAGACAGTGTGGGAATACTTAGAAGGGTAACAATAATCTGGGACCATTGCCTGTTCCCTAAGAGAGAGGGATCCCAGGCTTTCTTTATTTTGGGGGCTGTAAACATGGCCCAGAAGGAAGGAAATCTTAGCTCTAGGAGAGGAGACCCTGTCCTTAGGCCTCACTTAAGACCTGTTGCCACCCACTAGGGATGGATGCTTTGGTCTACAGGAGGAAAGTACGCGCTTTAAATAAAGAGTAGGAAGCGCAGCTAGAAAGGCATCTGGAGAATGTAGGAGAGAGAATCCAATGGGCACTTAGCTCACTGATTCTCGGTGCAGAGAATGAGATGTGGGTAACAGAACTTCACCAATTTGAACCCCTAGATCCTTAGGACCACAGCTAACTTTCTGAGGGAGTCTGGCCAATTTGGGAAGGTCATTCTGATCAGAAGATAAAAGGAAGAATGCAAAGGACCTTGTCCTTAGGAGAAAAAAGAAGGCTGGGTGTTCATTTACGGGACTTCCTGGCCAAAGTATGTGAACCTCATCACACCAGCTGGGCAGGCTCTGCTGTGAAGATGATGAAGAGGACAATGATGATGATGAAGGTAAACAGCAGCAGCTGTGTTTCTCATGGCACTTTACAAAACACTTTCGTCCTTGTAGTAGCCCAGTCAGCAGGTAGGCAGGAATTGAATTGCCTGCAGGTTGGGTCTGGAAGCAGACTCTAGGGTGGAGATTACTGTGCGGGAGCTTCACTGGGGTGTGCCCTTGGGATCATCACAAGTGCAAGGGATGGAACTGGAAAGAAGCAGGACTGAACAGAAGGAGAAGTTGAGCTGTGCTGCAGTCTCAAAAAAGGCCTTAGTGGACCACAAGGAGGGCTCTGAGGCTGGAATGGCCCTTCAGGACTGTCCCAAGTCGGGGAGAGGGGGCTGGGCCTCCATATGCTGGGGATGACCAGGCATTGGATGCAGGCTGCCCAGGGGAAGGGCATGACCTTAAGTGAGGCAGCTCCCTTTCGACAGAGACAACTCCAAGGAAAGCTGCCAAGCCAGGGCAGCACCTGGAGACCGTCCTTGAGTAATGAGGGAAGCAGGGCATTGCAGCATGGCCTCCACAACAGCAGTTACCACTTTCCTTTTGAAGATGAGGAGACTGAAGTTCAGATAGATGCAATGACCTGCCTCGTCATCCAGCTATTGTACAGGTAGGGCTGGAGTTTAGTTTCAGCATCGAAGGCTTAAGCCTTGGCTTCATGGAGAAGGGATTTCAGTGTAAAACTCTTCAGTGTGACTGCATGAGTAATTCATTAAGGGAACCCTCTCACTGGGCTCCATGGAGGACAGGCCACTGGAGCTGAGGGTGCCCGGGATGGGAAGGCGCAGGGAAAGCTCCGTGCGCTGTACCCGGGCAGACAGAGTCAGGGTGCAGCGACCCTGTGCCAGGCCTCCTGAGAGCCTGCTCAGATCTGCCGAGGTCCAGGGAGCCTCCTCCCCCTCTGGAAAGGGGAGACTGTGGCTTTAATCCTTCCCGGCACAGAGGCCACAGAGCTGGCTGGTCTGGGCCGTAAGAGAAACTTTCAGGGGTCCAGCCAATGGTCAACCTCCCTGGCCAGCCCCAGGGGCCACCAGCTGCCTCAGGAAGGCCTGGCAGAAGACCTTTGTTTGCTGAGGGATTGACAGACGTGAGGGAAGGAGTGGGCAAGGTGACAGAAGGTGAGAGATACCAAGGCGGAGGCCAAGAGAACAGAGAGGGGGCTGACGCTCTCAGAACCGGCCACCCCACAGAAACAAGCTGAAGGAAGGCAGTCCCTCGGCTGGGCCATCTATGCCCTGTGGAGGATTCCGGAAGTCTCCGAAGAGTGTTATGAATACGTGCGGTAGGGTGGGGGTGGGGCCGTGACAGGATCAGGTGAGCGTGGGAAATGGAAGTTCACCTGCACGTTGGAATTGCTGGGTCCGCAGGCTGGGAGTGACAACGGTTCTTGCTCTTGTTTCTTACAAGTGTCCCTGGCTAGGAGAAGGGAAAGAGCCCTGAGCCACTAAGGGGGAAAGACCCAGAGATGCAAGAGGCAAAGGGACAGGAACCTGATGGCAGCTTGGGAGGCTCTGCCAGGGAGACTCACAAGGATCTACCAACCTCTACCCAGTTGCCCTTTTGCCCTGAGGGCCATGGGCATGTGCCCCAGGGACCCGGTCCTTCTTGCTCTTTTCTGGGAGGCAAGAGTGAGTGGCCACAGCTTCTGTCCAGGAGACTCTGATCAGAAAGGGATTGTTGAATATTTTTTTTTAACTCTGTCACCTTGCCCTTCCCCCATACATTTCCCTTCATGACCTTGTGACTCCTCCATTAGGTCTCCTTTCTTCTTGCTTCAAGAAAAAGCCAAGCGCGAGGGCTGGGGGCCAGGGAGGGAGGCGAGGCGGCAGAGAGGCTGAGCCAATCGCGGGTCTGCAAGGTGCAAAGCAATCAGCGGAGCCGCTGGTGAGCGGGTCACTCAGTAGTGTGCACATCAGGGTGAAATCCTTTCAGCTCTTCGCCAAACCCCTAGTGAAAGACAATCAGGCTCACTGTCACCGAGCTAATTCTGTCTATATAAAAGCAGTAATGAAATTCACGGCAGGATTACCCTCTCCATCCAATGGGCCAGCGTCACGGTGACATATCTCTCTTATTGCCCGAATGTAACACACCATCTAATTTACGTCGTGTAGCGAGCAGGAATGAAATGTTCATAAAGAATTGCTGCATCTCGTCACCTTAACTGCGGCCCGGGGCTCTGAGGCATCTGTCAGGGAGAGGAGCAGGAGGAGGGAGGGCGGGCGGGGCTCAGGGAGCAGCAGCCGGGGGCAGGGGTTCTGGGGGTGGTTGTTTCTCAGTAGGGTGAAGTGGAGGCAGAGGGAGATGGGGGCTGGGGCGGGGTAGGGAGAAGAGTGGGAAAGGGGGCCACGGAGGGCTTTGGGGAGGCAGGGATAAGTAAGGGTAGGATGGAGTGGTCTGTAGGGAGTGATTGGAAGTCTGTGTAAGTCTGGGGAGCCAGAGAGTCTGAGAGAGTGTGTGTGTTTGGGTGAGTTTGGGAGGATAAATGAGTGCCTGGTTCATTGGGGAAATGACCCTCTAGGTGCCTCCCAGATACTGCGGGGCCCCTGGTAGTCTCTCTCATTCTCTGGAAGTGGAAATCCATCCACCTCTGAAGGCTATCAGAACCAAACTCTTGGGTTTGTGAGAAAGAAGACCTTTAATAGAGGTGAGCAAGGAGCAGACAGACACTAGGAGCAAGTTTACAAACCTAGGGGCATCTATGGCTCCTCCGGCTCCTCATCTGCCCTTCAGGACCTGACCATCAGCTAGCCCTTTCACCTCCACTCTAAAGTGTTCTACTCATCCACCCTTTTCTTTCTATCTCTACCACCACAGTCCAAGGCCACTGCCATCTGTTGCCTACCTAACTCCACACCCCACTGACTGGTCTCCCCCTTGCCCTCTTGCCCCCTCAACTCAGCCAGGTAGTGATCATCTCACTACTATCATCCCTCGACTTGAAACCCCGTTATGGTGTCCCCTTGCTCTTAGGACAAAGACGAGAACCCACGTCTCCAACTTCTTTGCCCTACACTCTCAGTCTCACGTTGTGCTCCAGCCATATTGGCCTTTTCCTGTTGCCTGAACGTGCCATGTTCTAACCAGCCACTGAGACTGTGCACAGGTTTCCTCTCCTTGGAAGACGCCTGTTGGCGGGAGCAGCACCAGCCCCGCATGGCTTTAATGCCCACTGTCACTTCTGATGTCAGCTGAAGTGTTGCGGCCTGGAGGAAGCCTCCTGTGACTACCCACACTTCGTTACCTCGCTCTTTGATATGCTTTCCTATCGTCATTTACTTCCTTTACAACACAGACCACATATTGTAAGGAGATGTTTCCTTTTGTGACTATCTGATTACAGCCTGTATTTTCCCACTGGACTCCGAGCTCCATGAGGGCAGGGACCCTTATGTCTCCAACACCTGGTACAGTATTCAGGGACATTGTAGCCACTCGATTAAGTATTTGTGGAATGAAGGAATGAGGGGCCTGCACAACCACTACAGGGCTAGAAACCCTGCTCCTTCCTTCTTCCATTCATTCAGCAAACATCTACTGAGTGCCAGGCACTGTCAGAGGCACTGTGGTCACAATGCTAAACAAGTGAAGACACAGTCCCTGCCCCTGAGGAGCTCACAGTCCAGGCAGGGGGACAGGCAAGCACCAAAAACAACCAGGGTACTAAACATGTCCTGTGCTGCTTTACTCCGGAGACGAGCCACATCCTGGGCCCACTGTCAGAGCCCCTATGAAGAGGGGCTGATCTTCTGGGGCTATACAAAATTCCCCTAGACACAGGTCAGACACCGTTGGGGGGAAAAACTAGCAAAAGAAAGCAACTATATTAAAGAGACATAATTGGATTTCTCTTACTAGTGCTAACAACAACAAGAAGCATTTACTGAGACTCAGCTATGTGCCAAGCACCTCACAACGACTGTGACTCCTATGGATTATTTCCCCTGGTTTATAGATGAGGAAACTGAAGCCAACTGAGTTATACAGCTTACCCCCAAAGGTCGCACACCTGGCACACAGTTAATGCTTAATAAATATTTATTGAGTGAATGAATGAATGAGAAGCTGATAAGTAGTAGAAAGGGCAGGCATTAAACCTAGGCTTTCTGGCTCCAAAGCCCCTGGGCTTTCTATTATTCATTTCAGGTAACTATTTTTGGACTCTCAGGGGCTTCAGTATTAGAGAAATAACCTGAGGTTGGACTCTGGATCTATGCTTCCTTCTGACCCAGACCCTAGTCTGAACATCCATAGCCTTCCTGCAGATACACATGATACCTCAGATACCAGAGAAGATCAGACCTTAATCCCTTTGCGGAAACACCTATAACATGAACCCTTTCCAATCCTGTCCTGTCTTTGTCCAACACCCCAGGCTTAGGTTAGCTTATCAAGAAACCTAGGAAGGGGGAGTTCCCTGGTGGCCTAGTGGTTAAGATTCAGGGCTCCAGGTTCAAGCCCTGGTTGGGGAACTGAGATCCCATAAGCTGCCCAGCGCAGCCAAAAAAAAAAAAAAAAAGTCTAGGAAGGGATCTTTGTGGGAGATAGAACATCATTCTCATGTGTATATAATCAACCACATCTTATACTATGTCTCTTGTGCCTAAGCTATGTGGTCTTTTCTCATTGATTCAGACATATTACTCACCAGATGATCTATATCTATGTGGGACGTTGTGTGTGGACATGTGTTCATGTATGTATATATACACATGTATCAGTAAAGCCATCCTTTCGTTAGCTCTCTCATATCCCAGTGGTATCTATTCTCTGTGTATGGAGACACCTGAGTCTGTACCCTGAAGTTCCCGCCCCCACAGACATCTGGGGATATGTGTCCCTGAAGCTGTCTTTCCCTCTTGCTTCTACCCTCCACTCCTAAAAACTATACATGACCTTCCAGCTATTGCTGGCAGGACACAGAGTGGGATTATGTGCCATGTGCTTCCTCTTATTTTGAAGAAAGTTCTGCTCCCTGGCAGTGGGTAAATTTCTCTTTATCAAAGAGCTAATGCATGGATGTATCATCAAAGAGATAATATATGCCTGGCACACAGTAATCTCCTAATTCATGCTAGCTATTAACATTATTATAGCTCATTTGTCCTCCCTGACCAGAGGGCGTCCCTTCTCCCCACAGCCCTCCTTGGGCTGGAAGTACAAGTAACCATATCCATTCCTGCCAGGGAGCTGTGTGAGGCTTGGTGCACTTACAAGGATCTCCTGGGGTGAGAGGCTCCGGGCCATTGTCATCTATATCTCTCAGTAGGTTAAAAATCTCACACACCCCTGGCAGGCAGGACTCCCTCATATTTTTTTAAAGTTTCCATAAAATAAGTCTCAGGAGTATCTTTAGACATCGCATCCAAAACCTTAAACTTCTAAGACACAGATTATTTCCTAAACCCATCCTCTTGCAGCTGACATCTTTCCTCCTAGACTGGACCTGAGGCCAGACCCACTGGCCAATGCCCACCAGAGAAGAGCAGTTGCAGTCATGACACCTGATAATCCTAACTCCTTTCCTTTGGCCCAGGCGGCCAATCCTTCCAGCTAGTGATCTGTTTGTTTTTTTTTTTAAATGAAAGCTTCTTTCTTTCTTTCTTTCTTTCTTTATTTATTTTTGGCTGTGTTGGGTCTTCATTTCTGTGCAAGGGCTTTCGCTAGTTGCGGCAGGCGGGGGCCACTCTTCATCGCGGTGCGCGGGCCTCTCACTGTCGCGGCCTCTCTTGTTGTGGAGCACAAGCTCTAGACGCGCAGGCTCAGTAGTTGTGGCTCACGGGCCTAGTTGCTCCGCGGCATGTAGGATCTTCCCAGACCAAGGCTCGAACCCGTGTCCCCTGCATTGGCAGGCAGATTCTCAACCACTGCGCCACCAGGGAAGCCCTAGTGATCTGTTTTGTGGCTCTGCCAGGAGCTGACATTCTAAACCAGGCCCGCTTCTTCAGGTGAAGCAAGATATCATTCAAGTTGGATACAGAGCATTCAGTAGCAGAAGCAGGGGAGGGTGGGAATGAGAGAGAGAACAGCTATTGAAAAGAATCAGGATTCTCTGGACAATATCAATCCTTAAATTGGCATCAGGCATTCTTTTCAGGGTCTGTGGAAACCCAGGGGTCTGTACCTAGAGGTGTATTAAGATAAAGATTTGTTTGATTGTTTTTGGACAGGCAAGAGGGGAAAGGAAGATTCTATGGAACAGATAAACTAGAGGAGGTTGGTGATGGATTGAAAATTGGAATTCAACCCTGTCAATGTGTTTATTTGATTTCTACATTTTCCTCCCCCCTTTATTCCCACTCCTCTTCCCCTTCCGCCAGACTGACATAAATGAAACCCTAATGGCTATTTCAACTGCAACCTTTCATATCCAGGGAAGCCTGAGCTTCCCAGCTGCCGGCCAGCTCTGATCCTCTAAACCCAGAGAAACCAGCTGGTCAGAGTTCTCAGGGATGGCAGACCCCAAGTGCAAATTTGGCTTCTGCTACCAACAAACTCTGATCATGGCAGATCACTTAACTTCTCTGGGTATTGGCCTTAATATTAACTTCCTCCTCCCGCCTCCACACACACCACCCCAGGTGAGAGTAAGAAGTATCCTGAATTTCATGAAAAATGATTCTAGAAATTCACCTTTCCATTTCCCAGTATAATCACCAGATCAGAACGTAATCCCCATGAGGATTAGCTTGATCTTGTGTGGGCCAGTCCTCTTCACTGTTGGCCTGGACAGCTGTTTAGTCATCAGCCAGCAGGAGAGAGTGCGAGTGGGTGGGTGCAGCTCAGCCCTGCTGCTGAGTGCATGACCCATTATGATAACAGCAAAGATAATTTTCCAGCTTCCTTGCTTGTCTGACGGCTTTGTGTGTACCTCCAGATACCACATGGTTTAAAACTGTGTCAGCCCAGGGAATTCCCTGGTGGTCCAGTGCTTAGGACTCTGCACTTTCACTGCTGAGGGCCTGGGTTCAATCCCTGGTCAGGGAATCCCACAAGCCACGTGACACAGCCAAAAAATAAAAATAAAACCGTGTCAGCTCAAAGCAACAACCAGCATCCAACCTGCTTAGAGTTCAGTATGATGGCGAAGGGATGTCTAGCATGTAGATAAAACTCAAAGGCCCTCAAAATGGAGACTAATTGATGACTTGAAGAAAAAGGCATAAATTCCTGTTAAGTATGGCTCAACTCCCTTGCTCTCCAGGTCCTCCCAAAGCCAGAAACTTGGTTTTGGTGGTCATTACCTGCTCAGTGTCATTAAATTCTCTGGTAATCTGCAGGGATATGTAATTATGCTATAGTTAGTGATTGTTCACTAAGTAAACCCTTGGTGTAGTTACCATGTAAGTAAACGGTATTTACAGGGTATTTTTTCTGCCTGTAACTCAAAGCCTTACCGAAACGAATTGGAATTGCCTTCTGGAGGCCGTTGTTATAAATTACAGACCCAACATCTGTCCACATCTGCAATGTCTAGACAGCCTGTCTCAGCTACGAGAGAGGGGAGAGATGAACAAGGAAAAGCAAGGGAGACATGAGGAGTGGCAGAGGGAAATCTCAGATTCGCACAATTTTTCTCTGCAGAGGTTTACCCAGGTGATTCCTGTGCTGGCTTCTGAAATGGATCTGAATCTTCAGAAGCCTAACATCAAGCTCTGGAGGGTTCAGGATTTGACCATCACCCCTGAGTGGGTTGGCAATGCAGCCACTTCCTTTGGGCCACATCTCTGACCCGACAGGCTCTCAGGTCACAGTGGGTCCTGGAAGTTACAAACACAGGGACTGATGACGTCCAGGTCAGGAGAGTTGCCTGCTTCTCCAAATTCCCTCCATCCCCTCACCTGCTCCTCCCTGACTCTCACCCCAACCTGGCTTAGCTTTTGGGGGGTGAGGCATTCATTTGCCTGCCTTTCCTGTGGTCCCTCTCCTGCACCCCCATAAGGAGCCTGCCCGTCAGCTGAGTGATTGTATTTTTTTACAGTTCCTAGCACAAACCTTCTCATTTATATGTAAAGCAGCCATTAGTCATAGCTCCGTTCCCACACACTGCCTGATGTACAATCACATTTTGCAGCGGATGAATCTTTCCACACAGCTGCTCTGCTATGAATAATCCGTCTCCGGGCCCATAAATCAGAAAAAAATCATGCACCTCGTTCGCCTGATCCTTACACAAAGTCATATATTTTACATGAGGACGAGCTAAATATTCATAAGTCTTAAAGGCTTTTTCATAGGCACTTGTTGGGGTTGTTTTCTACTATTGGGGGGATACCAAGGTTGTATTCAGGAGAACCAGGGATTTTTGAGAAGAGAGAAGAAGAGGGGAAGGAGAGAGAGAATCTCTGTGTTTGAGTGTGTATGTGTGTGTGTGTGTGTGTGTGAGAGAGAGAGAGAGAGAGAGAGAGAGAGAGATTGAGATTCCAAGCTTATCTCTTAGTCTAGGAGTCATGCGGGACAAAGGATGCTCATGTGAGGTCTTAAAAACATGATATATACTTGTTCACCTGAGCTTCTATCCTGCTCAGAGCCATGAATATTGCCTCCCTGACCTTCAAGTTCATTTCATAACCTTTGCTCTCTGACCTGTGCAGCAATGACTTTGGCCTTTCTCGGTGTAGGGAGGTGCCTGGGAGCCCCACCCTGATTTGATAAAAGCAGAATTCAGGGTGAGGGAGGAGAGACGTGGGAAATGAGCAGATACAAAGAAAACCATTCTGATGCTAACAAAGCCTCTGGACCCACACACAACTTCAGGCCTCCAGAAGCTTCCTGGGGTTTTTGTTTATACCCCATTCTGGTTCCAGAGAACATTTAAGGTGGCTTTCTTCAGCCTCTGCTTTATCTCCATCCCCTTGTCTATTTCCCTCCACTCACCCTCTTAGACCCCCAGGCCCTGATCCCTGCAGTCTGCTCAGAGGGCCCACATGCTCTGCCAGGATTACTCTCCCTGCACAGCCCTTCAAACTCCCCCTCCTTTCTGAAATGCAAATTTTGACCCCTCCAAGAAGCCTCCTTCCACTATACAGAGGAGAAGGAGTTACTTGCCTTGCCATGCAAGACCCGCTTGCTTTCCCTAGCTAAACCACTTATCACACCAACTCGTCTGCTGGCAGGTACTTTTTCATTTTATTCTGGCATTCGCTCAACATTTGTCTGTGTGTTCAGTGACGCTGTCTGTCTGACTCATTAATGCTGTGGTCTGCAATGGAGATGATGATGTGTCCTCACTTCCCTTGGAAGGGTAGAAAATTCTTCATCCTGGATTTCACTGACTAGATGAAGCATATATTGCTATTTCTAGGTAGATTTCTTGGATTTAGCTTTAGATTTGGGAACATATATAAGCTTCTCAGACCCTTTCAGCCTTCAGCGGATGATGATGACTTGTGTTCCAGTAGCTGTCTTCAGATGAAGAACTGTCCCCAAACTGTAGTGGCACCTCTGTGGAGAAAATCACTTCTCTGTTTAATCACTTCCATGCCTCAGATGGGCAAACTGAGGCATAACCTTGGCAAACTACTTTCTCAAGACAAATCAAGAGGAGATGACAGGAAGTTGCAATTGCATGCTAGTTAACTTTTATGATTTTGACTCAGGGCATCAAGTTTTTTCCACCAACCCCCAGGGTGAAAGGCCAGGCATCAAAGCCTTTTCCCATTTCTCCAAGTTCCATGGGTTTACCCTCTCTGCTACCCTTTGCTTCTCTGGCTCTCAACACACTCTTGCTAACGTTCAGAAAGAATTAAGTAAAAAACCTGCCAGAGAGGAGGAAAAAGTCCAAACTATCACAGATGGCCGACTCGCAAATTTAATTTAAAATCATTCTTTATTATCCAAAATATTAAAATTAAAGCTATAATGCCCAAAGGAAAACACAGATTAAAACCCCCTATGTTTCACAGGCTCTTCCTCAGGGGGTCCCCAAAACACTGAGTAAGAATGCTTTGAAAAGAAAGCAGGCATGCAGGAGCAAAGAGCCAGCTGTAGATCATTGAGCCAAACTCTCGGTGACTGACCCAATCAGCTTCCCTTAAAGCCAAACACCAACTGTTTCATATGCAATTAATGATTGCCCTGGCAAATGAAAGTGCATCAAGTCATCACAGGCATCATTGAATGAGAAGACACACAGCAGTCACAGGTAGCTCATCCCTGGCATCTACATAATGATATTACCAGGCTAATCTAGGCTCAGAGATTTAATTCTGCAAAACACTATGCACTAAATATTTATATTCATAAAAGGGCTAAGGGGGGGAAAAAGCCCATGTGCTGCCTCTAGGCTCCCCATTTGTCTAGAATAGGCTGCTGGCTCATTTGCTGGGGTGTATGGTTGGGGTCAAGGGCATCAGTCATGTGTCAGTAGAATTCCAGTGTTTCTGGCCCCAACTTCACCCTTCGAAAAGGCTCATTGCTGGATTGGGTATTTAGAGGTACCCAAGAGAAGGCAAAGCAGAAAAGGAGGCCCCCTCATATATCAGCTGAAAAAGGGGCAGTAGAATGGATGAGAACGTCTGTTCTCCTTTCTCTGGTGCAAAAAAAAAAAAAAGTCCAGAGAAAGATCAGAGACTGTTAGACTCATTCCTTACAAATTTCAAATTTTCAATTGCACATATAGTTCCAATTCTTGGTACTACCACACTTGAACTGTAAAACTGAAGAAGAGAGTCTTTCCAAATAGTCATAAATAGACCAATGCTGATGGAAAGAACAAGTGTTTTCGTTGGCTTTTTGGATTTGTCTCCATTTCCTCTGCTGGAGCCTAATTCTGAACTATGGCCCTTATTCAAATGTTCTTTGCAGTGCGCTCCTGGGCCTGACACCTCCAGCATACAAGGCACAGGACCTAACGTGGCTTGGCCTCAGGGGTTGCCAGGATCATTTCTGGGTCCATCCTGGAGACTCCTCCTCTCCTCTCCCCACTGCCATCTCAAACCCAATTCTTTTTTTTTTTTTAATAGAAATACAGTTGATTTACAATGTTGTGTTAATTACTGCTGTACAGCAAAGTGACTCAGTTATACATATATATGTTCTTTGTTATATTCTTTTCCATTATGGTTTATCACATGTTATTGAATATAGTTCCTGACCTTGTTGTTTAGCCATTCTATATGTACCAGTTTGCATCTGCTAATCCCAAACTCCCAATCCATCCCTCTCCCACCCCTCTCTCCCTTGGCAACCACCAGTCTATTCTCAATGTCCGTGATTCTGTTTCTGTTTCATAGATAGGTTCATTTCTGTCATGTTTTAGATTCCACATATAAGTGATATCATATGGTATTTGTCTTTTTCTGACTTACTTCACTAATTATGATAATCTCTAGTTGCATCCATGTTGCTGCACATGGCACTATTTTGTTCTTTTTTATGGCTGAGTAGTATTCCATGGTATATATGTACCACATCTTCTTTATCCATTCATCTGTCGATGGACATTTAGGTTGTTTCCATGTCTTGGCTCTTGTGAATAGTGCTGCTATGAACATAGGGATGCATGTATCTTTTTGAATTATAGTTTTGTCTGGATGTATGCCCAGGATTGGGATTGCTGGATCATATGGTAATTTTATTTTTAGTTTTCTGAGGAAACTCCATAGTGTTTTCCACAGTGGCTTCCTCAACTTACATTCCCACCAAGAGTGTAGGACGGTTCCCTTTTCTCCACACCCTCTTTAGCACTTGTTATTTGTAGACTTTTTAATGATGGCCATTCTGACTGGTGTGAGGTGGTACTTCATTGTAGTATTGATGTGCATTTCTCTAATAATTAGCAACGTTGAGCATCTTTTCATGTGCCTATTGGCCATCTATATTTCTTCTTTGGAAAAATGTCTCTTTAGGTCTTCTGCCTATTTTTCGATTGTGTTGTTTGCTTTTTTGTTGTTGAGTTCAAACCCAGTTCTTTTAATCCAGCCCCCTCTGCCCTTCTCTCTCCTTGGCAGAAAATGCAGATGATGGAGCCTGTCGGTTCCCTGTGCACACCATAACTTGGAGCCTTCAGCAACTTTTCCAGTGTTCTGCATATTATAATCGAGATGAGATCAGCTAATAAAAATTACTTTGGTTACAATCCAAAAAGATTAACCAGCCTTAAGGGTTTCATGGCTATGCATTACACTTTTCAATTTTCCTACAATTAAGCTAACGACAAATAATATTGACAAATAAACTGCCAGATCTGCTAGCTGAAGCCCTGCCATGGCAAAAGTGTGTTGTTCTGCTGCTGAGTGATTGTCTAGCCATTGCCTGCTCGTAAGGTCCAGCCTGTGAGTTCTAACACGCTGGGGCACTGGCACTCTGGCTGCCTGGGTGAAGGGGCTATGAGGAATGGTTGTTGGCTTTGCTTTTAAAAAATAATTTTAAAAAAGATGATAATCCTGACTCTTGCCTTCCTGCCACCTCTGAAGAATATTCCTGGTTTCCACTGATTTATCGACCTCCTGCTAGAGAAAATCCAAGGTGAGGAGACCTATATTTTCGTGAGGCACAACTACAACTCATTAACTAATTTGGAGTCACAAATCCAGGGCCCAATATAAACTAGACCTAGCACTAATAAAATCTGGGAATGGGCCCAAGTGTCTCAGTGAAAAACCCCTCCCACACAGATGCTGCTAGAGGTCTATGGAGGGCAGACTTCACCCTGCCTGGCTGCCCTGGCGTTGGGAAGAATAGAAGGCTGCAAGATGTTTTGGATCCTGTCTACAAAGCTAAGGTCCAATTACTTCTCCAGATATTTCTATTACGCAGTGTTGGAGAAGAAGACAGCAGGAGAAAGGGCTAGGAGAGGAGAACTACAAAGGGAATAAAGATCATTGTTACCATTTAATGAGAGTTTACCATGTGCCAAGCACTGTGGTAAGTGCTTTCACTCAGTAATTTACTTAATCCTCATAACAATCTTATGAAGTAGACCTGCATTTTACAGCTAAAGAAACCAAGGCTTGGAGAAGTTAAATAGCAGTTCCAAGAATTGAACGCAGGTTTTGGTTGCAGAGCCTGTGCTCTTTACCACAAAACCAATGAAAACTGCCAAATGATTATAAGTATAGAAAGTATCTTTCTATAACAGAATCTAAATTCTGATCTAGGGATTTCCCTGGTGGTCCAGTGGTTAGGATTCTGTGCTTCCACTGCAGGGGGCATGGATTTGTCCCCTGGTTGAGGAACTAAGATCCCACATGCCACGCAGTGTGGCCAAAAAATAAAAAATAAAATAAAATAAAATGTAAAATAAATAAATAAATAAATAAATTCTGATCTAGGTTAGAAACATGACATCTAGCCTCAGTCATGCTCACTTTGATACAATGTTTGATCTTCATCAAAATCAAGAAATATCTGACAAGAACCCAGGCTCCTGGGCCAAATGGGAGAGTAAGAGAGTGTTGTTTCTCCAATTATGAGAAAGAGAGGACAGTCTTTAAATCATTGGAGAAGGTTGTTAAAAATGCAGATTCATGGGCCCCACGCAATCTTCTTGATCAGAGTCTCTGAGTAGGAGGCTCCTGAGTCTACTGTTTAACAAGCTCTCCAGATGACTGTGCATCCCCAAAAGGAAAACTGAAACCATGCACCTCAGATTGGGACTTGGACCCACGTGCTGGGACTAGAACCCAGCCAAAACCCACAGTCTTCCAACTGAGATCACACACCTGGTTTCAGGACTTAATGAAGCTCAGGTTCCTGATGTCTCATTGCAGAAAGAATTCACTGAGAGACAAAGTGATAGGCAAGAAGTGGATTTATTTAGAGAGAAACATGCTCCACTGAGTGTGGGCCATCTCAGAAGGTGAGAAAGGCACCAGGGTATGGGGTTGTCAGTTTTTATAGGAGTGGGTAATTTCATAGGCTAATGAGTGGGAGGAGTATTCCAGCTATTTCAGGAAGGGGTGGGGATTTCCAGGAATTGGGCCACTTCCCACTTTTTGATCCTTATGGTCGGTCTTGGAACTGTCATGGCACCTGTGGGTGTATCATTTAGCTTGCTGATGTGAGCGTATACCGAGGCTCAAAGTCCAGTGGAAGTCGACTTGTCCACCATGTTGGACCCATTTGGTTCTAATCAGTTTATGTCATGTACTCGGCTATGTCATTCTTTCAAAGGTTGTGCCCTGCCCCCTTCCCTCCTGTTTCAAAACCATTGACATGAACTATGAACACTGCCCTCAAATAGTTTCTAATCAAACCCAAGTCCCCTGCCCTGGCATCCAGGCCACTAATCTGACCCTAGGCAGCCCTCACCTCCTTCACTCTCCCCCTCCCTTAAGTCTTTCATACGTGTCAACTGCATTTCTTCCTCCTGTCTGTCTTTGTTCTGTTTCACGCTGGTCCCCTCACCTGTGCTCGCCCCTCAATCTGTGTTTGGGTTTTATACACCCTGGCCTGCTATGACCTCTTTCTCTCCTCTCTACCTTTTTAAAATGTAATTTTTATTTAAGTATAACATACATACAGAAAAGTACACAGGTTAATAAGGTTACAGGTCAATGAATTTTTTCAAAGTGTATATACCCGTGTAGCCAGCATGAAGTCTCTCCCTTTTTTTTAAATACAAATTTGACTCTAAATAGCACTGAAGAGTAATTTAAGTCTTTAGTCTCTTAAAGCGGCAGCAAGAAAGGGAAATTCCACCGTACATCACTCCTTAAAGACCTCTCCTTATAGAAGCTTCTCCCCACCGAAATCTCTCTCCCTTCTTCCCTTCCTTTCTTTCCTTTCACACGTATTTATTAGGCACCTACCATATTATGTGCTGGGTTGATAATGATGAACAAGATATACCTGGGTCCTGCTTTCATGACACTTACAGTCTCGTGAGGGAAACAAATGAAACACAGAAAGGAAACAATAATTATAAATAGTGACAGTTGCTCTGAAGGGATTAACTGGGCGCTCTGATGCCTGGAGGGTGAGGAGGTGAGGCAGCTTAGGGGAGAGTCTGAATAGCAAGGGCAAAGGCCCTGAGGTGGGTGGGACACACCTTGGCTCAAAGAAGGAATTCTTTCCTTTCTCCTCTGACTTTGGTGGCCTCTCTTCAGCCCTCTCCTCCCATCTTCACAACCTCTTCTTTTCCACCAGAAGCTTTCTACCTTGTCTGCCTCTTTTTATAGGAACGATTCACCATTTTCTCTCTTACAGCATAATAAAGGTTCATCAACACAAACCCTGACTGTTTAGTGAGTTAGGGAAGGGGGAAGAATGTGAACTTGCACTTTTTTTTTTTTTTTTTTGGTTGCATTGGGTCTTCGTTGCTGCATGCGGGCTTTCTCCAGTTGCAGCAAGTGGGGGCTACTCTTTGTTGCGGTGTGCGAGCTTCTCATTGTGGTGGCTTCTCTTGTTGTGGAACATGGGCTCTAGGCAAACAGGCTTCAGTAGTTGCAGCACACAGCCTCAGTAGTTGCGGCACACGGGCCCTAGAGCTCACGGGCTTAGTTGCTCCGCGGCATGGGGGATCTTCCCGGACCAGGGATCCAAACCGTGTCCCTCCATTGGCAGGCGGATTCTTAACCACTGTGCCACCAGGGAAGTCCCCGAACTTGCACTTTAATTTCTTTGTTTCTTCCTTTGTTTCTTTCCCCGCTTCCTTCCTTCCTTCTGAAACCGTGCACCTCAGATTGGGACTTGAACCCACATGCCAGGACTTGAACCCAGCCAAAACTCAGATTGGGACTTGAACCCATGCGGCTGGGACTCGAACCTGGCCAAAACCCACAGTCTTCCAACTGAGATCACACACCTGGTTTCAGGACTTAGTGAAGCTCAGGTTCTTGACGTCTCATTGCAGAAAGAATTCAGTGAGAGACAAAGTGATAGGTAAGAAGTGGATTTATTTAGAGAGAAACATGCTCCACTGAGTGTGGGCCATCTCAGAAGGTGAGAAAGGCACCAGGGTATGGGGTTGTCAGTTTTTATAGGAGTGGGTAATTTCATAGGCTAATGAGTGGGAGGAGTATTCCAGCTATTTCAGGAAGGGGTGGGGATTTCCAGGAATTGGGCCACTTCCCACTTTTTGATCCTTATGGTCGGTCTTGGAACTGTCATGGCACCTGTGGGTGTATCATTTAGCTTGCTGATGTGAGCGTATACCGAGGCTCAAAGTCCAGTGGAAGTCGACTTGTCCACCATGTTGGATCCATTTGGTTCTAATCAGTTTATGTCATGTCCTCGGGCTATGTCATTCTTTCAAAGGTTGTGCCCTGCCTCCTTCCCTCCTGTTTCACTTCCTCCCTCCCTCCCTCCTTTCTTTCTTTCTTCCTTCCTTCCTTCCTTTCTTTCTTTCTTTCTTTCTCCCTTCCTTCCTTCCTCCCTCCCTCCCTCCCCCCCTCTTTCTTTCTCTCTTTCTCCCTTTCTTCCTTTTTTTTTTTTTCCCCCAGAAATGTTTGAACAGGATTTATCTACCTACTCATTGGAATCAACACTCAGTCTGTCCTCAATGGAGTTGTCCCTGATCTAAGTCTACAGGAAGCCTCTGAGTTGCCTCCTTTTTCTGGTTTCTCACAGTTATCACTGAGACTCACAGAGGAATTCTGTTCAGGAACTCAGAGGTGTAGAATCAAGAGGTCTCATCAGTGGATTTAGCAGCTACATTGCTTTGTTCCCGAGCTAACACTGTCACCACCTGGCATTAAAGGGAGGGGACAGCACAGTCTGTGCCCGAAAGGGTTTGGCTGTGAGCCATTCAGATTCTCACCTACCAACAATGACTTGATAGTGTTACAAGCACAAACAGACCTGAGCATTCAAGTGTGGCCCTCTGTCATCTGGCTTTCTTCCCCCCCGCCCCGACATCAGTGTGGGCCCTTCGTGCCCTCTGACCCTAGAGGGAGGCAGAGCAAGTCCTTCTACTAGTCTCTTCTCTCCCTTTCCACCTCCACCGCACAGCCCATCCTCAGATCCTGTTTCTATTCTGTCTGCCATGGTCTGGCCTCTTCGCTGAAGAACTGCCTCAGTCAGACTCCCTGACAGGTGACTGAAGTAGGGAGAATGTTGGGAGGTGAGCCCTCGTAACAAAATAATTAGATCTTTCAAAAGCCCAGCTTTACAACCCTTTGCACTTTTCCAGTATTATGTGATATAGCATCTCATTCTGTTAAATTCCGTGTTCTAGAGAAGGTGAATTAAAACCAATTTAAAAAAACAAACAAACTACTCTTCCATACTGAAATTCAAGTTAAGGCCTCAAAGCCAAATCTTGGTATATGAATCTTTTTATGTCCTCTCTCTGTCCCAGTCCTTGACAAAATTCTGTCCAGTCCTTATCATCATCATCACCACCATCTAACATTTACTGAGTCCCTACCACGAGCTAGGGCCTGGGCAAAGTGCCTTATGTGCATCTTTTCATCCTGGTCCAGCTAAACCTGGACTGCTAAGCCTGACCCAGGACAGTGGTTCTGCGGGTCAATCTCCAGGGCTGTGCTATGAATGAGGCAGACCCTCAGGCCAGCACTGGAACCAGCAGGGAGAACCCAGGGACTGGGGATAAAGTTTAGATACGTTGCTCTCTGACAGTTGGGACATGGTTGGGACAATTCTCTGACAGAGACTAGAGAGTAGAATTTGGTCGTGTGTCCATTTAATAACTAGGAGAATGATACTAGCTTAGGATAGGGGAAGTCTGAGCTCAAGGAAGCCTTTTTTTTTTTTTTTTTTTTTTCTGGTCTTGAAATTTTTTGCGTGTTTATTTTTTATTTATTTTTATTTTTTGGCTGCGCTACGCATCATGCACAATCTCAGTTCCCCAACCAGGGATCGAACTCTTGCCCCCTGCAGTGGAAGAGTGGAGTCTTAACCACTGGAGCGCCAGGGATGTCCCCTTATTGAAGTATAATTGATTTACAATGTCGTGTTAGTTTCAGGTGTAGAGCACAGTGATTCAGTTTTATATATATATATATATATATATATATATATATATATATATATACACACACACATGTATGTATACACACACACATGTATGTATACACACACACATATATAAAACATATATATATATATGTATATATATATTCTTTTTTCAGATTATTTTACCTTATAGGTTATTACAAAATATTGAGTATGGTTCCCTGTGCTATGAGGTAGGTTCAGGAAAGCTTTGCGATCAGAAGTCAGTAAGGAGCCTTATGACCTTATATATTGCAAGCTACCCACATATTCATAGCTGAAATGATATGAGATTTGTATCAATATAATCCAAAGGATGGGGGAAAGAAGTTGGTGGGGGTACAAATGAAATATAAGTGGCCATAAGTCAATATTTTTGAAGCTGAGTAATTGTTGCAGGAGAAGGGGGAGCAAGAGAATGGTCATGTCCCAGGTCTCGGACTAGTTCCTGGGATGGGCCACTAAGTGAGAGTCTTGGCATTGTGCAGGGAAGAGCTCAAGAGTGAGCCATAGTAAAGTGAAAGTGAGTTTATTCAGAGACCACATTCCATAGGCAGAATGTGGTCCATCTCAGAAGGTGAGAGCAGGGACTTCCCTGGTGTCCCAGTGGTTAAGACTCTGTGCTTCCACTGCAGGGGGTGTGGGTTCCCCCAAGCCACACAGAGCAGCCAAAAAAATAAAAAAGGTGAGAGCACCCCTGGGGTATGGGGTTGTTAGTTTTTATGGGCTGGGTAGTTTCATATGCTAACAAGTGGGAGGATTATTCCAACTATTTTGGAGAAGGGTTGGGGATTTCCAGGAATTGGGCCACCGCCCACTTTTGGGCCTTTTATGGTTAGCCTCGGAACTGCCATGGTGCCTGTAGGTGTGTCATTTAGCATGCTGATATATTACAATGAGCATAAAACGAGGCTCAAGATCTACTGGAAGTCTAATCTTCCAACATCATGGGCCCAATTGGTTCTAACCAGTTTTTGTAGTATCCTGTTTTTCTTAATGGCTGTGTCATTCTTTTAATGGTGGTTCCCTGTCCCCTTCCCTCCTGTCTCCTAATGAGTAGAAGGAAGTTCACTATATTCTTCTCTTTCTATGTGTTTGAAAGTTTACATAATTGAAAGTTACACGCGCACGCACACACACACACACACCCTCTTTCTTTGTGCGCATGTTTACTTCCAGGTGTTTTCTTTTCCTCCCTCCTTCCCTTCCTTTCTTCTCTTCTCTTCTCTTCTCTTTCTCTCTTTCTTCCTTTTCTTATTTTTAGTTGTTTTGTTATCATTTCTCAAGTAAGGTGCCTTTATTTATTTTTTAAATGGCAGCCTGTTTTGGCTGTGGTAAGGGCAAACCAAGTCAAATGGGGCCACTGAGGAAACGGTTCCTAGGACCCTAGGGGCAGTAGTGGTAGAAGGGACAATCATGGGACAACCCCAATAAGACAAATATTCTGGGATAGGGAACCCAGACCTCTGTGAAATAGGAGAGAAGGGGGAAGGGCACAAACTTTAATAGAATGACATAGCCCAAGGACATGACATAAGCTGATTAGAACCAAATAGGTCCAAGATGGTGGACGAGTCGACTTCCACTAGACCTTAAACCTCAGTATATGCCATTGTAACACATCAGCAAGCTAAATGACACACCCACCAGCACCATGACAGTTCTGAGGCTGACCATCAAAGATTAAAAAGTGGGCGGTGGCCCAATTCCTGGAAATCTCTGCCCCTTCCCCAAAATAGCTAGAATACTCCTACCCGCCTCTATAAAAACTGACAACCCCGTACCCTGGTGCCCTTCTCACCTTCTGAGATGGCCTACACTCTGTGGAGTGTGTTTCTCTCTAAATAAATCTGCCTCTTACCAATCACTTTGTCCCTCACTGAATTCTTTCTGCGATGAGACATCAAGAACCTGAGCTTCATTAAGTCCTGAAACCAGGTGTGTGATCTCAGTTAAAAGACTGTGGGTTTTGGCCGGGTTTGAGTCCTGCCCGCATGGGTTCAAGTCCCAGTCTGAGGAACATAGTTTCATTTGTATAGCTGTCCTGGCTCCCTCCTCTACACTGCTAACCCTCAGAATTGTTCCCCTCAAAAATTGTCTCTTGGGACTTCCCTCACGGTGCAGTGGTTAAGAATCCACCTGCCAATGCAAGGGACATGGGTTTGAGCCCTGGTCCGGGAAAATCCCACATGCTGCGGAGCAACTAAGCCCGTGCGCCACAACTACTGAGCCCGTACTCTAGAGCCCGTGAGCCACAAATACTGAAGCCCACGCACCTAGAGCCTGTGCTCTGCACCAAGAGAAGCCACCGCAATGAGAAGCCCACGCACCGCAATGAAGAGTAGCCCCCACTCGCCACAACTAGAGAAGGCCCGTGTGCAGCAACGAAGACCCAACGCAGCCAAAAAATAAATAAATAATTTATTTTTTAAAAAAGTTGTCTCTCGCTATATGGAGGAGATTGCATTTGATTTAAGGGGTAATTCTTCGACATCAAAGTTCTGACTCTACCTCCCCCCCAGCCATCCCCCAGTCTGCTCCCAGACCTCTCTTGGGCTGACAGCCTGGCTGTCTGGATTACTCTCTGTTTATCTACTGACTAATGTGCCTCATATGGAAGCTTCTTCCAGCTGCAAGGCCCCCTGGATTTCCCCCTCCCTGAATGACCTGCCCTGCCCTGCAGGGCTGTCCACATTCCAGATCTCATCTACCCACACACCCCCAAGCTGGTTCCATGCTGAAGTCTTCTATTTGCCTTTCCAGGGACACTTTCCATCCTTCCCACCCTAGCTGGACCTTGAGAAATAACCTACATGGACTACATCTTGCCCTCTGGCTCTGTTTATTTGGCCAACAGGAGATAATGAGATTAGAGGGCAGGGGTGGGGGTGGGGGTGGTGGGGGGATGAACTGGGAGATTGGGATTGACTGTATACACTAATATGTATAAAATAGATAACTAATAAGAACCTGCTGTATAACATATATATATATATATATATATATACATATATATATATATATATATATACATATATATATAAAATTAAATTTAAAAAAAAAAGATTAGAGGGCAGGAGGAGAGTGATGTTTGGCTATGAATCTTTCCAGATCCCTCCCTGTTGAGTTAATGGGGAAGGGCTGCATCCCCTTTTGAAGGCCAATGCTATTGTCAAGTGGCCCTCAACCCACAGCTACCTCAGGGTCTTGGTAACCACCCTTTCCCCTCAACCCTTCAGGCTAGGAGTGGTATGGTTCCTCCTGTTGCCAGCCCAGGGGTATGAACTATCTTTTGTTGGTCTCCCTGCGACACCTTTGCAAATAGGCCTTTAATTAAACCCTATTCAAATTAATCTAGTTTGCATGTGCCAGGACCCCGAATGATACAGGCCATACTGTTGCCAAGAGAGCCCTGAAGTTAGTATATATTTTATGTTTTGTTTCCCTTACAAATAGAAAGCTTCCTGAAGGCAGGTCCTCTCTCTTGAGATTCTTTTTTTTTTCTTTAATATTTTATTTTTGGCTGCGTTGGGTCTTCGTTGCTCCGCGTGGGCTTTCTCTAATTGTGGCGAGTGGGGGCTACTCTTCATTGCAGTGCACGGCTTCTCATTGCGGTGGCTTCTTTTGTGGAGCACGGGCTCTAGGGCGCTTGGGCTTCAGTAGTTGCAGCACGTGGGCTCAGTAGTTGTGGCACACGGGCCCTAGAGCATGCGGGCTCAGTAGTTGCGGCACGTGGGCTCTAGGGCATGCAGGCTTCAATAGTTGTGGCGCACAGGCTTAGTTGCTCCACGGCATGTGGGATCTTACCGGACTAGGGATTGAACCCATGTCCCCTGCATTGGCAGGCAGCTTCTTAACCACTGCACCACCAGAGAAGTCCCGATACTATTGTTAATAAATGCATTTAGGCTCTGGGGTTAGACTACCTGCAGGAGAATCTGTATTAGTTATCTATTGCCACATGACAAATAACCCTCCAACTTAACAGCTTAAAATAACAACAAACATTTATTATCTCATATGGGTCAGGAATTCAGGAACAGTTTAGCTGAGTGTTCTACCCAGTGTCTCATGAGGTTGTGTTCAAGATGTTGGCTGGGTTTGTAGTCACCTGAAAGCTTAACTGTGGCTGTTGGATCTGCTCCAAGATGCTTCACTCATGTTATTGGCTATTTGGTGCTGACTATTGGCAGAAGGCTTCAGTTCCTTGCTCTGCGGACCTCTCCACAGGGCTGCTTGGGGTTCCTCATAACTAAGTGCCTTGTTTCCCCCAGAGCAAGTACTCCAAGTTAGTAAGGCAGAAACCACAATATTTTTTATAACCTAGCCTTGGGAGTCATCCTCCATCATTTCTGCAGTATCTCATTGGTTAAACAAATCAGCCCTATTCAGTATAGGAGGGATGTGAATACCAGGAGGCAAGAATTATTGGGTGTCATCTTGGAGGTAGACACCACCACATCTTTGTTCTTCTTACTGCATTGTATCAGGGGCACACAATTTCAATTTGCCCCATTCCTGATGATGTTGACCTTGCTTTGTTTTTTGGCCGCTCTGCGTGGCATGCAGGATCTTAGTTCCCCAACCAGGGACCAAACCCGTGCCCCTTGCAGTGAAAGTGTGGAGTCCCAACCACTGGACCGCCAGGGAATTCCTGATGTTGTTCACCTTGATCGCTTGCTTAAAGTTATATCTGCCAGGCTTCCCCACTGTGAAGTTACTCTTTTCTTTTTCGAATCATTAAGTATTTTGAGAGACGTATCTCTATTATTCTTTGAATACTTCCTTGTGTTCTGGCACAAAATGTTCTAGACTCATCTTGTATTTTCCTTGTCCTAGCTCTGGAATCAGCTATGTCCCTAAGGAACACTGATTCCTTTTAGTGGAGAATGGTACTTAGAAGCTAAGACCTGGACACTAAGTGTACTTATTGTCACTGGGTATTGCTGCTCCAAGACCCTCACAGTGGGCAGAGCTAGAGAATGTATGTATGTAACCAATCTCCCATTGCTGCTGCTAGCTTCTTCCTCCACATGGATGCCCTTACCACACCAGTTGGGCTCCAACACCCCATGCCAGATCACCTCTCAGCATGGACACCAACTTTGTTCTGCCCTATGTAATAGTTTTAAGACTAAATTATTCAGGAAGGAGAAGGTCCAAACTGAGCCCATCTTGATTGTATATGCAAATTATATGAAATTTAGAGCTATTAATTGTTAACATTTATTGAGTACTTACTATGTGCCAGGTAATGGTCTAAGAATTTTCCATGAACCTTCACACCAGCCCAAAGAGATAGGAACTATTATGGTCCCCGTTTTGCTGATGAGGCATAAAGAGGTTAAGTAACTTGCCCAAGGTCACACAGTTACAGTGAGATATAGCAGAACTGTTTTATTGGACATTTAGAACATATCCTTCAAAAGGAGGAGGTATCCTGTGTCCTCCACAGCATTTTCCTGCTGTAGGCCCGGAACACAGATATTGCTAAATGTCCTCTGGGGACAGACTGTCCCCAGCTGAGAAGCACTGGTCTAGAACAACATTAATCGAACCTAAGGAAAGCTACTTCTTGATTGTTTGTGCTAATGAATGAAAGAAAGGGGATAAACATAATCCAGAAGGGCAGAAAATGCAAAACTCTCATTTCTTTGTGCAGCAGAGATTGCTGGTTGCCTATTCCAACACCCATTAGAAGTGCATTTCTTCAACCTTTCTCCTCCAGCTCTATACCCCACCTGCCTTTGCACCCATACTCTCTCCCTCCATTTCTGTCACTGGAGGCTAATCCTTCCATTTGGATTTCATTCTGTTTTTTCTCAGGACCTGACTCCATCATTATGCCCTCCTCTTTCTTTTATCTTCAACCTTTCTCTCTTTAATGGATCCTTTCTATCACCATTTAAATATGCTCAAGTCTCTCACTTCTTTTTATTCCCCAAGTTTTAATTTTGGAAATTTTCTTTAATTAATTAATTAATTTATTTTTAGATTTTTTATTTTTAATTCTTTTTGGTTGCATGGCGCAGTTTGCAGGATCTTAGTTCCCTGACCAGGGATTGAACCGGGGCCGTCTGCAGTGAAAGTGCAGAATCCCAACCACTGGACCGCCAGGGAATTCCCCATATTTAGTATTTTATTTTATTTTATTTTATTATTATTGGCTGTGTTGGGTCTTCGTTGCTGCATGCGGGCTTTCTCTAGTTGCAGTGAGCTGGGGCTCCTCTTTGTTGCAGTGTGTGGGCTTCTCATTGCGGTGGTTTCTCTTGTGGAGCATGGGCTCTAGGTGCGCAGACTTCAGTAGTTGTGGCACGTGGGCTTTAGTAGTTGTGGCTCGTGGGCTCTAGAGCGCAGGCTCAGTAGTTGTGGCGCACGGGCTTAGGTGCTCTGCGGCATGTGGGATCTTCCTGGACCAGGGCTCAAACCCGTGTCCCCTGCATTGGCAGGCGGATTCTTAACCACTGTGCCACCAGGGAAGTCCCCAGAGTAGAATTTTAGAGTTTAAAAGATCTTAACCTCCCACCCAAACTGAACCCTCCTAGACAATCCTGCCTCTATGTTTTCAGACAATATGGTCATCCTGCCTCTATGTTTCCTTTGTCAGGACAGCTCTGATTACTAGAAAGCTCTGAGTCTGAGTCCTATGTTATTACAGTGTGGTTCAGGGAAAATAGCACAGGCCTTGGAGTCAAGCAGATTTGGGTTACAATCCTGATGATGTAATTTGCTGTATGACTTGAGCAAGTTATCTCCTCTCAGTCTCACTTACTTCATCTGTAAATTAGGGATAATAGTACTTGTTTTTACAAAGTTACTCTATATTAGAGATTATGACTGTAAAATACCTAGCGTAGTACCTGGCATAAAGAGCTAATAAAGTGACAGCTGTTATCATCATCATCATAATTATTATCCCACCCAGTGGTCCTAGTTTGCCCTATAGAGCTATATACATATGCATTTCAATACTTTCAAATACTTGAATTTAGTTGCCATGTTATTCCTAAGCGCTCTTTTTTCAGAGTAAGCATCCATCAATATTTTTTCTTTCAGTTATCTTGTCCTTGGCTACGCTCCTGCATATGATGTTTATAGAACATGGTGCCCATAACTGAATAAAGTAGTCGAGGTGTGAGGACTTCCCTGGTGGTGCAGTGGTTAAGAATCCGCCTGCCAATGCAGGGGACACGGGTTTGAGCCCTGGTGCAGGAAGATCCCACATGCCTCGGAGCAACTAAGCCCGTGCGCCACAACTACTGAGCCTGTGCTCTAGAGCCCACGAGCCACAACTACTGAGCTCACGTGCCACAACTACTGAACCTGTGTGCCTAGGGCCCATGCTCTGCAACAAGAGAAACCACCACAATGAGAAGCCTGTGCGCTGCAACAGAGTAGACCCTGCTCGCTGCAACTAGAGAAAGCCTGCACGCAGCAATGAAGACCCGACGCAGCCAAAAATAAATTTATATAAAAAAATTAAATTAAACAAAACAAAACAAAAAACCCACAAAGTACTCCAGGTATGGTCTTAGTGCTTTAAAACAGAGTAAAACCATAAAACTCTATTCCCCAGACACTAGTCTCTTCAAGCTGCCTAGGATTGCTTTAGCTTTTTTGGCAACCTTGTCACATACTGCCTTAGTCCTATGAGAAGTTGCAGGTAGTTTTCATATGAATGAGTTTTGAGTGTTCATTTTGCAGTAGTGTAAAACTTTTTTTTTTAATTCAAGAGTAAAACTTTTTATTAACTTAAAGTCTATTACATATTAGGTATTGTGCTGAATTCTGAGGACGTAGGGGTGAGTAGGACAAAGTATCAACATACTAGAAATGTAAGCTCCACAAGACTGGGTCTATTGCGTTCACTACTGAATCCCCCCCATCTCTTGGCACGATGTCTGCACACGGTTATATGCTGTTTGTTGAATGAAAGAATGAATACAATAGTTTACAATGGAAAATTTCCTTATAACCGAAAAGGTATTTCCCTAATTCACTTATTTTATAAACTCAGATATTTTGTACAGCGTATCACTTTTAGCCCAACCCTAGTGTTTTTTCCACTTAGGTTAAACCCAATTTCCAAAATAAATTCGTACTGTCCCTTTTAAGGCCAAACTAAATACTTACATGCTTTATTTGCTGGATGGGCATTATATTCCACCATTAAAGGCCTTTTGCAAGTACCCATTTAACCCTTAATGCAGGGCTTACATCTCAGGGTTAGCAGTAGCGGCCATGGTTTCTGAGTGGTAAACACCCGAGAATTTCCTGAGCCGAGTTCTATTCGGCCCTGATTTACTGTGGATTAGAATAAGGTGACAGGCAGAAATGTGGGGCGATGACTTAGGAGGACCTTGAAATTCTGCATTAGTCTATGAGGTGCTGCCAGGTGCCCATAGGCCAAACGCCTCTGGGTTGAAATCCGTCCCGCAGACGCCAGACATATGAATTTTGGGGGCGTCCAGTTCTCTACAACCACAGTTAGGGAGGCCCTAGGACCTCTGTCCTCTCACAGTTTTTTCCAGTATTTGGGCTACAGGTGAGGCACTGGTCGCCATCTTGATATCAATTGCCAGGAAGCCGCCACTGGCGTCGCTCGGTAACCACGGAGACACCGATGCCCCTCCCGTTTCCCAGCCCTAGAAGCTGTAAACTACGATTCCCATACGCTGATTCTCTACTTGACTGCCCGTTGTCTAGATTCGGTTTGTCAGCCACCGCGACCCTACCGCAGTGAACCGCGGGAGTTGCAGTTCGCGGTGTGGCCTCATTTTTTGCGGCGGGAAGCCCCAGAACTACAAATCCCTTGAGCCAGCGGGCTCACGCACGCTCACGGAACAGCTGGTCCTCCCTGGCCCCCCTGCGGGTGCCTGAGAGGTAAGAGGGCGGGGAGAAGGAAGAGGAGGCGGGATCCGGGCGCTGCGTTGGTTGCGGCCTGGCACCAAGGGGGCGGCCCCGGCGGAGTGCGGACCCGGTGGCCGTTGGCGATTATGGACCCGGCTGAGGCGGTGCTGCAGGAAAAAGCGCTCAAGTTTATGGTGAGGAGAATGTGCAGGCCGGGGAACGGTGGAGGCGGTGGCGTTGGCGGCGTCGCTCAGGCTCGGGTCTGGGCCGCCATCCCGCTGGAGGAGGGGGCAGCGGGACCCTGGGCCGAGGCCGGGGCCGGGGGCGGGGGCGGCTGAAGGGACGGGACGGGAGTTCCTGGGAGGTAGGAGGGGTTGCGGAGAGGACCCGGGGGTGGGGGCAGCAGCTCCGCCATCTTGTGGATGAGAGGCCAAGTGACAGCGGGAGCTTAATCGGGGAGGGGGCTCTGGGCGGCGCGCAGGGCCCTGGAGGGAAAGGGGCGTAGGGACAGTTACTGAAGAGCGGAGGAAGCTAGGAGGAGAGACGCCGTGAGGCCGCTGGCAGGGCCTTCCTTGTGTGAGGGTTACGGGTGAGGCCCGGGAGAAGAGGTGCATTCAGGAGTGGGGAAGGGGAGCGCGGGATAGTGGGAGGAAAGATATTGGGAGTGGGAGGTGGGTGGGAAACGGGCAGCGCTGGATGCAGCTGGATCTAAGGTTAGAGGAGAGAAAGACAGGGCTGGTGGGAGACAGATTTGTAGAGTTAGGTGGGAGAGATAGCCTTTGCCTTCAGGGTACAATCCCAGCTTGGCCAAACTAATGTTGACAAACTCTGGAAAGGACTAGGCCTTACTTAGGAAGAAAAGGACTGGGGATGGGGATCTAGCGCTATGATGACAGTCTCTGGGAAAGGAAGGGGGTTGACTAGGAACCAGAATTACAAGTATCAGGAAAGGGGGTACATCCTCTAGTTTGAAAGGAGAAGACAGGAGAGGTTCATTGGTTAGGGAAACCTAGGTACAGGAGATTAGGGGCAAAATTAATAACTAATAGGGTAAAACAAAACTTAGTGCTAAATTGTAGAGATAGTAAAATGAGGGGACCGGGTGCTGTACTACTTTCTGGGAAAGGAAAGGCCATGGAGAATCCAAAGACCCATAAGAAGTGATAAGATCAATGGAGAAATTCAGGAGATAAAAAGGGGAATGCAGGTAGTGAGGAATGGCAGATGTCAGGATTGGCAGTTATGAGTTTTAGGTTGAAGCACAGTATGAACTTGGATTGGATTTTGTGGGTGTGTTTAAATCCTTTGGAATCTAGTTCTTTAATTTTGAATCATGCTTTTCTGTTTTTGATATGTGTATGTTTGGCAAATTTGTAGAGTCTGATATTTGATGCTTTTAATCTGATGCTTCATTTGTATATCCTAGATGTAAAACCAGACTTTGTGGTTACAGAATGATGGGATGCATAGACTTACTTCTGTCTTAGCAGGTGGCCATAGAGACATTGATAGAATTGCAGTCTAGTTTTGCTTTTTCCAGAAGTAATTGTAACCTGTCACTCCAAATCTTATTTCTTTTGTCAGTTATTTTGTGTCTTTGCCTGAGATACCCAAACAAATTTAAACAAACATGGACACTAACCTAATTGAATTTAGGCTTTAAACTGCCCCATTTACAAGAATACCTTTTCAGAGACTGGTCAAATTTACTGTAACTTTACTTACTTTGTATTAGTGCTTTCAGAAACACCTAACTAAAGTTCAAGTGTATCTTTAACAAAATTCTTTTAGGCCTGAAGAAGGTTCTTGAGTTTCTGCCCAATGTTGAAATTCTAAAATATTAAGAAGAGGCTTTGAAATTTTTTTGGACTTTAGAAGTGAGAGGAAGTTGCTTTGTATCTACAGCCAGCTTCTAGATTTGAGTCAGAAAAGTGGCAGTTGCTTATTTTTGTTTTCCTGCTTAGAGATTGACTCAATCCTGATCTTGACATGTGTTAGGTTTATGGAATAATGTGGTTTAAAGATCATAAAGAGACATTATGAGATCATCTTCTTTACTCCCCATTAGACCTCAGCCTAGGAACATTTTCAACCAATTGATCTCTGCTTGGTACCAGTGAGTTGTTTTGATAATGGTCTCCTGATTGAGTTAAAGTTGAGCTAGAGATGGCCATGTAGTAGTTTGCAGCTTTTGGGATGCCACACATTATTAAATGTTGAGTCAGTTTCCATAGGGAGAAACCAATTCTTCTTCAGTTTTACAATAGCTACTTTCATTTTTGACTTTGCCTGCTATTGTGGCTGCTGTTTGAGAAAAGGCCAACTGGAAGAGGGTCACCAAGAATGACACCTTAATAACTGAAACAGAATGGAGAGTTAGAGATTTGGTATTCTTTTTCAGCTCAGTAACAGTCTTATTATGAATCTGAGTAAGTCACAACTTGCCTTTGGTCCCATTTACCCTGTTATAACATGTCTGTTTCCTTAGTCAATTGAGATAGGAAGATATTTTATTTGTGTTTGCACCTAGTAATTAGTGCACAGTACACATGGAAGGACTATCCTTTTAATCAAATTGAAGTTATTGATAGTATTTGGCTTTATTTTGTCCTTATCCCTTCCCTCATTTGTGAGTTGTGAATGATAATTTTTATACCGATGCCTGATTTCCACTGTTTAAGAAAATGTAAAATTTGTTTAAAATAGCAACATGAAATGGATATTCTCTTTCATGAATTTTGCTCATTATTATATTGACGTAGTACTTCGATTAGAAATTTTATAATAAAATCTTATCAATGAGACTGCTAATTCAGATTTGACCATAATTCACACATGGTCTAGACTTAAAGTTTACCTTTGGATTTTTGTGATATATCTATATCTGTCTATCCTTCTATATCATATCTGTCTCTCTATATGACAAGTTGAGGGATGAATTTGAAGGGTTTTTTAAATATTTATTTATTTATTTATTTTTGGCTGCGTTGGGTCTTCGTTGCTGCGCGCGGGCTTTCTCTAGTTGTGGCGAGCGGGGGCTACTCTCCGTTGCGGTGCACGGGCTTCTCATTGCAGTGGCTTCTCGTTGTGGAACACGGGCTTTGGGTACACGGGCTTCAGTCGTTGTGACACACGGGCTCAGTAGTTGTGGCTCGTGGGCTCTAGAGCGCAGGCTCAGTAGTTGTGGCACACGGGCTTAGTTGCTCCGTGGCATGTGGGATCTTCACGGGGCAGGGCTCGAACTCGTGTACCCTGTATTGGCAGGCAGATTCTTAACCACTGCACCACCAGGGAAGTCCCTGAAGTTTATTTTTAAATGGACAGGATAAACCAATCCCAGGATCTTAGAACTGGGAAAATTTGACACATGCATGAAATAATTTTAGGACATATAAAATAGTTTTTTAAAGAATTGAAAGATAAGTGAAAGTGTAAAGGGTAACTTGCTGTGTAACAAACATAAATCTGTGGTTGACTGATGCATTTTCTGTTTCACTTGGTGTTGGCTGGGGTGCCAGCATGGCTGGAATGTTCAAAATGGCCACATTCAGTCATGGCTGGCCACTGGCTGAAAGTTCAGCTAACAGTAAGGCCTTCTGTCCTCCTTTATGTGGGCCTCCTTTCTCCACATGGCCTTTCGATTTCCTTAAAGCATGATGCCTGGGTTCTAAGAAGGAGCATTCCAGGAGATAGGAAATAGAAACCAGTCAGCCAGTTCTCTTAAGTCCTAGGTTTGGAAGTTGAGAATGTTGCTATTGGTCAAAGACAGTCAAGGCCAGCCCAGAGTCAGGGGGAGGGAAAATAATCTCTACCTGTAGACAAGAAGAGAGGCATGCATAAACAGAGAGAAATTGCTGGGGGCCATGCCCTTTTGAGACTGGCTACCACAGATGCTATTCTAGTTGGATGCTCAGGATAAAAATACAAATAGGATCAGCCAGATTTGTGGGTAATAACACTAGGAATGCTTTGGAGGCATCTCTTTTTCGAGGTTAACTTCTTAAGGAACTAACATGATCTTCTGCATGACTTGTCTTAATAATGTTTCTGTAGAGATAATACTGGATGAATTGATAGGATTCAGGAACTTTTCTTTTTTGCCTGAGAACCATATGTATCTAAAAGCAAGAAACTGCATTTTACAATAAGTATTCAGATTTTTCACTATGATGGGCTTTTCTTTAAATCAGTGAGATTGATTACCAGCTGGTTGGATGGACATTTGAAACTAGTTCTTAGTTTGTCAGAATTTCTATATATCTGTTATCTGTTCTCATTTAAATTAGCCTTCAGTTTCTTTTCTGAATACTCTTATATAGGTATTGGGGTATGGAATTACAAATTAATGATAATTCTCTGTGCTCATTTTCTTGATTCATGTTTGTAATGTACATAATAAATTATTGGAAGTGAATTATTAGATGTGGAGTAAAAATTCTTCTACTTTGAAAGATTGCCAGAAATTTATTGCTAAATTAGAAAATGAACTTTCAAAGGAGACTACTTGTTATTCTATATTTTTTGTGTATTGTTTAAATCCTAAAAGAAAATAACAGGTTAAGAATTTTTTTCTCTTTCTAAAGGGAGGTGGTACATTATGTAAGATCTTGATCATGTATAGATAAAATTATTTGTGGTAAATGGCATTACAATTAAAAAAAAGAATGAGAATGAAGAAAGGAAAAAGGATCTTTGTGGTATTAAAATATTTTAAAATACCATGTGCTTTCTAGCAATATTTTAATACAGCATGAAGGTGCTTTCTAAGTGTATATAATAAGAATTCACTGTGGATAAAGTAGAAAATATTTACCAATGTTTAACAACTTGGTCACTATAAAGAAAACTGCTTTCTTTCTTAATAAATCAATCCCAGCATCCTAACATCGGCAGTGGAGGAGGGGAAAATCTCTATGGGAAAGGTCCACATGATCTTACCATTTCAACTAGTATTCCGTAAGATTCACCTTGTACTGGGGGAATCTCTGGATAATTCCCTTTAGATTTCTGAAGCCTGATTGAAACAGAGCTAGAACATTTTACAGAAGACTCAGAGATAACAACAGAGGAATAGATACTGAGAGTAATTTTGAACTAAGAATATGATTTGTTCTCTGGGGCACTACAATCATAGTTCCTGGATTGCCTTTGTGGCTAGGGTGAGGATGGGGAGCAGGGGAGCAAAAGCCACAGAGCTGGGAGAGAATTCCTGCCTGCTTAAGGTGAACGTTTTGAGTTGGAACTTCCTTCTGAGGTCTTGCTCCTTTCTGAGATTTGGCTCTCCCTTCAGGGTATACTTGCCTTCCTATTCCCAGGCTTGTGACTGACCTGACCTGACTCTGTCTGTGTCAATAATAGGATAACCACAGTAGAAATGGGAGGGTTGTGTTTGTTTTTCTTTGTTTTTTTTTTTTTAATATGATCAGCCATGAATAGCTAATATGTATTTACTTAGTGTTTACTGTTTGCTATTATAGATTCTTTACATATACTATTATTTCATTTAATCCTCCCAATAATCCTGTAAGATAGATTCAGTACTATTGTTACTCCCATTTTCAGATGAGGAAACTGATTCCAGAGAGGTTAAGTAACTTGCACAAAGTCTCTCTGCTTAGCAAGAAGCCTGAGATCAAACCCAGGCAGTCTGACTTGAGACCCTCACTTGCACTGTGTTTCATCCTTGAAGAGCAGAGAAACAATGGAATATGATGGCACATTTCTTTGCTGGTCCGATGGGCCGGAGTGGAGAGTTACTGCCCAGACTTACATGTAGATTTCTGATCATTTGAATTACTGAGGAAACGGAGTTGTCACAGTATCATTGTATCAATTGGCTATTGCTGAGTAATAAAGACCCACAAAATGTCATGGCAATACAATGATAGTTATTTATTCTCATGAATATGTGGATTTGCTGAATATTGGATGACATAGACTGAATTTTGTTGGGTCACTCTGGATTTGGCTGCTCACTCAGGACTGTTCCACATATTATTCTGGGACTCAGACTGTAGAGGCAATGACTTCCCAGGCAGAGCTGTCCTCATAGCTGTCCTCATAGCTGTAGAGCAAGAGAGCAAGCCCAGTTGTTCAAGTGCCTTTCAATCGTTGGTTGTATTATACCTGCTGATATTCCATTAACCAAAGTAAATCACATGGTCAAGTCAAGAGGTGGGAAAGTATACTCTGCCCATAGAAGGAGTGGAAGAGAGAGCAACTTGCACAATAATTTACTATAGTAATAATAATCTAATATACTTGATTTATAGAAGAATGATAAAATGCTTACTATTACAACTATTGTGCTTTCTTTCTGCTCTCCCTTGTTGGCACTATTCTGACTAGCACCTTCACATTTTGGTTACTGAACAACACCTATTAGTTGGATACTTCCAGAATCACAATTTAATACAGCAGGTGTCTTTGTATTATGTCATGTAGAAAAAAAAAAAGTATAAAGAAATAATCAGAATCTTTAATCCACAGTGATGCCCTGGAAAGTTCATCAATATCACAATTCTATTTTTCTGTACTTGGGAAGGATAAGGTTGATGTCACTGAGTAGCATTTGTAACAGAATTTGAACTGTTAACAGAATTTGAATCAAGGTCATACATAATGCCCTAACAACTCCCTTGGTATTACATTCAGAGCTCTTAAACCCCTTCCCTGAACCTAAACTTAAGGCTGCAACGATATTTTCTGATGTCTGGGGGACTTTCAGGCTTTCACTGAAAAGTCGTGGAAACAGAATTGTAGCATGTGCATAATGTTTTTGCAGCACGGATACGTAAATCCTTATACTTCTTAGGAAGTACTACACTAAACTGTTAATGTGTTTTTTTGTGAGATGTTGGATTATGGGTAATATTTCAAAATATTTGGCAACTGAAGATGTATTAGGAAACACAAAAAAAGCATCACTTAGGTGATTTTTCTTTTCTATATATTCCTTAATGTTTTCTACATTTTTGACAGTGAATATGTATTGTTTTTAATCAGAAAAATTAAAATTTAATATATTTAATGTATACATTTATAAAACAAGTACCCCAGATGAAGACCTGCACTTGATCATGGACTACAGTGTAGCAAGTGTACTGGCCAGTGGTGGCTTGAATAGACACCTCACTCTGAGCTCATTTTCTTAACTGAAAAGTCTTAACTGTTAGTTAAGAAGGGTCTCTCTTTCTCTCTTCCCCCCCCCCCAGTTCATTTTAAATTGTAAATTGCCATGTATAATGTGTTAATTGATAAATTATGCTACTTAAACTCCTATATGTATCCAAGGTTTTCATTGGAAATTTAGAACTCTATGGTCCTAAACTGTGCTAGAGCACTGCATTTTCCTGTTAAGTAGTACTTGACAAAATGAGTGAGTTGACAACTGAAAACGAGGCATGCAGTGTGATTTGATAAAAATATAAACATAAACCAAGTGCAAAACATTATGTTACATGTGGAGGGAGGTGGTTATGGGGGCAGGAGGGGATGAAGACACAAAGTTAAGTATTATAAAACTTCTGTCTTCTCTAGAACTTCACAGTCTGTTGAGAAGATAAGCATTTATGAATATCTCTTAAGGCACACTTTGATAAGTGCCATAATAGAGGCACAAAGTGCTATAGAAGTTAAGGGAGGGGAAATTAGTTTTAACCGGAAGGATCTTTGGAAGGTTTGAAGAAGAGAGCTTCATATTGGTCTTGTGGAATAGATAGATTTTGACAGACTTGTTTCTGAAGTGGGCAGTTCCAGGAAGAGGGAGTAGTTTGGGTAGAGGCCAGAAGATCAGGAGATGGCCAGCACAGTGTGAGTAGATATGTATGATTTGAACATAAGGTGAATAGCAGACAAGAAGGAAAAGATAGATTGGGAGCCTAGGGAGTTTGGATTGAATCCAGTTTGTATTTAAGAATAATATTCTAGTGTACTTGGTATGTGTCTATATAAGCTTTTATTGAAGTAAAATAAGTATACTTTTTAAAGAAATCATAAGTATACAGCTCATTGAATGTTTACCCAGTGGTCACTTCTGTGTAACAATTATCTAATACCTGTAGATTAGTTTTTGCCTTTACTGGTATTTAACTTCACATAAATGGAATCACTCCAGTACACATTCTCTAGTATCTGGCATCTTTTGTCCCACATAAGAAGATTCATTCAGGTTGCTGTGTTAGGTGTAGTATGTTCATTTTTATTGCTGTGCAGTATTCCACTGTGTGAATATAGTTCAAATTTTTAGCCATTTTATTGTTGATGGACGTTTGGGTTATTTCCAGTTTAGGGTTACTGTGAATTGTGCTATTATGAATAATCTTGTACGTGTCTTTTCTTGTACATATGTACATATTTCTGTTGGGTATATACCTAGGAGTGGAATTGCTGGGTCATAGGGTATGAAAAATGTTTAGCTTTAGTAGAGTCTATGAATTTTTTCCATTTCATACTTTCTACAGCACCATATGAGAGTTCCAGTTGCTGTACATTCTTGTAACATTTACTTGCTACTGTCTTTTTTCACTTCAGCCATACTAGTGGGTGAATGGTATTATCTGACTGTTTTAATTTGCATTTCCTTAATGACTGCTGTAATCAAGCACCTAAAAAGATTATTGAGGTTTTTGGCTTTTTTAGGTTTACTGGCTGTTTAGAGATCCTCTTTTTTGAAATGTCTATTCAGGCCTTGGTCATTTTTTTTTTTATTGGATTGTCTGCCTTTTTCTTTTTTCTTTTTTTTTTTTTTTTTAAACATCTTTATTGAAGTATAATTGTCTTACAATGGTGTGTTAGCTTCTGCTTTATAACAAAGTGAATCAGTTATACATATACATATGTTCCCATATCTCCTCCCTCTTGCATCTCCCTCCCTCCCACCCTCCCTATCCCACCCCTCCAGGCGGTCACAAAGCACCGAGCTGATCTCCCTGTGCCATGCGGCTGCTTCCCACTAGCTATCCATCTCACATTTGGTAGTGTATACATGTCCATGACCCTCCCTCACCCTGTCACATCTCACCCCTCCCCCTCCCCATATCCTCAAGTCCATTCTCTAGTAGGTCTGTGTCTTTATTCCCATCTTGCCACCAGGCTCCTCATGACATTTTTTTTTTTTCCTTAGATTCCATATATATGTGTTAGCATACTGTATTTCTTTTTCTTTTTCTGGCTTACTTCACTCTGTATGACAGACTCTAACTCCATCCACCTCATTACAAACACCTCCATTTCATTTCTTTTTATGGCTGAGTAATATTCCATTGTATATATGTGCCACATCTTCTTTATCCATTCATCCGATGATGGACACCTAGGTTGCTTCCATGTCCTGGCTATTGTAAACAGAGCTGCAATGAATATTTTGGTACATGACTCTTTCTGAATTATGGTTTTCTCAGGGTATATGCCCAGTAGTGGGATTGCTGGGTCGTATGGTAGTTCTATTTTTAGTTTTTTAAGGAACCTCCATACTGTTCTCCATAGTGGCTGTATCAATTTACATTCCCACCAACAGTGCAAGAGTGTTCCCTTTTCTCCACACCCTCTCCAGCATTTATTGTTTCTAGATTTTTTGATGATGGCCATTCTAACCGGTGTGAGATGATACCTCATTGTAGTTTTGATTTGCATTTCTCTAATGATTAATGATGTTGAGCATTCTTTCATGTGTCTGTTGACAATCTGTATATCTTCTTTGGAGAAATGTCTATTTAGGTCTTCTGCCCATTTTTGGATTGGGTTGTTTGTTTTTTTGTTATTGAGCTGCATGAGCTGCTTGTAAATCTTGGAGATTAATCCTTTGTCAGTTGCTTCATTTGCAAATATTTTCTCCCATTCTGAGGGTTGTCTTTTGGTTTTGTTTATGGTTTCCTTTGCTGTGCAAAAGCTTTTAAGTTTCATTAGGTCCCATTTGTTTATTTGTGTTTTTATTTCCATTTCTCTAGGAGGTGGGTCAAAAAGGATCTTGCTGTGATTTATGTCATAGAGTGTTCTGCCTATGTTTTCCTCTAAGATTTTGATAGTGTCTGGCCTTACACTTAGGTCTTTAATCCATTTTGAGTTTATTTTTGTGTATGGTGTCAGGGAGTGTTCTAATTTCATACTTTTACATGTACCTGTCCAATTTTCCCAGCACCACTTATTGAAGAGGCTGTCTTTTCTCCACTGTATATGCTTGCCTCCTTTATCAAAGATAAGGTGACCATATGTGCATGGGCTTATCTCTGGGCTTTCTATCCTGTTCCATTGATCTATATTTCTGTTTTTGTGCCAGTACCAAACTGTCTTGATTACTGTAGCTTTGTAATATAGTCTGAAGTCAGGGAGCCTGATTCCTCCAGCTCCATTTTTCGTTCTCAAGATTGCTTTGGCTATTCGGGGTCTTTTGTGTTTCCATACAAATTGTGAAATTTTTTGTTCTAGTTCTGTGAAAAATGCCAGTGGTAGTTTGATAGGGATTGCATTGAATCTGTAGATTGCTTTGGGTAGCAGGGTCATTTTCACAATGTTGATTCTTCCAATCCAAGAACATGGTATATCTCTCCATCTATTTGTATCATCTTTAATTTCTTTCATCAGTGTCCTATAATTTTCTGCATACAGGTCTTTTGTCTCCTTAGGTAGGTTTATTCCTAGATATTTTATTCTTTTTGTTGCAATGGTAAATGGGAGTGTTTTCTTAATTTCACTTTCAGATTTTTCATCATTAGTATACAGGAATGCAAGAGATTTCTGTGCATTAATTTTGTATCCTGCTACTTTACCAAATTCATTGATTAGCTCTAGTAGTTTTCTGGTAGCATCTTTAGGATTCTCTATGTATAGTATCATGTCATCTGCAAACAGTGACAGCTTTACTTCTTCTTTTCCGATTTGGATTCCTTTTATTTCTTTTTCTTCTCTGATTGCTGTGGCTAACACTTCCAAAACTATGTTGAATAATAGTGGTGAGAGTGGGCAACCTTGTCTTGTTCCTGATCTTAGTGGAAATGGTTTCAGTTTTTCACCATTGAGGACAATGTTGGCTGTGGGTTTGTCATATACGGCCTTTATTATGTTGAGGAAAGTTCCCTCTATGCCTACTTTCTGCAGGACTTTTATCATAAATGGGTGTTGAATTTTGTCGAAAGCTTTCTCTGCATCTATTGAGATGATCATATGGTTTTTCTCCTTCAGTTTGTTAATATGATGTATCACGTTGATTGATTTGCGTATATTGAAGAATCCTTGCATTCCTGGAATAAACCCCACTTGATCATGGTGTATAATCCTTTTAATGTGCTGTTGGATTCTGTTTGCTAGTATTTCGTTGAGGATTTTTGCATCTATGTTCATCAGTGATATTGGCCTGTAGTTTTCTTTCTTTGTGACATCTTTGTCTGGTTTTGGTATCAGGGTGATGGTGGCCTCGTAGAATGAGTTGGGGAGTGTTCCTCTCTCTGCAATATTTTGGAAGAGTTTGAGAAGGATAGGTGTTAGCTCTTCTCTAAATGTTTGATAGAATTCGCCTGTGAAGCCATCTGGTCCTGGGCTTTTGTGTGTTGGAAGATTTTTAATCACAGTTTCAATTTCAGTGCTTGTGATTGGTCTGTTCATATTTTCTATTTCTTCCTGGTTCAGTCTTGGCAGGTTGTGCATTTCTAAGAATCTGTCCATTTCTTCCAGGTTGTCCATTTTATTGGCATAGAGTTGCTTGTAGTAATCTCTCATGATCGTTTGTATTTCTGCAGTGTCAGTGGTTACTTCTCCTTTTTCATTTCTAATTCTATTGATTTGAGTCTTCTCCCTTTTTCTCTTGATGAGTCTGGCTAATGGTTTATCAATTTTGTTTATCTTCTCAAAGAACCAGCTTTTAGTTTCATTGATTTTTGCTATTGTTTCCTTCATTTCTTTTTCACTTATTTCTGATCTGATCTTTATGATTTCTTTCCTTCTGCTAGCTTTGGGTTTTTTTTGTTCTTCTTTCTCTAATTGCTTTAGGTGCAAGGTTAGGTTGTTTATTCGAGATGTTTCCTGTTTCTTGATGTAGGCTTGTATTGCTATAAACTTCCCTCTTAGAACTGCTTTTGCTGCATCCCATAGGTTTTGGATCGTCGTGTCACCATTGTCATTTGTTTCTAGGTATTTTTTGATTTCCCCTTTGATTTCTTCAGTGATCACTTCGTTATTAAGTAGTGTATTGTGTAGCCTCCATGTGTTTGTATTTTTTACAGATCTTTTCCTGTAATTGATATCTAGTCTCATAGCGTTGTGGTTGGAAAAGATACTTGATACGATTTCAATTTTTTTAAACTTACCAAGGCTTGATTTGTGACCCAAGATATGATCTATCCTGGAGAATGTTCCATGAGCACTTGAGAAAAATGTGTATTCTGTTGTTTTTGGGTGGAATGTCCTATAAATATCAATTAAGTCCATCTTGTTTAATGTATCATTTAAAGCTTGTGTTTCCTTGTTTATTTTCATTTTGGATGATCTGTCCATTGGTGAAAGTGGGGTGTTAAAGTCCCCTACTATGACTGTGTTACTGTCGATTTCCCCTTTTATGGCTGTTAGTATTTGCCTTATGTATTGAGGTGCTCCTATGTTGGGTGCATAAATATTTACAATTGTTATACCTTCCTCTTGGATCGATCCCTTGATCATTATATAGTGTCCTTCTTTATCTCTTGTAATAGTCTTTATTTTAAAGTCTATTTTGTCTGATATGAGAATTGCTACTCCAGCTTTCTTTTGATTTCCATTTGCATGGAATATCTTTTTCCATCCCCTCACTTTCAGTCTGTGTGTGTCTCTAGGTCTGAAGTGGGTCTCTTGTAGACAGCATATATATGGGTCTTGTTTTTGTATCCATTCAGCCAGTCTGTGTCTTTTGGTGGGAGCATTTAATCCATTTACATTTAAGGTAATTATCGATATGTATGTTCCTATTCCCATTTTCTTAAATGTTTTGGGTTTGTTATTGTAGGTGTTTTCCTTCTCTTGTGTTTCTTGCCTAGAGAAGTTCCTTTAGCATTTGTTGTAAAGCTGGTTTGGTGGTGCTGAACTCTCTCAGCTTTTGCTTGTCTGTAAAGGTTTTAATTTCTCCATCAAATCTGAATGAGATCCTTGCTGGGTAGAGTAATCTTGGTTGTAGGTTTTTCTCCTTCATCACTTTAAGTATATCCTGCCATTCCCTTCTGGCTTGCAGAGTTTCTGCTGAAAGATCAGCTGTTAACCTTATGGGGATGCCCTTGTGTGTTATTTGTTGTTTTTCCCTTGCTGCTTTTAATATGTTTTCTTTATATTTAATTTTTGATAGTTTGATTAATATGTGTCTTGGTGTGTTTCTCCTTGGATTTATCCTGTATGGGACTCTCTGTGCTTCCAGGACTTGATTAACTATTTCCTTTCCCATATTAGGGAAGTTTTCAACTATAATCTCTTCAAATATTTTCTCAGTCCCTTTCTTTTTCTCTTCTTCTTCTGGGACCCCTATAATTCGAATGTTGGTGCGTTTAATGTTGTCCCAGAGGTCTCTGAGACTGTCCTCAGTTCTTTTCTGCCTTTTTCTTATTGATCTATTCCCTATATTCTGAAAAATACAATACAGATCTTTCAACAAGTATATGGTTCTTTTGTAGGAACGTGTGTTTTGTTTTCAGATTTTTTCATTTAAGAGATCAGTAAAAAAGCCACAAGATTTTGTGACTACAAAATACCTACACAGGATTTACAGGGTTAACAGTTTTTTTTCCTACACAACCAATACTTGAAAAAGAAGCACCACTGTCAGCACCATCATTTTATAAACGAAAGAAGGAGCTTTTTAATGCCACAGAAGTAGAAAACACATAATCTCAGAATAAAGGAAACTCTTTGAGGTAGGCAGAATAATGCCCTCCCCCCATCCCCCATCCAAGATAGACAGTCTAATCCCAAGAACCTGTGAATATGTTAAATTACAGGGCAAAGGGGAGTTAAGGTAACAGATAGAATTTGGTTGCTAATCAGCTGACTTTATTTTTAATTTTTTGCCATACCACGCAGCGTGCGGGCTCTTAGTTCCCTGACCAGGGATTGAACCCATGCCCCCTGCAGTGGAAGTGTAGAGTCTTAACCACTGGACCGCCAGGGAAGTCCCTCAGCTGACTTTAAAATAGGGAGATTGTCCTGGATAATCCAGGTTGGGCTCGGTGTAATCACAAGGGACCCTAAATGTGTAAGAGGGAGGCTGGAGAGGAGGTCATAGTGATGACATGTGAGAACTCAATCCACTGTTGCTGATTTTGAAGATGGGGTAAGAGAGCCGTGAGCCAAGGAATGTGAGCAGCCTCTAGAAGCAGGAAAGGACAAGCTAAGCCTCCAGAAAAGAACATAGCCCCGCTGAGGCCTTGATTTTTGGCTCAGTGAGACCCATTTCAGACTTCAGAACTACAGGACTGTCAAATAATAAATTAATGTTGCTTTAAGCCACTAAGTATGTGGTACTTTTTTAAAGCAGCCATGGCAAACTAATAGTCTCTCTTAAGATAGTTATCCTAATTGGGGTGTGTGTATGTGGATAAAATACACATACATATAACATCACTATCTTTATTTTTAGTGTTTGGTAACTACTAGTGCAATTCTTTCTCTTTCTCTTAATATTTTATTTTGAATCAACTCAGAATTACAGAAAAGTTTCAAGTACAGCACAAATGACATTTTTTAATGAATCATTTGAGAGTAAGTTGTCACATCGTCACCAAATGCTTTAGTGTATATTTTCTGCAAACAAGGACATTCTATATAAGACAACCATCAAAATTCAGAAATTAACATACAGTACAGTTACAGATCTAACCCCTTAGACCCCATTCAAACTTTGCCAGTTGTTCTAATAATGTTCTTTTTTTTTTTTTTTAAATATTTATTTATTTATTTATTTATTTGGTTACACAGGGTCTTCGTTTTGGCAGGCGGGCTTCTTAGTTGCAGCTTGCCAGCTCGTTAGCTGCAGCACGTGGGCTCCTTAGTTGTGGCAGAGGGCTCCTTAGTTGCAGCTCACCAGCTCCTTAGTTGCAGTACACAGGCTCCTTAGTTGTGGCATGCGAACTCTTAGTTGTGGCGTGCATGTGGGATCTAGTTCCCTGACCAGGGATGGAACCTGGGCCCCCTGCATTGGGAGTGCGAAGTCTTATCCACTGCGCCACCAGGGAAGTCCCTCTAATAATGTTCTTTATAACAAAAGGGTCTAATCCAGAATCACGTACTGAAATTAGTTGTCATGTCCCCTTAGTCTCCTTCAGTCTGGGACGGTTCCTGTCTTTAACTTTCATGACTATGGCACTTTTGAAGATTATAGGCTAGTTATTTTGTAGAATGATTCCTCAATTTGGGTTTATCTGATGATGTTTCCTCATGATTAGATTTGGGTCCTGTATTTTTGGCAGAAATACCACAGAAGTGTTGCTTTGTTTTACTTATTGCCTCCTGTTGGGTGACACATAATTTTTGTTTGTCTTACAACTTTTTTTACTTGATTAAAGTGGCATCTGCCAGTTTCTTCTTTAAAGCTAATGTTTTTGTAGTAAGTATCTTGTGGGAAGGTACTTTGAAACCATGTAACTATCTTATTCTTCATCAGATTTTCAATCTATTTCTAACAGAATGAGTTTATGAATTCCTGTTTTATTTGATGGGTTATAATACTATCATTCTTTTTTTTTTTTAATTTTTTTTTTTTTTGGCTGTGTTGGGTCTTCGTTGCTGCACGCGGGCTTTCTCTAGTTGCGGCAAGTGGGGGCTGCTCTTCGTTGAGGTGCGTGGGCTTGTCATTGCAGTGGCTTCTCTTGTTGTGGAGCACGGGCTCTAGGCGCATGGGCTTCAGTAGTTGCAGCACGCAGGCTCAGTAGTTGTGGCTCGCGGGCTCTAGAGCTCTAGAGCGCAGGCTCAGTAGTTGTGGCACACGGGCTTTGTTGCTCCGCAGCATGTGGGATCTTCCCAGACCAGGGCTCGAACCCGTGTCCCTTGCATTGGCAGGCGTATTCTTAATCACTGCGCCACCAGGGAATCCCAATCATTATTTCTTTTGACACTTAAATTCTTCCCTGTTTGGCCAGTGAGAGTGCTTTCAAACTGCTTTCTTTGTCTTTTTTATGTATTTCTGTCATTCTTTGAACATTGTACTTTCCCCCCCAGCCCTGGAATCAGTGATTTCTCTTTTTTTTTCTGGTTTCTTTTAGTAGAGAATGACATATAGAAGTCAATATCTGGGTGTTAGGTATACACATTGCTATTGGGTGTCACTGCTCCCAAGTCCTCTCACTGGACAGAGGTAGGGAATATATATGTATGTGTAAACGTGCGTACACATACGTGTGCACACACATATCGCTATTTTAATTTTATCTACATATTTATTTAAAACCATGAGTTCACACAGATATCTCCAATTCTCGTCTAACACAACAGGGTTTATCCAATAATTTGCTTTCCATAATTGTAACTCCCTTTTCTGATAGTAAGTTGGCTCTCATTATCCTCAACATAATTTCTTTTTTTTTTTCAACATAATTTCTTAATCAATCCCCCCTGTATGTGACCAGTCTCTCCTGTTGCTGCTGTTCCTGACACCCATCATGTGGATGCCATCCTCACCTTATCAGTCTCCAAAATCCCATATTAGGCTGCTGCCCCTAGCCCCCGTTTGAAGACCCTTGTCATTTCAGGCTCTGATACTGTGCACTAGGTTGCTCTCCTCACTCCATTTGGACTCGAGCACCTTGTGCAGCGCTACTAAGGCTGCCATATTCCTGTATAGACATTCTCTTTATCCTGCTAGGGTTCTGACATCCTGCTGTAGGTCACTGCAGATCCCTCCATGCCATCTCATGTACACACTTGTTTTCCTTGACCCTCACTAAACTGAATACAGATTTTTCACTTTGTAAAACTGAAACTCTTTACCCATTAAACAGTCCCTGGCAACTGCCATTCAGTCCCTGGCAACTGCCATTCAGTTGCCTTCAGTCCCTGGCAACTGCCATTCTACTTTGTTTCTATGAATGTGACTACTCTAGATACCTCATATATGTGGCACCATGCAGTATTTGTCTTTTTGTGGCTGGCTTATTTTTCTTAGCATAATGTTCTCAAGGTTCATCCATGTTAAGGCATGTGTCAGAATTTCCTTCTTTTTTTTTTTTTTTTTTTTTTTTTTTAATGCTATTCTTGTCTGCTTACATTCTTTTTATGTATGTATGTATGTATGTATGGCTGTGTTGGGTCTTTGTTTCTGTGCGAGGGCTTTCTCTAGTTGTGGCAAGCGGGGGCCACTCTTCATCGCGGTGCGCGGGCCTCTCACTATCGCGGCCTCTCGTTGCCGAGCACAGGCTCCAGACGCGCAGGCTCAGTAATTGTGGCTCACGGGCCGAGTTGCTCCGTGGCATGTGGGATTTTCCCAGACCAGGGCTCGAACCCGCGTCCCCTGCATTGGCAGGCAGATTCTCAACCACTGCGCCACCAGGGAAGCCCAGAATTTCCTTCTTTTTAAAGGCTGAATAATATTCCATTGTATGTATATATCACATTTTGTCCATTCATCTCTTGCCAGACACTTGGGATACTTTTACCTTTTGGCTATCGTGAATAATGCTGCTATGAACATGGGTCTACAAATATCTCTTCAAGACCCCAAAACGCTTAATTTTTTTTCATCTTGATCTTTTGTTAGCACTTTTATGAATTCATCAGTTTTCCATTAGAGTTCTGAAAATGCTTATTCAGTTTAGCAGTATAGTCAGTTACCAGAAACCTGTACTTGTCAGAGTCTTTTCCATGAATATTTTGCCTTTTACATTTAGATCTACAGTCCGTCTGGAATTTTTATGTTTGATACGAGGTGGAGGACAGAATTCAGTTTTGTTTTGTTTTTCATCTGTTGCGTTGCATGGTCACTTTTGTCATATACCACCTGTCTATATATGTGTGTGGGCTTGTTTCCAGGACTTTTATGTTCCAGTGGTCTATTTATCCTTGTGCCAATATCACACTTTCTTTTTCTTTTTTTTAATTTTCAGCTAACATTGATTTTGTGTTTCCTTTCAGTGTATTTAGTAAACCTAAGCAGAGACATCTTTTTTTTTTTTTTTAAATATTTATTTATTTATTTATTTATTTATTTATGGCTGTGTTGGGTCTTCGTTTCTGTGCGAGGGCTTTCTCTTGTTGTGGCAAGTGGGGGCCACTCTTCATCGCCGTGCCCGGGCCTCTCACTATCGCGGCCTCTCTTGTTGCGGAGCACAGGCTCCAGACGCGCAGGCTCAGTAATTGTGGCTCACGGGCCTAGTTGCTCCGCGGCATGCGGGATCTTCCCAGACCAGGGCTCGAACCCGTGTCCCCTGCATTGGCAGGCAGATTCTCAACCACTGCGCCACCAGGGAAGCCCCCACACTTTGTTAATTACTATATTTTTATACCAATTCTTGATATTGGATACTGAATGTTCCTCAGCTTTTGCATGTCCATATATATTGGAATCAGCTTAATTTCCACAGAACATCCTCCTATGACTTTTATTGGAATTGCATTGAATCTGTATATAAGTTTGGGGAGAACTGAGATCTTAACACTATTGAATTTTATAATCCATGAAAATGGTATATCTTTCCATTTTTGGGGTCTGTAATTTCTCTATGTAGGGGTCTTTATACATCTTTTGTTAGATTTATTCCAGGTATTTGGTGTTTTTAGATGCTATTTTTAAAATTTAATTTTCTGTTTGTTGTTGAGTGTAAAGGTTTTTTTAAACCTGAGCTCCATGACCTTCATTCAGTATAAACACATGGGGGTACTTTTTTCTGAAAGGTCTGTAATTTACGTCTGAATCTGATTCCCACTGGGGGCAATAACAACAAAGAAGATTAGAAGACCACTTTAGTTATTTGACTTTGAGTGGATTGGACTAGGGACCGGGGAACAGACAGGCAGGGAGGCTGCTTAAAGACTATGTAATAGTCTAGGCAAGAAGCCATGTGGGCTTGAGCTAGGGCAGTCGGTATGGAAAGAAGGAAAGATATTCAAGGAATATTCTGGAGATACAGTGAGTAAGGTTTGCCTGGAGTAGGCTAGGAGAAAAGAAAAAGAGAAAAGAGAAGAGTAAAATACGACTGGTGTCAGGCGTGTTCAGGGCGATTAGTTAAAGGGAAGGTTGCCATAGCAGTAGGTATGGCAAAACAAGTATTTGGTGGGTAAAGATATTGGAGTAGTCCCTAACTTTAATAAGGAGACTAAATTTAAGATGTACACATAGATAAAAATGGGCAAAATGATATAATCTTTGGGATTTGCTTTGGGATTTGGAAGGTGGCAAGCTGAGTGATGGGGATTCATTATATGCTATTCTATACTTTTCTGAGTATATGAAAGTATACATAATAAGAGGTTAGAAAAAGATTTATCCACATAGAGAGTGAGCCAAGCTGAAGTTCTCTGGACCAGCTCTACTCAAATTCCTTTGTGATAGAAAGATCAGGATTCATCTAAATGTTACTTTTGTGTAATTGCATAATCATTGTCCATTGTACTGAGAACAGTGTTTTAAATCAAGATCAGTCAGAAGGAGACATAAAGCTACAGAGGCTTTACAGGCTAAGGTAGACCAAGTGCTTGGGGGTAGCTAGGAGCTGAGGAAAGGAAATTTAGCCAGGCAGATGGAACATGGTATCTATTGGCAATCCAAGCAGATTTGGGGACTCAGAGAAGTTTAGAAGGGCAGGATATAATTTCAGAGGGGAAAATAGTGACAAGGAGTCTGGGTGCAGATATTCTGGGGAGATTCAATAGGCAGACAACATCAGTGAGTACTGAAAAGAAGCGGCAAGTCCTCTGTTTCAAGTTTGGGCTCAAAAACAGAACTGGAATACCCAGCAAGGAACTAAAGAATTCAGCCTACTCATTAGTGCCCACTGCAGTAGTACTATACTTTATTATTTGGAGAATTATTTGGAGAGCATGTTAACATGTAGTGCAGATTCTCAGCTCCTCTTCCCTCCACTTAATTTAGTAGGCCTCAAGAATCTGCATGTTTAACAGGCATCTCAGTGTTTCTGATAGAGATATTTTTCAGATCACACTTTGACAAAATGTCTAGACTGCTGTGTCCTGGCCAGTGCACCAACACAGAGGGAGTGGGGGAAATATTGTGGCTAGAGCCAGAGTAAAAGGTGAAGCCTTGAACATGGGGAACATAGCAGGAAGCAGCTGAGTTAACTGGATTCAAGAGTGGAGGCAGGTGATAATCATTTTGTAGTATGTAAGTATATTAAATCAACATGTTGTACACCTTACACTTGCACAGTGTTATGTCAGATATATCTCAGTAAAGCTGGAAAAAAACAGTGAAGGCAGAATGAGACAAACTTCATGGCAGAGGCTTAGAATCTCTGAGTTCCAACTGATTAGTAATAAGTTGGTTTCTAAAAACAATTTACTTCTGGGTGCTGTTTGCAGCTAGAGAATTTGGTGAACCATAGGGGCAGAAAAATTAACAAGATAATGCCATTTATAAGAGATATATCTAGTTGAAGAACAATAGCAACATCCCCAAATGTGGCCACTCTAGGTATGTTAAAATCACGTCACAATAAACTGGTAGTCCCTGCTGGTGCTATGAAAAGGTTGTGGATAGTTCTAACATTACTTTTATTGTTAATATTCCATGACCCTATCACATACGTGAAGATAAATGACAACAGACTACCTCAACCGTTGTTTCATAGTGCTCTTAAGGTAATGTCTTGAGGTAATGTCAAGGAATGAAGGGAGAAGTTTGAGGAATCATTGAAGTGTTGCTTAAAGCAATAGGCATAACTGAATGGTAAGGAAATTTATGATGAAAGATTAGTCTTTTGTACAATTACATAGACTAGAGTTGTTCTTTTGAGCAGGGTTCTCAAGCTGACCTCAAGTGAGAGGCACAAAGCCACAGGCTTTCTGGTTAGTGAGAAATTGTCTGAAAAGGTCTTTTTATCTTCATCCCTTAGATTAAAAGCAGCATCAGCCACAGCATTAGAGGAAGATGTAATTTGATACAATTAAATGAGGTAAATGTGAAGGGGCTTTCTAGTCCATAAGGATATAGTGGTGGTAATACTTTTATAACAAAACTCTAGTTCAAAATAATTCACACAGGCTTCCAAGGTTTATTGAATAGACATTCCACCCCTATTCCATTTTACTGTTTAAACGTGTATTCATGTCTGCTGTGTGCATGTTTTTGGTCTTGGTTTTTTCTTTAAAAAATTAACGTTTAGTAAAATTGACTTTTTTTTAGTGTACAGGTCTCAGAATTTTAACACTTGTGTAGATTCATGTAACCACCACCACTATCAGGATACACAACAGTTCCATCATCCCCCAAGAAACTACCTTGTACTATCTCCCCATCTTCCTAACTCCTGGGAACTGTGATCTATTCTCCCACACTTTAGTTTTATCTTTTTGAGAAAGTCATTTAATGGAATCATACAATATATAATCTTTTCGTACTGACTTCTTTCTCTCAGCATAATGCCTTTTAGATGATTCATCCAAGTTGTTGCATGTATCAATAGTTCATTCCTTTTTATTGCTTGGTAGTATTCCATTGTATGGATTGTACCACATTTTGTTTATCCATCTGTTGAAGGACATTTGGGTTGTTTCTGGTTTTGGGTGATTATAAGTAGAGCTGCCATAAGCACTTGTGTTTAGGTTTTGTGGGAACATAAATTTTCATTTCTTTAGGGTAAATACCCAGGAGGGGAATTGCTGGGTCATATGGTTAGTGTTGTTTAACTTTATAAGAAGCTGCCAAACTATTTTCCAGAGTGGCCGTAACATTTCGCATTACCACAGCAGTGTGTGAGAGTTCTAGTTCTGCATCCTTGCCAGCACTTGGGATTGTTAGTATTTTTTATTTTAGCCATTCCAATAGGTATATAGTAGTATCTTATCGTGGTTTTAATTTGCATTTCCCTAATGAATACCTCAGTTCTTGATGACTTTATCTATTGGGCTCAAACACAAAAGCTAGTCATCCTAAGAAGAATCAGAAGAATGGTCATTAGAGTGATGTAATGTTCTGTGAAACATTCTATGAAAGACTTTTGTAACATTAGCATTCTATGAAAGACTTTTTGTAAATATTTTAGAAAGGAGTTTGTGCTGATGAATGTTCATGGCTTTTCAATGAAGTGAGGGGTACTTTGAAACCTAGATACAAAGTTTCAAGTAAGCCCTGTGACAGTGAGAATGAGAGAGTGACTTAAGAGTATTTTTTTCTGGTGGCATTTGGTCTTATGTAGAGCACTTGTGGCTTTTAAACTGAGGAGATAGGCAAATGAAAAAGAAAAATATCTGATTACCTGATAGTTTTGTTTTTTGTTTTTTGGCGGCACTGCGTGGCATGCGGGATCTTAGTTCCCCAACCAGGGATGGAACCTGCGCCCCCTGCAGTGGAAGCGCAGAGTCTTAACCACTGGACCACCAGGGAAGTCCCTACCTATAGTTTTTAGAAACAAAGCAAAATAAGTGAGAAACACTCATGGTCATCATGATCATTATCAACATTTACTGATCTCCTATTCTTGGTATAATTTTGAAAAACTTGCTTATTCAGGGAAATAATTTAGATAGAGGAAAGGGCATTCCCTTGAGTAATATATTTGTTTGGCCCCCTTCTACTTCTCCCTTCTTTATAAATCATCCCAAGCAGAAGTTTGTATTATAAGAAGCAAACCAGATGATTGCTAATTAAATGTTTAGTGTTTTAGTTGGTTATTAGCTTAAGGTCAAATTTGTTTAATGAGTAAATGTGGAAGAGTTACTTTTTTTTAACACTTTCAACACACACTTAATGATCATTGGTATGTCATTCCCATTTTATGAAGGTGGAATGTAATTTCTTTATTTTTTTTTTTTAAGTATTTGTTTATTTATTTATGGCTGTGTTGGGTCTTCGTTTCTGTGCGAGGGCTTTCTCTCGTTGTGGCAAGCGGGGGCCACTCTTCATCGCGGTGCGCGGGCCTCTCACTATCGCCGCCTCTCTTCTTGTGGAGCACAGGCTCCAGACGCGCAGGCTCAGTAGTTGTGGCTCACGGGCCCAGCTGCTCCGCGGCACGTGGGATCTTCCCAGACCAGGGCTCGAACCCGTGTCCCTTGCATTGGCAGGCAGACTCTCAACCACTGCGCCACCAGGGAAGCCCAATTTCTTTATTTTTAATAACGATAGAGGTTTATAATTATTGAATCTTTGTTTTGATGTTATTAGGCGTGTCAGTACTTTTCTTTGATACCAAGTCCTCAGTTAGGAAATAGCCTCCTGATTAGAACTTGTTTCCCTGGGAAAATATAGTCCACTTAGAAGCAGTTTCCGGCAATATATTGCTGCAGAAATAGACAGTCAAATAGTGACTCATGTGTAGCATTCAGTGTAATTTAGAAAAGATGACTTAAGTAGAGGAATATTGATGCATCTGTTTTTCAAATTGCAGTTAATTATAGTGACAGCTTATAAGATCTACTTCATTCTCTCTTGGAATCTTGTCTAACTTTACAAATTTTACGTGATTTAGGTTAGAAACGGACAATTTAAAAGTTAGTCAAATGAATTAATCGAAAAGAATCCTGCCTTATCAAATCATGCTTCTAAAGGTTTTTCATACCCTCCAATCTTATTCAGGTGTGATGTTTTGAAAATAAGAATGATTGTTTCAGCTTTTATCAGAGTTTGAGAATAGAAACTCCTTTTATGCAGGTATGTATCATTTTTGATTATATGGTAGTCCACTGGATATAGTTCCTCTACTTGACATATACCTACTGCATCAATAAACTGTGTGATCCTAGATATGTTTATATGTGGTCATGTTAAAAAGTGTTTCTTAAATATTCTTAAATGTGTTTTATCAATATCTTATGGAAAAATACTCAATCTTTTGAAAGCATTCATGTTAAAAAGAATTAGAAATGATGTTTATCTCATTTGGAACTCTTTCTCTTTCAATGTATCATTAAAGTGTAGGTACAGTATATAAGAATTCATACCATAGGATCAACTGAGACTTTGATTTAAATTATTACAAATTATACACGGAAGCCTGCATAAGATACTACATACTTTTTTTTTTCCCAAAGAAGCTTCTTTAAATGGTTCTGTTAAGTGTAGGAATGTTCTGATGATTATATTTTTAATTAAAATAAGAAATCTTTGTTTAAAGTGGCATTCTTTTTTTACGGCCTGTTATAGTCTCTGTAACAATCATTTCTTAAGTCTGAACATTTTATTTCCAGGAATCCATTTATATAAAGCTATGTTTAGACTTAATTAAGGAACAATTCTTACAAAGCTTGTAAATAGCCAGGAAAAAAGGGACTGAAGATAAAACTGACATTCACATTTAACAAAATGATTGTTACAAGGTATGTAATAAGCAATAAAAATACAATAAATCTCTTTTTATAAGAGTTCATATTTTTTGGTCCTTGTTTTCAAGGGTATTTAAGGAGAATATCAAAGCTCTGGAAAGTGACATCTGTTTTGCTGAATGGACTAGTGGTAACTTCTTTTGTCTCTAACTGACAGTACTGGAGTTCTACGTGTCTTCTTGGTGTGCTTTCTTTGAAATACCTTCTAATCAGTTAAGATTGGGATGTAAATTTTATATTGTGCTATAGTGAAAACAAGACCTAGTTCTCATCTCACTTAAACTACTTTCTAGAAGTTAGAAAACTTTGGGCAAGTTGCTTAACCTCCGAGTCTCATTCTCCTCATCTGGAAAGCGACGATAATAATTCTCTTCCTACTTCAAAGAGCTGTTGTGAGGACTAGGTGAAATTATAAATAGTGAAAATATTTTGGAAGTTATATATAGGACTGTGAGCATCCAAGCTACATTTCTTTATCTCTCTAACCTTGGGTTGTGGTAGCAGTAGTAATAATAAAATAACAACAATAATGGCAGAAAACACTTCTAGCTCAGTATGTACAGTGTAGGATTCTAGGCACTCAACATATATTAACTCATTTGATCCTCTCACCTTATTAGGTATGTATTGTTATTATCCCTAATTTACAGACATGGAAACTGAGGCACAGAGAGGTTAAGTTACTTCCTTAAGATCATACAGTTGGAGGGACTTCCCTGGTGGTCCAGTGGTTAAGACTCCACGCTCCCAAAGCAGGGGGCCCAGGTTGGATCCCTGGTCAGGGAACTAGATCCTGCATGCCACAACTAAGACCCGGTGCAGCCAAATAAATAAATAAATAAATAATTTAAAAAAAATCATACAGTTGGAGAAATATGGATTTGAAGAGGGGAATGGGTGGTATCAGTCTTCTTTCAAATCTATAGAAAAATTGAGAAAAGCATTCATATACCCCTCACCTGGATTGGCCAAGTGTTAACATTTTGCCATATTTGATTTTTTTCCTCTCTGTATAGCTATACTTTCCTTTCTAAATCATTTGAAAGTTGTAGACATCATGATATTTCACCTCTACTAAAGCACGTATTTCCTAAGAACACGGGCATTGTCTTTCATAACCACAATGCAAGATCCCACTCAAGAGATTTAACAGTGATAACATTTCATTATTCAATATATAGTTCATATTCAGATTTCCCCAATTGTTCCAGTAGTGTCCTTTATAGCCTCCTTTTTTAAAATTCATGATCCAATCACATGTTACACATAGTTATATCTCTTTAGTCTCCTTTAATTTACAATAGTTCCTTAGTCTTTTTATTCTTGAAATTGAAGTTTTTGAAGAGTCCAGGCAAGTTTTACAGAATGTCTCTCATTTGGATTTGTCTGATTGTTGTCCATGGTTAGATTCAGGTTAAAAAATTTGGCAGGAATATATGTTGTAGTTTCTCAGTGCATTACATCAGAAAGTACACGATGTTATTTTGTTCCTTTATCGGTGATGCTAAGTTTGATCATTTTATTAAGGCTGTATTCACCAGATTTCTCCATTGTAAAGGTATATTTGGAATTAATAAGTGCTCAGTGGAGTGAAACTTGGAAACTGTGTAAATAACTTGTTTCCCAACATTGTTTCTCCCAATAGTTTTGGCATCCACTGATGATTGTTCTGTAGAAGTTGTAAAATCAGCCCATTTATTTTTAGGCAGTTCTAAGTGTTTGTTTTTTTGGTTTTTTTTTCCTTCTTGACTTTGAAATGGTGACTGTTTCCTATTTTGAGAAGATAATGTGTAAACTTTGTCATTTTAATTTTATTTTTTATAAATTTATTTGTTTATTTAATTTTTGGCTGCGTTGGGTCTTCGTTGCTGTGCTCGGGCTTTCTCTAGTTGCGGCGAGCGGGGGCTACTCTTCATTGCGGTGTGTGGGCTTCTCATTGCGGTGGCTTCTCTTGTTGCGGAGCATGAGCTCTAGGTGCGCGGGCTTCAGTAGTTGCAGCATGCAAGCTCAGTAGTTGTGGCTTGCAGGCTCTAGAGCGCAGGCTCAGTAGTTGTGACATACGGGCTTAGTTGTTCCGCGGCATATGGAATCTTCCTGGGCCAGGGCTCGAACCCATGTCTCCTGCATTGGCAGGCGGATTCTTAACCTCTGCACCACCAGGAAAATCCCTTTATTTTTGTTTTTGAACTTAGCCTGATTAAAATGTACTTTTTACATTCTAATTTTTTTTTAAAGTTGATTATTTATTTATTTATCTATCTATCTATCTATCTATCTATCTATCTATCTATCTATCTATCTATCTATGGCTGTGTTGAGTCTTCGTTTCTGTGCGAGGGCTTTCTCTAGTTGCGGCAAGTGGGGGCCACTCTTCATCGCGGTGCGCGGGCCTCTCACTATCGCGGCCTGTCTTGTTGCGGAGCACGGGCTCCAGACGCGCAGGCTCAGTAATTGTGGCTCACGGGCCTAGTTGCTCTGCGGCATGTGGGATCTTCCCAGACCAGGGCTCGAACCCATGTCCCCTGCATTGGCAGGCAGATTCTCAACCACTGCGCCACCAGGGAAGCCCCTACATTCTAATTTATAGGTTATATGCTTTATAATTTTTATCTTCAGTGGAAAACACTGCTAAAGCTGCTTAAATAATTGGGTTTAGTTTTTTTTTTTTTTAATTCTTTTTTTTTTTTTTTCATTATTGATTTTCTTTTATCTCTTAAATTTTATTTATTTATTTATGGCTGTGTTGGGTCTTCGTTTCTGTGCTAGGGCTTTCTCCAGTTGTGGCAAGTGGGGGCCACTCTTCATCGCAGTGCGCGGGCCTCTCACTATCGCGGCCTCTCTCGTTGCGGAGCACAGGCTCCAGACGCGCAGGCTCAGTAATTGTGGCTTACCGGCCCAGCCGCTCCGCGGCATGTGGGATCTTCCGGGACCAGGGCTCGAACCCGTGTCCCCTGCATTGGCAGGCGGATTCTTAACCACTGCGCCACCAGGGAAGCCCTGGGTTTAGTTTTTAAAGGCTTGTGGTAGTAAAAGCTGCAACAGAAGTTCCTGGAGGGCTTGTGTTTTCCATTCCATAGGCCTGGGGTGGAGCCTGAAAATCTGCATTTCTAACTAGTTTCCAGATGATGCCGCTGGTTCTGGGATCACACTTCGAGACTCACTGTGGCTTCTCTAGGCCTTTCAAGGCAATTTGCTCATAATTATTTGGACTTTTTTTTTTTTTCTACTTGTTTGCTTTCTCTGGTAGACGTGAGAGTAGTGTGGTTATAGTATAGTGAAATAAGTTGAAGTTTGTGTTAGTTGATTTTGATAAATGTTGGAAAAATTGTGGGAATTGGCTAAATTACTGAATAGGATCTCATTAATCTGACTAATCCCAAATTGTGTTGTAATGAAAATGGCTGTAGGCTGTTTTAAAACTTACTGTGGCATTTATATTTGTTGGAATTTTCTTTACTTCACTTAAACACTGATCCCTTAGTTTTGACCGAATGAGATGTCCATTGTGGTCATTTTGGGCTTTCAGGATTTAAGTGATCCCTGCATACATTTCACCAACTTGGTTCTGTTAAGTCTGTGCAATTAGTAAAGCAAGTGGCACATTTGTTATGTCATAGAGATATTTTTGCTTCTATGGAATTTGGGCAGATTGTCCTCCTCCCTTGCTTCCCCTATTAGAAATGCTATAAACATCAGAAAGAAAAGGATGACCTTACTATTTGTTTCCCAGACTAAATCACAGCCTTGAAGCAGCTCTTTACTTCCTAATAAAAAGTTTAATTTCACACCCTGACTGGTGCTTGTACGTGCAGGTAGATATTTATTTTATGCAGCTAAACTGATCTGCTTTTGCAAATTACTTGCCAGTCAGCAGAGCTATAATTTCTTATGAGTAGTTGGTGGTAAATTTTAGTTCTTATTAGTAAGTTTTGTGTGTGTGTGTTTTCAGTATGTACTTATGAAGCAGAAGTGGGAATCAGTCACCAAACTTTGACCAGACTAGGATTTGACTAGTAGCTTTTTTCAAGGCTCAGGGATTGGGACTCCCCTGGTGGCTCAGTGGTTGAGAATCCGCCTGCCAATGCAGGGGACACGGGTTCGAGCTCTGGTCCGGGAAGATCCCACATGCCGCGGAGCAACTAAGCCCTTGAACCACAACTACTGAGCCTGCACTCTAGAGCCCGTGAGCCACAACTACTGAGCCCAAGTGCTACAACTACTGAGCCCACGTGCTACAACTACTGAGCCCGCATGCCTAGAGCCCATGCTCCGCAACAAGAGAAGCCACTGCAATGAGAAGCCCACGCACCTCAACGAAGAGTAGCCCCCGCTCACTGCAACTAGAGAAAGCCTGCACGCAGCAACGAAGACCCAAGACAGCCAAAAATAAATAAATAAAATAAATAAATAAATTAAAAAGGCTCAGGGATTGATGAATTTGGACTAACAATTCCAATTAATTATGTAAACCAGTAAGAAAGAGTGAGATCTTGTTTTCAATTGATGTGAAAATGTACCCAGAACCTAGAAAGAGTGATGCCTGGTGGAAAGGATTAAAGAAGAGATTCTCTTTCTCATTGAGAAATAGAATATATTGTAGTTAAAATTTGAGTTTTGAAATTGGAGGGCACTATTTTTTTATTTTTTATTTTTGGCTGCATTGGGTCTTCATTGCTGGGTGCGGGCTTTCTCTAGTTGCAGCGAGCGGGGGCTACTCTTTGTTGCGGTGCGCCTGCTTCTCATTGCAGTGGCTTCTCTTGTTGCCTAGCATGGGCTCTAGGCGTGCGGGCTTCAGTAGTTGTGGCGCACGGGCATAGTTGCTCCACGGCATGTGGGATCTTCCCAGACCAGGGCTCGAACCCGTGTCCCCTGCATTGGCAGGCGGATTCTTAACCACTGCGCCACCAGGGAAACCCTGGAGGGCACTATTGGGCTGAATTTTTAATTGCTTAATTGAAGCCATGAAGTTTAAAAAATTTTTATTTTAAAGTGAGACTGACTTTTATTGAACTTGGATTAAGAGAAAATGCGATGAATCAGAAGGAGACAAAGTTCTACTTCCTTAATAAGTGGGTCAGTTATTTGCTTTAACTGAGATGTCACTAAATTTGTGTGGGCTTTGAGTCTAGAGGGGTCATCTAACTCAAAGCTTCATAAACTTTTTTGTTCATGGACCTCACTGAAAATCTTTTGTATGTCATGAGTTACTCTCCCAAGACATGCACATGTGTATACCTTTTGTACATGATTTCAAGAGTTTCAGAGATCCTTGAATCCTATCCATGGGTCCCGATCTAGCCTTATTTTAATGTTGTTACATAATGTATTTTAATTTAAAATTTGTTGATAGTTACCATTTCAACATAACTAGTTGTGACTTTAATAAGGGTATGACTATCAGGTCTGAGCTTCATCATAAAATGGCATTTTGAGAAGCTAATGAAATATTACGTTATTTGGTAGTATCAGGAAAAAGGGTACAGACTTGACTGGTGGGGATCAAACATCCTACTGGAATGTCCTGTTCTTAATTTTCTCATCCCCCTAGCCACCCAGGCAAGCAGCCGCAATTTATCCCTGTCTGTGATGATAGAATTTTACTTGTCAGAGATATATGGATAGATACACTTAATACTTTAATTGCTATTCTACTGATATTACCATGCTCTTTCTACTTTTATCAGTTTTATTAAAGAAAGAGTATGACCAAGCAAATGCCCAGCAACGTCAATTTACCCTAGTAAGTGCACTTCACATCTAGGAGATTTGGAATACACTCTTTTCTATCATGGTGAACCTTAAACACTGTCAGCATGTTCAGTTATTTATACTCTTCAGCTCTGGGAGGGCTGGGAAACATCGTTTTCCCTTTTTCTTCATCCTCTTAAGGTATCAACACTGGGAATCTGTCCACCTACTTAGCTCATTCAAGAAACAGTGGTTTGTGGTCATTTTAGATCAGTAGTAGTACACTTTGGGCAAAAGGCTTTGTTTGGATCATAGACTATGACTTCTTCCTTTTAAAAATGAGCGAAGGCCTCGCCTCCGCCCCAGGCTCACGCGAGCTGGGTGTTTCCTGTCTCTCTCAGTCCGGGTTTGGAGACTCCAGTGTCCTCCGGCTTTTCATGGAAGAGATGTCAGGAGAAAGTGTGGTGAGCTCAACAGTACCAGTGGCTGCGACCTGCACCACTTCGTTCAAGGGCACGAGCCCCAGCTCCAAGTACCTGAAGCTGAACGTGGGTGGAGTCCTGTACTACACCACCATGAAGACGCTGACCAAGCAGGACACTATGCTGAAGGCCGTGTTCAGCAGGCGCATAGAGGTGCTCACGGACAGTGAAGGCTGGATCCTCATAGACCGGTGTGGGAAGCTCTATGGTACGATACTCAATTACCTTTGTGACGGGGCGGTCCCCTTGCCCGAGAGCCGCCGGGAGATTGAGGAGCTGCAGGCAGAAGCCAAGTACTACCTGGTCCAGGGCCTGGTGGAAGAGTGCCAGGTAGCCCTGCAAAACAAAGATACTTATGAGCCTTTCTGCAGAGTTCCTGTTATCACCTCATCCAAGTAAGAACAGAAACTTATAGTGACTTCAAATAAGCCAGCCGTGAAGTTGCCCTACAACAGAAGTAACAACAAATACTCGTATACCAGCAATTCTGACGACGGTATGTTGAAGAACATCGAACTGTTTGATAAGCTGTCTCTGTGCTTTAATGGAAGGGTCCTGTTCATAAAGGATGTCATTGGGGATGAAATCTGCTGCTGGTCCTTCTACAGCCAGGGCCGCAAGATCGCTGAAGTCTGCTGTACCTCTATCATCTACGCCACGGAGAAGAAACAGACCAAGGTAGAGTTCCCCGAAGCCTGGATCTATGAGGAGACCCTGAATATTTTGCTGTATGAGGCCCAGGATGGCCGGGGACCTGACAGCACGCTCCTGGAGGCCACAGGTGGGGTGGCTGGTTGCTCCCACCACCTGGACGAGGACGAGGGCGAGGAGCGGGAGCGGATCTACATTGCCCAGATCTGTTGAAGGGGCAGGCCTGTTGTCCCTTCGGCTGATCTGTGGTCTGGTGCTTGTTGGGATCCCGCAAGGTCTGACCAACGGCAAAGATGCCCCTTCCCCTGCCCTCCTTGTTGACCCACTCCATCCCAGGAAGGCCGCCTGGCCTGCTCACAGGCATAGTGCACAAACCACTGCCCGGTGGACTCCATTCCTTCCTCCTCGGCCTTCTGCCCCATTAAGCGAGGCTTACTGCCCCCAGCGGATGCCCTGCCCTTTGCTTAGAAGAAATTAAACATGGCCCCAGACTCTGTTCTGGCGTCCAGACAGGACCACCGCTCTCACCAGCAGCCTCAGGATAGCTCGCCTGCTGTCAGTGTAGCTGTCACCTAGAAATCCCTTCCTGTCTCTGCCTCTGATTCTTACACAGTGTGGAGTGGCCTTCGGCGAGCAGACCGAGAGGACATGCAGGTCCCTTTGGGTCCAGTCAGTGTGTGTGTTCATGTTAGTTTAAGGGACGTGTGCGACTGTGGATGAGGATGTGTGTCTGTGGGGCCTGGGTGGCCCGCTCTGGATCCCTGCTGTCTGCACGGCGCTTGTGTGGGACGGACGTTCTCAGTTACCTACCTTCCTGTCTCCTCCGCGTCCATGACGCACAGAGGGAGTGGTGACGAATGTGGGTGGTTGAGACTAGGCTGGTAGAGTAGTTCCAAGGAGATTCGGTTGTGTGTTAAGGTATGGATGGGCTTTTTTTTCATATATAAATTTATTTTATTTGTTCATTTTTGGCTGTGTTGGGTCTTCATTGCTGTGCGCGGGCTTTCTCTAGTTGCGGCGAGCAGGGGCTGCTCTTTGTTGTGGTGTGCAGGCTTCTCATTGCGGTGGCTTCTCTTGTTGCAGAGCACAGGCTCTAGGCGTGCGGGCTTCAGTAGCTGTGGCATGCAGGCTCAGTAGTTGTGGCTCGCGGCTCTAGAGCGCAGGCTTAGTAGTTGTGGCGCACTGGATCTTCCCGGACCAGGGCTCGAACCCGTGTCCCCTGCATTGGCAGGCGAATTCTTAACCACTGCGCCACCAGGGAAGCCCAGGATGGGTTTTGTCTGCTGTTCGAGGGAAACGTTACTGTTTTATGCCAAAGGTATTAATAAAGGCAGCCTTTGATACAGTGTGTTCCAAAAAAACGAGTTTATATTTTGAAATGGTTTTTACAGCTCAGACTTTGTACATCCTGCCCTACTTGTGACAGTTGTATGCCTTTATTTTGTATCCAGCAACAAAGCCTACAATAAAACTTTAAAACAATCATGACCGAACCTAAAAATCATGTATCAGGTAGATGCTTTTTAAACTGTTGTGTGGGAAACTTTCATATTAGGCCATTTGGATTTTATTAAGTGCTAAGGATGGGAGGGAGGGGGCTTAAATAATGTTTTGTAAATATTTTATACAGTTTAAGTTTTAAACACCAACCCTGCTCTTTGGGTTGAACTTTTTTAGAAAATTAAAGTGAATGTCAGTTGTGATGTTTTCTGTAGGAATGGAAAAGCCATCATGTTAAGTTCTGTTTTTTAAATGTTTACGTGAAGAGTAACTTTGTGGAACAGTCTGATTAGCTGGGGCTTCTACGCCTTATGACCAAACGTTTCTGGCCGTCTCTCTACTTTCACATTTCCTCCAACTTTGCACTTGTAGTTTGTAGTCTTTGCTTCCCTGGGATATGAACAAGTTCCTGAAACATTCCATGGTGCATGATACTGTTAGTTGCATACAGCCGTGAGCTGACAATGACAAAGTGTTGGCTGGTCCAAGCTCTGTTATCAGACATATTTTACAAGGAACTGATTTCTTATGTGAGCACTAAGGGCAAACAAAAGTCAATATTTGTATTTAAGAACCATCCAAGTAAAACACTGGCCTAAGATTTGGTAAAGAGTAAAGTTTTATTACACTGTAATAGCTTACAATGGAAAAAGCAGAACAGCTTTGGGTCCCTCGTAATGAGGTTTTTTTCAAATAAGTCATCTGATTGTGGTGACTGGGGGCCTGTGCCCACGATGGTTCCATGGTTCCGGGCCTCGCCTCTCCATTGTCCTCCTGCAGTGGCTTAGTGGGGCAGTCGCTGTGCAGGTACCCCCGCCCTCCCTCTGGAATGTGTGCTCTCTAGGTCTCCACCCAGAGTCATTTTAACATGTGTGTGTCACTAACCTTTCTGTCTCTTTGTGCCATGGAAAAAAACGCTATGAGCTTCAGAAGTAGTCATTGTATGTTGTACAAGCATCTGTGGACATATATAAAATAAAAGTTATATAATGCTTCTACTTAAAAAAAAAAATGAGCAAACTGAGACCCAAAGAGGTCATGTGACTTGTTCAGGGTTACAGTTGATGACAGCCTGGATTAGAGCCCACATTTCCCTAATCAGAGCCTTGTTGGTTCCCTTTTGACTCTTTTTGTTTTGTTTGTGGTTGAGCTTGTGTTTTTTCCACTGGATGTGATCGATAGATGAAGGGTGTGTGTGTGTGTGTGTGTTTAATTAGTGCTTCTATGACTTTTTTTTTTTTAATAATTATGCTACTTTATAATTCTTTATTTTATTTATTTTTATTTTTGGCTGTGTTGGGTCTTCGTTTCTGTGCAAGGACTTTCTCCAGTTGTCGCAAGCGGGGGCCACTCTTCATTGCGGTGCGCGGGCCCCTCACTATCGCAGCCTCCCCCGTTGCGGAGCACAGACTCCAGACGCGCAGGCTCAGTAGTTGTGGCTCACGGGCCTAGTTGCTCCACGGCATGTGGGATCTTCCCACACCAGGGCTCGAACCCGTGTCCCCTGCATTGGCAGGCAGACTCTCAACCACTGCGCCACCAGGGAAGCCCATGACTTCTTTAAGAAAGCTTTTTCTACCCTAAGGTTATGAAAATAGTCTCATATTTTCCACTAGAAGCTTGATAGTTTTGCCTTTTACATTTAGAATGTTAGTCTCTCTAGAATTGATCTTTGTGTTTGTGAGGAAGGAATTTCATTTCATTTTTTTCCATGTGGATTTCCAGTGTCCCCCAGCATCATCTACTGGAAGAATATGTATTCTCCACTGATCTGCAGAGCTGCCTCCATCATAAATCATGTCCTTACATGCATTGGTGTGATTTTGGATTCATTATTCTGTATATTTTTCTATTTATCCCTGTATCAGTACCATGCAGCTTTACTCACATAGCTTTATAATAAGCCTTGATATATAGAAGTTAACTATGGATAGAAATCAAAATATGGAGTTTTAAAAATATTTGTTTTTGAATATGTAAAACATGCAACACAGTACAAAACTCAAAAAATAAAAAAGGGTATATATCAGAAAATCTCTTTACCCATCTTTGTAGCATTTATTTTCCCTCCCCAGAGGCCACCACTTTTTCTTGTTTCTTGGAGATTAGTTTAAATTAGATTCTATAGGGAGTTTTCTAGGACTCACCTAGAAGACACCTACCATGTATTAAATACTAAAATTTGAAAACCTTTTGTAGGGAAGATGGCTTTTTTTTTTTTTTTTGGTTATTTTTTTGGTTTTGTTTTGTTTTTTAAATGTTAAGAGGCAGTGGTGTATAATGAAAGAGCACTCTCTTCAGCCAGATGGTTTAATAACCATTTGACCCTTAGGCAAATGCTGGAGTTTCTTAGCCCTTGGTTCTGTTTCCTGTCTATACTTTCTTCCTATTTCTCATCTTGTAAAATAGGGGTAATGATAAACCACACATCCTACCTCATGAAGTCATTGTAGGGAGTAAATCTAACAACATTGTTTTTCAGTTTTGATGTCCATATGATAATTTTTCATAAATGAGCTTTTTTTTTTTTTTTAATTTGGCTGCGCCAGGTCTTAGTTGCGGCATGTGGGATGTTCGTTGCCAAGTGCAGGATCTTTGTTGCAACATGCAGGATCTTTTTCTTTTAGTTGCGGCATGTGAACTCTTGGTTGTGGCATGTGGGATCTAGTTCCCTGACCAGGGATTGAACCTGGGCCCCCTGCACTGGGAGCACAGAATCTTAGCCACTGGACCACCAGGGAAGTCCCTAAGTGAGTTTTTTTTTTTTTTTAATTTGAACAAATTTGAAAAGTAGAAAAAATAATTAAAAAACCATGCACGAATGAGGGGCCATAACTGCCAACCCCTTTGTATTATGGAACTCCCAGTCTTCTAGTGGAACAGTGGGTTTGTAGGTGACACATTTGACTGTCTAATATCAGATCAAATGATGGAACCATTTTTTGTGTATGGTGTTAAAGAATGTTCTAGTTTCATTTTTTTACATGTAGCTGTCCAGTTTTCCCATCACCATTTATTGAAGAGACTGTCTTTTCTCCATTGTATATTCTTGCCTCCTTTGTCGTAGATTAATTGACCATAGGTGCATCGGTTTCTTTCTGGGCTTTCTGACCTGTTCCATTGATGTATATTTCTGTTTTTGTGCCAGTACCGCACTGTTTTGATGACTATAGCTTTGTAGTATAGTCTGAAGACAGGGAGCCTGATTCCTCCAGCTCCGTTTTTCTTTCTCAAGATTGCTTTAGCTATTTGGGGTCTTTTGTGTCTCCATACAAATTAAAAATTTTTTTGATCTAGTTTTGTGAAAAATGCCATTGGTAGTTTGATAGGGATTGCATTGAATCTATAGATTGCCTTGGGTGGTATAGTCATTTTCACAATATTGATTCTTCCAATCCTAGCATATGGTATATCTTTCCATCTGTTTGTGTTGTCTTTGATTTCTTTCATCAGCATCTTACAGTTTTCGGAGTACAGGTCTTTTACCTCCTTAGGTAGGTTTATTCCTAGGTGTTTTATTCTTTTTGTTGCAGTGGTGAATGGAGTTGTTTCCTTAATTTCTCTTTCTGATCTTTAATTGTTAGTGTATAGAAATGCAAGAGATTTCTGTGCATTAATTTTGTATCTTGCAACTTTACCAAATTTATTGATTAGCTCTAGTAGTTTTCTGGTGGCATCTTTAGGATTCTCTATGTATAGTATCATGTCATCTGCAAACAGTGACAGTTTTACTTCTTCTTTTCCAATTTGGATTGCTTTTCTTTCTTTTTCTTTTCTGATTGCTGTGGCTAGGACTTCCAAAACTACGTTGAATAAAAGTGGAGAGAGTGGGCATCCTTGTCTTGTTCCTGATCTTAGAGGAAATGCTTTCAGCATTTCACCACTGAGTATGATGTTAGCTGTAGGTTTGTCATATATGGTCTTTATTATGTTGAGGTAGGTTCCCTCTATGCCCACTTTCTGGAGAGTTTTTATCATAAATGGGTGTTGAATTTTGTCAAAAGCTCTTTCTGCATCTACTGAGATGATCGTATGGTTTTTATTCTTTAATTTGTTGATGTGGTGTAGCACACTGATTGATTTGTGAATATTGAAAAGTCCTTGTATTCCTGGGATAAATCCCACATGATTGTGGTGTATGATCCTTTTAATGTATTGTTGGATTCGGATTGCTAGTATTTTGTTGAGGACTTTTGCGTCTGTGTTTATCAGTGATATTGGCCTGTAATTTTCTTTTTTTGTGGTATCTTTGTCTGGTTTTGGTATCAGAGTGATGGTGGCCTCATAGAATGAGTTTGGGAGTATTCGTTCGTCTGCACTTTTTTGGAATAGTTTCAGAAGGATAGGTGTTAACTCTTCTCTAAATGTTTGATAGAATTAGCCTGTGAAGCCATCTGGTCCTGGACGTACGTTTGTTGGGAGGTTTTTTTTTTGTTTAAGAGCAAAACCATAATTTATTAGAAGAATATGAAGTAGTTCAAAGAATAAGTACAAACATCAGGTAACTAGGAATAGAGCAAGTTCAGGATATAGGCATGGTTCACTACCTTGTCCAAATGCTTCCTTTGGAATTTTTTTTTTTTAATTTAATTTTATTTATCTTTTATACAGCAGGTTCATATTAGTTATCTGTTTTATACATATTAGTGTATATATGTCAATCCCAATCTCCCAGTTCATCCCACCCCCCCCCCCCCCGCCCACCACTTTCCCCCCTTGGTGTCCATACGTTTGTTCTCTACACCTGTGTCTCTATTTCTGCCCTGCACATCGGTTCATCTGTACCATTTTTCTAGGTTCCACATATATGCATTAATATACAATATTTGTTTTTCTCTTTCTGACTTACTTCACTCTATATGACAGTCTCTAGATCCGTCCACGTCTCTACAAATGACCTAATTTCATTCCTTTCTGTGGCTGAGTAATATTCCGTTGTATATATGAACCACATCTTCTTTATCCATTCGTCTGTCGATGGGCATTTAGGTTGCTTCCATGACCTGGCTATTGTAAATAGTGCAGCAGTGAACACTGGGGTGCATGTGTCTTTTTAAATTACGGATTTCTCTGGGTACATGCCCAGTAGTGGGATTGCTGGGTCATATAGTAATTCTATTTTTAGTTTTTTAAGGAACCTCCATACTGTTCTCCATAGTAGCTGTATCAATTTACATTCCCACCAACAGTGCAAGAGGGTTCCCTTTTCTCCACACCCTCTTCAGCATTTGTTGTTTGTAGATTTTCTGATGATGCCCATTCTAACTGGTGTGAGGTGATACCTCATTGTAGTTTTGATTTGCATTTCTCTAATAATTAGTGATGTTGAGCATCCTGTCATGTGTTTGTTGACAATCTGTATATCTTCTTTGGAGAAATGTCTATTTAGGTCTTCTGCCCATTTTTGGATTGGGTTGTTCTTCTGATATTGAGCTGCATGAGCTGCTTATATATTTTGGAGATTAATCCTTTGTTAGTTGCTTTGTTTGCATGTATTTTCTTCCATTCTGAGGGTTGTCTTTTCGTCTTGTTTATGGCTTCCTTTGCTGTGCAAAAGCTTTTAAGTTTCATTAGGTCCCATTTGTTTATTTTTGTTTTTATTTCCATTACTCTAGGAGGTGGATCAAAAAAGATCTTGCTGTGATGTATGTCAAAGAGTGTTCTTCCTATGTTTTCCTCTAAGAGTTTTATAGTGTCCGGTCTTACATTTAGGTCTTTAATCCATTTTGAGTTTATTTTTGTGTATGGTGTTAGGGATTGTTCTAAGTTCATTCTTTTACAGGTAGCTGTCCAGTTTTCCCAGCACCACTTATTGAAGAGACTGTCTTTTCTCCATTGTATATCCTTGCCTCCTTTGTCATAGATTAGTTGACCAGAGATGCGTGGGTTTATCTCTGGGCTTTCTATCCTGTTCCACTGATCTGTGTTTCTCTTTTTGTGCCAGTACCATATTGTCTTGATTACTGTAGCTTTGTAGTATAGTCTGAAGTCAGGGAGTCTGATTTCTCCAGCTCCGTTTTTTTCCCTCAAGACTGCTTTGGCTATTCGGGGTCTTTTGTGTCTCCATACAAATTTTAAGGTTTTTTTGTTCCAGTTCTGTAAAAAATGCCACTGGTAATTTGATAGGAATTGCATTGAATCTGTAGATTGCTTTGGGTAGTATAGTCATTTTCACAATATTGATTCTTCCAATCCAAGAACATGGTATATCTCTCCATCTGTTTTTATCATCTTTGATTTCTTTCATGAGTGTCTTATAGTTTTCTGAGTACAGGTCTTTTACCTCCTTAGTTAGGTTTGTTCCTAGGTATTCTATTCTTTTTGTTGCAGTGGTGAATGGGATTGTTTCCTTAATTTCTTTTTCTGATCTTTCGTTGTTAGTGTATAGGAATGCAAGAGATTTCTGTGCATTAATTTTGTATCTTGCAACTTTACCAAATTCATTGATTAGCTCTAGTAGTTTTCTGGTGGCATCTTTAGGATTTTCTATGTATAGTATCATGTCATCTGCAAACAGTGACAGTTTTATTTCTTCTTTTCCAATTTGGATTCCTTTTATTTCTTTTTCTTCTCTGATTGTCGTGGCTAGGACTTCCAAAACTATGTTGAATAATAGTGGCGAGCGTGGACATCCTTGTCTTGTTCCTGATCTTAGAGGAAATGCTTTCAGTTTTTCACCACTGAGAATGATGTTTGCTGTCGGTTTGTCATAAATGGCCTTTATTATGTTGAGGTAGGTTCCCTCTATGCCCACTTTCTGGAGAGTTTTTATCATAAATGGGTGTTGAATTTTGTCAAAAGCTTTTTTTGCATCTATTGAGATGATCATATGGTTCTTCTTTAATTTGTTCATATGGTGTATCACATTGATTGATTTGTGTATATTAAAGACTCCTTGCATCCCTGGGATAAATCCCACTTGATCATGGTGTATGATCCTTTTAATGTGTTGTTGGATTCTGTTTGCTAGTATTTTCTTGAGGATTTTTGCATCTGTATTCATCAGTGATACTGGCCTGTAATTTTCTTTTTTTGTAATATCTTTGTCTGGTTTTGGTATCAGGGTGATGGTGGCCTCATAGAATGAGTTTGGGAGTGTTTCTTCCTCTGCAGTTTTTTGGGAGAGTTTGAGAAGGATGGGTGCTAGCTCTTCTCTAAATGTTTGATAGAATTCACCTGTGAAGCCGTCTGGTCCTGGACTTTTGTTTGTTGGAAGAGTTTTAATCATAGTTTCAATTTCAGTACTTACAATTGGTCTGTTCATATTTTCTGTTTCGTCCTGGTTCAGTCTTGGGAGTCATTCTTAAACACCACCACAAAAATAAACTCAAAATGGAATAAAGACCTATATGTAAGACCGAGTGCTATAAAACTCTTAGAGGAAAACATAGGCAGAACACTCTTTTTTTTTTTTTTTAATTTTATTTATTTATTTATTTATTTATTTAATTTATTTATTTATTGCTGTGTTGGGTCTTCGTTCCTGTGCGAGGGCTTTCTCTAGTTGTGGCAAGCGGGGGCCACTCTTCATTGCGGTGCGCGGGCCTCTCACTATCGCGGCCTCTCTTGTTGCGGAGCACAGGCTCCAGACGCGCAGGCTCAGTAATTGTGGCTCACGGGCCTAGTCGCTCCGCGGCATGTGGGATCTTCGCAGACCAGGGCTCGAACCCGTGTCCCCTGCATTGGCAGGCAGATTCTCAACCACTGTGCCACCAGGGAAGCCCCCAGAACACTCTTTGACGTAAATTGCAGCAATATCTTTTTCAATTCATCTCCCAGAGTAATGGAAATAAAAACAAAAATAAACAAATGGGAGCTAATTAAACTCAAAAGCTGTTGCACAGCAAAGGGAACCATAAACAGAATGAAAAGACAACCCACAGAATGGGAGATAATAGTCTCAAATGATGCGACTGACAAGGGATTAGTCTCCAAAATTTACAAACAGCTCATGCGGCTCAATGTCCAAAAAACAAACAACCCAGTAAAAAAATGGGCAGAAGACCTAAATAGACATTTCTCCAGAGAAGACATACAGATGGTCAGTAGACATATGAAAAAGATGCTTGACATCGCTAATTATTAGAGAAATGCAAATTAAAACTACAATGAAATATCACCTCACACCAGTCAGAATGGCCATCATCAAAAAATCTATTATATAAACAATAAATGATGGAGAGGGTGTGGAGAAAAGGAAACCCTCCTACACTGTTGGTGGGAATGTAAATTGGTACAGCCACTATGGAGAACAATATGGAGGTTCCTTAAAAAACTAAAAATAGAGTTACCATATGATCCAGCAGTCCCACTTCTGGGCATATATCTGGAGAAAAACATGGTCCAAAAGGATACATGCACCCCAGTGTTCATTGTAGTACTGTTTACAAACATGGAAGCAACCTAAATGTCGGTTGACAGATGAATGGATAAAGAAGATGTGGTACATATATACAATGGAATATTACTTAGCTATTAAAAAGAATGAAATAATGCCATTTGCAGCAACATGGATAGACCTGGAGATTATCATACTAAGTGAAGTAAGTCAGACAGAGAAAGACAAGTATCATATGGTAACACTTATATGCAGAATCTAAAAAAAAGATGACACAGATGAACTTATTTTTTTTTTAAAAATGAGGGAACAAGTGTCAGTGTATATTATAAAAATCAGAAAGCATTAATTTCTTTTTAAAATCAAATTAATTTTAGTAGAAGTTTAATTTTTTTTCCCCTGTACCCCAAAGGATCATCCTGCCTACCTCCTGGCATGTGCACTTTGGAAACCAACTGGTCTAACACATAGGAGGAAGATGCCTTATGGTAGAATTGAGTTCTTTGCCTTTTTTCACATTCTCTTCAAATTTCATACATCATTGAAAGGCATTTGAATGAGAAAACTAATCTTTAAAACAAGCATAGCCAGTATAATGCAGACTTCTTATTACTGTATATCATGCCCTTCTAAAACTAAGTATATGCCTTGGAATCCATACCTAGGTCTTCCTTTATTCCAATGTTATAGTAAATAAATTAAAGACTTTACAGAATATGGACATTGTTTAGCTGGACAAAAGAAGATGTTTCCATTTCAATTCTCTTTGGAAGATTAATATTCTTGTAGGGCTAGGGGTGGAGATTGATGACTAAAGGTACATTATAATTTCTTATTAAAGAAGATGACTCTTTGATAACTTTTTTTTTTTTTTTTTTAATTTATTTTTGGCTGTGTTGGGTCTTTGTTGCTGCACGCGGGCTTTCCTCTGGTTGCGGCGAGCTGGGGCTACTCTTTGTTGCGGTGCGCGGGCTTCTCATGCGGTGGCTTCTCTTGTTGCGGAGCACGGGCTCTAGGCGCGCGGGCTTCAGTAGTTGTGGCACGTGAGCTCAGTAGTTGTGGCGCACGGGCTTCATTGCTCCGCGGCATGTGGGATCTTCCCGGCCCAGGGCTCGAACCCGTGTCCCCTGCCTTGGCAGGCGGATTCTTAACCACTGCGCCACCAGGGAAGCCCTGATAACTTATTTTTTTATGATAATGTATTCTTTCAGTTTGGAAAAGTTATTCAGAATGGTTCAAATAGCAATAAAATTATTTTTAAGTTTTGGAAATTGGACCTTTCCAGATCTAATTGCCAATGGCTGATATAATTAAGCTTTATAAATCACTACATTGTACCTTGGAATGTAGAAGTACATTTAGATCTCTTGTGTATATATAGAATTCTTACCTCTTAGAATCACAGGAAAAGTACCATTTTGAAGTATTCAGTTCGCCTGGCTTGTGGACTTCACTTTGCTTATATTGGGGACACTAGTTTATTCATGAGATAAGGGTTTTTGTCCTTCTAAATACTCAATTATATATCCGAACGAACTCTTTGGCCAGCCCAGTAGTATCAAAAGTAAAGCTAAAAGCAGGTTCTTCCCCCACTCTCCTCCTCTCTACAAAACACACGGAGATCACAGACTCACTAGTTATGAGTAGAGCATAACTACTTTATTAGGAACAGACAAGAGAAATAAGGAAGGCCCTAACCTGGAGAGAGTAAGGGTTAAAATTCTTACCACTTTGGACAGGATATAGCACACTCTTGAGAAGAGTTGGTAGGGGCTTGTCCCAGTAGCCTGCAAGTCCCTATAGAGTGCGTGGCTAGACATGTCAGATTAGGGCAGGAATAGCAATTCCACCAGTGAGTTCCAGCAGGTGTGATAGCAATAGCATAGATCTGAATGCGTGTCGGTTCGCAGCAGACTGCCCTGGTGATGAGGCCAGAGCCTGTCTTTTGAGAGGTATTCTGGATGAGTCATGGCTGTTACCAAGAATGCTAAGCCACACATGCACAGATAATTCACCAGTCCTATCAGAGTGCATCACAAAAATCCAGTCTTGAGACTCCAATTCCAACAGCATTAGCACCTCAATTCACATTATTGCACTATAATAAAATTACATCATCTTGCTTATAGCCTAGGACCTACTGGCTTCAGCTAATTTAGAAGTCATTGCAAGGTAACAGTTACTTGGGAGTTTAAGCCTTAGAAAGGAGGATTTTCTTGAGGTTCCCTACCAGTACTATGGAAAGAAGAAAGCAGGGTTAGAGAGAGATGGGCTTTTGTGTACGATTTTAGCCCAGTTTGTTGGTTTCATTTTCATGTGAGAGTCTATCCAGGTTGCCCAGGATTGGAATCCATTTGGTCCTAGTTTCTCTCCTTTTCTGTCAGTACCCTCTGTGCTGCCATTCCCCCTCTCTCAACCACTCCTTTAAGTAGTGTAACTACCCATTTGCTCTAGCTGCCTTTTTTTTTTTTTTTTTTTTTTTAATTATCATTGTTTTGGAGTTCCTCATTTTCTTGTATGGAAAAGATTCTGAAGAAAAGATCTTGGACTTCCCTGGTGGTGCAGTGGTTAAGAATCCGCTGCCAGGGTTCAGCCTTGGTCCGGGAAGATCCCACATGCTGTGGAGCAACTAAGCCCGTACGCCACAACTACTGAGCCTGCGCTCTAGAGCCTGCAAGCCACAACTACTGAGCCCCCATGCCGCAACTACTGAGCCTCCATGCCGCAACTACTGGAGCCCGCACGCCTAGAGCTCGTGCTCTGCAACAAGAGAAGCCACCCTGGTGAGAAGCCCTCGCACCGCAATGAAGAGTAGCCCCTGCTTGCCGTAACTAGAGAAAGCCCACGCGTAGCAATGAAGATCCAACTCAGCCAAAACTAACTAAATAAATAAATTAAAAAAACAAAAACAAAAACAGATCTTGATCCTGTCATTATTTTTGCTCTTTACATTTGCCAACCCTCTCCTCTTTAGTCTTTAAAAAAAAATGGCTAAAAACCAAATTGTTAAATTGTCATTTCAGAGGTTGGAAGAGTAGTGGATTTTTTCTTTAAAAAATGAACTTAAGAAAATGATCCTGCTATGATCCTCAGGTTTGGTTAAATAAATCATCTTTTTCAGTTCACTGCAAACTACGAAATTTATTAAATTATCTCAGCTGTGATTAAAATTAAAATGTGTCTTGTTACATTAATACGTGAAAATTAGTTCAATCCTATAAAAATACTACATATTGTAAATAATCTTTTAGATGCCTTAGGGAACTAAGGGGGAACTTAGTAACATTAGTAACATTTGCCTATTTTCTCCTCAAATAGTAATATTTCCATGTTTTGTTTGTAAGCAATAAATGTATATACATATTCATAGATATTTATACTATGGGAGAATTTTTTTTTTGGCTGTGCTGCACAGCTTGCAGGATTTTAGGTCCCCAACCAGGGATCAAACTCGTGCCCCTTGCAGTGGAAGCGTGGAGTCCTAACCACTGGACCGCCAGAGAATTCCCACTATGGGAGAAATTTTAATGTATCTTTGTCAGCTGATCAAAGGGCTTAAAAGATCTGAATTTAGTGATTTAAGCTATTAAATTAAAATAAGCTTTTGCATATACGGAGTCCTGTTATAGCAAATACTGGTACAACAAAGGGTTGTTGACAATTGATAGTTTTTTTTTGTTTTGTTTTTGTTTCTTCCCTCTCTTTGTTTGCCAAGTGCTATTTAAATTTATTTATTTATTTTTATTTATGGCTGTGTTGGGTCTTCGTTTCTGTGCGAGGGCTTTCTCTAGTTGTGGCAAGCAGGGGCCACTCTTCATCGCGGTGCGCGGGCCTCTCACTATCACGGCCTCTCTTGTTGCGGAGCACAGGCTCCAGACGCGCAGGCTCAGTAATTGTGGCTCACGGGCCCAGTTGCTCCGCGGCATGTGGGATCTTCCCAGACCAGGGCTTGAACCCGTGTCCCCTGCATTGGCAGGCAGATTCTCAACCACTGCACCGCCAGGGAAGCCCCGATAGTTGTTTTTTAAAAAAAAAAACAACACTTTTATGTTCTGACATGATGGTCCTAGTAATGGATATGGTGATCTAGTAGCCAAAATATTCAAAAAGTTTTGTGTCGCCGATTTAGAACAATAAATGCTTTTCTTTGATCTTTTCTGTAAATAGGAGTATTTATAAATACTCAATTTATACTATAAAAGAATTTGAACTGTATGAACTTCTTCAGGATTCTACTACCATGGAAAGCCTTGAATTGAAGGTAAAGATTTTAAAATGGAGTTTACCTAGTATAAAGCCCACTACTTAGAGCTCTGGTATTCCTAACAAATGATGTTGGATTACCACAACAAAGTATGCAGTATAGAACTGTATTCATTCTTGATTGTTCTACTTGGGACAGGTATTAATGAACAGTTTGCCACAGCTCATAATCATGATGATATTGCTATCTTTTGCTTGGGGAAGTCTGTGTAAAAGTAAGTCACTGCTATTGGTAGATAGTCTTTAGGTTTCAGGTTTCAGGGTTTTTAAATTTTTTTTTCTTTTTTTATGATGAAAGTTCCTATCAAATTAACTCTTCCCTCAAAAGATTTTAAAATGGATTTTTTATTACTTAAATAAAATTCTTATGTAAATTTTGTTACTTTCTTCATGGGGAAGTCCAATGTCCTTAAGAATACAATCCTAAGAGAAAGTTGTTACATATTGGAGAAAGGCAGGATGATTGTGTTGTTATGGCAACTCAAATGGAGAAAATGAAAACAGCACAGATAAGCTGCATCCTGTTGTCATAGCAACCATAGTTGTGAAAATGATTAAAGCTGGTCTAGAAAGGATGTACTGCAACCTTAGTCAATCAGAAGTATGTAATGTAAGAAAGGACAGGGAGAATTGGTTTTAGAAGTTAAATCCCTCTGGTGCCACAAGTTGCTAGTATCATTGCATATAGACAGATCTCTGTCCTTTCTAATTATATTTCAACTCAGTTTTATTGCCTCAGATCATAATAATGGTAGGAAGGAAAGATAAATACAATAACTATTTGAAAAGCTTGTGAATAAAGCTTTTTTGGTAGCACATTTAGAAAGAAATTGAAGTCACAAAATTTTAACTGAAAGTGGCTTTAAAAGAACAGTAAAATGTTTTCATTTTCTCCTCTTTCCCTTCTCTTTTCCCTCATTTCTTACCCAATGCTTTATTTTCATTCTTTTCTATAATCTCTTTTCTGTATCATTTTAGTCTTAAGTGTTGAACTGCAACATAAACGCCTAATGTCATGGCAATTTGTAAAGCATCAAATGAAGCATTGTGACTGCAGATGAACAGATGGGTTTGATGATAAACAATAAGCATCTTGTAGGTGAAATTTGTTTTAGCTATATCCTTCAAACTTTCTCTATAATCAAAGCTTCTTAATTATTTTAAATGCCATTATTTCTTTCCCAACTTCTACTTGCCCACCATAGCAAAATATTTCTTCCCAGTGGAGTGGAGACATGGTAGGAATGAAAGCTGTGCTCTTTGTTCAGCATCTGGCTGTTTGCACAGGTTTTTGTGGTAATGGAATCGGAATCTCTGTGTTAGAGTATTGATCTGCTGCTTGGTAGGTACTGTGTAAAAGAAGTATCTCAGTAACAATGTGTTAAAGTGGTTTAAGAGCAGTTTCTATTACAAATGGGGTGGAGGAAGATGGAGTTCTGCAAGACTGGACACATGCTATAAATATCCATAAAACTGAGGGGTTGATCTAAAAACTGTGGTGTTGAAATTCCCATATTTCTTCCACATTTAATTGCAAATAATTGAACACTACCTGAGCATGAGTACATGAATGCCATTGCCCTTTTGCCCTTTAGTAGAGGTTTTTATATTTAATGTTCTTGTGTTGTAGTTGGAAACTGTGGTGTGAATGTAAGTCATTTATGAGAGATAGTATCGACTGACCATAAAAACAGTGTTTTAAAGTAATCCATTGAATATTTTCAGTCAAAATCCAAATATTAATGTTGACTTGCTTAAATATAAGTTAATTTTCATAAATAGGCTCTTTAAACAATGCTTGATTTTGCCTGACTAGAATCTGTCCTTTCGTATAGGCATAGGGAAGAAACATCTTTTTAAAAAAGAGGAGAAGATGGGGAAAGAGAAGAGAGAACTAGAGTTTTTTTGTTTGTTTTGAAAGATTTGTAAAATACTCATCCCTTTTATGCTGTTATTTAGTAGTAGTAGGTCATATGTGACCCACGTGACTTAGATCAGACAGCTTAGGCTAGTAAATGGTTCAGATACCCAGCAAACACTTAAAAGATTCCTTCAACAAGTTAGCTAACATTTTGTAAAGGAGTTAGAAAATGAAAGCCTACCATATGTGCCTGTATACTGTTATGCCTAGATATTGTAGTGCACTGGGATATAACAATGCATGAATTTGAATCTCCCTTTCTCTTAACTTATCTTGGAACAGAAATTTTTGAGGCTAGTTTGTAAATCTGTAAAAACGTTTTACATTAGAATCTGACGTGCTGATTTTAAGATTGGTGTCTAAAAGTGGACAGTGTCATCATCACATCGAATGTCAGTGTGCATTTGAGATTTACTAGTTTGCATCTTGGCTTGTGCTAAGTTTAGATTGTAAGATCAGGTAGTTAATTTTCTTGGAAGAAAAAAAAAATTAGCTATACTCATCACTCCCCAGTTCACAATTTCTTGTCACATTTCACTTGCTCCAGAAATATTCATTTTGGAACCTTCTTGTGAATATGTAACTCTTAATACTGATGTCTTGAGAGAAGGGGGAAGAATTTCTTATCTAACCTAAATAATAAAACCACACCATCACAGAAAATGTCCTCACAAACGCATCAAGCAATCAGATAGCCAGTAAACCTATTCTCCTGCTAAATTCCATAAACTGAATGGGGAGGGTAGATAATGTTCATTTTTGTTTCTTACTAGGGAACATGACACCTGATCTTTGAAATGGTTATTTATTTCATATATTGTAGCTGCCAATCAGCCAGCCATTTGCAAATAGTGAAATAAACACAGTGCTGGAAAGGAGTTTCTTCTCTATGGGTCTGTGGTGCCCAGGAAGTCAGATGTAATGTGGTTCCGTTTATTTATGTAGGCGTTTATTCTCTTTCTAATGAGCAAGTAGTTTTCTTTTCTCTATTCCTACACAAAAGTTAAATAAAGGAGTACCCAAGGAAGGCTGGGATACTTGGTTTGTAGTAGTTGAAATACCGTATGATATCAAGGGATCTTTTCATAAAGAGAGTTTCCCTCTCAGTTAAGAAGAAAGCTCCAGAGAGTGCTCCCTTTTGATCTCATTGTTAGAGCAAACACATCTGTAGAGAGGGGGATGTTCCAGAAGTCCAGTGTGAGGATTTGTCTCATCTCCCTCCACCTCCCAATCAAAGGATTTTACTCTGTGGCTTCTTTTGCTCTTTTTGCCTGTGAAGTGAGGGATAAGAGCTAATTGCTCATATGGCAGCCAGCCTGCCTTAATATGTGGATTATTAACATGATACTGTCCTCTGTTGAGTCATAGCAACTGCTATGAACAAATGTGTAAATCCATACTGGAAAAAAAGTGTTGCAAATGCCTTTCATCAAAATGGAAGACTGCTTCAACTTCTGTTGCAATCAAGCTTTCTTTCTTTTTTTTCTTTTTCCTCTCTTTTCCCTTTCTCTCCTCTCTCTCTCTTTCAGAAATACATAAAGCCTAATCCTCCCAATGAGTACTGTGATCATTTGAAGTTTGTGTATAGGCCAACCCCATATCATCAAAAATTGTTGTGTAACCCCATGATTCCCAGGCCTCAGCTGGTGGCCTAGTTATTTCGAACAATATTTAATGCAATAAATTCTAGTGCAATAAAAGAATTTGGACAGTCCCTTAGAGCTTATTGCAGTGGGATTTGACTTGATTTTAATAAAATGAAATTCCAGTATAACCAAATAATTTCTTTGTGGCATGATTTAAAAGGCCTTTAAGTACAGGTATAGAAGATTGAATTTGTAAAACCTAATCTGAGATAATTGCAGTTTTATTCTTACTGAGTAAATGAACACTTCAAAAATATAGGAATTCTCCTTACTTAGCATAAGGTGATTTTTAATAATGTAGCAAAGGAAATGTAAGTGAACAACCCTACTTTTTGTACTGTTATGGGGAGAATAAAGATACCACCTGGCTGTATGCATAAATTTGTTTACTAAGTTGGTTGATTCCTGTAGATGGGTATTAAAAATGACTTTTTGGTACAGAAAACATGTGGCATCTAGGTATTATGATGCCATGCTGCTTGCTAATGTTGAATATTTTGTGTGATTTTTTTTTAAAAAGAAAATTGTTCTTACTCATTCAAATTCAACAGTTTTACAGTGAAGTCAGCCATAGACCAAATATTCAGGACTTATGTTGACACAAATGAAAGAAAAATACAACACAAGTATTTGGTAATTAAGAAAACCAGAATGTCAGTGTTAGAAAAATTTGGTCATAGTCTTGTACTCTGGAGTCCTTATCTCAAGCCAATGACTTTTAAGATCTTTTGTTTTCTGTACTGAAGCAGAATAGTGAAAATGTTTTTATAGAAAGTTATGGAAAAAAAGTGTGTATTAATTTGCTTTGGGTCATTCTAATCTCTCTGGTAAATTCATAATTAGGAAGGCCTTTTTAAGACTGTGTTCTAGTCTCACAGGTACACAGCTTCTCCATATCTGGTAAATCTAAATTCATATTTGAGGAGGTTATGTTTTTTTAAAGTATATTATTTACACAATTCACTGGAATGGCTCCTATGGAAGTTGGGTGGCTCTCTTATGTAATTATGTACTTAGTAACCCTGCGTTACACAGCAGTAGGAATTCAAGTAAGAATAATTTACTGCTTATGCATAGTTATTAGAATTTTAAAGCATTTGTGCAAAATTCTAGTTTATCAGAGTGTTATATTTGACTAATTGCATACTTAATAAATAATAATGAATAAAATTTATTTTAGAAAGCAGGCAGGTTTGAATCCTAACAGTTCTAAATAAGCATCAGGAGCTGCTTCCTCTTCTCCCTCTTCACCTTATTGTTTGAAGGGATTTCCATCCCTTTAGGCCAGATTTTGTAGTGAAACTAATAATTACTGTTAAAAAAATCCATATTAGATGTGTTGAAGATAGACTTAAATCATAGAATTATGGAATTTTATTGCTGCAAGGTGTTGTTAGAAATATTTTACTCTACTCCATTTTACCACTGGAGAAGCTGAGGCACATGGAATTTAAGTGAACTGCTCAAGATCTTACAGTTGGTTTGAGTAAGAGTCTGCACCTTGTCCTGGATTAGTGTCTTAACTCCTGGATTAGTGTCACACCTATTCTCAGTTGTTATGATAATTCAACAGTTCACTTCACCAGGGATTTCTTGAACACTTCTGCTGGACTAGGCAGTGGACTAGGCATCCAAAAATTATAAGAAAAGTGTGAGTTTATATGGGCTAACAATAATGATATCAAACTAGTAATATTTTACATTTAAATTCTAATTTATCTAGTGTTTTTCAATGTTTATAAATGTTATAAATGTTTAAAGTTGGCTGAGCCTTTAAATCTAAATTTTCTACTAGATTATAATCTCCTTTAAGGCAGGGACTCACTTGCTTTTCATAACGTTAATCCAGTTTCATTTTGGAAGACAAATTAAAAAAAAATTTTTTTGGAGCATTGATGACATTGTTGGAATAAGTGTAGCTTCCCATGGTGTCTACTCTGGGGATAATACTCATTTTAGAATTATACTTTTTTCTTAATTGAATACTTTTGATTTCAAGTTAAAAATGGTCTCATCTCCGCCTTAAGCAAGAAGGAGCACCTATTTTAAGGGTACAGAGATAGCTCATGGAACTAAAGGGGAAGATGTCAGGCACCACAAAGACATGGAGCCAGGCATTGGAACACCTTTAGTGCTCAAGGCAGCCACCTTGTATACCTGGGATAAATCCCACTTGGTCATGGTGTATAATCCTTTTTATATGTTGCTGGATTTTATTTGCTAGTATTTAGTTTAGGACTTTTGTTTATATATTCATGAGAAATATTGGTCTGCTAATCTCCATTCTGCTACTGAGACTGTCCAATGAGTTTAAAAATTTCAGTTATTTTCAGTTCTTATATTTCTACTTGGTTCTTCTATATATCTGTTATTTCTTTGCTAATACTTTCTATCTTTCCATTTCTTTCAAGAGTGTTTGCCCTGAGTTATTGGAACATTTTTATACTGTTTACTTTATTTATTTATTTTAAAATAAATTTTATTTATTTATTTATATTTGACTGCGTTGGGTCTTCATTGCTGCGTGCGGGCTTTCTCTAGTTGCGATGAGTGGGGGCTACTCTTCGTTGCAGTGTGCGTGCTTCTCATTGTGGTGGCTTCACTTGTTGCAGAGCGCAGGCTCTAGGCACGTGGGCTTCAGTAGTGGCTCTCAGGCTCTAGAGTGCAGGCTCACTAGTTGTGGTGCATGGGCTTAGTTGCTCCGAGGCATGTGGGATCTTCCTGGACCAGGGCTCGAACCCGTGTCCTCTGCATTGGCAGGTGGATTCTTAACCACTGCACCATCAGGGAAGTCCAGGATTAGTTATTTTTTATATTCCATTTTATCTCCTATGTTGGCTTAATAGGTACTTTTGTTTTCTTTTGTTTTAGTGGTTGCTCTAGAGAGTACAATATGCATTTAAAAATATTTACTGAGGGAAATCCCTGGCAGTTCAGTGGTTAGGACTCGGTGCTTTCACTGCCAGGGCCCAGGTTTGATCCCTGGTCAGGGACTAAGATCCCGCAAGCTTCATGGCATGGCCAAAATAAAAATTATTGAGGTGAAATTCACATAACGTAAAATTAACCATTTTAAAGCGAACAGCATAGGGTCATTTAGTACATTCACAATGTTATGCAATCACCACCTCTATCTAGTTCCAAAACATTTCCATCAATCCAAGTAAAACTTATTCATTAAGCAGTTTCTGTCCATTTCCCCCTTCCTCCAGGCCCTGGCAATCACTAATCTGCATTCACCTATTTGGGATATTTTATATAAATGGAATCATACAATATGTGATCTTTTGTATATAGCTTCTTTTACTTAGCATAATGTTTTTGAGGTTCACCTTGTATCAGTACTTCATTTTTATGGCTGAATAATATCCCATTGTGTGTATATACCACAATTCATTTATCTGTTCATTTGTTGGTGAACATATAGGCTGTTTCTACCTTTTGGTTATTGTGAATAAGGTTGTTGTGAACATGTGTGTACATATATTTGAGTATTTTCAGTTCTTTGGGGAATATACCCAGGAGTGGAACTGCTAGAAGTGGTCACATGGTAATTCTATGTTTAAGTTTTTGAGGAACTGCCAAGCTGCTTTCTACAGTGGCTGAACTTTTCATATTCCCACTAGCAGTGTATGAGGGTTTCAGTTTCTCCACATCCTCACCATAACTTGTTATTTTCTGGTCTTGTTTTGTTTTGTTTTTAATTGTAGCTTCAAAAGCTTTTGAGACTGGGTAGGACTTTGATGATAAAGATCCTTCCAGTCTATCTGGATCTCCTGGCATGCTTTTTTCCTGAGGTATCTAGATAGCTCTGGGGTTTTTTTGTTTTTGTTTTTTATTGCCATCCTAGCGGGTGTGAAGGGCATCTCGTGGTTTTGATTTTTATTTTCCTAATGACTAATGATGTTGAGTCAATGTTTTTTTTTTGTCAATTTGTGTATTTTCTTTGGAGAAATGTCTATTCAAGTCCTTTGTCCATTTTTAATTGAGTTGTTTGTCTTTTGTTGTTGAGTTGTAAAGTTCTTTATATTGATATATTCTGGATACTAGACCCTTATCAGATATATGATTTGCAAAACAGTATGCGTCTTTAACTTATCACAGTCTCCCTTGAAGTATTATTTTTCTTAACATATGTATTGTCAGGCCACTCAAGATGGCTGTTCTCTTGCTCTCTGTACATCCCCTGCCAGACCAGTGCCTGCTTCACCTATATATTACACACATGACTGACCTTCCTAGTACTTGCCCCAGGCCCCAGCTAGTGATTGATCTTATCAAAGGGGCGGTGAGGGGCGTGCCCTTCTACTGGTTCCCCTAGTAACTAATGAGCCCACTTGATGTCAATTCCCCTATAACTGGTAATCTCCCTTTTCCCCTGGGAGTGAAGACTGCCACCATGTCCTGCCCGCTGACTGCCGGACACAGTGGTGTGTCGTTCCAGGACCTTGCTTCAGACGTGTAAGCTCCCCCATCCATTAACCCATTGTTGTCTCTGTTGCTGACTCTCACCTCTTTCTTTTTTTTTTTGTTTTGTTTGTTTGTTTATACTGCAGGTTCTTATTAGTCATCAGTTTTATACACATCAGTGTATACATGTCAATCCCAATCGCCCAATTCAGCACACCACCATCCCCACCCCACCGCAGTTTTCCCCCCTTGGTGTCCATATGTCTGTTCTCTACATCTGTGTCTCAGCTTCTGCCCTGCAAACCGGCTCATCTGTACCATTTTTCTAGGTTCCACATACATGCGTTAATATACGATATTTGTTTTTCTCTTTCTGACTTACTTCACTCTGTATGACAGTCTCTAGATCCATCCACGTCTCAACAAATGACTCAATTTCGTTCCTTTTTATGGCTGAGTAATATTCCATTGTATATATGTACCACAACTTCTTTATCCATTCGTCTGTTGATGGGCATTTAGGTTGCTTCCATGACCTGGCTATTGTAAATAGTGCTGCAATGAACATTCAGGTGCATGTGTCTTTTTGAATTACGGTTTTCTCTGGGTATATGCCCAGTAGTGGGATTGCTGGGTCATATGGTAATTCTATTTTTAGTTTTTTAAGGAACCTCCATATTGTTCTCCATAGTGGCTGTATCAATTTACATTCCCACCAACAGTGCAAGAGGGTTCCCTTTTCTCCACACCCTCTCCAGCATTTGTTGTTTGTAGATTTTCTGATGATGCCCATTCTAACTGGTGTGAGGTGATACCTCATTGTAGTTTTGATGTGCATTTCTCTAATAATTAGTGATGTTGAGCATCTTTTCATGTGCTTCGTGGCCGTCTGTATGTCTTCTTTGGAGAAATGTCTATTTAGGTCTTCTGCCCATTTTTGGATTGGGGTGTTTGTTTCTTTAATATTGAGCTGCATGAGCTGTTTATATATTTTGGAGATTAATCCTTTGTCCGTTGATTCGTTTGCAAATATTTTCTCCCATTCTGAGGGTTGTCTTTTCGTCTTGTTTATGGTTTCCTTTGCTGTGCAAAAGCTTTGAAGTTTCATTAGGTCCCATTTGTTTATTTTTGTTTTTATTTCCATTACTCTAGGAGGTGGATCAAAAAAGATCTTGCTGTGATTTATGTCAAAGAGTGTTCTTCCTATGTTTTCCTCTAAGAGTTTTATAGTGTCCGGTCTTGCATTTAGGTCTCTAATCCATTTTGAGTTTATTTTTGTGTATGGTGTTAGGGAGTATTCTAATTTCATTCTTTTACATGTAGCTGTCCAGTTTTCCCAGCACCACTTATTGAAGAGACTGTCTTTTCTCCATTGTATATCTTTGCTTCCTTTGTCATAGATTAGTTGACCATAGGTGTGTGGGTTTATCTCTGGGCTTTCTATCTTGTTCCATTGATCGATGTTTCTGTTTTTGTGCCAGTACCATATTGTCTTGATTACTGTAGCTTTGTAGTATAGTCTGAAGTCAGGGAGTCTGATTCCTCCAACTCCGTTTTTTTCCCTCAAGATTGCTTTGGCTATTCGGGGTCTCTTGTGTCTCCATACAAATTTTAAGATGATTTGTTCTAGCTCCGTAAAAAATGCCATTGGTAATTTGATAGGGATTGCATTGAATCTGTAGATTGCTTTGGGTAGTATAGTCATTTTCACAATGTTGATTCTTCCAATCCAAGAACATGGTATATCTCTCCATCTGTTGGTATCATCTTTGATTTCTTTCATCAGTGTCTTATAGTTTTCTGCATACAGGTCTTTTGTCTCCCTAGGTAGGTTTATTCCTAGGTATTTTATTCTTTTTGTTGCAATGGTAAATGGGAGTGTTTCCATAATTTCTCTTTCAGATTTTTCATCATTAGTGTATAGGAATGCAAGAGATTTCTGTGCATTAATTTTGTATCCTGCAACTTTACCATATTCATTAATTAGCTCTAGCAGTTTTCTGGTGGCAGTTTTAGGATTCTCTATGTATAGTATCATGTCATCTGCAAACAATGACAGTTTTACTTCTTCTTTTCCAATTTGTATTCCTTTTATTTCTTTTTCTTCTCTGATTGCCGTGGCTAGGACTTCCAAAACTATGTTGAATAATAGTGGTGACAGTGGACATCCTTGTCTCGTTCCTGATCTTAGAGGAAATGCTTTCAGTTTTTCACCGTTGAGAATGATGTTTGCTGTGGGTTTGTCATATATGGCCTTTATTATGTTGAGGTAGGTTCCCTCTATGCCCACTTTCTGGAGAGTTTTTATCATAAATGGGTGTTGAATTTTGTCAAAAGCTTTTTCTGCATCTATTGAGATGATCATATGGTTTTTATTCTTCAATTTGTTAATATGGTGTATCACATTGATTGATTTGCGTATATTGAAGAATCCTTGCATCCCTGGGATAAATCCCACTTGATCGTGGTGTATGATCCTTTTAATGTGTTGTTGGATTCTGTTTGCTAGTATTTTGTTGAGGATTTTTGCGTCTATATTCATCAGTGATATTGGTCTGTAATTTTCTTTTTTTGTAGTGTCTTTGTCTGGTTTTGGCATCAGGGTGATGGTGGCCTCATAGAATGAGTTTGGGGGTGTTCCTTCCTCTGCAATTTTTTGGAAGAGTTTGAGAAGGATAGGTGTTAGCTCTTCTCTAAATGTTTGATAGAATTCACCTGTGAAGCCATCTGGTCCTGGACTTTTGTTTGTTGGAAGATTTTTAATCACAGTTTCAATTTCATTACTTGTGATTGGTCTGTTCATATTTTCTGCTTCTTCCTGGTTCAGTCTTGGAAGGTTATACCTTTCTAAGAATTTGTCCATTTCTTCCAGGTTGTCCATTTTATTGGCATAAAGTTGCTTGTAGTAGTCTCTTAGGATGCTTTGTATTTCTGCAGTGTCTGTTGTAACCTCTCCTTTTTCATTTCTGATTTTATTGATTTGAGTCCTCTCCCTCTTTTTCTTGATGAGTCTGGCTAATGGCTTATCAATTTTGTTTATCTTCTCAAAGAACCAGCTTTTAGTTTTATTGATCTTTGCTATTGTTTTCTTTGTTTCTATTTCATTTATTTCTGCTCTGATCTTTATGATTTCTTTCCTTCTGCTAACTTTGGGTTTTGTTTGTTCTTCTTTCTCTAGTTTCTTTAGGTGTAAGGTTAGATTGTTTACTTGAGATTTTTCTTGTTTCTTTAGGTAGGCTTGTATAGCTATAAACTTCCCTCTTAGAACTGCTTTTGCTGCATCCCATAGGTTTTGGGTTGTCGTGTTTTCATTGTCATTTGTCTCTAGGTATTTTTGATTTCCTCTTTGATTTCTTCAGTGATCTCTTGGTTATTTAGTAACGTATTGTTTAGCCTCCATGTGTTTGTGTCTTTTACGTTTTTTCCCCTGTAATTCATTTCTAATCTCATAGTGTTGTGGTCAGAAAAGATGCTTGATATGATTTCAATTTTCTTAAATTTACTGAGGCTTGATTTGTGACCCAAGATGTGATCTATCCTGGAGAATGTTCCATGCGCACTTGAGAAGAACGTGTAATCTGCTGTTTTTGGATGGAATGTCCTATAAATATCAATTAAATCTATCTGGTCTATTGTGTCATTTAAAGCTTCTGTTTCCTTATTTATTTTCATTTTGGATGATCTGTCCATTGGTGTAAGTGAGGTGTTAAAGTCCCCCACTATTATTGTGTTACTGTCAATTTCCTCTTTTATAGCTGTTAGCAGTTGCCTTATGTAATGAGGTGCTCCTATGTTGGGTGCATATATATTTATAATTACTGTATCTTCTTCTTGGATTGATCCCTTGATCATTATGTAGTGTCCTTCCTTGTCTCTTGTAACATTCTTTATTTTAAAGTCTATTTTATCTGGTATGAGTATAGATACTCCAGCTTTCTTTTGATTTCCATTTGCATGGAATATCTTTTTCCATCCCCTCACTTTCAGTCTGTATGTGTCCCTAGGTCTGAAGTGGGTCTCTTGTAGACAACATATATATGGGTCTTGTTTTTGTATCCATTCAGCAAGCCTGTGTCTTTTGGCTGGAGCATTTAATCCATTCACATTTAAGGTAATTATCGATATGTATGTTCCTATGACCATTTTCTTAATTGTTTTGGGTTTGTTTTTGTAGGTCCTTTTCTTCTGTTGTGTTTCCCACTTAGAGAAGTTCCTTTAACATTTGTTGTAGAGCTGGTTTGGTGGTGCTGAATTCTCTTAGCTTTTGCTTGTCTGTAAAGCTTTTGATTTCTCCATCAAATCTAAATGAGATCCTTGCCGGGTAGAGTAATCTTGGCTGTAGGTTCTTCCCTTTCATCACTTTAAGTATATCATGCCACTCCCTTCTGGCTTGTAGAGTTTCTGCTGAGAAATCAGCTGTTAACCTTATGGGAGTTCCCTTGTATGTTATTTGTCGTTTTTCCCTTGCTGCTTTCAGTAATTTTTCTTTGTCTTTAATTTTTGCCACTTTGATTACTATGTGTCTTGGCGTGCTTTTCCTTGGGTTTATCCTGTATGGGACTCTCTGCGCTTCCTGGACTTGGGTGGCTATTTCCTTTCACATGTTAGGGAATTTTTCGACTATAATCTCTTCAAATATTTCCTCTGGTTCTTTATCTCTCTCTTCTCCTTCTGGGACCCCTATAATGCGAATGTTGTTGCGTTTAATGTTGTCCCAGAGGTCTCTTAGGCTGTCTTCATTTCTTTTCATTCTTTTTTCTTTAGTCTGTTCCGCAGCAGTGAATTCCACCATTCTGTCTTCCAGGTCACTTATCCGTTCTTCTGCCTCAGTTATTCTACTATTGATTCCTTCTAGTGTAGTTTTCATTTCAGTTATTGTATTGGTCATCTCTGTTTGTTTGTTCTTTAATTCTTCTAGGTCTTTGTTAATCATTTCTTGCATCTTCTCAATCTTTGCCTCCATTCTTATTCCAAGGTCCTGGATCATCTTCACTATCATTATTCTGAATTCTTTTTCTGGAAGGTTGCCTATCTCCACTTCATTTAGTTGTTTTTCTGGAGTTTTTTCTTGTTCCTTCATCTGGTATATAGCCCTCTGCCTTTTCATCTTGTCTATCTTTCTGTAAATGTGGTTTCTGTTCCACAGGCTGCAGGACTGTAGTTTTTCTTGCTTCTGCTGTCTGCCCTCTGGTGGTTGAGGCTATCTAAGAGGCTTGATGGGAGGCTCTGGAGGTGGGTAGAGCTGACTGTTGCTGTGGCGGTCAGAGCTCCGTAAAACTTTAATCCACTTGACTGTTGATGGGTGGGGCTGGGTTCCCTCCCTGTTGGTTGTTTTGCCTGAGGCAACCCAACACTGGAGCCTACCTGGGCTCTTTGGTGGGGCTAATGGCAGACTCTGGGAGGGCTCACGCCAAGGAGTACTTCCCAGAACCTCCGCTGCCAGTGTCCTTGTCCCCACGGTGAAACAGAGCCAGCCCCCGCCTCTGCAGGAGACCCCCCAACACCAGCAGTTATGTCTGGTTCAGTCTCCCCCAGGGTCACTGCTCCTTCCCCTGGGTCCCGATGCACAAACTATTTTGTGTGCGCCCTCCAAGAGTGGGGTCTCTGTTTCCCCCAGTCCTGTCGAAGTCCTGCAATCAATTCCCACTAGGCTTCAAAGTCTGATTCTCTATGAATTCCTCCTCCCGTTGCCGGACCCCCAGGTTGGGAAGCCTGACGTGGGGCTCAGAACGTTCACTCCAGTGGGTGGACTTCTGTGGTATAAGTGCTCGCCAGTCTGTGAGTCACCCACCCAGCAGTTATGGGATTTGATTTTACTCTGATTGCACCCCTCCTACCGTCTCACTGTGGCTTCTCCTCTGTCCTTGGACGTGGGGTATCCTCCTTGGTGAAGTCCAGTGTCTTCCTGTCGAAGATTGTCCAGCAGCCAGTTGTGATTCTGGTGCTCTCGCAAGAGGGAGTGAGAGCACGTCCTTCTACTCCGCCATCTTGGTTAAATCTATCACCTCTTTCTGAAGACTTGAAGCTGGGCAAGCACAGGCCTTGCAGGCCTGTGGGGTGCAGCCCAACAACATATAATGTATTTCCATTTCCTCCTCCTATTCTTTGTGTTGTTTTCATATGTTTTATTTCCAAATATATTATGGATATCACAGTTCATTATTATTTTTACTTAAATTGTTATTGTATTTAAAATTTTTTTAAATGAGAAAGATTTAAAGATATTTACCCACATATTTATATTTCTGGAACTTTTAATATTTTTGTGTGGGGGACTTCCCTGGTGGTGCAGTGGATGAGACTCTGTGCTCCCAATGCAGGGGCCCGAGTTTGATCCCTTGTCAGGGAACTAGATCCCACATGCATGCAGCAACTAAGAGTTCGCATGCCACAACTAAGGAGCTGGCGAGCTGCAACTAAGGAGCCTGTCTGCTGCAACTAAGATCCGGTGCAACCAAATAAATAAATAAATAAATATTAAAAAAAAAATTTGTGTGGATTGTATCTGTTATCATTTCCAAATATATTTGGAAAATATATGCTTCCTCCCCACTCACTCCCCTGGTTTTCTTTATGGGATACCAAATTATACATATGTTGAACCACTTGTTTATTTCTCATGGGTCACTGAGGCATGATTCAATTTCTTCCAGTCTTTTTTCTCTTAGTGCATTATTTTGCATATTGCTGTTTCTTCAGATTTACTGATCTATTCTTCTACATTGTTGTAGTTAGCTGTTAATCCCGTCTCATGAAATTACTATTTCAGACATTGTATTTTCCTTTTCTGGAAGTTTTATTTCATTCCTTTTTTATATCCTACGATTCTAGAATCATAGAATAGCTGTTGTTAGAATAACTAATGTTAGAATAGCTATTTTAATGTTTTGGCCTGCTAATTTCTTTTAATTTAAAAAAATTTTTAATTTATTTTATTTATTTTTGGCTGCATTGGGTCTTCATTGCTGCACGCAGGCTTTCTCTAGTTGCGGTGAGCGGGGGCTACTCTTCGTTGCAGTGAGCAGGCTTCTCATTGTCGTGGCTTCTCTTGTTGCGGAGCACGGGCTCTAGGCACGCAGGCTTCAGTAGTTGTGGCATGCAGGCTCAGTAGTTGTGTCTCACGGGCTCTAGAGTGCAGGCTCAATAGTTGTGGTGCACGGGCTTAGTTGCTCCGCAGCATGTGGGATCTTCCCGGACCAGGGCTCGAACCCGTGTCCCCTGCATTGGCAGGCGGATTCTTAACTACTGCGCCACCAGGGAAGCCCAGCCTGCTAATTTCATTATCTCTGTCATTTCTGGATCTGCTTCTATTGACTGATATTCCTCCTGATTATGGGACACATTTTAATGCTTCTTGTCTCATCTAGTAATTTAATTTAATTTAATTTTTATTATTATTATTTTTTGGCCATGCTGTGAGGCTTGAAGGATCTTAGTTCCCCAGCCAGAGATTGACCCCAGGCCCATGGTAGAAGCACCGAGTCCTACCCATTGGACCACCAGGGAATTCCCTCATCTAGTAATTTTAGATTAGACATTATGAATGCTACATGATTCAGTATTTGTATTTTGTTGTCTTTTTAAAAGAATGTGTTGAGTTTATTTTGGCCAGCAGTTAAGCTTCTTGCAATTTGATGCTGCTGTGACTTGATTTTAAGCTTTATTAAGATAGGTTTAGTGTAACCTTTATACTAGTGTAGTTTATCCCTACAAGTGAGGTGTGAGCTTTCTGGGGCTCCTACTCAATGTCCCACACGTTCAGTTAGGCTTCTGCAATCTGGCTGGTCAGAACAGAAAAGTTCCCCAGCTCTGTGTGGGTTCTAGGAGTTGTTGAGCTTATAGCTCCTTCATGGTTTTTTGCCTGGCCTTATGGAGTTTCACCCTATGCAAACAGGACTCAGTGTTTAGGAATAGACTTAAGGAGTCCCCTGTTCAGTTATCTAGAGCTTTTTTCTGCATAATTCTTTCTCCAATACTCTGAGTCTATTTAGCCTCCCCACATTCTGTTCTCTGTTTCCTCAATAAGTGGTCCTATTTTGCTCTTCTTGGAGTCCCCTTTCTTATGCCATGGACTAGAAAGTGCCTTGAGGTTTAAGACTTGGACAGTTTTAAGGATCACCTCATTTATTTCCTGTCTTTCAGGGATTACAGTCTGGTACTGCCTGTTGTCCAATGTTTTCAAATATATGTTTCACATATTTTGTCTCTTTTTTTTTTTTGATCTATGATGGGAGGGTAAGTTTGATACCAGCTACTTCCTTATGGTAGTAGCTGAGGTCTAATGTTCTTTTACTTAGAGTTTCTATTTTATTTAAATTTAATGTACTGGAAGTCCTCACTTTGCATGGTTCTGATATGCACAAATTTCAATTACTACAGTTTAGTTAAATAACACTAGTCCCCCAAAACATGGTTCAAATTTCAGTTATCAGAGTTTATTAACTGTAATTTTTGTAAAGTGCAAACTTCCTTGCTAGCTCTCCAGTCCACAGATCACTATGTGGAAAACAGATGCACATCATGATCAGTCAGTCGCTTTCAGTCTGTTGATTAGTCACATACATACTGCACAGTGTGCACTTGTGGGCATGCCTGACCTGGGTCCTCTTTAAGATCTCCTACAAGACTATAATGAAGGTACTGGCCAGGGCTGAGGTCTCATTTGAAGGCTTGATTGGGGAAAGATCCACTTCAAGTTTACGTGGTTTTTGGCAGAATTCCTTTCCTCAAGGGTTATTGGAGACTCAATTCCTAGCTGACTGTTGACTGGAGGCCACCCTCATTTCTTGCCATGTGAACCTCTCCAGTATGACTACTTGCTTCATCAAAGCATGCAAGCCAAGAAGGCAGTACAGTCTATTAGCAAGATGGAAGTTTCAATCTTATATAACCTAGAAGCAAGGTATTAGGCTATCCCACACTCAAGGGGACAGGATTACTCACAAGTGTTATGAATATCAGGAGGTGGGGATGACTGGGGGGCATGTTAGAGTTTGACTGCCAGTATTATAATCCATTATCATCATTATTTATTCTGATGTTCAATTTGTCACAGAATTAGCCTGTGAGAGCCTTTTGCACTGGCCCCTGTATCATCTTGCCATGTCTTCACCATTCTTTGAGTACCACAAGATGATACTCTGAGCTCATCTTAAACTTTACTTGCTCAAGTCCTGGAATTAGCCACGTTCTAAGGAGCTCTGGTTCCTTTTAGGTGAGAGTGATATTTAGAATCATTAACTGTACTCATTGCTATTAAGGTGTTACTGTTACTAGACCCTTGCAGTTGATAGAGCCAGGGGGTGTGTTTGTATATGTATGTGTACACACACATATACATACATCACTTACCTAGAAATTGTCTGTCTCTGTTATGAAGCTTTGCATTCATAACATCTTCAGTTGTAGTTCAGCAGCATAGTATTCACTCTGGCTTTCTTCCTTTCTGTATTTGTAATTCTTCTCTGATGAGAATCCTTGCTCTTATTATCCTCAATATTTGATCTACCAGCCTAATTTTTTAAAAAATAAATTTATTTTATTTATTTATTTTTGGCTGCGTTTGGTCTTTGTTGCTGCGCGCGGACTTTCTCTAGTTGTGGCAAGCGGGCGCTACTCTTCGTTGTGGTGTGCGGGCTTCTCGTTGCAGTGGCTTCTCGTTGCGGAACATGAGCTCTAGGCGTGCGGGCTTCAGTCGTTGTGGCACGTGGGCTCAGTATTTGTGTCTCGTGGGCTCTAGAGCACAGTCTCAGTAGTTGTGGTGCACGGGCTTAGTTGCTCCATGGCATGTGGGATCTTCCCAGACCAGGGCTCGAACCCGTGTCCCCTGCATTGACAGGCGGATTCTTAACCACTGTACCACCAGGGAAGCCCCTCCCCCCCTCATTTGATGAATCTTCCTGTATAACTCATCTCCCATTGCCAACATAGCTCTCTCTCCATTTCCCACCCCATACTCTTTATGGATGCCTTCCTCACCCTTTTGGGATCTATTTGCACTGGGCTAACCCTTCCACCGTTCTCCCCCTACTGAGTCTGAAACTCTTTGCTGGGCCACTGCCCCTCACCCCACTGGGTCTGAATTCAGTGCTGTGCCACTACCCCTCCACTCTATGAATGTCTTCTTCTGCCCACTTTGGAAACCCTCACTGCCCTGCCCTTCCCCGTCACATGGACATGCTCATCATCCTGCTCACGGCCACTTCAGTCCCCCATGTAGAAGCTCTCCTCACTCCACTAGGGCTATAGAACCCCATGCCAGGCCACCCTCTTGTAAAGATTTTTTTCTGTCACCCTACTTGGGCTCTGAAACTCTATGCCAGGGCTTTTACCCCTCAGGGACACCTTTCTCACACTACTTGGACTCCAAAAGCCTGTATTGGGCCATCGTCGCCACTTATACCACTCAGTTTGATGCCCACTTAGCTTGTACTCACTTAATGGCTGTTGAAGTTCATTTTTCAGGTAGGAAAGGAGATGAGGGGGAAGAGGAATCAAATTTTATTTTTCATATTAAAAAAAATCTCGCTAGTATTTTTACCGCAAATGCTTTTAACCTAGTGCACTGTAGTTTATACGGAAGCCAGTGATTGCCACATCTATGTAATGCTTACAGGTTTATACCCATGCTTTCATGCCATATTTTTACTCACATACTAGAGGTTTATTATCATGTTATGTTTATGATTTCTGAGCTTATCTACTCCACCCCCGCCCCAACACCCCCAAACCCACAGGTAGTTTTCAATTTACATGTGTCTGTCAGTGCTACCACCATTCTTCCAGTCATTCATTTGAAATCTTGGGTTATTTCTGACTCATCTTTCTTTGTTCCTTTCCTCAGTCAGTAAGTCCTGTTGATCTTTCTCTTTATGTAAGTTTGTCTTCTCTTTGCCCATTACTTTGATTATTAACATGGCCTCTTGGGTGGGACTCCTTTTCTTTAGTTTCTGAGTTAGTCCAGTGCCCCTAAACCACCTTTGGCTCCACATTTTTTAATAAATGAACTAACTCCATGTGTGACTTTTTAAGTGCCTTTTTTTTTTTGGCCATACCGTGGCAACATGCGGAACTTCCCCAAGCAGGGATTGAACCCGTGTCCCTGCAGTGGAAGCGCAGAGTCTTAACCACTGGACCACCAGGGAAGTCCTTAAGTGCCATCATTTACGTGGCATTGTTCTAGGTAGTCAGAGTATCTAGTTTGAATCCCATATTTACCACTTGCGTGGTACCCACTCACTTTTGGTAATTTATTTAACCTCTCTGGATCTTTCTTAGTTACCAGATTGTTTTACAGGTGAGTAAGATAATGAATCGTGAAAGAGATTTATCCAAAACACATACCTTTCAGCCTGGTAACGTCAGTCTCAGTAAAGTAAACAGTGTTATTTTATCAGTATTCTCACTGTTCTGTAAGCAAAAACTGTTTCCTTACTCCTCTTTGATATGTAGCTTTCAATGATCACTTGCCATTAAGAGCACATTTATTGAGCATCTACTATGACCACATGCTGGAGATTAAAAAAAAAAAAGACATGACTCATATCTGAGAAAGACATTATGATAGAGGAGGCAAACATATAATTAATTTACATACAGTAACAAGTGCTACAATAAAATTAAAGACTGTGTCTGAACTTTTTAAAAATTAGAAATTTTTTTTTTTTTTTTTAATTTATTTTATTATTTTATTTTTTGGCTGCATTGGGTCTTCGTTGCTGCGCGCGGGCTCTCTCTGGTTGCAGTGAGCGAGGGCCACTCCTCGTTGCAGTGCGCGGGCCTCTCACTGCGGTAGCCTCTCCCGTCGCGGAGCACAGGCTCCAGGCGCGGGGGCCTCAGCAGTTGTGGTGCGGGGGCTTCAGTAGTTGTGGCTCGCGGGCTCTAGAGCACAGGCTCAGTAGTTGTGGCGCACGGGCTTCGTTGCTCCGCGGCATGTGGGATCCTCCCGGACCAGGACTCGAACCCGCGTCCGCTGCATTGGCAGGCGGACCCCCAACCACTGCGCCACCAGGGAAGCCCAAAATTAGAAATTTTAACTAAACTTATATAGCAGCTATTGTCTAACACAGTTTAGTATGTTATTGTATTTTTCCTTGTAGTTACTATTTGTGTTAATTTATCTCCCTCAAATAGAGTGTAAACTACTTGAGAATAGGTCTTTATAGTGGTGAGTGTGGATTTTGGGAGACAAACACATTGTGGTCTTATTTCTGCCACTGACATTTAGTCACTGTAACGTCTCTGAACTTGAGTTTACTCTCCTGTTAAAGTGAAAATACTAATAATTCTTTGACAGGATTGTAATGATTAAGTGAAATAATGTTTTTAAGAATCTAGCACAATGACTGGCAAACAATTTATGCTTGATAAATTTTGTTTCTCCTCTCCTTGTACTCCACTTGTGTCTATTCTGCTAATGAACACTAAATATTTGATTAATGGATGAATTTATTGATTCAATGATCTGCAGTTCATAATGGCTTCCCAGAACATTTTGAAATGCAAGTGGCATTCATGGAAGCCTGTTCTTGGTAATGATGGCACTTTATATTTTTTTCTTTTGTACCTGAAGTTTGTTTTTTTTTTAATATTTATTTGGCTGCACTGGGTCTTAGTTGCGGCATGAGGGATCTTCAGTTGTGGCATGTGGGATCTTTAGTTGCAGCATGCAGTTCTCTTAGTTGCGGCATATGGAATCTAGTTCCTTGACCAGGGATTGAACCCAGGCCCCCTGCATTGGAAGTGTGGAGTCTTAGCCAGTGGAGCACCAGGGAAGTCCCTGTACTTGAAGTTTTTAGATCCCTTATTTTAATTTTACCAAAACCTTGTGCAGTAAGGGTAGGCAGATATGATTATCCTATGTGACAGTAGGAGTTTCATTTTTGAAGTGAGTGAACTAAATTGGGATTCTTTTTTTTTAATTTATTTATTGGCTGCATCAGGTCTTAGTTGGGGCATGGGGGATCTTTCTTTGCGGCGCGCAGGCTTCTCTGTAGTTGTGGTGCATGGGCTCAGTTGCCCTGCAGCATGTGGGATCTTAGTTCCCTGACCAGGGATCGAACCGGCGTCCCCTGCATTGCAAGACAGATTCTTAACCACTGGACCACCAGGGAAGTCCCTAAATTGGAATTCTTAAGAGCCAGTCATTGAATTTGTATAGGTAGAGTGTGAATGTATTACATGGCCTATGGAATACTATAGTTCTCTTGGCCTGAATTTTTTAGTTGATATAGTAGTGAAAAGGGAATTCTTCTATTCCATGGCTTAAGGATACATAAACTCTCAATGCAGCAATCTTTTTATTGTTCATTATTATAGCTTCTGTTACTCTTAGAAGTTGACCAACAGGGACCTGAGTTTAGGAGATTTTGTCTTTCAGCTTTCATATAGTAAATGCTAAGGCCAGCCCTTTGCCTGCAGGGCCTTCTATCAGTGAAGAGGAACTGTGGCTTTTTCCAGGCAGCCAAATAGGGGGAGGAGTCAAGATTTTCAGCGTTCTTTGTGAAAATGAATTTGTGCTGTTGAACCTCATGGGCATTAGATACTATATTCTCCTTAAAGCACTGCAGGCCCCTTGTTGCAACATTTCAATCTCTTTTCTGATTCTTTCAAGTAGTAGAAAACATGTTTCAGGCATTTAAAAACATGCTGTGTATGCTTTTTAAAAGCTAGTAAACTCATTCAATTGATTAACAGACTTCAGTTGTAATAAATTATTGGCCCACCGTTTTTTGGAGTACTTTGCAGCATACTATCCTTATATCAGTTATAGATAGTGTGAACAATGAATACCATATTTTGTTTCCTTAATATTTCTCCAACTAAAGTATTTTAAGAAGAAAAAAAGTCCCACGATGATAGTAAATATTTCAAAACTTATAAAGTTTAGTATTACGTGCACTGACGTATTTCAAAATGTTTTTCTGTTTTTATATGTGCTGTGATCAGGTATTTAGTTTTTTAGTATTATTAGACTGTAATAGCACCCAAGTTGATGGACAGAGCTTCAGCCTGGGATACATTTAGGGAATGTAAAAATTCTTCTAAAAGATACAGTGCTTCATGAAGCTACAGGAGGAGTACCACTCATATTGTTTAATTAGTACTACTAGAACTCATAATTTCTACCTTGTTTTTTGTTTGTTTGCTGCTGAATACACTATATGTATATTCACACTTACACATTTGTTTTTGTTTCTTTAGAAGGTTTTAGGACCAGCAGCTTTTTGGGGTTCTCTTTTTTTCCTCTTTTTCTGTCCCTGTCTCTGCTTCTTTCTTTGTTGTTGTTTTCCCTTCTGTTTGGATTGCTTCCTGCCTCCTCCCTCCAATATTCCCACCCCCCTTAATCCATCTGGAAAGATGAAGAGGCAGCTGCTGTGGTAACTATGCATTTTGGTTAATAGCAGACTAACAAGATACATAAAACATATGCAAACTGTGCAGAGTTAGTTGCTGTCAAAGCTGTAGGGGTATAATACTTTTTCTTTGCCTTCTCCCCACCTTCTAAAAAAAAACTTTAACTTTCCTGTTATATTTTGTCTTCTAAGTTACCATTTCTAATATTGAAATGCTACCATGAATAATTCCTTTCTTCTGCTTAGTCTGCACAATATTTCACTCTGTAGTGAGTTTATGGGAGATGAGTTGAGGTGCGTAGAGGAAAAGAATTGATTAATTGGGTTAAGAAGTAGATTTCCTTTAGATTCATACATAGAAGATGAACAGGGATAAAAATTTTTATTAAATATTTGGATTTTTGACCTATAACTTTTTTTTCTTGCTTTTTGGCCACTAGTGTCCCTTTTGAGTTTCCTTCTGGGGTTAGAACTAGTAAGTAGTATGTTTCTTGAAGATGTGTCTATCATAAAGGCAAGCTGCAACTGGAATATTGTATTTAGCCAAGCCTTGAAAATTCCTGTAATCTGTGCCATCCTGTCTCATACTGTCCCATCTCATAGTTGTCCTCTCTCTGCAGTGCTCTATGCCCAGGTCTCTGTGGCTGGGCTGCTCCAGCCTGGCGGACAGCATGCCTTCGCTGCGATGCCTGTATAACCCAGGGACTGGCGCACTCACAGCTTTCCAGGTACTTTCTCTGTCTCTGTGGGTTATTTGTGGGCATTAGTATGTGTGTCTAATTAATTGGTGTGTCTCTCCTTCTTTCCCATCCTTCACTTACGTTCACTTTTCTCCTTCATATTGCCTATATTTCACATCACTCAATTCTTTAATTTATAATGTAGATCCAGATCCATCCACTCTTGAGACATTTTTATTATCATGATTGGTTTGCCAAAATTGACATAGCGCAACTTGACTTGTTGGTTTTCATACCTAGTAGAAGTATGATAGTGAATTTTAAAGTAATCTCAATAAATAGCATTCAATATGTAATGTTTGCTCTGGACCTACATAAAGCCAATTAATATAATCAATCAATTAATTACAACCAGTTGCCCGGGCACCTTCTTGTGTTTCTCTTGTGCTTACTAAAAATATAAAGTGCTCAATTCAGAGTGTCTCCTGGCTACTATACTATTATATATGTGTGTGTTTGTGTATGTTCTTTTGGTTTTTTTAAAATAAATAAATTTATTTATTTATTCTGGCTGCGGTGGGTCTTCGTTGCTGCACGCAGGCCTTTTCTAGTTGTGGTGAGCAGGGGCTACTCTTCATTGTGGTGTGCGGGCTTCTCATTGCAGTGGCTTCTCTTGTTGCAGAGCACGGGCTCTAGGCGCGCGGGCTTCAGTAGTTGTGGCGCGTGGGCTCTAGAGCGCAGGCTCAGTAGTTGTGGCGCATGGGCTTAGTTGCTCCATGGCATGTGGGATCTTCCCAGACCAGGGCTCGAACCCGTGTCCCCTGCATTGGCAGGTAGATTCTTAACCACTGCGCCACCAGGGAAGTCCCCAGTTACTTGTCTTTAATGAAAATACTTACTTTAATATAAGTATTTTAGTGATGATGATGCTGGATATTTGTCCTTTGCAAAACTTCCTTTGCTTGTCTTATGAGATACAATATGGTGAAGGGCATAGGCTTTAAAATTAGTTAAATCAGGGCTTATATACTGTCTGTCACTAGTGGTATGATCTTGAGCAAGTCATTTTCACTCTAAATTCATCTGTAAGTGGAGACTATAGTAAGGGCATGCAGTAAATAGTTGCTGTTTTTATCATCCTTATCTTCATTGTCATTAACATTATTGCTGTTAATGTTAGAGAATATTGATATCCTGAGAGTATCAATTTATTTCAAACATCGTATGTTTTTTTGTTTGTTTGTTTTTTACTATATATCATATTGATGAAGTTTCGGCTCTCAAGGAACTCAGTCTAGCTTTTTGGTTTTTTAAAATCTTATTGGGGTTGGAATGAGTTTCACCAGACTGCAGTCTGAGAGAACAGTCCTTATAAGGCTGCCCTCCTTCAGATACCAGTTGTAAGGGCACCCCCCCCACCCCCACCCCGCCACTCAGGTTTGGTAACTCACTAGAAAGGACTCACAGAACTCACTGAAAGCTGTTATATTCACGGTTTATTACAGGGAGAGGATTCAGGTTAAAATTAGCAAAAAAAGAGACATACAGGATAGAATCTGGAGGGAACCAAATGTAGAAATTCCTGTCATCCTCTCCCCATGGAATCATGGATGGCATTATTGCCTCTGGGCCATTGTATGTGACAGTACACACAGGATATTGCCAATCAGGGAAACTCACCCAAGCCTTTTGTGTACAGAGTTTTTATTGTGGCTCAATTACAGGCTGCTCACATGGCTGATTTTTAGTCTGTAGCCCCTCCTATAGGTTACACTAATGCTTTTAGTCTCTGTTCCTTCTTAGGATTGGAACTGAATGTGGCTCAAAGCCCCCATCATGAATCACATTAGTCCTGTGGCCAAAGCCCCCAGTCAAAGTTCTGTTAGGTAAGAAGTTCCAGGGGGACACCACCTGCCAGTAACCAAGGGGAAAGACAAGGCCTCTCTTTGGGTAAGATTAATTCTTCAGTATACAGGGGTCATGTACTCCTTTGAGAATCTGATGAGAACTATTGAACTTAGAAAAATACTCATGACACATAGGCAAAATTTTATTTATAAGTTTTATATATTATGATTATTATATTTATATTATCTTAAGCTATTAAATTATTTTTTTAACATCTTTATTGGAGTATAATTGCTTTACATTGTTGTTAGTTTCTGCTGTATAACAAAGTGAATCAGCTCTACACATACTTATATCCCCATATCCCCTCCCTCTTGCATCTCCCTCCCACCCTCCCTATCCCACCCTCCCTATCCCACCCCTCTAGGTAGTCACAAAGCACTGAGCTGATCTCCCTGTGCTATGAGGCTGCTTCCCACTAGCTATCTATTTTACATTTGGTAGTGTATATATGTCAATGCCACTCTCTCACTTCGTCCCAGCTTACCCTTCCCTCTCCCCGCATCCTCAAGTCCATTCTTTACATCTGCGTCTTTATTCCTGCCTGCTTCTAGGTTCTTCAGAACCTTTTTTTTTTTTTAGATTCCATATATATGTGTTAGCATACGGTGTTTATTTTTCCCTTTCTGACTTACTTCACTCTGTATGACAGTCTCTAGGTCCAAGTTCACTCTGTATGACAGTCTCTAGGTCCAGCCACCTCACTACAAATAACTCAATTTCGTTTCTTTTTATGGCTGAGTAATATTCCATTCTATATACGTGCCACATCTTCTTTATCCATTCATCTGTTGATGGACACTTAGGTTGCTTCCATGTTCTGGTTGTTGTAAATAGTGCTGCAATGAACACTGTGGTACGTGACTCTTTTTGTTATGGTTTTCTCAGGGTATATGCCCAGTAGTGGGATTGCTGGGTCATATAGTAGTTCTATTTTTAGTGTTTTTTTTTTTTTTAATTTATTTATTTATTTATTTATTTTTGGCTGTGTTGGGTCTTCGTTTCTGTGCGAGGGCTTTCTCTGGTTGCAGCAAGCGGGGGCCACTCTTCATCGCGGTGCGCCGGCCCCCCACCGTCGCGGCCTCTCTTGTTGCGGAGCACAGGCTCCAGACACGCAGGCTCAGTAGTTGTGGCACACAGGCCTAGCTGCTCTGTGGCATGTGGGACCCTCCCAGACCAGGGCTCGAACCCGTGTCCCCCGCATTGGCAGGCAGACTCTCAACCACTGCGCCACCAGGGAAGCCCTATTTTTAGTTTTTTAAGGAACTTCCATACTGTTCTCCATAGTGGCTGTATCAATTTACATTCCCACCAACAGTGCAAGAGGGTTCCCTTTTCTCCACACCCTCTCCAGCATTTACTGTTTGTAGATTTTTTGATGATGGCCATTCTGACTGGTATGAGGTGACACCTCATTGTAGTTTTGATTTGCATTTCTCTAATGATTAGTGATGTTGAGCATCCTGTCATGTGTTTGTTGGCAATCTGTATATCTTCTTTGGAGAAATGTCTCTTTAGGTCTTTTGCCCATTTTTGGATTGGGTTGTTTGTTTTTTTGATATTGAGCTGCCTGAGCTGCTTATATAGTTTGGAGATTAATCCTTTGTTAGTTGCTTCGTTGGCAAATATTTTCTCCCATTCTGAGGGTTGTCTTTTCGTCTTGTTGGTTTCCTTTGCTGTGCAAAAGCTTTTAAGTTTCATTACGTCCCATTTGTTTATTTTTGTTTTTATTTCCATTTCTCTAGGAGGTGGGTTAAAAGGGATCTTGCTGTGATTTATGTCATAGAGTGTTCTGCCTTTGTTTTCCTCTAAGAGTCTTATGGTGTCTGGCCTTAGATTAAATTACTGTTTAAATTATATAATCCCCAAATCCCCCAAACTGATAAGTTCTATTAAGGAAATGTTGCAGGAAGGGGGACCCCTTCTAGGGCCTGAGAGTGGGCTCTTGTCTAACACTTGGAAATGAATTGTCTGAGGAGACACACGTGCTGACAAAGCAAGAGACTTTTTGGGAAGGGGTGCCCGGGCAGAGAGCAGCAGGGTAAGGGAACCCAGGAGAACTGCTCTGCCACATGGCTTGCAGTCTCAGGTTTTATGGTAATGGGGTTAGTTTCCGGGTTGTCTCTGGCCAATCATTCTGACTCAGGGTGCTTCCTGGTGGCGCGCGCATCACACAGCCAAGATGGATTCCAGTAGGAAGGATTCTGGGAGGTTGGTAGGACATATGGACTGGCGTCTCCTCTCTCCTTTTGACCTTTCCCGAATTCTTACGGTTGGTGATAGCTTGTCAGTTTCTGCGTTCCTTACCAGGATCTCCTGTTGTAAGGTACCTCATGCAAGTGGTTACTATCCGGCCTGGCCAGGGCAGGCGGTTTCGGTCGGTGGTTATCCTAACAGAAATGTGCAGGGAGCCATAAGAATATATAAAAGAGGAACCTGATTTAACCTGAGGGTGGGGGTAAGGAAGATCAGGTAATCAAGGTTTGAGTTAAGAACTGAATGATGAGTAGGGATTAGGCAAAAAGGGAGGCGGGGGAGAACATTTCAGGCCAGTTCAAAGGCCCTGAGGACAGGTGGGGTTTTGTGCATTTAAGGACTCTGCTGGGAAAACAAAAAAAAAAAGAAATCATTTCAGAGAATGAGGAGAATAGAGGAGAATAGAGTTAGGAAAGACTGGGGAAGCTTGATCATGGCAGGATTTGTGGGCCATTGAATGTTTCATCTTGATGCTAAGAGTACTAAGCTGTTGAAAGTATGTTTTTTTAAATTTATTTATTTTATTTATTTATTTTTGGCTGCATTGGGTCTTCGTTGCTGTACGTGGGCTTTCTCTAGTTGCGGCAGGCAGGGGCTGTTCTTCCTTGCGGTGCACGGGCTTCTCATTGTGGTGGCTTCTCTTGTTGCGGAGCCTGGGCTCTAGGCACACGGGCTTCAGTAGTTGTGGCTCGTGGGCTCTAGAGTGCAGGCTCAGTAGTTGTGGCGCACAGACTTAGTTGCTCTGCGGCATGTGGGATCTTCCCGGACCAGGGCTCGAACCCATGTCCCCTGCATTGGCTGGCAGATTCTTAACCACCGTGCCACCAGAGAATTCCCTGTTGAAAGTATTTAAACACAAGTTTGACCTGATCAGATTTGTGTTTAGATGTATTACTCTAGCTATCATAAAGATAATTTCAGTAATTGAAGGAAGAGATGTGGGCAGTTTGGTTTTGATGTCAGGACTCCTTTGCACTCTTAAAAATTATTGAGGACTCCAAAGTGGTTTTGTTTATATGGGGTATATCTATTGATATTTATTATATTTGAAATCAGAACTGAGAAAAAATTTAAATATTAATTTATTCATTAAAAACAACTGACTAAAATAGCTACAATAAATCCATTATATGTTAATGCATATGAATATTTTTATTTAAAAAAACCTATTTTCTAAAACAAAAATTTAAGACTAACATTGTATTACATTTTTATAATCTCTAATGTCTGGATTAATAAGACAGCTGGATTCTCATGTCTGCTTCTGCATTCAGTAAGTTGTGATGTGGCGTTTTGCTTGTAATACATGTAGAATTCCAGCCTCACACAGATATATAGTTTGAAAACGTAGAAGTGTTTTAATATCCTTTTCAGGTAGTTGTGATTTCTTAAAGATTAGTTGTAGTATAGAATCTGAAAGCATATCAATGAACTTCTTGTGCTCTATTATATTAAAAGCATTGGTCTCAGTGTTTTTAACAAATCATGCTGGAACAATTGAACATCTATATGCAAAATAATGAACCTTGACTAGATATATTGCACCATATTCAAAAATTAACTCAAACTGGATTGTAGACCTAAATATGAGCTAAAATTATAAAACTACTAGAAGAAAATGAGTGAGAAAAAAATTCGTTGTGACTTCACATTAGAAAATATTTTTTCGAGAAGACAAAAACATGAACCATAAAAAAAAATAAATTGGACTTAATCACAGTTTAAAACGTCTGATTTTTAAAAAGATACTGTTTAGAAAATGAACAAGTAAGGCACTGACTGGAAGAAAATATTTGTAAAATACATATTTGATGAAAGACTTGAATTCAGAACTCTTACAAAACAATAAATAATAAGATAAACTACCCAATAAAAAAGGGCGATTAATGAGCAAAAAATTTGAATGGATATAATACCAAAAAAAGATACACAAACAGCAAATAAGCACATGAGAAGATCCTCTATATGTTTAGACATCAGGGAAATGCAAATTAAAACAGCAGCAAGACACTACATTGCCACCCACATGCTTCTTCCCACCCTGGAATGTGGGGCTGGGAATTCAATAGATCCTAGTAGTTATTGTATCCTAGCTTAATATGAGAAATGTTAGGCTAGAAAATTCCTTGAAAGCAGAAGCAATCTCTTAACACTTATCCATTGACCTCCTTTTTAGTAGTTGGGGCTCAATAAAAACTGATGATTTGAACTATGTTAGATAAGTGGTAAAGATAATCATGTGCAACTAAAAATTGTACAAGTCAAAATCATCTGACATGGACACTAAGATATGAAGAACAATTCAAAATTTCTTTCGGCCTAAAACAATTTTGAATCTAAGGCCAGTAGGAAAGATTTGTGAACAAAATTACCATCACTGTCAGGGCTTTCTCTGTTTAGTCTTAGTCAAAAAAATCGACAAATATCTATTTTTTTTAATATTGAGTCCCCTTACAAATTACTGTACTTCTGGAGTATATTTGGAGACAAATTGATTTAGAAATTTTTGCTGAAAAATTCAGAATAAATTGGTGTGTGGGCCTTGAATTGTATTGCAGGGGTGAAATTGTGTGACATAGGCAGAAAAGAGATGCTTAAAAAACATCTTAGAAAAGAAGCCCAGAGGCCAGTATATGGTGTAGTGGTTAAGAGTCCTTGTCAAACCCAAGTTCTTGTATCTTATGCACAGTAAGGCCAAACAAACTGAACTGTCAGAATTTGGAGCAGAAAAAGGTTTATTACAAGGGCCAAGCAAGGAGAATGGGCAGCTGTTGCTCAGAATTTGGTGGGGAGGACTGCAGGGTGTGTGACCTTCCTCAGATTGGTTGGTAGTGTGATAACAGGGTGGTGTTTCAGGAATCTCAATCATTAGCCTTCTGGTTCCAACCAGTCTTGGGTCCATGTGATAGTGCTTAGCTTGAAGTTACCATCTTCCACCTGGGTGGGGGGGCCTTAGTTGCTGTAGATAAAACTCAGAGATGTGTATCAGATTGTTATGTACATCCCTTGAGGAGGAACAAGGACCCTGCCCCATTGCTGCGCTATTGTTTCTTGACTCCTTTCCTTTGTTTCTTCATTCCCTCACTTAATTAGTAACTGTTTGAATCTGCCCATTGGAACTCAGGGAAAGTCTAGGAGGCTGAAGCCTTTTTTCCCTGCAAACAAGAAAAAGGCTTTTGTACCAGGGAGGACCCTGTGGGGTTCTGCTCAGTTTCACCCTGGCACCAGACTGCTTGAGATTTGAGCCTGGCTCTGTCTACATGTAATGTTGGGTATGTACTTGACTTCTCTATACCTCAGTTTCCTTATCAGTTAAGTAAGGATGATAATAGTATCTATCTCATAGGGTTGTTAGGGTACGAGTTGACTTTTATTAAATCCTTATGAAACCATGCAACTCAGATAGAGACTTAAACCCACTGTCTTTTAATTGAGATTACACACCTGGTCTCAGGACTTAATGAAGCTCAGGTTCTTTATGTCTCATCACAGAAAGAATTCAATGAGAGACAAAGTGATAGGTAAGAAGTGGATTTATTTATAGAGAAGACACACTCCACAGACAGAGTGTGGGCCATCTCAGAAGGTGAGAGGCCCTGAAATATGGCTTGATTAGTTTTTATGGGCTGGTTAACTTCATAGGCTAATGCGTGGGAGGATTATTCCAACTATTTCAGGGGAAGGGGCAGGGATTTCCAGGAGTTGGGCTACCGCCCACTTTTTGGTCTTTTATGCTTAGCTTCAGAACTGTCATGGCACTGGTGGGTGTGTCATTTAGCATGCTGATGTATTACAATGAGTGTATAATGAAGCTCAAGGTCTACTGGTAGTTAACTCTTCCACCATCTTGGATCTAGTTAGTTCTAACCATTTTTTGTCATGTCCTGTGGCTATGTCATTCTTTTTTTTTTTTTTTTTTTAATTAATTTTATTTATTTATTTTTGGCTGTGTTGGGTCTTCGTTTCTGTGCGAGGGCTTTCTCTAGCTGCGGCAAGTGGGGGGCCACTCTTCATCGCAGTGCGCGGGCCTCTCACCGTCGCGGCCTCTCCCGTTGCGGAGCACAGGCTCCAGATGCGCAGGCTCAGTAGTTGTGGCTCACGGGCCCAGTTGCTCCGCGGCACGTGGGATCCTCCCAGACCAGGGCCCGAACCTGCATCCCCTGCATTGGCAGGCAGACTCTCAACCACTGCGCCACCAGGGAAGCCCCAGTGTCATTCTTTTAAAGGTTGTGCCCTGCCCCCTTCCTTCCTGTTTCACTTAGAACAGGGTCTGGAAGATAAATGGGTTCTATATTATCAGAAAACTGCACAGAGGACTAGGTTTGGAAGCTTTCAGCAAATAATGTTTCACCTTGGTATAAAACAGTACACTGTTGAATTAAATCTTTTTTTTATTTTTTCATACCTTACTGCCCAGTTCTGTATCATAGCAAAGCCTACACTTGGTGCAGGTATTGAGAAAATTTTGCTTTCCCCAACATTGCTATAAGTATGAATGTTTATTTTTCTTTTCTTATCTTCAGAGAAATCATTAAGTTCTCTGTAGCAAAAATGGAAGAAATGGGCTTATATGCTGGTTTTATTCTGTTAATCCAACAGTTTGTTCTATGTCAGGTTCATTGTGCACAGGTGCTCAATATTGCTGATTGACTAATTGGCAGATATAGACTTAAGTCTAGTCTTTCCTGTTTCCACTACTAGGATTAAAACAATCTTAGTACATTTGCATCTTTCTTGCTTGGGTTTTGCCTTATTTGCTTATTTAGGTTTTTGTTTATGTAAAAATTACATATAGTAAAATATACACATCTTGTGTACACTTAGATGAATTTGACAAATGTATACATTTGTGTAACCTCACTCTCAAGATATAGAGCATTTCCATAATCTGAGAAAGTTCCTTTGTACCCCCTTCCAGTTAGTACCCATATCCCATATGCAATTACTGTTCTGATTTGTCACCGAAGATTAGATTTGCCTGTACCTGAACCTTATATAAATGCAGTCACAGAGTATACATTCTTTCGTGTCTGTTCTTTTTTTCTTTTCTGGCCATGCAACATGGCATGCAGGATCTTAGTTCCCTGACCAGGGATCAAACCCCTGCCCCCTGCAGTGGAAGCACGGAGTCCTAACCACTGGACTGCCAGGGAATTCCCTGTGTCCTCTTGATCAGCATAATGTTTTTGAGATTTATCCATTTTGTTATGTTTATCTGTAACTTATTCTTTTTTATTGCTAAGTAAATTCCATTGCATTAATATACTACAATTTGTTTTTCCATTCATCCATTGGTAGACATTTGGATTGTTCCTATTTTTGTCTACTATGAATAAAGCTACAATATACAGTTTGTATGTCTTTTTGTGGATATGGATTTTTATTTCTCTTGGCTTAATGCCTCTCGAGTGGAATTGCTGGGTCATAGAGAAAGTGTATTTTTAACGTTAAAAAGTATAGTTCAAGTAATTCTTCAAAGTGGTTGTCCCAGTAGGAATACTCATTTCTACTAATATTGCTGAACATGTTTAAGGAAGTGACTTAGTAATAGTTTCATAGTATTTTTTCTTTGAAATTATCGCAAATATTTAGCGAATTTGAAGTACCTTCAAAGTAAAAATTCTGTGACAATAGAAAAGGAAGAGCCATAGAATTGTTGCTGAATATGTTGGATTATCCTCAGTAACTCAGATGGAAATGGCAACATTGGGATGGTTTGATTATTGACATTACAAACCACACATTTTAAACTAGTGACAGGGGGACTTCCCTGGTGGTCCAGTGGTTAAGTCTCCACGCTCCCAGTGCAAGGGACACGGGTTCGATCCCTGGTCAGGGAGCTAGATCCCACATGCTGCAACTAAGAGTTCACATGCCACAACTAAAAGATCCTGCATGCCGCAACTGAAGATCCTGCATGCTGCAACTAAGACCCAATGCAGCCAAATAAATAAATATTAAAAAAAAAAAACTAGTGGTAAAGAAGATGCTGTAAATATTATTTAAATAGATTATTTGAGGACCTGTTTAGTTTGAACGTATTTTCATTTCCATCATTCCATTGTTTTGTCCTGGAAAGTCAATAGGTGATTAAGAGGATTTCTGCTGATTAACAGTGGGTGTATTTTGTGGAACCATTTGTTTTTCCTCAGCAAATGGCAGTCGTAATCTGTACTATTAAATGAGACTGAGCAATAGAAAGTGCTTAAAAATAGCTGAGTAATTCAGATCCTTTATTTTCTTTAGACATTAAAGAAGAAGAGAAATTCTAACAATAAGAATATAGGTTGGGACTTCCCTGGTGGTGCAGTGGTTAAGACTCTGTGCTCCCAACGCAGGGGGCCCGGGTTCAATCCCTGGTCAGAGAACTAGATCCCAGAAGCATGCCACAACTAAGAGTTCGCATGCCACAACTAAGGAGCCAGCAAGCCACAACTCAGGAGCCTGTGAGCTGCAACTAAGGAGCCCGTGAGCCACGACTAAGGAGCCTGTGAGGCGCAACTAAGGAGCCTGCTGGCCGCAACTAAGGAGCACACGTGCCGCAACTAAGGAGCCTGTGAGCTGCAACTAAGACCCGGCACAACCAAATAAATAAATAAATAAATATTTTTAAAAAATGTACTAGTCAATGCCTTAAAAAAAAAAAAAAAGAATGTAGGTGGATTTATATGGCCTTAGAATATTTTAGGTGTCAAGTACAGCTAGTAATTTTAAGGAATTTTTGAGCTTGAATCATATAGTATTTTAATATTAGCTAGGGTCCCTTGTCAAAGGTTGAAATTGTTGAGGACTGACTTCAGGAGAGATTATGTAATATATTTTACTGTTTAAGAATACTTAGATTTCGGGGAACTGTATTCAGTATGTGATAAACCATAATGGAAAAGAATATGAAAAAGCATATGTATATGTATAACTGAGTCACTTTGCTGTACAGCAGAAATTAACATTGTAAATCAACTATACTTCAATAAAATTAAAAAAGAAAAATACTTAGAAGTCTACTAAATCTTACCATCTGCTACATGAAATGTTAATGTGGAGCAATACTAGGAAAATTAAGCATTATTCAGAATATACGTATATATACACGTATGGAAGCCTTATTTTACATTTGAGGTTTTAGGGGAATATGGATTATCACACTGACTGTAAATGAACATGTAAAACTTATTACAAAACAATACCATAAGGAAAATTACCCCATGACAAAAATGCTTACTTATCGAAGTCCTAATTGATCACCCTCCCACTGTATATAAATCATCTCAGAACTGCATAATTTCTATTTAATAAAAAATTCAGTTCCTTTTGAACGCTCCCAAAGACATTCTGTGAAGCCACCGTCACCCTTATACCAAAACCAGATGAAGACACTACCAAAAAAGAAAATTACAGGCCAGTATCTTTGATGAACGTAGATGCAAAAATTCTCAGCAAAATATTAGCAAACCGAAACCAGCAACACATAAAACCATGACCAAGTTGTATTCATCCCAGGGTCACAAGGATGGTTCAACAGTGTCATACTAATCAGTGTCATACACCACATCAACAAACGAAAGGACAGAGACTTCCCTGGTGGTCCAGTGGTTAAGACTCCGTGCTCCCAATGCAGGGGGGCCCGGGTCTGATCCCTGGTCAGGGAACTAGGTCCTGCATGCCGCAACTAAGACCTGGCACAGCCAAATAAATAAATAAATAAATATTTTTTTAAAAAAAAAAGAAAGGACAAAAGCCACATGATCATCTCAGTAGACACAGAGCATTTGATAAAATTCAACATCCATTCATGATAAAAACCTTACGAAAATGGGTGTAGAGGGAACATATCTCAACATAATAAAAGCTATTTATGACAAACCCACAGCCAATATAATACTCAATGGTGAAAAGCTGAAAGCCTTCCCACTAAAATCTGGAACAAGACAAGGATGCCCATTCTCACCACTTCTCTTCAACACAGTATTGGAAGTCTTAGCCACAGCCATCAGACAAGAGAAAAAAAAAAAGGTATTCAAATAGGTAAGGAAGAGGTAAAATTGTCATTATATGCAGATGACATGATACTATATATAGAAAACCCTAAAGACTCCACACAAAAACTACTACAACTGATAAACGAATTCAGCAAGGTAGCAGGATACAAGATTAACACACAGAAATTGGTTGCATTTCTTTACACTAATAATATCAGAAAAGAAATGTAAGCAAACAATCCCTTTTGAAATTACATCAGAAAACAAAACAAACAAACAAAAAAACCTTAGGAATAAATCTCACCAAGGAGGTGAAAAACTTATATGCTGAGAACTACAAAACATTGATAAAGGATATTAAAGATGATTCAAAGAAATGGAAAGATATCCCATACTCTTGGATTAGAAGAATTAATATTTTTAAAATGGCAACACTGCCCAAAGCAATCTACAGATTTAATGTGATCCCTATCAAATTACCCATGATATTTTTCACAGAACTAGAACAAATAATCCTAAAATTTATATGGAACTATAAAAGACCCAGAATTGCCAAAGCAATCCTGAGGAAAAAGAACAAACTAGGAGGCATAACCCTCCCAGACTTCAGACAATACTACAAAGCTACAGTAATCAAAACAGTGTGGTATTGGCATAAAAACAGGCATATGGATTAATGGAACAGAATAGAGAGCCCAGAAAAAAACCCATACACCTATGGTCAATTAATCTTCAACAAAGGAGGCAAGAATATAAAATGGGAAAAAGTCTCTTCAGCAAGTGGTGCTGCATGTAAATCAAAGAAGTTAGAACATACCCTCACGACATGTGCAAAAATAAACTCAAAATGGCTTAAAGACTTAAACATGGGACTTCCCAGGTGGTCTAGTGGTTAAGAATCTGCCTTCCAATGCAGGGGACACAGGTTCGATCCCTGGTCAGGGAATTAAGATCCTTGGTCAGGGAATTAAGATCCCACATGCCTCGGGGCAACTAAGCCTGTGCACCACAACTAGAGAACCCGTGTGCCGCAACTACAGAGCCCACGTGCTCTGGACCCCACGTGCTCTCGACCCCACATGCTGTAGCTACTGAGCCCGCGCGCTCTGGAGCCCACGCACCACAACTAGAGAGTCCGCGCACCGCAACTACTAAACCCACGCATCCTGGAGCCCACACGCCACAACTAGAGAGAAGCCCATGTGCTGCAACGAAAGATCCCGTATGCTGCAACTAAGACCTGGCGCAGCGAAAAAATAAATAAATAAATAAATAAATGTCTTAAATGTAAGATATGACACCCTACAACTCCTAGAAGTGATCATAGGCAAAACATTCTTTGACATAAATCTTATCTACCAATGTTTTCTTAGGTCAGTCTTCCAATGCAATAGAAATAAAAATAAACAAATGGGACCTAATCAAACTTACAAATTTTTGCACAGCGAAGGAAACTGTAAACAAAATGAAAAGACAACTTGTGGAATGGGAGAAAATATTTGCAAACGATGCAACCAACAAGGGCTTAATTTCCAAAATATACAAACATCTCATACAACTCAACAACAAAAAAACAAACAACCCAATTGAAAAAGGGCAGAAGACCTAAACAGACATTTCTTCAAAGAAGGCATACAGATGGCCAATAGGCACCTGAAAAGATGCTCAACAGTGCTAATTATTAAAGAAATGCAAATCAAAACTACAGTGAGGTACCACTTCACGCCAGTCAGAATGGCCATCATTAAAAAGTCTACAAATAACAAATGCTAAAGAGGGTGTGGAGAAAAAGGAATGCTCTTACACTGTTGGTGGGAGTGTATTGGTGCAGCCACTATGGAAAACAGTATGTAGGTTCCTCCAAAAACTAAAAATGGAGTTGCCATATGATCCAGCAGTCCCATTCCTGGGCATATACCCAGACAAAGCTGTAATTTGAAAAGATACATGCACCCCTATGTTCATAGGAGCACTATTTACGATAGCCAAGACATGGAAGCAACCTAAATGTCCATTGAGAGATGAATGGATTAAGAAGATGTGGTATATATATATACAATGGAATATTAGCCATCAAAAAGAATGAAATAATGCCATTTGCAGCAACATGGATGGACCTAGAGATTATCATACTAAAGGAAGTAAGTCAGAAAGAGGAAGACAAATACCATATGATATCACTTACATGTGGAATCTAAAATACAATACCAATCAACATATCTACGAAACAAAAACAGATTCACAGATATAGAGAACAGACTTGTGGTTGCCAAGGGTACGGGAGGGAAGGAATGGGAGTTTGGGATTAGCAGAGGCAAGCTATGTATATGGGATGGATAAACTACAAGGTCCTACTGTATAGCACAGGGAACTATATTCAATATCTTGTGACAAACCATAATGGAAAAGAATATGAAAAAATATATATATATATCTGCATAACTGAGTCACTTTGCTGTACAGAAGAAATTAACACAACATTGTAAATCAAGTACAATAAAATTTTTTTTTAAATTCAGTTATTTTTTGTGCATATGTTGACATTTGACCTATGTTTATCCTAGCTATACTCCTTACATTAGGAGTTTGCATATAGTGAGAAGTCAAAAATGTTTTTGTTTTGTGTTGGGGGGAAACCCTACATTTTCATCTGCTTATAAAACTAACTTATTGTTTATAGTAGAATATGTAAACTATTTGGTAAATATATAAACAAGAAAGTATCACTCATACTTCTACTTTAAGATAATCATCAATCAGTATGCTAGTTTCCTTCAGTCTAGAATGACTTATCCATTTATGCATGCATGTACACACACAGGCATGCCCAGGCAAATATAATTTTATTTTAAAATATATTTATTATTACCATTTTATTATAAAATTATAAAATAAAAATTTAATAATTATAGAAAATACAGGGCTTCCCTGGTGGCGCAGTGGTTGAGAATCTGCCTGCCAATGCAGGAGACATGGGTTCGAGCCCTGGTCTGGGAAGATCCCACATGCCGCGGAGCAGCTAGGCCCGTGAGCCACAATTACTGAGCCTGCGCGTCTGGAGCCTGTGCTCCGCAACAAGAGAGGCCGCGATAGTGAGAGGCCCGCGCACCGCGATGAAGAGTGGCCCCCGCTTGCCGCAACTAGAGAAAGCCCTCGCACAGAAACGAAGACCCAACACAAGCCATAAATAAATAAACAAATAAATAAAAATTAAAAAAAAAAAAAAAATACAGAGAAGTAGAAAAAAAGAAATATTTTAAATGTCCTCCCAGATATTACTATTTTATTGATAGTAATACTTTCTGATTTTCAACTTTATTCTGTACTTAATTAAATTCTATGTTTGTCACCTGGTTACATTGATTTTGGTCACTCTATCCCATGTAATTTTTAGCCATTTCATATTCACAGTTCTCCAAAGGTGCTGTGTTCTCCCATGCTCTGTGTCTTTGCATATCCTGTTTTCCCTACCTGGAGAATGCTACTGAAAACACCTATCTTCCCTTACCCCCTGCCTCCCACTTTTATCTACCTGGCTAATTAAATTCCACAGTTCGCTCAAGTTGTTTCACCTCTAGGATAAAGGCCCTCACTGATCTTTTCACTCCCCCGCTTTAACGTAGTCAGAGCATCTGTACCAACAGCATGCAATAGATACCTCTGTCATAAGCACTGATATGCTTATTGTGATTGCTCAGTTCCTTGAGAGTAGGGCTATATTTTGTTTATATTTCCAATGTCAAGCACAGTATCAAGTGCTTGATACAGAGTATGTGCTTTATGAATTTTTGCTGAATGAATGAATGGACTTAGATAATTTGAAGAAAATTATTAAATAACATATATAGAGTGGGAAGACCTATACTCATAAACACAAGTGTTTATGCACATACATACACACAAGTGTTCTGTATTCAGAAAGAAGTCATGATAATTAAACAATCATTCCAAAGACTACACATTTACATGGAAAAAAGGAAAACATGCTGAGTCTGATTTATGGGCAATCCTCAAATTTTATACATTTGGCTTTCATACAACTCACACTACGATGATCCCTTCTGAATTGGATTTTGTATGCTGAATTTGGACTCTTGTTGATGAACAAATGCACATTTCAAGCTATTAAATAGTGGCACTGCCAGCCAGCTAACAGTTCAGTTTCAATGATGTCAACGTCTTTATCTTCACAGCAGTGTGTTTGTACAATTATTTGACTTTTATTGCATTTTATCCTTATTCTATACAAGAATAGACACCGGGAAAATTAAAATGATTGTAGTGATAAACTACAGTCTACAGAAAGGATGGAGATCATTAGGGACACTGAAAGTGACCCTTTAGCCTTGATTGGGAACAAAATTAAAGTATATGTGCAAAATTTGGAAATATATTATTGAATATCATTTATTAAAAAGAAAGTATAATTATGGATTTTAAAACATTTTAGCTAAAATTGAAACTTATTGTTCAGCTTCTACCCTTTCAACTTTTATGTATATTTAACTAAGAAAAGTTAGAGATGACCTGAATTTGGTGTATTTTACCTTATGCTAGAAATTGTCTTGGAAGAATGACACTATTAGGACTGACTTGTCTTTCAGGATGCCTACTTGGTTGTTCTAAATACTCTGTTTTAAGTTTGGTAATAATAGATTCCTCCATTGCTAAGTATTTTGACGTGTCTGTGATGCAGGTAATGTTCATTTACAGGCTAATATGCAACATTATCTAATATCTAGATTAAACCAGATCATCTTATTGTGAGAGGATCAGATTTCCTTAAAAATTTTTTTTTGTTGTATTTCCTGATGGATCTGAAAAATTAAACTTTTCACTCCACAAAGAGGGCTTATTGCTTTTATGTTGAATAATGTCAGATTTTACCTAACTGCCCTAACTTAACATGACCCCTAATGGCAGAAGGGAGAGTATAGGTACCCCAGGGCGCCTGGAGTTGCCCCAGTATAAGAAGCACAGACCGGAAAAATCAAATTGATGAAAACTTTAAGGGTGATGGGAGCCTCTGTGGATGTACTGTCCTTACCAGAGAAAGTCTTCCTATGGGCAGTTAAGACACACCTGTATCCTCTGGAGAGGTACATATTACTTTCTTTATATTCCAAGATTACCTTCTTGTTATTGCCATCTGTGTGCTGAGTAGAGGCCAAAGTACCACAGGAGTTCTTTATGTGTTATTCAGGAATCATTGTTGGTTGTTTTGTGACTGCCACAGCTATTTGTACCTTCTTTCACTATTGTGCTGTTTTATGTGGTAGTGTTTTATTGTCTTGCTGTCCTTCGTTGTGTTAGCTTTTAGACTTGGTATTTTGTGTGGACTGTCAGGATATGGAATCTTGGTAGACAGGCAGCATTTAGGAAACTCTGTCATTTTTCATGATGAGAGAAACCCAGGTTATTTATGTAGGCCTCATTGGAAAAAAAAAAAAAAAAGACCAATCTCTTGACTGTTTAGCTGCTTAGGCCTCTGAGAATTGCAGTACTTTACCATTGGGGGGTGATACCCATGAGTTCTGTTTTTTCTAAGAGTGATGTTGAATAGCTGTGAGCTTTTCTATATTCTCTGGCCCAGTCCTCTGAAAACCAAGTCTATATTTTGAAATAGTTATTTGGGCCTAAGATGTAGTACATCATCATGAAACGGGATTTTGCAGTGTACTTTTCCCTGCTGGGTTGTCTGTCACCTGCGTTTTAAAGTTCTCAGGTGTACCATTCAAATTCTCGAGACCTTTGTCGCAAACCTAGTATCTATGGCTTGGTATGAATTAAATTGGAATTCTGTACCCAGTAAAATTGACATAAAAAGAGTAAATTCATTTTTATATATGATCCTTTAGCAAAAAGTTCACATCTTAGCCTGATTTGGTCTAATTTTTTTGTGTTAAAGATCATAAACAGAAGAGAAGGTATACAAGGATAAGTACTCGTTTTATCTTTTTGTGATTCACACACACAAATATATATTGCAGTATTTAAAACTAGTTTATGCACAGCTTTTGTATATGAACATGAGAAACACGGCTTGCATGAGCCGTGTTTTGGGGAATGCCTGTTTCTTTACTGGTAATAAAACGTAAGGGAAATTTCTAGTATAATATTAGTATATTTCCCCTAGATTTTTACATTGTCAGGTCATTAATTTTTTTTAAGCATTTCAGTTGTACCATAGTGCAGTCCTTTGGGGAGAATTGGTGAAATGAGGATAAAATGGGTACAGGATTCCAACAGCTTGAAGATAACACAGTACTTGACCAAAATCTCTTTTGTATTCCCTACTCTGGTTCTATTCCAGTAGTCTTGGAAATGTGCCTACAGACTATTTACAGTGAGATTATAAAACTGAATCATGATTTTGGTGAATAGAAGCCAGAGCATGTGGCTCCAGCACCCCAGCTGGCAGTAAGCTCTCCCTAGGTTTATGAATGTAGTTAGATGGCCCCCAACTGTTTACAAGACAGCAGAGGTGAGATCTTTGATTGACAAGTCAGAAATGCATTAGATCATTCTCTCTGCCAGTCTCTGGTTCATGCTGTTAAAAATGTCAGCCTCCAAGTTTGAATGGCAGCCTGAGGGCCTTAGAAGCTTTTTGTTTTCTGAGATGGAAACACAAATTGGATGTGTGCCTGAGCGCTTCATCCTGGGCTGTAATTTCATCTTTTAGCTAAGAACCACAAGGTACACGAGCAAAGCACCCTGTAAACAATAATACTGTGGAAAAAAAATAAACAAGGTCGTGTTTCTGGTACGTTGATCCGATGGTGTCCTGACCTCTATCACGTTGAACATCTCCACTCTGATTGCTGTTCCCTTTGGCATTACAATGAGAGAAAGAGAGACTGACATAGGAGGAAAAGATTTAAAGTTGCAGTGTTGTTGCACATTCCTTGTATTGGCTATGAAATATTGAACTGTCAGAATGTGACACTTGGTTTTTTAAGCAACCTTTCTTGTTTGAGGTGTTTGCAGTTCATTCCTTTATCCCCCATTTGTCTGCTTTCATTGATAGGGTTGGAAGTAGTTGCCTTAAATGCATGAAAAGGGACAATGTTAAAGAGAAGTGGTGCTGATGGAGCCAACAAATAAACTTAATACTGGAACATAAATGCAGGCTGTGAGGCGTGGGCAAAAGGAGACTAAAGCTGGGTTAGTAAACTAATATTGGGGTTTATGGAGTACATTCTGTTCTAAGGAGGAATCAGCTTAGGTCCTGATTCTGTTTTTGTGGAGGCAGGAAGTTGGGAAGGCGGTAGTGGGTAAAGATAGGAAATGGAGTGACATAGTTTGTTAAACTGATAGCCTTCTATATGGCAGTATTGCCAGTCAAATAAAAATTAACCCAACCATGTTATTTATTCCTCTAATTATCCACAGTTTTGGTAAGTGGTTCATTAAGCCTTAAACGTTTGGCAAGAAAAAAATACCTTTTTTTAAAAAAAGTGCAGAATTTATATTTATAGTAAGAAGGTTGATGAATAGATAATATGTAAGAACCATTATGTTTGTATTAGTACAGCTTAATGGCACGTGAATAGAAAATTTTTGTTGAAAAAGCCAAATCATAGATTTCTTGGAAAATATATTCTAGTAATAGAATGAGTTTTCTATTGCTATTTAAGTTGCAGTATATCTTTTTTTTTTTTAATAATTATCTCCTTTTTTTTTTAATAAATTTATTTATTTTTATTTATTTATTTTTGGCTGTGTTGGGTCTTCGTTTCTGTGCGAGGGCTTTCTCTAGTTGCGGCAAGTGGGGGCCACTCTTCATCGCGGTGCGCGGGCCTCTCACTATCGTGGCCTCTCTTGTTGCGGAGCACAGGCTCCAGACGCGCAGGCTCAGTAGTTGTGGCACACGGGCCCAGTTGCCCCGCGGCATGTGGGATCTTCCCAGACTGGGGCTTGAACCCGTGTCCCCTGCATTGGCAGGCAGATTCTCAACCACTGCGCCACCAGGGAAGCCCCTAAGTTGCAGTATATCTTAAAACAACATATTTTATAGAAAAAAAATTTTTTTTCGTTCTAAGAAAACAGCTCTATTGTCAGATATGTGCTTTTATCTTAATTCATTTTGGGGGCCTAGACCTTACAAGTAAAGTTTTAAGTGAGAATGACCTTTTGGAATTCTTCTGGAGTATGAAAAAGTAGGAGTTTGTGTTGAAAGTACTTGAATTAACTCTTATTGATGCTTTTAAAGCACAGCTGTTTAGCTTAGTCTTCTCCCTCTGCAAATGTGAAAGGCAGGAGCTATTCTCTATCATGAATACATAGTGAAATGCACTGGAAAAATGGTGGTAATCATTCCTGACATTTCTTTTTTTTTTTTTTTTAATTTATTTATTTATTATTTATTTATTTATTTTTGGCTGTGTTGGGTCTTCGTTTCTGTGCGAGGGCTTTCTCCAGTTGCGGCAAGTGGGGGCCACTCTTCATCGCGGTGCACGGGCCTCTCACTATCGCGGCCTCTCTCATTGCGGAGCACAGGCTCCAGACGCGCAGGCTCAGTAGTTGTGGCTCACGGGCCCAGTTGCTCCGCGGCATGTGGGATCTTCCCAGACCAGGGCTCGAACCCGTGTCCCCTGCATTGGCAGGCAGATTCTCAGCCACTGCGCCACCAGGGAAGCCCTCCTGACATTTCTTAATTCCCTGCTTTGAGGGCATGCTAGAAAGAGGAGATAGTATTTGTAAAATAATGTCCTGCTCCCTTGTACCCAGAATTATGTCCTCACTTACCAAGTACAGCACAGAGAAAGCAAGGCAAAAGGGAGGGATATTGAGAATTACTTACTGTTGTTTTAAGTATTGCTCTATATTTTTAAAGCATAAATATTGATGTAGATTTGCATTTAAGCTATGAGAACCCAGTGTCTTGACTCAATGGGGGAGTTTTCAAAAATCATTCTTCTAGAAATTGATTTCTCATTGGCTGATATCCTGAGGATAAGTGAAACCAAACCATTCTTTTCAATCTTGGAAGAACAAGAGGAGTGCAAGTGCTTATCTAAGAAATAAGACTAGAAATATCTACATTTATGGGACCTCCTAAATCTTAAAACAGAGAAACTGTACAAATTTTCTTCTTCCCTTGGTGTATTATCATGCAGCAATCACTATGAAAATGCCTCACAGCCCATGGGCTTTTATACAGCCACTCCTCCAGAATAATGATTAGCTTTATTACTTAAAGTCCAGGCTTGCCTTATAAGCAAAAATCAGTATATTCATAGAACCATAGAATTTCAGTGTTGGAAATGATGTCAGAAGGCCATCTAGTTATATATAGGAATCCTTTATGAAGTGTTTTTGGCAAGGGGTCATCTAATCTCTGCCTGATCACTGCCATTACTGGCAAGCTGAACTTCTTGAGGCATCTTGCTTTCTTCTTCACTGTTGGTTCTGTTAGAAAATTTTCTCTCAAGGAGTCAAACTTCTTATTCACCTACCTTTTGTGGTAATACAAAGTAATTGTTTTCTTTTTCATGTATTTATATGTTTGAGGATAGCTATCATGTTGCTTATATTTGCTGTGCCCAGAGTGAATATTCCTGGTTCTGTTAGTATTTCTTTGGAAAATGCTAATAATCATTCCTGTCATTTTCATAACCCTGTATTTTGATGGAGGGTGTTAATCATTGTGATTGTCCCTCCTTATGAATGCATTCCATCTTGGCAGTGTCCTCGTTACAGTGTGGCATGCATAACTAGAGGCAGTGCTGCAAAAGTGTAGAATACAGTGACACATCTTGTTTTGAACATAATTCGGGTTATATAATTTAATTACTGCAGCCTAAAATTGAATATATTTCTTTGGTGTAGATGATGGAAAAATCTCTAAGAACTTAGCCTGAGTGTGTTTCTTCACCTTTTCTTTGAAGTCAGAAAAGCATATGTAAGTACTTTGATAAATGACATAATGTAGTGGCATATTTGAGTGGTACAGGTATTTTAAACCTAGCTCCAGTTCTTGAAGATGGTGAACATCTGCTTAGAGGTATTGTAGAGCTCCACAATGCACTAATTGAATTACTCTTTTCTGGAGTTGCCGACTGCACTAATTGAATTAGAATCAGTGTATGTGTGTGTGTGTGTGTGTGTGTGTGTGTGTGTGTGTAACTGAGATAATACCAACCTTAATGGGAGAGACTGTGGGAGATATGAATGATGGTGTGTACTGTGCTGCTATCTAATGGCAGCGCGTGGAAGTACTGCCTGGTCTCCAGGGAAGACAGAATGTAGTCATCTGATCTAGTGTGACCTTAGTCTAACCCCATCCAGTTTAGTTCAAAAGGTCTCAGGATGTATTTTTGTAGTTCTAAATCTAAGAAGAAAGAATGTGATTAATTTACCTATTAAGAATTAAGATATGTTTTATTAGGCATAAAGTTTTTTACAAAGTATTAAGTCTCAAATATTCAACTGAATTAAAAACTTCTAACTTCTAATATCAGTATAATTGGTGAAAACAAATCCAAATGTACTGAGTCAATGGGTCATGTTCTTTTTCATTTTGCCTTTCATATGACATAAATGTAAAATAGAATTACCTTTTAAAAATTCTTAGCATAAAAAAAAAAATTCTTAGCATAACAGAAAGTAATGATATAGGGCTTGTGTTCTTAAATAAAATTTCTTTCTGGTTGTCAAAATACTGAGAGTCAGTCAATTTAAGGGTGTTATCAAATTTTACTATACATAATTATGCTTATATAAAATTTTTAAATTATTATAGGAAATATTTTAATTATAGCAGTCTCAGAGCAAGTTTTACAGATTTCTGCTGCTCTAGTTAATTGTTTAAAATTTAACTTTATCACAAATTTGGTCAAGTTTGAAATTCTCTGACGTGAAATAGGTAATTCTTCCTTTTCTAAAAACAAAGAACCCATTAATCACAATTTAATGATTTTTGTAAAACATGAAAATATAATTCTGTACAACTTTAAAAGCAAATACACTGAGGACAACTCAGCAAGCATGAACTGTATTTTGACTCAGTATAACTCTAGGCATTCTAACTTATAAAATAACCCTTAACAGAAAAATACACATGTATAATCACTTGATTTATAGAGTGTGTATGTGGACCTGTAATAGCGCTTTCACAATAGAAAAGTACTATTGGATACCTTTCTTATATAAAAGTTTCAATCTCTTATATATGGTCTTCATTATTAAAATAAAAAGTAAGTTTTAACGTTCCAATATTTTATAGGCTAATTTGGTTTTTATTGTAGGATTGAGCTACTTAGGTTTCAGAGCTATACAAATAGCATTGATTAATAGGACTAAAACAGGGGCTTCCCTGGTGGTGCAGTGGTTAAGAATCCGCCTGCCAATGCAGGGGACACGGGTTCAAGCCCTGGTCTGGGAAGATCCCACAAGCTGCGGAGCAACTATGCCCGTGCGCCACAACTACTGAGCCTGCGCACCACAACTGCTGAGCCCGAGTGCCACAACTACTGAAGCCGGCACATCTAGAGCCTTTGCTTTGCAACAAGAGAAGCCACTGCAATGAGAAGCCCGTGCACCGCAACGAAGAGTAGCTCCTGCTCACCGCAACTAGAGAAAGCCCGTGTGCAGCAACGAAGACCCAATGCAGCCAAAAATAAAAGATAAAATAAATCAAAAAATTTTAAATGACTAAAATATATGATATGCACTCTTTATATCTGCTTTCAAGGGCATTTTACTGATTTAGAAAATGTATTTTGACACCATGTAGATCTAAAGCTTTACAAATAACATTGCCATTCACAACTAGCCACAACTCAATTTAATTCATGTATAGAGTACCTTCTGTGTGCCAGGTACTGTACAAAGTACTGGGCATAAATTAAGATTCAGACCCTGTCCTCAAGGATATTATAGTTATTTATTAGACATTTATTGAGAACTTATGTACCAGACACTACGCAGATAATTTGAGGGACTACTTCTGTGAATAACCATTAGTTTCATGTATTTTTCCCATTCATTGAGCTAGAGGTCTGGCTTAGTAGCAGGTCTAAGGAAGCAGTATACTTATTTTCGTATCAGATATAGCTCATCTCAGCAAAAAGAGTGATCTTAAATGGTTTTTCCTTCTGCCTTTACATACCTTCTAAGGGAGCAGTGATGTTTTTGTTTTTTTTTTTAAATTTATTTATTTATGGCTGTGTTGGGTCTTCGTTTCTGTGCGAGGGCTTTCTCCAGTTGTGGCAAGCGGGGGCCACTCTTCATCGCGGTGCACGGGCCTCTCACTATCGCGGCCTCTCTTGTTGCGGAGCACAGGCTCCAGACGCGCAGGCTCAGTAATTGTGGCTCATGGGCCTAGTTGCTCCGTGGCATGTGGGATCTTCCCAGACCAGGGCTCGAACCCATGTCCCCTGCATTGGCAGGCAGATTCTCAACCACTGCACCACCAGGGAAGCCCAGCAGTAATGTTTTTGATAGCTTTACATGTAGCTTTAAAAAGAGATGGGTAACATTTATTACAGTGCCTCCTGCTGGTAAATCATAGATTTTCAACCCTGTTGTCTCCAGAATTTGTAGTGCCCACTTGTGGTTTGGTAGTTACTTCAGGTTTTCTTCTAAGGCTATGAGTGGGAAAGAGTCTACTGCATACAGGGTATAAAGTACTTCTTTAAACCATCTATTTCTAGAACTTAAATTGTCCTGGGACCAGCTCTTGATATAAAAATTCATAGAAACCTGTTTTTCACAGAGTGTGGTAACTCCTTGCCATAGTGCTGTAGTGTTAAAATTCACATTGGCCAGGTTGTTCTGTAAATTAAACACTGACAGCTGCCCTCAGGGGAACAGCCAATGTATTTATGATGATGTGCTGATTACACAAAATACACTGCAAGCAGAAAACAGCTGCAGAGAACAAACCTCTTAAAAAGAATACAATTACAAATAGCACCCTCACTATTTCTAGTGGTGAGTGTAGAATATAGCATGCTAATGCAGGTTTCTTACTTAGTCTGCCTGAAAACAAAAAATCTGAAGGAGATAAGTTAAATTATGGTTGGTTGCACGTGTGCCCACATTAGCAATGAACAAATTTTGTTTCTGAAGAGCACAGCTATGAGTGCACAAATATAAGGTGTGGAGTAATTTTAACCCCCCCCCCTTTTTTTGTTAGTAGGCTTTATTGGTGCCTTTCTCATATATAGTAGGGCATGGCCTTGTGTCGATAAGGGTTTGGACATTTGAAGGATATTACACAATTGAGCAGGAGAGTATCAAAAATTGTGTTTAAAAAAATTCAGTAGGAATTCCATATGTTAGGGCTTGGATATCAACATTTTGTTTGGGACTTCCCTGGTGGTGCAGTGGTTAAGAATCTGCCTGCCAACGCAGGGGACACAGGTTCGAGCCCTGGTCCGGGAAGATCCCACATGCCGTGGAGCAACTGAGCCCGCGTGTCACAACTACTGAGCCTGTGCTCTAGAGCCCGTGTCACAACTACTGAGCCTGTGCTCTAGAGCCCGTGAGCCACAACTACTGAGCCCACGTGACACAACTACTGAAGCCCACACACCTAGAGCCCATGCTCCACAACAAGAGAAGCCACCGCAATGGGAAGACCGTGCACCACAAAGAAGAGTAGCCCCCGCTCACCGCAACTAGAGAAAGCCCACGTGCAGCAACAAAAGACCCAACGCAGCCAAAAATAAATTAATTAATTAAATTTAAAAAAAAGACAAAACATTTTGTTTGCAGATACACCTCCATACATTCATTGTTATAATGGCTTTGAAGACGTTTGCCCTTGGTATTAATAAAAGGAGTCACAACTCTGTATCTATGGTAAGGTCTCTGATTTCTTAGATTCTGTTTTTCAAGAATTTGGTGTTTTAGGACACTGTAATAGCTGGGCGATTACATATTTTTAGGAGAATCAATTCTCAGGTATGTCCCCTTTCATCCCTGCATGTTCCTGGTCATGTGCAGACAGGTGAGATCAGAAAAAAATTTAGTTTTCCTTGTTTGAGATTCTCTCTGTTACAGTTTAGGGTCTGTATCTATAAAATATTTCAGCCGCTGAGCATGCTAGCTTCTGTTTAAATCAGTAGAAAATATGTTGATCTTCCAAGACATGGATTTACTCAAGCCAGTGGTAAGGTGTAGCAGGGGGATATAGTTATTGGAAACAGTTCACTTCACCCGCCTGAAACTAAGAATCAACTCTTCAGTATATGGATCACTGGTATGTAATAATCGACTGTTATTGGTCTGTCTATTGGTCTCTTTTTAAATCAGTTTGGAACCTCCTGGAGTTATTTTCTTGCTCTGCTGACATCAATCCCATGCGGCAGAGGAGTTGTGTATAACCACTTTGGTTTAATCAATACAATAATTGATAAACCAGATAAGATTTAAACTGATTATAGCCCCAACAGAATTCCCCAGAGGCCTTGGACTCTCTTAATTTTGACATGTGTGTTTTGTACCCTGAGGATGAAGTGCAGTTTGAATTATCTGTTTTTATTTGCTTAATGATGGGGAGGGTGTTAAAGTCAAATGTTTAATTAACCCAGCAATGGGCTGCGTTGTCACTTACACACAGCTGATTGAGATATCTCAGGGAGAATAGTGAATAGGAATGATAATGTGGCACTGGGACGGAAGATTGCTTTTTCAATCTATTTGCTGGGTCACTGCTTTGAATGTCTTATTGGATGAAAGGCATTCAGCCTGGAGAAAAAATTCAGCATTTAAGTACATTTTGTTCTCTTCTCCCTCTCTAACCCCCCCCACCCCCCACCCCCCCCCCACCCCCGCCCAGAAGTTAACTAAAACAGATATGTTCTAGGTTTAATAAGCCATTCATGTACTAGTAAGAGACCAGGGTAGTCAGTAGCCTCAAGCTACATAATTTCCTGTGGAACAGAAAAATCCTAGTAGCCTCCAAGGTATTCTAAATGTGAGCTCTTTTGTCCCTCACATCCCTTGTCCCTTGCCATTATTGTGGAGTTGTCTTTGGTTCCTTGTCTCTTGCCTCTTTCTGCAGTGTTTGCTTGATGTGCAGCTACCTCTAGGGCCACAGGCAGACCTTTTTCTCCTACAGAAGCATATTCTCCAGTACATTTTTGCCATTTCATGCAGCTGGCTTCTATTTGGTTGTATTTCTGATCAAATATTATAGTGAGATTGTCGAACTATTTAAAGAGATGAAAATGTGAAGCATATAGATTCTTGCTCCCTTTGCCACTGCTATTATAAAACAGTTGGTTCCATGTATATTTTATTTTGTTCAGAAGCAGTTTGCTTTCTGTATGAACTAAAATCTAGGCCAGGAAAGATTCTAATAGCCCACATATCAAAAATGCAGGTCAGGCAACTGGAGTTTTAATGACTTACTACCCACAAAAAATTCCTTACTAGCTTTATAATCAATGTAAAAGTCTTTGGAGGCATATGAGCAAAACTTAAAAAATTTTTTGTCGTGACTTTCCTTTTTTTGTAGTTCTTATGCTTCTTCCTTTTATCTCCCAAAGATCTAAGCCAGGAATTTACTAATTTTTTTTCTTTGCTTTAGTCATTTGTATTCCAGAGAGCACAATAGGGAGAAGGATACAAGATTGATTTTTGTGTGTGTGTCCTCTTGAAAGCATAGTCTGGGGCATGACTACTTGTGGGGGGGGGGTGTGGATTTACAAAGCAACAGAAGCATATAGCTAGTTTTCAGGCACAGGTTGGACTTTTGCAGGTCAAGGCAGACCAGACGAGTAGCTTATCTTGAGGGACGCAAGTAATAGACGAAATATAGAGCAGCTATTTCAGGAATCATGTAGGTCATTTAATTATCCATTATGATTGAGTGGCTAATGCTCTTTTGGCAATTACATGACCTCTGTTATTCTTGAAACCTTTCCAGGCCCCCGTGGGTCAAATGACCCACCAGTCAGTGCTTGCAGACTTTATTCCACTCAAAAGGAAAGGAGATGCTGGGCGCTACTGGCATTTAGAAATGGCTGTGCTTTCTTTACCAACCACTACCCAGAATATCCTTTGTACAGCAGTCAGTGATAGGCAGCTGGTTTTGAAGTCTACCGTTCCTTCCTCGTATGCAGGAGCACGAGGTATATCGGTTTCCACAAGAGGGAATTGTGGCAAACAAACTTTAATACCAAAGTTGGCCATTATGGTATTCACAGTTTCTGTACTGCAAAGAACAAGTACTGTGGTATTAAAACTAATGTTTGATATCTCTCAAACCAATCATTCATTATCAAACTCTGAAGTTAGTGATTTTTTTCATTCCATACTCAACAAAATAGCATTGACGATACTAATAACAGATTTTTTTAAAGAGATCATTGATTAATTTAGCCCAATCTGAATTGGTTAATCATTATTTATTCAACTAAATAAAATTAAATAATCATGCTTATATGTGGAATCTAAAAAAAAATGATGCAGATGAACTTATTTACAAAACAGAAGTAGACTCACAGATATAGAAAGCAAACTTACGGTTACCAAAGGGGAAAGGGGGTGTGATAAATTAGGAGTTTGGGATTAACAGATACATACTACTATATATAAAATAAAATGTCTATATATAAAATAGACAAGGATCTACTGTATAGCACAGGGAACTATAATATCTTATAATAACCTATAATGGAAAATAATTTGAAAAAGAATATATATATATATAGCTATGTCTGAATAACTTTACTGTACATGTGAAACTGACACAACATTGTAAATGAACTACACTTCAATAAAAAAAAAAGCCACTTTAAAATTGAGATGCTGATCCAAGACAGAATAATTCTGCAACATTTAGTTGAATGTTTCTGACTTTTTTTTCTTTAATCAATAAAGGATCACTAATATTTCTAAAGAAAATTCTTTACTCCTGCTAAATGATAGTGAAACTTTTGCTTTTTATAATTATAGTGACTTATCGAGTAATTCTGAGAAAAGAAAATAATGTAGGTTTCTTGTGATTCTTTAGATTAAGAACAGTTATGGCGTGGAAAGTAATGACCACAATCAAACTATTTATAGGGTTTGTTGGAAATGTACAAACAAAATTCTATATACTTAGCAAAATGGAAGATTACCATTGTCTAGCAGTCCAATAATTTAAAACCACAGGCTTAAGAGAAATAATTTTGTTAGAATAATGCACAAACATATCCTTTAAGTAGAGACCATTTGCATTGTTATAGGAAAAATAATCTATTGGAGAAAAAGAAAAATCTTTTAAAATTTGTTACTTACACATCAAAGAGCATTGTTAACAACAACAACCCTACAAGGTTGTTTGTCCCTGGGGTAGTAAAATTAGCTATCTTTCCAAATAAATTTATCAGACCACTCTTGGTAGAACTCAAAGTTGATCTGTTTTCTTTTTTTAAAAATTTTATTGTTTCATAATATTAACAAATGAAAAATTGAAGACATGAATTGATGTTTATAACCTTTGACCCTTCAGAAATGGAAGGCTTCTCACTTAAAATTTTAAATCCTTTAGGCCAATACTGCCTTGGTATCTGGCTACTTAGAGACCTGTGAGAAAGTAGTCAGTGTGAATTATATTAGTTGTTTTCTGTTTAAAAACATTTTCCCTCATTATATATAAATATATGTATATATATATTTTAAAATTTCTGTAGTGGAGATGAGCAGAAAATGAGAAAGCAGAATTTACACTAAAAGCAAAAGTTAGAGCTTAAACTCAAGTATCCTGAATAAGGAGCATAATTTGTCTACTGGGCACTTTAAGAGGAAAGCAAGGACTATAAAGCAAAGTGTGATGTTTGATTTCTTATCGGTAAGTTGCTATTCTTTAAGGCATACCCTTCAAGACCTGTGTTGGACTGTGTTATTCACCCTTGGAAACCAAAAATCTATATAAGTAAATGAGTGGAGATGGTATTTGTAATTTTAAAGACCTGAAAATTCATTAAGACTTCGTATAATTAGTGGAAAAGTCCACGGGATAATAAGCCCACAGAAGAATAATTTCTTAATAATAATAAGGAAGAAAGAGAGTGATTAAATAAGGGATAGTGCACAATAGAAATACACACCTAAATACACATCTTAACCTAACCCAATCCAATTTCCACAAATTTACTTATTTACTTGGGATGATTTTATTTTCATTCCAAATGGATAGATTTGGGGATAAGTTTATCAACTGTAAAGGAGCCCTAAATTTCTTCCTCAATATTGTTGAATTGTAATAAAATGGGAGCACCAAAGCAGGGAAGATATCCAAGGTGTGATGAAAGTCATTTAGCAGAAAAAATTCAGGAACAGGAATGACAGAAATAAATAATAACAGGAATGACAGAGAGAACGGATTTTGGCATACCTCCTAAGGGTTCTATAGTTCTCAACCCCATTTTGAGAAATCAAAAAGATCTACCGAAAGCAGATGTCTCTGAGTTACAAAAATAACCAGATGTCCTTATTAGTAGAAGCAAATGTTTGCCTCTTAATTCACACAGAACTATATGCATAGGATCACTGGATGAAATATTGTGTAAATATGGCAGCAAAGAAAATTGTGGCATGAAAGGGTCTGTCCTAAACATGTAAGCATAAAGGTTCTATCTTGAAAAGGAAAAAAAATTATTTTAGATTCATGTAGATTTAAAGGTAAGAGAAGTAAATTAAACTATTTATACTTTTGTTCACTGTGATAAGTGAGATTGGTTTTTTTTATTATGTATGTCTTTCTATCCCAAATCCTCCTGGTGAACCTTTATTCATTTTACTGTGCTTGTTTAGCTACTCTGTGCATTTTCATTGTATTTTAAACAGTGAAAGCATACGCATGAAACACATTTTTTTCTGAACGAATGATAGTCATCTTGGTTCTGTCAAGAAAAAACAACCAACCTGCAATAGTATATAAATGCCCTCTTTGCAAGCCTATTGGGATTAAAAAAATATTAAGCCACATTGTTATAAATAGATGTAGTCTGGTGACTGCATTGGGTTGTTAAGCAGAATAAAATGAAAAAAAAAAGGGCAAGGTATGAAATTTTTCTGTTTGTTTTTAAATCAGGCCTTTAGAGTCAAAAAACCTTTAGAATTTAAATGGACTCTTACTTCTGATGTGGAGCATGTTAACATAATTACAAGCTCTTTTATATAGTACTTATAGTCATTGCTAAGTTAATGTTCAAACCTTTGATTAAGAAGTCACAAAGCTGAATGTGTTCAGACAGCTGTGTAATAATACCTCTCCTGTTCACAAAACAGAGAACTATTTTAGTTTTTTTCCCTGTTCCGCATATTTATTGATAGAAATCTCTCCTCCTATGCTAGCTATATTTTTAATAGTGAAATTTTAAAATGCTGTATTATGATACATTCTATAACTTGAAAGTTAACAAAAGCAGCTCTGCTCCTTCATGTCCTTGCCTTGTCACTCCCTGGTGCTGTTCGTCTCTTCCGTCCTTCTTATCAGAGTATCTCAGTGCTTAGTTGAGCTTGTTTATCTTAAAAGAGCAGGAGGCAGGCTTTTAGGGAGTAAGCTGCGTGTTCCAGTATAACAGGCACCAATGCTGTTTGACTTGAAAAACATTTGATCTCTTACATTAACAGCCCATGTCACTGTAATAGGACTACAGCCGGGCTGTTGTTCAGTTTTCTTATTATTTTAGCTTTGAAAGAACTGTTAGAGCTGCTCCAAAATCTCCGTGTTTAAAATTGTATATTGGCAGTCCCCCCAGGACTCGTAAGTAAACAAGGTGATGTGTGTGGCCAGAGGGAACATATTTTGTTAGCTTTGTTTCAAATAAGAACCTTCTCTATCTAAAGATGGTTTTTGTCTGATCCCTGATAGTGTGCTGCATGACTTTGCTTTTGTAAATTTGCACATCTTAAAACAGATTTTTGTTTGTTATTAATGTGTGTGCTCAGTAACTATTCATTATGAACTTTAATATTTTTTCTCAAATAATGAAGCATTTAGTTTTCTCATGAAGCTTAACTTCAGATATCCTGCACAATTTCCCTAAGTACAGCAGTTTGTGCAGCAGTTGTTGGAAACGGGCAAGCAAGAATCTAAGGGGTATGCTTGTTAGACTTAAATATTACTTAGTTTTATTTTTAAATATTCAGTTATTGGTAATTTCTATGCCAGAAATAGTTGACAGTTGGAATCAGGTAGCAGTATCTAAAGAATAGAAAATAAAATTTGTAAAATTAGGTGGGTCTCTTCCTTTTTAAGAGTACCTCTTATTGTAATAGTGATAGAATGACAGCTTATTGTAGTAGTGGTGGAATGGCAGCAATTTTACTCCTTCCTTTCTTCCTTCCTCTATCTATCTATTTTTAAGAACCTAGTTTGTTTTCCTATTCTGATTCTTTTCTGATGTAATACAGCATTGCCAGGCCACCCAGCACTTTCCTTGCATTTAACCTAAAATACATACATCAGCCAACACAAGCATAATTGGTTGAAAGGCAGCCATCTATCTGGGGAGTTCTTCTAAATACTGAATGTGTCATGCACTTTGACATGACATATCTGTAATATCTGAATACAGAAAGCACTTTTTGCGTTAGCTGTAGGTGTTAAAGCAGTAGTATGTTTTAAGAATGTCTGCTGTGCAAATTCTGGCTTGTGAGGTAATGACAAGTGTTTGCCTGCATAGACAATATATTTTTCCCCTTGAGGTCCCCACACACCTAGTTTCCCTCAAGCTCATCATCTCTGTCAGGTTAATCAATAGGCACCGTATGGCAGAGGGTCAGTAATCAGTGTCATCGTGCCTTTAAATCGTGTTGAAAATTTGCTTAAAGCCTGGGCCAATTAACATCGAGATGATGAATGGATGGGAAGATGGAAAGAGCCTGATGCTCAGGGGCTTTGTGAGGGGGAGATGCTCAGCTGTTGAGCAGCAGACACCAGCGAATAAAATCAGCCATTCATGTGAGCTCAGTCCACCCACTCTTAATGATAATGTCAATCTAGCAAAATATATACACATTGGAGTTGTCACAAGTTCATAAATCAAAGGAGTTTGTCAAAGGCATTCAGATTAACGAGGCAGCAGCAATAACAAGTCAAATTTGCATAGAGAATTGCTCGAATCTCAGTAAATTATGATCCTGTTTTTCATTTGATTATTTGCTAATGTCTCAAGAGGGAGAATGATTATATTAGCATGCAAAATCTACTCCAGAAGTAGAAATCTGAGGTAAAGAAGACCAGCACACTATGACAATTAATCAGCTTCTGCATACTAGCATAAATGTACAAGGCCCAGAAATGAACTTCTTTTTATTATTATTTCTCCTTGCCACTGATCCAAATGGTTCAGCTTGACAGAGACTTTATATTGCTTTAACAGTGTTTTGAATTGTGCCTGCAGGCAAGACATAGTTATGCAGCTATAACCAACCTATCCATCTGCCAACCAGATTGGAATTCTCCTATCCAAGGCTTCCATTAACCCCCACTGACAGCTCCAAACAGGATTAAGAATTTGCAAGCATAAAAAATAGTTGTTCTTTGCAAATATACACAATCTCTTTGCATCTTGAGAAAGGCTACATCTGTGTTTTGTAATTAGTGTTGGACAGTGTAGCAGAGGGAAAAACCTACTTGGCGTTTTTTGGACTTTTGTCATAAGGGAGTAAGGCAGTACTAATGGAAGTTCTGTGTTTGGTTGTCCCAGAGAGTGCTTTCCATTCTATCCGGTTCCTAGCACTGTGCTTGAATTGGTGTTATTACTGGAAAATATCACTTCTTGAAAGGTTTAACTAGTGGATCTTGTTGAAGGTGAGCAGTATAGGGAGGCTTTGATGTGGCTGTGGTTTAATAGAATATGTCAAATGATAAACGTGCTGGAGAAGCAATGTGCATGAAAACATGCCAGAGAATATTATCTTATGAGGACACTTGAGGCCCTCCCTAAAATAAAACTGGTACTTGAATAGGATTCTTCAATCAGCTTCTGAACTTAAATGACCGAAGTTTTCTCCATTGTATCTTAGAAGAATTAATTAAAATTTGCTTAAACACACAACACATACACTACCCCCCTGCCACACACAGTGTTTTGTCATTTTCATTAAAGAGTTTGAATGATTTTTATTTATGTAGCTAAATCATCTTTTAACCTTGTAGAAGAGTAATTGGTCTTGTTTCTGAAAATTGCAAATCATATATATTTGGAGGGTATAATTAGCTCCAAATCATGTAATAAGGTAAGGGGAAAAATATTAATCCAATGAGTAATTTACAGGTCAAGCCCATGATATGATGTTTGCAACTAGCTATGGAAATTGGTCTCAAGATTTTTCTCTTCACATGGGTTGTCATTTCACATGATGATGAACAAGTGATTCAAAATCATAGTTTTAATTCGCCACGATTTACCTGCTTTGCTAAAATGATACAATTTTCCTGTTACAGAGACCATTGAATTCTCCCAGTGAAGAATGTGGCATAGGTGGAAAATGTTACTTCTAGTTCTAGAGCTGGTAATTTTATTTTTAACAGATGTCTGTTCAAACAGGCTCAGGCTCTGTTGCACCATCCAACCTTGAGCAAGATGCTTACTCAAAGATTATTATAAGTCATTATGAGTGGCTTGACTTTTCATCACTGTGTAAATTAGTTTAGTTTTTTATTTGATTATATAATCAACTCTTAATTATCCATGTCACCAGGAGTTGTGTGTTCGAATAGATAACTGAAAACAGTAAATAAGCCACTTACTAGGTTGTGGAGAATATTGCTCCCGCCATAAACATCTGAAAAGTTAGGAATGCTTTGCTTATCAACAGAAGAACATTTCCTTGTTAATGAAGGGTTGGCAAACTTTATTTGTAAAAGACCAGATAATAAACATTTGAGGTTTTGTGGGCCATAGGACCTCTGTCCTGACTACTCACCTCTGCCATTGTAGTGTGAAAGCAGCCACAGACAAAAGGTAATGAACAAGGGTGGCTAACTTTCAATAAAACATTATTTGTAGAAACTTTATTTAGAGCAGGAGCTGGCAAACTCCTCCTGTAAATTATACTGGCATTAAAGTTTTTGGATGGGGACTTCCCTGGTGGTCCAGCGGTTAGGACTCCACGCTCTCAAGGCAGGGGGCACGGGTTCGATCCCTGGTCAGGGAACCAGGATCCCACGTGCCACGTGGCATGGCCAAAAAAATAAATAAATGAATAAGTAAAGTGATGGGATGATAGGACTGTAGTTGGGCTATCACTTTGAAGTTTCTCTGCTATGAAAACCTTTTTTAAAGAAATTTATTTTAATTTATTTATTTTTGGCTGCTTTGGTTCTTTGTTGCGGTGTGTGGGCTTCTCATTGCGGTGGCTTCTCTTGTTGCAGAGCACGGGTTCTAGGCACGTGGGCTTCAGTAGTTGTGGCATGTGGGCTCAGTAGTTGTGGCTCGCGGGCTCTAGAGCACAGGCTCAGTAGTTGTGGCACATGGGCTAAGTTGCTCTGCGGCATGTGGGATCTTCCCGGAACAGGGCTCGAACCCTTGTCCCCTGCATTGGCAGGCGGATTCTTAACCACTGTGCCACCAGGGAGGCCCAGATTAATCTTTCTTAATCACCACTACTGTCGTGGTGGTCTTTTTTCCTCAAAAATTTTTAGTGGCTCTTTGTTTCCATGAAATTAAATATGAAGTTCTAGGCCTGGTTTTCAAGACCTTCCAGAATTTCTGCTACATTATATCAAGTTACTTCCCTCAACATACATTTTTCTGCCCTAGTGGCTGTGCACCTAAAGCCTGTGCACCTAGAGCCTGTGCTCCACAACAAGAGAAGCCACTGCAATGAGAAGCCACTCGCCGCAACTAGAGACAGCCTGCAGGAACGAAGACCCAACTCAGCCAAAAATAAAATAAATAAATAAATTAATTAATTAAAAAAAAATTGACTCTGAGGATTTAAGTCTGGGATAGAAAGAAAAGTTGAGAAGGAAAGAGCTAGCCTAGAATGGGTGAGAATGGTAAAGAATGCTTTAAATTTGGATATGTTGGACTTCCCTGGTGGTCCAATGGTTAAGTGGTCCAGTGGTCCAGGGGGTACAGGTTTGATCCCTGGTCTGGGAAGTTCAATCCCTGGTCTGGGAAGTTCTGCATGCCGTGCAGTGCGGCCAAAAACAAAAACAAAAACAAAAACAAAAACCCGACAACAACAGAAAAAATAAATTTGGATATGTTGATTTTGAGACAGTTTAAGTTTTTTTTAAAAAAATGTGATTCCTTTTTCTTTGTTTTTCACCCCCAGGTTACTTCTGGAAACATTTTAGCCAAAATACATCCCTGAGATCTAATGCATGGGCTTTAGCAGTATTTCACTTTGACTTTTTCCTACCCAAATTTCTGTTACCATATCTGCATGTCTGCAGATGTTATAACTCTAATGCTTCCAGTTTGAAGTTAAATTCAAAGTTGTCAGTGAGGCTTTTATTCTGCCCTTTAAAGTTCTAACCTAGTGAATGCTGGGTTAAGAGATAAACATTCAAGTTAATATAAAAGGTAACAAGTTATATAGTATCTTGTACAGAAATATTTTCATGTAATGCTAATATTTATACACTATTGTTGCTCCAGGACTTACAGACACATTCTGCAAATTATATACTATAATGAAATGTTCTATCTGAGTGTTGTGAATGAGTTGTTCTGAGCAGTCAGGTTTTTCTAGTTGGCTCAGGGTTAAGAGGTAAAATATAACTTTTATTTGTATTGAAGGAATTTTTTTCCCTCAATTTATTTTTCATTTATCTAACTTCTGTTTTTCCATTTCTTAACATATTTTCTTCTAGGTTTCATCTGTTTGGTTAATTTTTATTTTGACAGATTTACAGAAAAGTTGAAAGAATAGTACAAAAATCCCCTTATACTTTTTAAAAAAAAATATTTATTTATTTATTTGGCTGCATCGGGTCTTAGTTGCAGCATGTGGGCTCTTTGTTGATGCGTGCGGGCTTCTCTCTAGTTGTGGCGTATGGGCTCAGTAGTTGTAGCACACAGGCTCTCTAGTTGTGGCATGAGGGCTCTAGAGCGCACGGGCTTAGTTGCTCTGCAGCATGTGGGATCTTAGTTCCTTGACCAGGGATTGAACCCATGTCCCCTGCATTGGAAGGTGGATTCTTAACCACTGGACCACCAGGGAATCCCTTTATACTCTTCACACAGATTCTCCATATGTTAACATCTTACCATGTTTGCTTTATCTCTATACATACACACATATATATACTAACATCCATTTACTTACATTTTCTGAGTTCTTTGAAAGTTAGTTACAGACGTATGTCCTTTTACTTCTAAATGTTTCTGTTGTATGTTTTCTGAAACCAAGGACAGTTCTTTTAAGTAACCACAGTACAAATGATACAAATGAACTTATTTACAAAACAGAAATAGACTCACAGACATAGGAAAGAAACTTATGGTTACTAAAGCGGAAAGGTGGGGGGGGTGCAGGGGGGCGGGGGGATAACTTTGGAATTTGGGATTAACACTAGTACTAAATATAAAATAGATAAACAATAAGGACCTACTGTATAGCACAGGGAATTATATTAAATATCTTGTAATAACCTATAATGGAAAAGAATCTGAAAAAGAGTAGATATAAATGTATAACTGAATCGCTTTGCTGTACACCTGAAACGTAAATCAACTGTACTTCAATTAAAAAAAAATAACGACAGTACAAATTGTCAAAATCAGGAAGTTGAATGTATAAACAAACTTTGGTACATCCATACAGTGATAATACTTGCCAATGAAAAGGAAAGAACTGCTGATATATGCAAGAACACAATGAACAAATGAATCTCACAAATGAATGTATTATGTTAGGTGAAAAAAGACAGACTCAAAAAATTCATACTATATGATTCATTTTATGACATTTTAGAAAAGACAAAATTATTGAGACAAAAAATAAATCAGTGATCACTGGGGAAAGGGGTTGTAACTATCAAGGGGGATTTGGGAGGTGATGGGACTGCTTTACATCTTGATTGTGGTGGTTACAGAGCTTTATGCTTTTGTCAAAACTCAGAACTATACAACAAAAAAGAATAAATTTTTCCATATGTAAATTTTAAAAGCGGGGAAACAATCAGGAAATTAACATTGATACGATGTTATTAGTTCATCCATAGACTTGTTTCATATTTTTCCAATAATGTCCTTTATACAAACCTTATGTCATAATACCCACTCAGTAATACCCACTCAATAATTACCCATCAAGAACAGATAAAGGGTGGGGAGGCAAAAAATTGTGGATATAGGCTAGATAGTTATTACTCATCCTGTTAGGCTCAGATCACTTATTTTTCACTGTATAATTCAGTGCAGAGGAGTTTACCATCAATTTTGTTTCAGCCCCTCCCCCCCCAATAACCTCAGATCACAAACTGCATTCAGTTACATCTCTTTAGTTTTCTTTAACCTGAAAGCAGTTCCTTATGACCTTGACATTTTTTTAAGTACAGACTAGTAATTTTATAGGATGTCCCTCAATTTGGGCTAGTCTGTTGTTTTCTCATGATCAGATTGAAGTTATGTGTTTTGAGCAGGATGACCTCAGAAATAATAATGTGTTCTTCTCAGTATATCATATCAAGAGGCACATAAGGTTAAGGTGGTGTCTGCCAGATCTCTCCACTGTGAGGCTACTGTTTTTTTCTTTTGTAATTATTAAGTATATTATGGAGAAATATTTTGAGATTATGTAACTCTCCTGTTATTTGTCACCCACTAATTTGTGTGATAAGTCTTACTTGCATCTTTTAGTTACCCTTAAGTAGAACTTACTGGACATAATGTAGCTTGATGACCCAGGGCAGTTGTGAACGTTGCTTATTGGGATGCATCATAGTTAAAGATACAGGGAATAACTGTGCTACTGAGCTCTCCTGGGTGATGTTGGAGAGCACAGGCTTTGAGAACCAGTTGAGGTGACTATTAGGTATACACAGCTATTTCATCATTCCCGGCCACCCTCGACTGTAGAGCTATTAATTTCTTATTCACTGGGTTTCTGGCTCCCCTCTTCACTATTAGTAGGGTACCTTACTCCTTGCTCCTGATATCATGACTGTTTAATGTGCCTACTCCTATTTTATGCAACAGAGTTGAATTTTTTATATTGATTTGTTTCTCATGGTGGATGGTCCAGTAAAAGTAAAAAATGAGTAAAAAGTTGGGAAAAAAGAGTAAAAAATGCTGGGTTAATCTATCTAAAAAGAACTAGTTATAACAATGTTTTTCTCTTTTTCCTTTTTGTTAATGTTGAGTTACTTTTTTTTTAAAAAAACAACACAATATATACTATATATATCCTTTGCCCTGATGGGGTGGAGAAGGGAAAGGAGCTCCTCTACAGCTCTATGTTCTGCTCTCAGGTAGTAATTATCCTTTAGCTCCCTTCATCTTTTAATACCTTAGACATTCTTATAATACCTACTCAATAGTTTACTATCTAAATCAGATAAAATAGAGGGTCAGAAGGAAAAAAATTATTGATGTGGGCTAGATAGCCACTACTCATCCTATTAGGTTCAGATCACTGTTTTGCACTATGTAATTTAGTATAGAGAGTTTGCCGTCAATTTTGTTCCATCCCAAGCACCTGTAGAGTAAAAATGTGATTTATAATGTCTTCAGTATAACAAACTTCCACCAAAAAGTAATGAGGCTTCCAACTTTATTATAATGACATTTTAAAAAAACAATTAATTTTGAAATATAGGATATCCTTACATTGAATTAAGAAGGTTTAGGTGATCTGAAATGGTATTTTATTTAAAGGAGGGTGTAGAACTTCATGGTCTGGGAAATAGTTACTTGCAAATTATAAGTTTAAAATTGAATACTGGCTTAATTGAATACAGTTAAAATTGAATATTGGCTTAAGTTTTTATTATATAAGACATTTAATTTTAGCATTTAAAACATTTGATCTGTACTTTTTTTTTTTTTAAGAAAAGTTAAATATACAATTGATTTTATGGGTTTAATGTTGACCTTTCCCTTCCTTTGATTCTCTTATAATGGCGTATATTGCTAGTTTCCTTATCTGGAATGCTTTATTTTATTTTACTTTAGTTTATTTTTATTTTTAAATTTTTTTGGCCACACCACATGCCTTCCTAATTCCCCTACCGGGGATGGAACCTGGGCCCTTGGCAGTGAAAGCATGGCGTCCCAACCACTGGACTGCCAGGGAATTCCCTGGGATGCTTTATAGTCATTAACTCAACTATATCTCTCCTTCATTTTTTTGTAGATAGTCTACATTCCTTTTTTACCCAAAACAGAGAGAAAAAGCAGAATTCTAAAGTTATTGAGCCTCTATCCCTTGTTTGTAACATAGCATTTTTTCTTCTTCTTTGTCCCTAAAATTGACCTTTAATTTAAAGTGATCATTACAAATGTAAAATTATCAAGTTAAACCTCATAAAAGATTTCTGCCCAAAAGGACCTTAATGTACTGGCCTGTCAAGGTGACACACAAGGCACACAGATGTTAGCCACAGAGGGCCTTTTGATACTATATGTATGCTATTTATCCTTTAATATCTTTTAAAATATAATATTTGATACAAAGCAAAAAATTCATAATACCTAAATTTAAAACACTGTTATGATCCTATATTCTAATAATGATTTCATACTTGTATGAAGTTTTTCAGATAAACTCATATGTTGGATATAATTTCTGGATCTAAAAGTAACTCCTCAGTTAGAATGTGATGAATATATGTAATGTAATGAGTAAATCAGCTGCAAATTCTAAAATGTTAACATTACACATGTAATTGTGGAAAATAGAGCCCAAATAATGTGTACTTGGATTTTCTGTATTTTGTCTTGCAGAGAGTGATTTACATGTGTTACCAGATTTTTAAAAATTATTTTTTAATGTGATAAAATACACATAACATAAAATTTATCACCTTTAACATTTTAAAGTGTACAGTTCAGTGGTATTAAATACATTCATAATGTTGTGCAACCATCACCCCCATCCATCTCCATAACTCTTTTCATCTCGTAAAACTGCAACACTCTACCCATTAAACAATAACTCCCCATTCCTTCCTTTTCCCAGCCCCTGGTAACCAACATTCTACTTTCTGTCTCTATGATTTTGACCACTCTAAGTGTCTTATATAAGTGGAATCATACTGCATTTATCTTTTTGTGACTGGCTTATTTCACTTAGCATAATGTCTTCAAGGTTCATCCATGTTGTGGTTTGTGTCAGAATATCCTTCCTTTTTAAGGCTGAAGATTATTCCATTGTATGTATATACCACATTTTGCCTATCCATTCATCCCTCAGTGTACACTTGGATTGCTTACATGTTTTAGCTGTTGTGGATAATGCTGCTATGAACACAGACATACAAATACCTCTTTGAGACTCTGCTTTCAGTTTTTTTGAGTATGTACCCAGAATTGGAATTGTTGGATCATATAGTAATTCCTTTTTTAATTCTTTGAGGAACAATACTGTTTCCCATAGCTGATGTACCATTTTACATTCCCACCAAAGGTGCACAAGGGTTACAATTTCTCCGCATCCACATCAATGCCTGTTATTTTCTGTTTTTTGTTTTTGATAGTAGCCTACCTAATGAATGTGAAGTACCATGTAGTTCTGCTGTTCACTTCTGAAATGATTAGTGATGTTGGACATCCTTTCATGTGCTTGGTGGTCATTTGTATATCTTCTTGGATAAATGTCTACTCAAGTCCTTTGCCCATTTTTTAATCAGGTTGTTCTGTTTTTTTGTTGCTGAGTTTTTACAACTTCTCTCTGTATTCTGGATGTTAATCCTTTATCAATAAATGATTTGCAAAATTTTTTCCCACTTTGTGGGTTGGCTCTTACTCTGTTGATATTTATAACTCTGAACTCGCTTCCAGTTGAATTGTTGTTATTTCCCTCTTTCTAAGTATTTAAAAATCTCACTGACGTTTTAGGGCCTTCTAGCTGCTGTTTGAAGTGATAATGGCAAGAGTGGACTCTAATTGTAAACTACTGATAAGTTTTATTGCTTTGAGCTAACTAAGCACTATGCTGTTTTTAATAAAGAAAAGAAAATCAAATCAGAGAAAAGAGGAAGAGAAATAACTAATTGTTTTTAGGATCCAGATATGAGAACTTGGGCCAATCAAACATTTACTGTGGTTTAAAACTAATTATTTAAAAGAGAAGGCAATAATCCTGGTTTAAGTTATCAGCTAAGTATAGACTGGAGGTTTCTTGTGTCCAGTGCCAAAGAACAATAAACTAGACTTATAATGAATATGATCTGCTAGGCAGTGCTTAAATATAGATGAAATACTTTTCCCCCTAGATCCCTACATATATTTATTTATATACATGGGCATATGTTTTCCTTTACATAAGTGTATGTCTGTATGTATATGAATCTTCAAATGAACAAATGCATAAATATACACGGTATTCTAGCTTACAGAATTAAAAATGTAATTCAGTTTACTCCCACAGAATAAGACTGAAGATAATGAGAACTGAATTAAAGCTTACTTTCTTTCACAGAATTCCTCAGAGAGAGAAGACTGTAATAATGGCGAACCCCCTAGGAAGATAATACCAGAGAAGAATTCACTTAGACAGGTATGAAATTCAGTCTTACTTAAAAAGCTACCAACAACAAAATAAAAGACAGGAAACCCTCAATTTGCCATTTGTTAAGTACTGGAGCTTAAATTAAGAGTACTCTGAAGTTGGTCTGGCTCTAGCCATCAATTTCAGTCAGTTACATTGTTTTCCCAATCATTTAAAAAATATCCTAGGTATACAAGTACAGGGCAGTCAGTTGTTTATGTGTAGTGAAAACAAAATCAAAGAAAAGGTTTCTTGTTTAGGAAAAATAACTTGAAGTGCATCTTAAGTGCAGGTAGTAGAATAGTTCTCTTTAAACCTTACTTTTCTATTAAGATTCTTCATACATTAAAAAATAATAATCAAAAGGGATCTACCTATGATGAAGTTAGCTCCTTTTAGTCTAAGCAATATTTGTTTGCTTTTTCTAGAAGTAAAGGCCATTATTAATGACAACTTTAAAATAATTTTTACTCACCACGGTGCCCCAACTCCTCAAACTTTTTCTTTGAAAGTTCAATTCCATGGTGCTCTTTTTAAAAATTAAAATGTTCAAAAACATTTGGTCAAAAAATTGGCTCTTCTCACTGCCTGTAGCAACCTCTAACATCTTCCGTCTCTCACTGGCAACAAAAACAAGTTCTTACAGTATTGCCAGCAGTAGTAAAAATAATTTTATTTTACTTGCATTTATGGCATTATTCTAAGAAAAAGGAGAAGAGATTAAATATTTGTTGAGCACCTACCGTGAACCTGATAGTTATTTTACTTCACTCTCACAATAACCCTGTGAAGTTGCTAGATACGATTTCCATTTTATAGATGAAGAAAATGGAAGCTGAGAGAGATTCGATGACTTGTTTATTTAGCAAGTCAGTGATTTGAAACCCAGATCTCAGTGTTGCCAAAGCATTTCTACTTCTGCCTTCTAACTCTATAGGTTGTAGACAGTGTTAATTTAGGGGAAAAGTAGTTGAAATTGTGACACCCTCATTTATTTACTATATGTTAAAACATTTTTGGATGGGCAGAATTTTTTTTATAAAAATAATTGTGTGGTAAGTAGAATTGAATCAGTTCAGGAAGCTTTGTTAAATAGCCAAAAGATCAGGGATTGATATTGTTCAGTTAGAGTTTTAACTATTTGGAGATAAACACCTGACCTATGAATCTAAATATATAGGACAAAACTGAATAAGATAAATTTGGAAGTGGAAACACTCTGCCCACTATACAGAAACAACTGTCAGAAAACAATGACATGACAAAAAGTTTTGGCAACTTTATTTAAGCTAACAAACGAATTTTCACTCTGCAAAGTTATAAATTAATTTTAATAGGCTGATCCAGATGGTCCATTTGGAAAATAGATAGGCTGATCTGTTGAAAATTAAACTAAATTTATCTCTCTCATACTTCAAACTGAAGCAAGAGAGAGAATCGTGCCTATTAAGTCCAGCACATACAGATGGACCAGCAGGTCACACATGGGACTAATCTGATTCATTTTAAAAATAAATGCATACATTATTGAATCATTTTATACTTGCAAGATCTGTTGTGTGCAGTATTTGAAATAATGTTGTTTTTTTCATTGCTTTTTTAGCAGGTTCTCTTTACCCCCTCTGCTTTAATATAACAACCATTTTTGGGTTTGTTTTTGTTTGTCCTCCTAGTGCTCCAAACTGATTTTTCTAATATCTGTCATTCAGTGTTGAGATCCAAGCTCTGGAGATTAATTAGGTCATGAGGCTTTTCCCCCTCCTTTCTTTGTAAAGGGTTTTTATCTCCATTCTCTTTGTGAAGAGCATGAACTCAATGTTCTTGGAAAGAGAAATGGCCTTTAGAAATGGGGAAGTAGGAGATCCTCCTGGGGCACTTGGAGTCTTTTAGCTTCTGGGTGTTTTAACAGCCCCATGAATGCAGATTTGTAAATTTATTGCAGTGCCATCTGTTTTTTTGCTCGAACCAGATTACTGTTGGCTTGTGTCTGTCTATTGTGGTGGTCACTCCCTAGGAGCTTGCCCTCTCAGTCTTAGGGATGAGTGATGAATAGCAGGGGTCAATAGAAGCGGGTCACAGGGCAGCTGTCCAGGATTGCCCTGAACTTGATTATGCCACCGCCAAGTTTTTTAATGTAGGATGTAGTATATAAGCTGTTTAAACTCCCTCTTTTCGCTAATGCATATGACAATAATGAAGTGCCATTTGCTCCCCACACCCCACCTTTAGTCAAGTTATTATAGATAAAAAGACGTCAAAGCTGCCTTTTACCTAGTGTTGATGTAAGTAGGATTTGCATCATGTGGGCCAGTCCCTTGAGATTCTTTTGCAGACTATTTCTAATGGGGTTTCAGGAACTCTTTCACCACTGATTTTAAAATGCTAAGTTATGTTCTAATAAATTTAGTGTTGTTTTAAACTAATTTTAGAGCTTATATATATTATTCTAAAGTATAGTTTTACCATTGTTGATAGGATATGACCACTGCCTGTTAACTTGGAGTTATTTAACTACTGGAGGAGCTGAAAGAAGTATTATCATTACAGTTCTTACAGACATTAAAAGGGTAAAAGGGAATATGACAAATAACTTTAAGGCAAAAATTTGGCTTCTTCAATGATATGGACGAATTCCTTGAAAAACACAACTTACTGAAACCAAAACAAAGTGAAACAAAATTTGAATAGCCGTATGTCTATTAAAAAAATTGAATTATCAAAAGGCCCATAGGGTTTCCTGGTGAACTCTATCAAACGTTTAAGGAATAAATAACACCAAAATAGAAAATAGAGAAGGAAAGAACACTCCCTGACTTGTATTATGAGGTTACCATAACCATTATTCCAAAACTTGACAAAGACCTTAGCAGAAAAAGAAACTATTGAAGGAGAAAGTCACGAGACATTACTCCCTGCGTCACCAAGTCATTTTGTATACCTGCTTTTCCATTTCATTTCCAACATCAGGAGGCAGTAGAGTTCGGGGCGGGGGAAAGAAATGCAATGTATTCTTTTAATTTTCTAAGTTTTTGAATAATCTTCTGACATCTTGGCATTAAGTGTAAACTTTTATTTAAAGGACGTACAAAGTAGCTACAATTTTCTTCTTTTATTCCTAGAATGTGAAGCCAAGAAAACCATAGCACATGTGTTCATAGCTTTTAATTCATATCTGCAAACAAGGGCAAAGGCCTGGGAGGATACATGAAAGTACTCATTACTTTTTGAAAACATAACCTTACAACACGCAACTCCTTCTTTGCTTCACATTGGTGCTAATAGGATCTGTCAACCCTGCCTTTCTCTGTAATTGAGTAAATTGTGACCTCTGTCTAATCCTTCTCCCATCCCCCATTCCCTTTGTGTATGTGTCCACTTACCATCCTGAGAACATGGGTAGTGATAAATAAAGCATTGAGTAGTGCTCTCTCAACTCTTTGAAAGCAGCATGATGCCAGCCCTCTAGTTATATTTCTTTAAGTGTTTATGTTTTTCTGTATTCTTTCTCTTGTGTAGCTGGAACCCTGGGGATGCAAAGCCATGAGAGAGGCCAAGAAGCTAACAAAGTAGCTGTCTCCCTTGTTAGCTTGTTCCTTTATTCTTTAAAAACAAGATAAAAACCATCTGGCTCAGGGCATTACATTTTCCTCCCCCATGCACCTCTATAGATGGAGACTTCACCTGCAGTGAGGGTTTACATTGATTAGGGAGGGAGCAGTAATTCAAGCTTCCATCCTCTTCAAGGATACTTTGCAGTCTTTAAAGGTGCTGACCCACTGAGTTAAACTGTCAAGGGAGGATAAAAAAGTATCTTCATCCCAGGAGGTAACAGCTGCTAGGTTTTCAACACCTTGCATGCTGCTGGAAGAATGTCACAATTGTCAGCTGAAAGAAAAATGACTCTGTTGTCATCTTCTGTTAATGACTGGGCCTTATAAAAGGAACTACATAAGCCTTTTAGAAGGAATAAGTAGCTGTTTTCCTTTCCTACCACCTTCCCCCACCTCTCCCCCAAATTCCTATGTTGTTCTGAACATTACCTTGGAGTAGATGCACAAAAAACAGCGGTGAAGAACTTAAATTTAAAACAACCCGGTGTAAGCATGGAGGTCTGATTGGCATAGCTCCTTTATACAGTTGGCTGAGTAGGAGGAACAAGCACATCACTGACACAGAAAATGACATTATCGTGTGTATTAACCAAACAACAACAACAACAAAAAGTCATTCATAAGCCAGTGAACTGAGAGAAAACATACTGTATTTCTGCTCTTTGGAGGACAATTTGTTTTCAAGCAGCATCCAGATGGGTAAATACCACAACATTTCTTTTTTCAAGAGAGCCACTTCTTTTCTTCCTTTAAAAAAAAGGGGGGGAGAGAAACTCACTGAATTTTACTTCCTTTGATAGCTCTGTAATGTTTGTATATAATGGCATTCCCTTCTTTCTGATTTGATTGATGAAGGGGAAAGGTTTAATGAAGTCCCTGATATCAGGCAGACAGGTTTTTTTCCTATTTGTTTTAGGTTAGTCATTTTAATTGTATTGAGTAATTAGAAGGTACACACAGCCAAGGGAGCTTTGTTCTGATAATTGCTCAAGAAAATCCATTCCCTATCTGCCTTTGCTTTGTGTTAAGACATTTCTCCCCCTAGTGGCAATAGTAAGCACTTTGTCTTGGCAGTAGGCAAGGTGTAATTGCAATATGACAAACTATGCTTCAGGGACTATCTTGTAAATACTTCAGTTCGGGGTTTGGCATTATTTCATTATGTATGTGTGTTTTTTCCCCCTAAGAAACGTCCTACCTCTTTTTTTTTTTTCCTGAAGTGCTTTGGGCTTTGGATGGAAAAAAATTGCCTGAAATGTTTATTAAAAAAAACAAAACAAAACCGTAGTGCATCCTGGGTAATGTTTTGCAGCTTGACTTAATTTTAGTCATCTGTTTTAATTACCTATTTATAAAAATGCTTTTGCATTTGTAGACATTATTTAATACTTTGGAAGAAGCACCTCATTTGAAATAAATAAATAAATTGTACTTATTTTAAATAGTCCATATAAAAGACCTTAAAGGTAATTAATGTAGGTCCCTTAAGTAAGACAAAAATGATCTTTCCAAGTCTGATGAAGTGATTTGTTTATTTAACTTCCCACTTTGGCTGAATCCTTCAGAGTCTAATAACTTTTTTTTAAAAAATGGTTTTTGCAATTTGTGTCTGGCTACAAAAACCCTTCTTCAAAAGCAAGCAATTTAATAACCAGCTTTCTTAAAATTACTTTGAGGAAGGAAGACTGTATAGGGGGTTGGTGTTTTGTTTTATTTTTATTTCAGTGTAATCATTCTTCGATAAATTGTGTGATTGCTGATTTAGTAGAAAAAATATTATTGAACTCCTGGATTGTAATGACCATAAAAAGTGTTTTTTCATATAGAGACTTGAGATATTGTGAATAAATTATAAAGGAAACAGCTTATATGTTGGTTGAAGTCCATATGGGCCCAATTTATTTTGTGTTCAGTGCTTAATCTGGATGTACCATTAAAAAGGTGGGAGGGGCTATTGTATCCAGTTGTGTGAATCCTTAAAAAATCTGCCCTAAGAGCAACATGGAATGAGATCAGATACAACTTTGCATCTATTGAATGAGATTTGGTAGCATCATTGTGGCATTTTTAAAGCCCAGTTCCACCTTCCCTAGATGTCATTTTTTAGTTTGCTTTTTCTATCCCACATTCTTGCTGGGGACTTGATGTTTTTATTTTATATATATATATATATATATATATATATATATATATATATATATATATAATCTGAAGGTCCCTGTGTACCCCTCCCCACCCCCTAATTGCTAGCCATTTTCATTATAACTGTATCTTGTTTTGCTATAGGGCTGCTGAACAGATTTCTTAAGCAGCTTTTTGCAAGGTTAAAAGAATGCAGCCCGGTAACAAGTTTGTGTCATTTTAAATATATACCTTCTAGTAAATAAGGAGAAGTCTGGCAATCAATCCCTTTTAGTGTGTTCTATGTTTCACCTGACAACTAAACCTTCTATTGATTAGCCATTACTTTGTTAGATAATCCTATGTCATTGAATCCATTGTAAAAAATTAAACTCTTTAAAATGTTTTACCCTAGCAGCAGTGTGAAAATTGAAAACTTGTTCAGAATTACAGCCTGCTTTCACAAAGAAGGTAGTTTTCAGCAAGGCATCTTACTGGTTTATGCTTATGTGCTTTATATGCAATATAAAAACATATTAAAGTACTCTAATGCAAAACTCTCTGTCTCTGGTTTAGCGATGAAGCTACCTTTTCAGATGTTGCATGGGTACAGAACCTATCTTGCCTGTGGCTCTTATACTCACTAGTTTATTCAGCTGGAAGGAGTCTTATAATAGTAAAATACTGAATGTAAAATATTTGATTCTTTAGAAAGCCTTTTTATTCCAGAGTGGTCTAAGGACTGTGATCAGTTTTGGTTTACTAATCTAGGTGACTTCCTTTGGGGAAAAAGAAGATCATATACCCATTTTACAGATGGAGTGTCTAGAAAATAAAAACCTATATATATCCTTACTCTAGAAACTCCTGCAGGTTCCCTAATGTTCCCCTGAGTGTGTTATACTCATTTCTGAGGGGAAAAGGAATTTTGGAGGAAAAATTAGTTTTCTACCTGCCATGACTATTTTATTCAGAAAAATAAAATAACATTTTTATTAATTAACTGGACAGACCTCTAATACTTTATCCCCTAAATATTAACTGCAGACTTTTATATTTTCATTGAAATAAAGTTTTCATATAGTGAATTATATAGATATTAATTGCATAAGTCAATAAATTTTTGATAAGTCTTTCCAATTGTGTAACCACCACCCCAATCAAGCTATAGGACATTTTCATTACCCAAGAAAGTTCCCTTGTTCTCCTTCCCAGTTTCCCCACCCACAATGAATCAAACATTTATCAGCTTCCTGTCATAGATTAGTTTCGCCTTTCTTGAATTTTATGTAATAGAATCATCCATGTTGGGAGTCTCACTATCACTCAGCATAATGCTTATGAGATTCATCTATACTTCTGTGTTTATCAGTGGTTTATTCTCTTTTATTGTACAGTAAATTCCATTGAATAAATATACTACAGTTTGTTTTCCATTCTTTTGATGGACACTTGAGCTATTTCTGTTTTTATAAATGAAGTTGCTATGAATGCTCTTTAAGCTTTTTTGGTGAGCATGTGTTAAATACTTTTTCATGTGCTTTTTGGCTATTCACATATTTTCTTTTGCGAAGTATCTGGTTTTTTGCCATTAAAAAAATTGCATTGTCTGCCTTATTAATGAGTTCTAGATAGTCCTCTGTCAGATATGTGTTCTGAATATTCTCTCACAGTCTATATCTTGCCTGTTTATTCATGGTGTGTTTTGATGAGAAGTTTCTAATTTTTGAGTGAAGTCCAGTCAATCAACCCTTACGCCATGATTATGAAGATATTCTAGGTTTTGTTCTATTGATAGAAGCTTTATAAGTTTTAGCTTTTACCTTGAAGTCTGATCCATTTCAAATTAATTCTTAAGTGTACTGTGAAGTAGAGTTTGGGGCTCATTCTTTTCCCCATACTTCTTTTTGACTAAAACATTTTAAGATAGTTTATTTATTTTTTCCTGCAGTTTATTGTTAACATTTTATTGTGCTTATTTTCTGATTGTTTGGTTGGCTAGTATTTGTTTGCTCATTTATTATTTATATTTTTTATTGAAGTATAGTTGATGTATCATATGTTACAGGTGTACAGTATAGTGATTCACAGTTTCTAAAGGTTATACTACATTTATAGTTATTATAAAATATTGGCTATATTCTCTGTGTTGTACAATCCCCATACTTTTTTATTCAGTTGTTTTGGAACCATCATTGAAAAGGCTTTCCTTTCCTCCATTGAATTACATGGGTGCCTTTGTCAAAAATCAGTTGGCTGTACAAGTGTAGTCTATTTCTGAACCTCCTGGAAAAGAGGCTGCTTGCTGCTGTATGCAGAGTAAAGGGTAACAGTGGCTGAGGCACTGACCAACTCCTACTTCGTGTCCCTGCATGACACAGAAGATGAGCTCAAAGTCCTCTATTTTTTTTAGAGGTGTCTATCCTTGCACCAAATATTACACTGTCTTGATTGTTGTAATTTTAATAATTCTTGAAATCAGGTAATGTGAGTCCTCCACATTTTAATTTTTAATATTGTTTTGGCTATTCTAGGTACTTTACACTTCTATGTAAATTTTAGAATCAAGTTAGAATTTCTATTAGAAAGAAGTCTGTGGGGTGTTGATTTGGATTTTTTTGAAACTATATATTCATTTGAGTAGAATTAACCTCTCAATAATATTGAGTCTTCCAGTGTGCAGACAGGGTCTGTATCTCTGTTTGTCTTTTTAAATTTTTCTAAGCAATGTTTTTTAGTTTTCAGTGTACATTTCTTGCACATAGTTTGTTAGATTTATTCCTAAGTATTTAATGGTTGTCAATGCTATTGTAAACTTTTCTCATTCTCTGTTTGTTGCTAGATTATATAAATGCAATTGATTTTTGACTGTTGACCTTGTTTCCTATCATTTGTGAATAAAGATAATTTTATTTTTTCTTTTCCAACCTATTTGCCTTTTGTTTCTTTTTCTTGCTTTATTTGAATGGCTGAGGCCTCCCTATAATGTTAAATAAATGTGGTAAGAGGACATCTTTGTCTTGTTCCCAGTTGAGAGAGAGTATTACGTCTTTTGCCACTAAGTATGATGTTAGTTGAAATTTTTTAGATGACCTTTATGGGATTGAAGAAGTTCCCTTTTATTCCTAGCTTGCTGAGGTCTTTTTTTTTTAAATCATGAATGGGTGTTTAATTTTGTCAGATTCACCTCCCCATTCTATTAATATGGAGAATTACATTAATTGACTTTATTAAGAAATTTTATGTCTGTGTTCATGAGGGATATTGGTCTGTAGTTTTTTTCCAAATGTCTTTGTCATGTTTTGGTGTCAAGGTTATGCTGGCCTTATAAAATGAGTTGGGAAGTCTTTCCTTCCTCCATTTTCTAAAAGTGTTTGTATATGATCCTGATGTTCTTCTTCCTTAATATTTAATAGAATTCACCAGTGAAACTGTCTGGGCCAGAAGTTTTCTTTGTGCAAAGATTTCTTTTTAAATTTATGTGGCGTGGTTTTGAATAATTTCAACTTCTTTAATACATATAGAGCCATCTAGATTTTCTATTTCTTATTGTGTCAGTTTTGGTAATTTGTTTCTTTCAAGAAATGTGTCCTATTTTATTCAACAGATTGTGAACTATTAATATATTTTATTTTATTTTAATACTCTTACATTTTGGGCCAATGAGAGCCCATTTAGGCTGGCATCTATGCTCCTCTGATGTATGTCCAACATTCCCTGAGTGTTTCCAGGTTCATCTTGTATTTACCCTGTCCAATCCTGGAATCAACCATTTCTCCAGGGAATTATGGTTCCTTTTAGTGAAGAATGGTATTTAGAAGCCAAGATTTAAGCATTAACTTTTATTTTACATCTATATTATATGTTTTGAAAACCATGAGTTCACACTGATACCTCCAGTTCCAATACAGTGACACAGAGTTTGTGTTAGATTTCTCCCTCTTCATATTTGTAATTCTCTTTTCTAATGGTAAGAAACCTGGTTTGAGTTTTTTCCTTTTAGCACTTAAAAAAATCATGTTCCCCAGGGAATTCCGTGGTGGTGCAGTGGTTAGGACTTGGCACTTTCACTGCCAAGGGCCCAGTTCAGTCCCTGGTCGGAGAACTAAGATCCCGCAAGCCTCGAGGTGCAGCCAAAAAAAAAAAAAAAAAATAGTGTTCCCTTGTCTTCTAACCTTCATTGTTTATGGTGAAAAATCTGCCATTATTTATATTGTTACTCCCATGTGTGCAGCATCCCTTTTTTCTTTGGCTGCATTTAAAGTTTTGTCTTTGTTATTGTTTTTCAGCAGTTTTGACTGCGTTGGGCCTAGGTCTTGTTTTCTGATTTTGGGTTTTTTTGTATTAATCTTCTGGGGTTTGCTTATCTTATATCAGTAAGCCAATGGTTTTTACCAAATTTTAGAAATATTTGGTCACTATTTTTATAACTTTTTGTGCCCCATTCTTGCCTCTCTTCTGGGTCTCCAATTACACAATGTTAGAGCATTGAAAATTGTCCCACAGGTGGCTGAGACTCTGTTCTTTTTTTCTTTTACTCTTTCTGTTCTTCAGATTATTTCAGTTGAATCTGTCTCTGAAGTTCATTGGCCTTTTCTTCTGCCATTTCCAACCTGCTTTTAAGTCCATCCAGTAAATTTTTAATTTCTAGAATTTGTTTGGTTCATTTTAGTTTTTTATTTTAAGGGTGAAAATTTCCATCTGTTTACTCATTGTGATTGTATCTTTCTTTAAGTTGTTGAACATATTTGTTATAGCTTCTGTAGAGCCTTTATGTACTGATTCCCATAACTAGATCATCTCGGGGTCATTTTCTATTGATTTCTTTTTCTCTTTACTATGGGTCCCATTTATTTTCTTCTTCTCATGTCTAGTGTTTTTGATTGTATAGTGGACATTATAAACAATACATTGTGGAGACTCTGGTTTCTTTTATCTTCCTCTGATTATCTTACTGGCTGATCACTGTGACTTCATACAGTCTTGGTTTATGTTTGTTAGGGCAGGTGTGTTTTGGTTTTGACCTTAGTCCTGAGGCACATCCCTTAGTCCTGAAGACTTACTCTTTAGTCTAAATGCAGGGTCTTTCTAAGTTTTCAATGGAAAGTTTGAGACGCTTATTAAGCCCCTCTAATTTAGTAGGAATCAAATTCAAAACCTTGTCTCCCCTCATGGGCAGCAGCTGGAGTCTCTGTTCAGATCTTTCAGTCTTCTAGCTTTTACTTTCCATTGGAATATTTGGAGTCTCCCATTTATGTAAGTAGTTTGAGGGTTAGCCATGGATTTGAGGGAAATTTATATGCATGTTTTGATGCTTCCTCCCTGCCCTGTCTCTTTCTATTTTCTATTTTTCTTCTCAATTTCTAGCCACTATGGCTGCCCTGAACTCCATCTTCTGACATCTCAAGCTGATAGGCTGTGGCTTTCTAACTGACTTTTAGTCACCTTGCACCAAATAGCCTAGTGAGTACCCTCAGGGAAAAAGCACGTAAACATGGATCTTACCCAGTGTGATTCTCCTTTTTCAAAGTCAGTGCACACCTCCCCCCAATTTCTGCCTACTTTTGGTCAACCTCTAGTGCCTTTGTTATTTTAAAATATTTTTTCCATGGTTTATAATTGTTACCTGAAAAGGGGTGAATCTAATACAAACATCTCTGCCATTATTGGGACCAGAACTCTTTGACTTAAAGTTTTATTTTATTTAGTATATATCAATTGCTTCATAAATGTCTTAAAAACACATTAAGTTTCATTTTTTAAAAATTGTGTTGTCAGATGACATAAATCACAGCAAGATCCTTTTTGACCCACCTAGAGAAATGGAAATAAAAACAAAAACAAACAAATGGGACCTAATGAAACTTAAAAGCTTTTGCACAGCAAAGGAAACCATAAACAAGACGAAAAGACAACCCTCAGAGTGGAAGAAAATATTTGCAAATGAAGCAACTGACAGAGGATTAATCTCCAAAATTTACAAGCAGCTCATGCAGCTCAGTATCAAAAAAACAAACAACCAAATCCAAAAATGGGCAGAAGACCTAAATAGACATTTCTCCAAAGAAGATATACAGATTGCCAACAAACACATGAAAGAATGCTCAACATCACTAATCATTAGAGAAATGCAAATCAAAACTACAATGAGGTATCACCTCACACCAGTCAGAATGGCCATCATCAAAAAATCTACACACAATAAATGCTGGAGAGGGTGTGGAGAAAAGGGAACCCTCTTGCACTGTTGATGGGAATGTAAATTGATACAGCCACTATGGAGAACAGTATGGAGGTTCCTTAAAAAACTAAAAATAGAACTGCCATATGACCCTGCAATCCCAGTACTGGGCATATACCCTGAGAACTCCATAATTTAAAAAGAGGCATGCACCTCAGTGTTCATTGCAGCACTATTTACAATAGCCAGGACACGGAAGCAACCTAAGTGTCCATCGACAGATGAATAGATAAAGAAGATGTGGCACATATATACAGTGGAATATTACTCAGCCATAAAAAAATGAAATTGAGTTATTTGTAGTGAGGTGGATGGACCTAGATTCTGTCATACAGAGTGAAATAAGTCAGAAAGAGAAAAACAAATACTGTATGCTAACACATATATATGGAATCTAAAAAAAAAAAAAAAGGGTTCTGAAGAACCTGGGGTCAGGACAGGAATAAGACACAGACGTAGAGAATGGACTTGAGGACACGGAGAGGGGGAAGGGTAAGCTGGAACGAAGTGAGAGAGTGGCATGGACTTATATATACTACCAAATGTAAAATAGATAGCTAGTGGGAAGCAGCTGCATAGCACAGGGAGATCAGCTCGGTGCTTTGTGACCACCTAGAGGGTTGGGATAGGGAGGGTGGGAGGGAGGGAGACGCAAGAGGGAGGAGATATGGGGATATATGTATATGTATAGCTGATTCACTTTGTTATAAAACAGAAACTAACACACCATTGTAAAGCAATTATACCCCAGTAAAGATGTTAAAAAAAAAATGTGTTGTCGGGACTTCCCTGGTGGTCCCGTGGTAGAGAATCTGCTTTCCAATGCAGGGGATGCGGGTTTGAATCCTGGTCCAGGAGCTAAGATCCCACATGCCGCGGGACAACTAAGCCCGCACGCCACCACTACTGAGCTTGCGCACCTCAGCCAGAGCCCGTGTGCCGCAAACTACAGAGCCCACGCACTCTGGAACCCGTGTGCCACAACTACAGGGCCCACTTGCCCTGGAGCCTGCGTGCCACAGCTAGAGAAGAAATAAAACCCACACGCCACAACTAGAGAGAAGCCCACACGCCGCAGTGAAGAGCCCGCGTGCCACAACGAAAGATCCCACATGCCTCAACGAAGATCCTGTGTGCCACGACTAAGACTCAACACAGCCAAAAATAAATTAAATAAATAAATCTTTTTTTAAAAAAAAATTGTGTTGTCTGTACATGAATAGTGTTTGTGGTATTAGCAGTTGCAAAAGAAATACTGAACCTGAGTCCAGAATGTATTAGTACATGTCCCAATAGTGCCTGTACACTAATGTCAAATGATCGTTTATTCTTTTAAAATATGTGTTTGAAATAATTTCAACTTAAACAATATAAGAATAAAAAAAATGGATAAATTTTTAAAAGTTTAACTTGTTTAAATGGAAAAACAAATTTATAATGTTATTTTTCCCTATTTTCTTAAATTTTATTCTTGTCTATTTACTCTTTTCCAAAGAATGATAATTGACCAAAAATGAATTATTTAAAATATCTATGCATCCATTGCTAATATAAATAAATACATAAATGAATAAGTAAACAAACGGGAAGAACTCATAACGCTTCCTTAAGAATTCCAATTAATAGATGTAGATGGAAAGAGAAATTTAAAAGTCACCATTAGAACACCACAGTAAAAATTACAACAGGCAAGATCCACCAGTATGCTACAATTAGCAGGCAAAAGTTGAAGCAGAAGCAAAATATTTGCGTAGTCTTCAAGTATTTCCCACAATATATTTAGTAATTTCTAAAGGAAAAATAATAAGCTTATAATAGAGAATCTTGGCAGACACAACCTTAGGCAAGTGGTCAAGGTTAATATCACCAGAAACACTCAGCAACATACCTCTTGACTTGATGCATTGAGAAGGGCATATCACCTCTGTTGTATCCTTTCCAATAATGCATAACCTCAATCTGATCATGAGAAAACATGAGACAAACCCAGACAAAGGGACATTCTGTAGATTAATCAGTACTCTTCAGAAGTGTCAGAATCATGAAAGACAAGCAAAGACTGAGGAATTGTCACAGGTTAGAGGAAACTAAGGATACACAGCAACTAAATGCAATGTGGGATCTTGGGTTAGATCCCAAACAGAAAAAGGATGTTAGTGGAAAAACTGGTGAAACTCAAATAAGTTCTTAACTTTATATTGTACCAAGGTTAATTCCTTAGTTTTGACAAATGTTCTGTGGTTGTGTAAGACATCAACATAAAGGGAAGCTGGGGGATTTCCCTGGTGGTCCAGTGGTTAAGAGTCCGGCTTCCAATGCAAGGGACGCGGTGGGGGAACTAAGATCCCACATGCTGCAGGGCAACTAAGCCCACACGCTGCAACTATTGAGCAAGCCCACACACTGCAACTGGAGAGCCCACGTGCTGCAACTACAGAGCCCGTGTGCCACAACTAGAGAGAAGCCCGTGCACCACAACTAGAGAGGAGCCTGCGCACCACAACGAAAGATCCTGTGTGCCACAGCTAAGACCCGATGCAGACAAAAATAATAAATAAATAAATATTTCAAAAAACATAAAGGAAAGCTGGGGAAGGGTATACAGGAACTCATCTATTTTTGCAACTATTCTGTAAATCTAGAATTTTAAAAAATTGATTCTTTCCTATTATTGGTTTAAGAGATCACCCACGTCTTAAGATTTTTCTCTTTAATTTCAACACACATATTTATATCAATAGTTCTCAAAGAGTGTTCTTAGACCAGCAGCATTAACATCAGCTGGGGACTTGTTAAAAATGCAGATTCTCAGAAGCTCTGGGGATGGGACCCAGCGATCTGTGTTTTAACAAGCCCAGATGATTCTGACATGCACTGTTGTTTGAGAGCTGTGACATGTACTATCAGTAAAAACTTAAGACTAAAAGGAAACATTTTAATTAATACATTGGCAAGTTTGATTACAATAAAGTATAACCGGTGTTTTTTTTTTAATTGTGGTAAAATACATGTAACATAACATTTACCATCTTAACTATTCTTAAACATACAGTTCGTGATATTAAATACATTCACATTGTTGTGTAATAGTCACCACCATTCATCCGCATAACATTTTTTTTTTAATTTTAAAATTTTATTTTCGGCTGCATTGGATCTTTGTTGCTGCGCGCGGGCTTTTCTCTAGTTGTGGCGAGCCGGGGCTACTCTTTGTTGCGGTGCGTGGGCTTCTCATTGCAGTGGCTTCTCTTGTTGCCAAGCACAGGCTCTAGGCACATGGGCTTCAGTAGTTGTGGCTCACGGGCTCTAGAGCGCAGGCTCAGTAGTTGTGGTGCACTGGCTTAGTTGCTCCACGGCATGTGGGATCTTCCCGGACCAGGGCTCGAACCCATGTCCCCTACATTGGCAGGCGGATTCTTAACCACTGCGCCATCAGGGAAGTCCTAGCCACATAACTCTTAACGTCTTGTAAAACTGAAACTCTGTACTCATTAAACAGTAACTCCCTATTCCCCGCTTCTCCCAGCCCCTGGCAGCCACCATTCTATTTTCTGTTTTGGCTATCTAAGTGGAATCATACAGTGTTTGTCTTTTTGTGACTGGCTTATTTCACATAGCATACCGTCCTTAGGTTTCATCCATGTTGCAGTATATGGCAGAACTTCTTTCCTTTTTAAAGCTGAATACCATTCTACTGTATGTATATACCACATTTTGCTTATCCATTCATCCGTCAGTGGACACTTGGGTTGCTTCCACGTTTTAGCTATTGTGGATGATACTGCTATGAACATGGATGTACAAGTATCTCATCAAGACTCTGTTTTCAGTTCTTTTGGGTATATACCCAGAATTGGAATTGCTGGATCATATGGTAATTCTATTTTTAATTTTTTTGAGGAACCGCCACTATACTGTTTTCCACAGTGGCTGTACCATTTTACATTCCCACTAACAGTGCACAAGGGTTCAAATTTCTCCACATTTTCACCAACGCTTGTTTTCTGGTTTTGTTTTGTTTTTTTAATAGTAACCATCCTAATGGGTGTAAGGTGGTATCTTATGGTAGTTTTGATTTGCATTCCTCTCATGATTAGTCATGTTGAGCATCTTTTCATGTGCTTTTTAGCCATTTGCATATCTTCTTGGATAATCTCTGTTCAAGTCCTTTGCCCATTTTTGAATAACTGACACCCCTACCTTTCGTATATACAGTAAAGTCACTGCTGCTCACATACTTCTTCATGGGCACATCAGTGGCACTTTTGGGCTCTCACTTTCTTTACTTCCCCCTGTCTACCTTGTCCCGCAGCTCCCGTAAATCTGGTATTTACACATAGGATCTATTTGTGTGTTGATTTTGAGAAATAAGGCAGAATTTGAAAACTACACGACAGTATTTCAGTATTTAAACCTATTTCCAAAAAATTCTCTTTACAGACCTACAATAGCTGTGCCAGACTCTGCTTAAATCAAGAGACAGTATGTCTAGCAAGCACTGCTATGAAGACTGAAAATTGTGTGGCCAAAGTAAGTAATATTACACATCAATATATATTATACCACATCATAATAATGGTTTATCTATAGACATCTTTACTCAGTATTGCTATTAAAGACTATTATAGGATTTTTAAATATTTATTTATTTTATTTTTATTTATTTGGCTGCGCTGGGTCTTAGTTGCGGCGTGTGGGATCTTTTAGTTGCGGCATGTGGGATCTTTTAGTTGCGGCATGTGGGATCTTTAGTTGCGGCATACAAGCTTTTTATCTTTAGCTGGGCATGCAGGATCTAGTCCCCTAACCAGGGATTGAACCCAGGGCCCCTGCATTGGGAGCACAGAGTCTTAACGGCTGGACCACCAGGGAAGTCCCTATTATAGGATTTTTAAAAAGAATGTAGGAGGCATCATTTTATCCAAAGCAGATTGCAAGTTGGAGTTTCTATCTCTTCAGTTGCAGCAGAATTTTTTGATTATGTGTTCTGGTCACACTTTAGCCTAATTCACATTTGTTACTTGACACTAGTTATGGATTATTACAGATAAGATCTGTGTGGGACTTCCCTGGCCGTCCAGTGGTTAAGACTTCTTACTTCCACTGCAGGGGACACGGGTTCGATCCCTGGTTGGGGAACTAAAGATCCCGTGTGGCGCGACCAAAAAAAAAAGATTTGTATAAAAAAATATACAGTTATTCTCATGAGTTTGTTGGTGGTTTTAAAATGTAATAAGTATAGAGTACACCATTGTAGGATTGTGAAATATGCTATAGAAAATCCAATTATTAGATCACTATTATTATTTATTGAGCTGCTATTGATAAAAATACCGCTTTTGGTGATCTTGATCTGACTGGACAAGTATGTTTAATCATGCATATGGAGCTTCTTGTTTCTTATGTATAAATGTGTGCTATGTCTATAGCCTAAATACAAAAATAATCTTATGTATTAGAGATCTTACAATCTAATTGTATCAACTATGCCTCAAGTTTTCCATCTCTAATTACTCAGGAACTTTGACCGAAATTTAGATTTCAGCCATTTAAATTATTCCAGGAGTAAGTAAAAGTACAGTACGGGCTCTGTTTCTAGACTTCTACTCTGCATATCTGCAAAATTACTGCCTTTTATAACTATTTAGGGATTTGTCACTTTTACAACATTCCCAACTTTAACTAGTTTAATCTATTGTGTTATACACTCAGGGTCTCTGTTACTGTTATTATTAGAGCCAGGCCTGGTATCATGTGTCTCCATTCTTTGCTACAAAAATCAAGGAACAGCAATATTTTTAATTTTGTTTTATTTCTTAAAACAGGAAGTAGTTTCACTTGATAAAGGACATACTTTATCAACTGAAAATATATCATACAAAATAGAACCATTGGAAATGATCCATATAAGAAATGTCGCAATTTATTAAAAGTTATAGTGAAAAAAGGTAGAGTTAATCAGTTCAATTCTTAAATTAGAATGTCTTAATAATTTACTGCAAAATATGAATATTATAAATTAACGTGTATTTATTTTTCAGTCATATAGTCACAACTAGCCAAGTACTGATTGACCCTATTTTTTGTCTAGCATTGGTACATTGAGGAGACCAATAATTTGGGCCTTTGAAAATAATCTTTTTCCTTTTTGGCCATGCTGTTCTCAGTTTCATCACAAGTGGGTGTGACTTCTGGCTAAACAAGGTAAAATCTTAGCATGAGCACCGATCCAAGGACAGGGTGACGATTTTAATGAGTTACATTGAGAGCTGGCCAAGTGAGCATCTGTTCCTTTTGTTTTCTCAATACTTTGTCAGCCAGGATCTCTAAGCTACATAGCTATGTTGGTGTATGTCTGTATGATGGTGTTTTTTTTCCTCTCCTACCTTCTACTTTAGCGGTGCATGGTTAGAAATCTTGTGGCATCTGGCACAATGGCATACTATGCTCTTGAGTGAGGAAATAAATTTGCTCATTGCTGCTGTTTCCATTGCTCTCAAATGGTGACCCTCTCATCCCATTCTTGCTTATTTTAGCATTATTCTGCCACCTATATCCTTTCATCATCTCCTTAAACACCCTAATTTAATAATGATTTCTATCATTTCCTAGTTTAGGAACCCACCTAACTTCCTGATTCCTTTTATTGGCCCATCTTCATCTTCTGGTTCATTGCTTCAGATTTGAGCCAAATAATCAGTTGGTCAATGGCAAATAAAAACATGTAGCTGAAAATTCTCTTTCTTGCAACAGTCTCCAGTGAAGTGCCAATAACATGGGAATAGGAAGAGTTTTCCCTTTTTTATTTACATGTGTTGTGTATCTCATGATTCTGTGCTGCTTCTACTGGCCTCATTTATTGCTTGCCCTTTGAAAAGTAATGAATTGCCATTATTTTTGTAGGTCTGTAAGCTTGTCCCTATTTCATGCTCTTCACCTTTAGCCCTTAACTGGATAGTTTCACCTGCTATACTTGATATGGCTGCATTGGTTTTTAACTTGGTACAAGTATGTGTTGTTGATTCAGATTGTGCTCCAAAGTGGCCTTGAATGTCCATTTCCATGGAGAGCAGCTATAATATGGTGATATCAACCATTTTGGTCCTCTAGTTCAAAACAACTAATTCTGATAGGTGTGACTTTGGTTTGGGTGGGGATGGTAATTAAAGTCTAAGACCTTATTATTGAATACTGTTTATATAAGACATTAATACCAGTTAGTCCCTTTAAAAACAGCAATCCTGTTATGTTTGGACCCCTATACTATATTGTATGTGACTTCTTTGCCAGAGATATCTTAAAATAAATGTTTTGTAATAGGTGTATGAAGAGAGACCCTTAGTCCTCTTTAGAATACAAGAAGACAAAGTTGTAAGGCAAACTGCAGCCACCCTTGGTTAATAATCTTCTGAATCTCTGACTTGAAGAATGAGTCTTAAGAAAATATTTTAAAATAAAAATGGAGGAAGGGTCATTTTATAGTATAACTTAATCCAAGTAATATTTGGAGGCAGTGAGATGTTTTTTATTTCTTCCAAAGCCTTCCTTCTTACTAATTATAGCCCTGTAGTTCATGAGGTTTGTGTTTGGAACATGATAAGCTCTGTATTTATTGTAGCTTTAAATGGACAGTCATTATTGACTGCCAACTTAATCTTTAAAATCAATAATCATGTTGTACCTAATTGTCAACCTTCATGATATTTTTTAATTGGTAAAGAAAGCTTACTGGAAAAATAAAGAGCATTAATTTTTGTTATATTTTTATTGACTTTAAGTATTATTGAAAATTTTTGTTTTCAGGCTTTTCCCTAATTTACCCTTACACATACACATACACATACAGTTAAAACTGAGTTGTTTTTGAACACATCTGCCTGGATTCCTGCCTAGGTCGGAGAAGTTCTGCCTCTTTATATTTAGAAAATAAACCCCTTCCATAGTCCTTTGTAGATGTGTTCTGTATTGTAGTTGTTGTTGTTTGTTGTTATTGTTTTTTACTTTAGACTAATAATCTTTTTGCAACTGAGACAGAAAAATGTGATGTTCCTTTCCACTCACTCCAGATTTTGATAGAAGACTTGTTTTATTTATTTCCAAAATTATATCCGCAGGAAACAAGCTGTTTAAATTCAGATTATGCTGAAGCAAAATGGTCCTGGTATGAGAAGCAACGTGCTGTTTTACGAGCACAGAGTCCCTTTTCTCATAACTGATTGATAGTAAATATTTTCCTGAAGAATTATTGCCAACCATGAACAGTGCAACTGTTTCACTTTTTTCCTGTGCTACTTGCTGTACCAGCCATTGTCGGTAATTAAGATCTACAATTCACAATGCAGACGTTTGCACTTCCTCTGGGTCTGTGCTGTTTATAAGGCATTTCAGCTGTTCAGAGTTTCTTTTGAGTTTTAAACTACGTGTTAACAGACTTCTTTAATACACTGTTCCACAAGTAGCATGTCAGATGGTCCATTCTGCGCACAAGCTTCTCTGTTGGGTCTAAAGAGTAGCTTTGTGGAGAATATATTAAGATTTAACCATATCATTGAGGCTGATGTGGTTGGAAAAACTGAAGTATAATGTTTTATACATTAGGCTTATTGCTGTATTAAAGAGGCAGGAATTAAGTTCAGAAGTAATGTTTTTTCTTCCATCTTTAAATATTTATATGAATTTAATGAATGTTAATGGGGGTTACAGAGAGGTTCTGAGAAATACTAGTACAGTGACTTTTCCAAGCTCACTTTGAAGTAATAATAGAATCAAGAATCCTCATTATAGACAACAGTTTGTGTGTTTGTCAGATTAAGGATATGAGAATACATAACCTTCTAGATGTGCATGATATTTAAGAATACAAACATGGGGCACCAAAATGGCTCAGCAGATTGACTGCACATTTGTTGTGTAATCAGCTTCAGGAACCCTAAGTAGCATATGCCACTGGAGGGGAAAGTGTAAACAGGAATCCTGGTCTGTATTAAAATTGGTAAAATTCAAAGTCATTTTCAACCATTTCAGCAAAGTTAGTTAAAAAAAAAAGTTAGGACCCCAGTGAGAATCTTCATGAATTATAGTCTAGATTCACAGTAAATACTTGCACAGTCTCCTTGCTACCTGCGCTCATTGTTAAACATACAAGAAAAAGAAACAAGAAACTGAAAGCTGTTATCAAAATATGTTAAACTTTTGCCCTGAATGGGGATCAGACTGACTGTTTTTAAGTCTGAAGTCAGAGGCATTGATTCTGCACATTGGCCACCAGCATCATCCAGCAGAGCAGATCTGTGGAGAAAGGCAGGACACAGGTTCAGTGCTGATTTCTTGATGGCTCCTTGAATAGAGCTTATAACAAAGCCTTTCCAAGGCAGTTTTATTTGCCAAAACCTAAAACTTTCTGTAGTTCTTTTGAACTACAGTGTTTCTGTAAACTTTTTCCCTTCAGTGAACTCTTTATGAGCCTATTTTTAGATAGCAGCAGTGGTTCAACTGTTGGGAACCACTGATATATCTGACTGAGGCGCTTCAAGATGCTAGAACCTATTCACATTTCTATCTAGCCAGGGAGCTAATAAGATTGAGTTTGTCTTTGTGGGTTGATCTAGATTAGCATGAGATGAGCCCAGTCACTGTCTCCCTCAGTGGAAAAGGAAAGGTTGGGAGAGAATGGGATGAAGGAAGAAAGTTTTTCATCAAGAACTGACTGCAGTATTGCCTGCTGATGCATGTCGGATCACCCGCACCAAGAGATCACATGGCTTCTCCAAAAGTCAAACGATCAATTCGCCTCGTTTTGGCTCTGTACTTAATGCACAAACAGTGCGATCTGCGGGGCTGTAATTGCATTGTTAGGGCCAAGGAACAAGCCTGTGCCTTTTCAGCAGACAGCTGGCAGGGAGAGAGGCATGTTGTTAGGAAAGAGAGAGGCAAGGCAAATAAAATTACTGCTAACGCTCAGAGATCGGCAGGAGTCCTACTTGCCTAATCTTACCGGTGGGAGCAAGCGGCTGTTGTAATCCAATTATAGCAGCATAAGCAATTTGTTAGACACTCCGCATAATGTAACAATTTCCCAATAAACTCTGACTTGTAATAACGTCGGCAAGAGTCCGCATAAATCTGCCCGAATGGTGGGGGCTGGAGCGTTCGGCTGGGGGCTTGTAATTGGCGCCATCAGCACGTTTTACGGAGTGCAGTATGGTGCAGTCTTTAGTGCAGGAATTTTAAGGAGAAAAGCGTGGCACACGTTTCTTAGAAAAAGAAAAGTGGCCATTAAAGGGGGAGCAGTAAGAAGGGCATACTCTTGCCTTCACATTACCTAGGAATCTTAGTATAGAAAGAAAACAGGAGGAAGCCATGTTTCCTTCTAATACTAAAAAGGGGAATGGGGGTAGAATGTGTGGATTAAATTCCTTTATTTAAAAGGCATCAGTTTCCATTATTTATACCCTCCTTCTCCGGCCCCCCAAAATGCTGTTCAGGCAGCATTTAGCTAACATTTTTACAAAATGTTCTCAGCTAGGCAAGCCTAGAAATGCCAAATTAACATATATTTTCTTCTAGAGTTTAGCATTTTCTTTACAAGAGGAAAATATATTTTCTTTGTGCCCAGGACAAATCTTTTAAAGATATTATCTCATTGACTATCAAACCTTTGTGTAGAATTTTGTCTTCTGCTTTAAGAAACCATCTCTTACTGAAGAGTTTAAAACCCAGATTGTTGTTTGCTTAGCTGGCTTTATTATGCTTCTTATTTTCCAATTCTGAAACATATTGTGAATTTCTGTGATACTAGGATTAGTAATCTTGTTGATCACTTACATTGTATAAGAATACGGTTTTTATTATTTAAACCTATACCTATATAATCCATTTATAGAAACCATTTTGATTCCTAAGTCATAAAATTGCTGTTTTAGAAAAATATTTGTTGTTGTGTTGTGCAAAGTAGAACCTCCACTATTTATTGATTGATTAGCACTTGTAGTCACAGAATAGAGTTTCTTATTATACAAGGTATAGGAGGTGAAGAGTGCTCACATATTCGAGTTAATAGACAGATTTTCATGCTACTATGTGTGTATTAAATGTTATCTACTTTCTTACGCCAACCCAACTCTTCATTGTTGTTAATTTGTGTCAAAACCAAGCTTATAAAATAAGGACAGGATTCTTCAAAATACCATGTTGCTGTGGGTATTATTACAATAAATATTTACTTTCAGTAAAAACATTTCCTTCTACTGAAGCAAATGCTGCCTTGTTTGACTGGAGCTACATCAATAAACTGCAGTGCCTCTAATAAAGCCACTCAGTGTCTGGATTTAACTAATGGCTGATTTTCATGGCTTTGACAGTGAGCTGTGTGCGTTATTTTCTCCTGATATTGTAAAAATAATGAGAGCAAATTAGAACAATCAGTTTACACAGATAGCTCCTGATTGGAGGCGATAGGCAATATGGTAGCAGGTAATCCATCTTCGGGCTCCTGTCATATTAACTTCAGCAGTGTGAAAAGATCAGGTGGGGTAAGCAGGGATCCTGCCCAATCGGAACACTGAAATTAATGAGAAGAGCATTGTTCTGTGATCAACCTTTTAATTAGCAAGACTGGAAATGTTGGGAGTGATGAAGGCAACACCACAGCTGCACAATGCCAGGCACAGTTCCTTAAAAGAGAATGAAAAAGAAAAATCTTTGGGTTTTACATCATACTTTTGTTGCTGTACACCGGCATTGTGTTTGCACTGTAGAGCTGGTTTACAGACTTTAAGAAATACTGCCTATACACTTGAAACTAATATAGTGTTATATGCCAATTTTACTTCAATTGAAAGAAAGAAATACCACCTACTTTCCAAAGTATTGTCACAAATATGGTTGATGTATTAATGATCTGTAGACGGTAATTCTATCAGGGGTCATTTAGAACTTTACAGTTTCTTTGGCATTGCACTCTGGATTTTAACCTTTGATTTTTTAAAAATCAGGTAACCAGAGAAATTAAAATTTTAAAAGGTCTGCCTTCTCAGCCTCCTACCACCCCACCCCTCCAATATAGAGTTTTCCTTGCAAGTAGCATGCGAGTTTTCTGGTTTGGAGGACTTCTGTCACTTTGAATTTTAAAAGAGGACCCTAGTGCAGGCAGTAAGCTATGGCATATTTAAATTATGTTCCTTTCCTGATTCTGTTTATTAGGAAATTCACTATTTGGTTTTTTTTCCCTATGCCATTGACTTCTCTGTGTGGGGGACTGTGTTATTTCAGTTTATATAATTGATAATTGACTATCAATGAATGGTGTTTATAGGAGGAAGAGGGGGGCAAATCTATGCAATAACTGAGACTAAAGGCTGGTTCATCCACTTAAAGCTCAGTTATACTAAAATTGTAACCATGTTAATCATCCCTGAAATATTGGAAAATATGGTATAAGGCTGTGGAAGACATTAATGAGCCAGATTTTCTCTACCAAATCAGTGGCTGTTTTCTTGGCCACCTTTGACAGGCTTTGACTATGGGAAAGTATATGAGGCCACCAGGATTTGCAGTATTTTAGAGTTTATATCTTAAGTTTAGTGGCTTACTGTAAAAGCAAGTAATATAGGCTATGTAGATGAATCCAGATATCTTCCAAAGATATATAAAATAAATTTGTTTTCTTAATATTAACGGTCAGTTGTCTTAGGCATTTATTTAAAGTATTAATACGTAAAAGCCAGTTTATCGGGTACCCATCTGAGTATAGAATTAACAGGAAAGAGCCTAAAGTATAGTATGAAATATTCAGGTTAGGTATAAGCTAATCTTTTCTCATCATAGTTAATAGGACTTTTAAAATAATATATATAACTAACAGAAATTCTTTATTGCAGCCCTAAGATACTGTATTTGCAGAATATAAGTCCCTGATATTCTACTTCTTTGCAGAACTCATAGAACAAAAGGCCCTTCACTTTCTCCTAGTACCTATCTCCCTACCTTCCTTTCCCCTCTAAAAATCTTTAGTATAGCTCTTGCAATTCTGTCAGAAACCTGACTTTTTGTTTTGTTTTGTTTTTTTGACTAATAGCTTTTCCTAAAAATATTCATTAAGACTTAAATGTATCAGTATTTTAAGATCAGTGACTTAATACTAAATAGTCTCTAGGACTTCCCCCCACACTCTATAAGAGAATGGTGCTACTGTGCATATTAGTATTTTAAAGCCCACTTGTTAGAATTTTGCGTGATAACTTTTCTGCATTTCTTAATCTGGAAGAGATTTTTATTCTTACTGCTTTTATGGATTTTTGTGGCTTTTCATTCTCTTCTCTCTTAGTGACAGTTCCAGAAGCCTAGGCTCATAAGCTCTCCATAAATAAGTATGTTCTTAGTCATATGGTATAAATAGATCGCTTACAAAGCTTGTGAAACCTGAGCTCTCCTTTTGAACCTTTCAGTACCCATGAGCTCAGGATTCATACATGTAAAATTTTATTCTTGTGTCGTGAGTTCAGCTTCTTGTAAGGCAAATGAGCTATGAATTTAAATGTTCTCTATACCAAGTTTCTACAAAAATAAAATTGTGTTTTTCCATTTTCCTATGATTCTGGAATTCCATCTGACTTAGTGATCTTGCCAATATTTGTTCTTGTTGTTAGAGCTCTCTTCCGGTAAGATTTGTTTCTTAAGATGAGTGTTAAAATAGATGTCTCTTTTTTTTTTTTTTTTTTATATATATATATATATATTTTTTAAATTATTTATTTATTTATTTATGGCTGTGTTGGGTCTTCGTTTCTGTGCGAGGGCTTTCTCTAGTTGCGGCGAGCGGGGGCCACTCTTCATCGCGGTGCGCGGGCCTCTCACTATCGCGGCCTCTCGTTGCGGAGCACAGGATCCAGACGCGCAGGCTCAGTAATTGTGGCTCACGGGCCTAGTCGCTCCGCGGCATGTGGGATCTTCCCAGACCAGGGCTCGAACCCGTGTCCCCTGCATTGGCAGGCAGATTCTCAACCACTGCGCCGCCAGGGAAGCCCAGATGTCTCTTTTTTTAGGACATCTTTTTTGTTTGTTTATAGTAGTAATAACAGAAATGTCTAACTGGCTGAATGACCAAGAAACTCCCTTTTAATTTCCTAACAGAGCTAGAGTTGCCAAGTCACCTTAAATTCTAGTAATCCAAAATCTCATCAGTAGGGTTCACTTTAGAGAAATTTTCATTAGTCTAGTCCTTTGGAGCTCACCTAACACACCCTTATTTAAAGTTCTTAAGTATGGAACCAGTTTTATCTCTGAGGCTGTGATAATCTTTTCTAAGTTCCTCATCCCCCTCAATTATTAGTTAGGGGTATATTCCTATACAAGGAATTTTTAAAGGTCCATTTTCTTTCTCTTGTAACTTCAGGATGGAAGATATTTATTTATTTTTACTTTTGTACTTCTCAAAAGTTTGAGGAGGAGAGAGAGAATATGTTAATATTTATTAAGCCCCTGTGTTTAGGCACTTTTGTGCTAGCTATGTTGTCTGTTTCAACCTGATGAGATGGATGATACTATCCCTATTTTACAGATAAGGAACCTGAAGCTTAGAGAAATTAAAACTTTTCACATCTCTAAGCTGTAGAGTTTTGAGTCAGATCTCTCTGACTTCAGAGTCCTTGCTCTACTGCGTATGGTTGATTTTTAAGTAGTATTTGGAAGCCCTGTGTATATCTTCTGTTATACTTGGCCTCACACTACAAAACACCTATAGCTTTTCTCCATTTGATTTGTATAGAACATTTGACATCTAGCAAATATTATTTCTTCATCTCCCCCTATCCCCCCACCTCTTACTGCTTGTAAAATATCTTGTTCTGCCTGAACTGTGGCAAGACTGTTTCCAGAAAATTTAACTAACTGCGTTAAATACTCTGGGTTACCTAGTCAATAATTCTGTGCAATTTTAAATGCTTACTCAATAATAATCACCTACCTTGTAAACATAGGTCTTTAAAGGATTGAAGATGACCTCATGTCATTGGACTTATGAGTATGGTAACACCTTAGTATGAGTCCAGTACAATTTGTTCAAGGTGGTAACCTTATCTTAGTAATTGTTTTAGAAATTGTTTTGGAATACAAATCTCATTTGAATTGCTGTGTCAGGATTTCCAGTGTAAGCATATATTGGCAGTCCTTTTATACCAAAAACTTATTTTTCCTGGTTAAACTTGGTAATTAGTTTTATCAGTTAAAACAAAAAAATGTCCCTTAGGGCTTCAAAGCCCAGGCTCTGTCTGATTACACTTTAGTAAATTTTTTTTGTAAGTATGCGTGCTTTTAGATAGTTTGGTGATTGTAAAGACATGATGAGGGTATCAGAATTAATAGTTGGACCTTGAATCCCCTGTTTCAGACAGGAAAGAGGAGGATTGGGACAGGAGTGAGTAATTAAGAAACAGGTTGATCAAAAGCAAATGAAAACAAAAAGCAAACAAACATGAATATTATTCTGTGGGGTGTGTGTGTGTGTGTGTGTGTGTGTGTGTGTGTATAAAATCTCCCTGGATATTCTCTAATGGAAAGAATAGAAGTTTTTGATAGTTACAGTTGACATATATGTAAGAAGCACTTGCTCACATGGAGCATTAAGACCACGACAAACAGAAATGTTTAAATATTTCTAGAAGAATGACCATAAATTTAATTATGCTTTATACCTCAGACATCACTTCTTTAACTTTAGCCACATTTTCTTGGAATATATAATAGCATAAGAAATTTAATTATAAAGATTAAAAAAACAAAAAACTTTGGAGCAAGCCTAAAGGGAAATACAGAGAGAAAACCATGTTTAAAAAGAGATGGTTCCTACAGTGTTAACTATGGAGTGTGTAGCGTGACTCTGTAATGGAATATCATGGCAGGGGGTATAATACTGTAAATAAGATGAATATGCCACTTGTGGATTAATGGGCAACCTAAAGAGTGGCTTTATTTACATCTATGTGTGAGGTTCATTTCCAGTTTGTATATTTTTTCTTATTCTTGTAATTGGAGTACTTAAAACCTGATGGTTTAATTAGGAAACTTAAAATCAGTTTCCTTGAATCTTAATATGTGTGGGGTTTTGTTTTGGTTTGGGGTTTTTTTGGGGGGGTAGGGGGTAGGATTAGTATAATGTCATTTTTGACTTTAGAATTGGTAGGTTGAAGGAGTTTTCTTTTTTTCCTCTAGGTAATACTTAAGGAGAAGAGGTGGGTTCTGAATATAAGTCCAAGAAATACAACTATTTTTTATATTTTACATTTTGATAAGGAATAGGTATAGACATCACATTATAGATTATAGTAGATTCCATTTGCAGTGATAAAAGGATATGGGATGCTTTTCAAAGGTTTGAGTACTGAGTAATGTAAACTTGAATACTTCTAGCCTGGGACACTATAGGAGCCACTATCTCAACATTATAACATGAGAACATGCAATAAGAGTAGATTCTAAGTGAGAGTTTTATGTAACTAATTTTTTAAAAATTTATTGAAGTATAGTTGATTTACTATTTTGTGTTAATTTCTGCTGTATAGCAAAGTGTTTCAGTTATACATAAATATACATTCTTTTTCATATTCTTTTCCATTATGGTTTATCACAAGATATTGAATACAGTTCCCTGTGCTATACAGTAGGACCTTGTTGTTTATCCAATTCTATATATAATAGTTTGCTTATATAACTAATTTTTTACTCAGCTGTTTAGGTTGCTGTTGGTTTCCAATTAATGGTATTATTTAGTGCTCTTGAAACTTCAAATTTTGAGATTTAGACTAGTTTTTACTCCCTGTTTCCCCTCAATTGAAAATGTGTGGTAAAAGTTGCCTATAAAAGGCAAATTATATGCAAAAGTAAATTGCCTTCATTGTAGAGTCTGAATAGGACTGATTTTCACTTGCAGAAGGTAGATTCTCAAATTATATTTGTTGAGTCTGATATATATTATTTAAAGTATTAAAATCCAGAGATTGTGTCATCAAATTTTACAGCATTTGTGTGCCATTATTTATTGAATGTTTACAATGTGCCAGACACTAAGGGTTAAGGGTTTTATATACACTCTCACTTAAATCCCCACAACAATCTCATTAAGCATACAACCCCATTTTATATATAGATTAACCAGAACTCAGAGATGTCAAGCAGTTTGCCCAAGGTATGTTGCAGAACTAGAATTTGAACCCAGACTGTCTGACCCCCATGGCCATGTGCTTTCAATCATTGTGTTTTGTGAATTTTAGTACATAGAAATTAGGGCAAGTGTAGCAAATGTGGGGGGATTATCTAAAAAGTTCTCTGTGGTGCCTATTAAGTGTTAACAATTTATTAACAAATAGCCATGATTTAGAAAACACAGAAGTATGCATATTGGTTATATAAAATCATGATACAGTAATACATTTTAGGTTTGTGTTCTTCTCTTACACTTACAGTATTTTCCTTTTCAGCATTCTATATGAGATGATAAAAATTAAAAATACCTCAATTAGCAACCACCAAAAAGTAAAACTGTTAATTGAACCTTGTAATCTCCTCTTACTGTCTGTTAGGCTTTTCTTTTCAGGCTTTGATTGTGTGTAATAAAACTGTTGCTTAATTAATGCCAGGATTCTGAAGCCTTTGGATGCCACAAAAGAGAGTGAAGTGGAGAAACCAAGAGGCAGCATCAAATAGCTTTTCTGTTGTGTTAATTTAGATCTGTCATTCTTGTTCTAGTTCATGATATATGGCTCCCAGCAGATACTAGGTGAATTACAAGAGAAGCAAGTAGTGGATCCTGTCTCAGGAAAAACACAAATGATTGAAGCTCTCAGTAGCTTAATGAATAACTGTTTTCAGATAATATTTCACCCCTAGTTTGAGCTGCCCTTGGAATGAATGTGGCCGTGTTAATGTGACCAGCAGACATGATGCAAAACCAAACTAATTGGTAACTTGGCATTATGGCTTTGTGGTATGTGCAGGAACGATCCAGTACTGATGTCCATGCCATACTGTGTTTGGCAGAGTGTTGCTTGTGTGTAACCAGAGCATGAGAGAGGAAGTCATCCTGACTTGTATTAATCTCCATTTAGAATGCTAAAAAAAAAAAAAATGGTAAAAATTTCCCTTGGAAATTGTTAAAGTTTCCTATAATTGTGGACACACTTTTTGAGGGATCTGTATGCTAAGAAAAGGTTGATAGGAAATGTTTGTTCCTTATAATAGCTCAAAAAATGTTTCTTTAGAATGCAGAATAATGAAGAACACATAATAGTCTTAGCTAAAATGAATTTATTTTTGAAGGTGGTTCTTTATATTCTCTTCTTTTTCATTCTCCTTGATTCAAGGGACTTATTAATTTGCTGGTTTTATATTTGTATTAATTTTAACAAGAGTGTTGAAAAGCAGTGTTTCTTTCAGAGAGGGGAAGATTTGAAACCCAACAATGAAAAACGAAGCCCCTTTTATTTCTGGCTGCATTCCCAGATAGTGTGTATTATAATCATTGAACTTTTAGAGACTGCTCAAATGCTGCCTGAAATGTGTAGGATTACAACATTATAACTAAATTATACTTTCTGGCATATCCAAATGTGAAACAGACATTGCTGAGTGGAAGCATTGATAACATAATTTCCATTGGTTAAGGTGTCAGTGGAGAAGGGAGTTTACAAGCATGGGCAAAGAATACAGGCTAATTTGAATAGGTCGCTATTGTCCAGGGGGTTATTTAATGCTAATAAATACTTGTTTTAGAATGGATGGAACTAGGTTAAGTGTTACAGCCAAACCTTCCTCTTCTCCTCCACGGAGGAGCAAGGTTCTCCTAACACTGACCTACTTTGCTCTTGTATGGTACTGTAGGTACAATATATAGGTATGAAGCCATGAAGAGAAAAATTGATGAAGATCAGAAGAATTTTTAGTAGGAAGTGCTTGGTAGCATGCTTCTTTGTTGGTGAGACATAATGTTGCCACAAATCATGAATAAATGTTCCGAATTCTCTAATATTATAGCAGTTATAACCATTTTTAAGCCTCCTTTCTAAGTAGATATTTCTCTCCTGGCTTTCTGTATTGTGAACTTTACAAAACTGGCTTAGGCGGCCTATTAATTATTCATATCATAGCAACAATTAAAGCAAATTAAAAATAAAAATCGCTATATTGCATTTAACCGTGGGCAGCACCAAACTGTGTCAGCTCTGTAAAGGCCTGTGCTGTTTCCTTAGTTAAAAGTGCTAGAGGGAGCTCTAACCTTGTTCAGAGTAGTGGCATATGGGAACAGTTATCTGTATGTGGCCAAAGGGTCGTAAGTGAAGATAGAGGCTAAGGCTGTGCCATGGAAAAATTTTAAATCTTTTTTATAGAACTCCCTGTTTCATTTATATCAGAAAGTAAGGGTTAGGACTATGTATCTGTAACCAAACAGGACTTTATTCACTCTTATTTCTCTTTTTATGAATATAATAATCTGTTCCTAATACGGTATTCAGGAGACCCTGAGTTTGGCTCAGTGCATTTTCACAAAGTGAACGACACATCTGTGTAACCACCAGCAAGATTTTTTTTTTTTTAAACAAAGAAGGAAAGGAAAAGAACCTTACCAGAAACCCACTCCTGCCCTCTTTGTCATTCCCCTCCCAAGGGTAGCCGTTATCCTCTCTAACATCATGTGTTAGTTTTGCCTGGTTTTGAACTTTGTGTAAATGCAATCATACAGTATACATTCTGTACTGTTTGACTTATTTCACTCAACATAATGTTTTTTGAAAGTCATATTATTGCATATACCTGTAATTTGTTTATTCTCCATGATGTGTAGTATTTCATTATGTAAATATACCAAATTTATGTATCCACTTTACTGTAGATGAACATTTGGGTTGCTTTCAGATTTTGATAACTACAAAATTTTTTCGGTATATATTTACAATGAATACACGTATTCTATTGTGTATGTAACTAGGAGGGGAATTAGAATGTCCTGACAGTGGTACCAATTTATACTCTCTCCAGCAGTTAATGAGAGTTCCATTGTCCCTTTTCCTCACTACACAACACTTGTTGTCTGGCTTTTTCATTGAAGCATTCTGGTGGTGTGTAGCAGTATCCCACTGTGGGATTTTGTGTTTTTTCTTAATTGTGGTAAAAAAAAATTTTAGATAACATAAAATTTACTATCTTAACCATTTTTAAAGTGTACAGTTCAATAGTGTTAAGTATATTCACATTGTTGTCACGTGTTTTTAAATTTAACTTTCCCTTAACACTTAAAATTGAGCGTTTCTTTATATGTTGATTGACCACTTAGATGTGAAGTGCCTGTTCAAGTCTTTTGCCCATTTTTCTATTGTGTTTTATATATTTTTCCTAATGATTTGTAGGAGTTCTTTATGAATTCTGCATATAAGTCCTTTGATACATGTGTTATGAATATTTTCTCCTACTCTGTGACTTGCCTTTGCACTTTTAAAATGATGTCTATTGATGAACAGAGGTTCTTAATTTTAATATAGTCCAATTTATCAATCTTTGCCTCACACAGTTCTACTTAAGAAATCTATGCCTACTCCAGTGTCATGAAGATATTCTCTTATGTTTTTTTCTAAAATTTTTATTGTTTTTTACCTTTAACGTTTAGACCTGCACTCCATTTGATTTTTGTGTGTGGTGTTAGGTAGAGGTGAGAGTGCTTTTTAAAAAAAATGTGATATTCAGTTGACCTAGCACCATTTATTAAAACATGTATTTCCCACTATACTGCATTGTTTTCTTTGTCATAAATTACAAGACCATATATGTATAGGTCTTTGTCAAATCTTGAACTCTGATAGTAAGCCCTCTAACTTTGTTGTTATTCTTCAATATTACCTTGGTTATTCTTGGCCATTTGTATTCTCATATAAATTTTAGAATCAACTTAACAGTATTTACCATCTATGTGACCTTTGCATTGCCTAATATAGTATTGGCACATAGGAAGTCCTCAATATATTTGTTTAAATGAGATAACTCAGTACACACAAAAATTCCCTAAGTTGTAGTTTCCTCTGATTTCACCCAGAGCCTTTGAGCCTGGCTCTGCTGAGCTGCTCTTACAGTCTAATCACATCTTAAATTTTCTTTTTTCTTCACAGTTCTATCCCCAATCATATCAGCTAATGGTGACCAGACAAGTTAGCATATTTTAAAATATTCCAATTCATAATTCCCCTTCCTGGGGAATTTGGTATGGAGTTTCAGTTAAAACTTTACTTTCAAAGTTTGGTGGGCAGGTCCTGATACAGGCCGAATTGCTCTACTAGCAAATGAAAACAACTACCTTTATTAGGCATTTATGTGCCAGACCCTGTGCTTAGCATTTTATACATAATCTCCTGTTGTTTCTTTTAACAACCCTGGGAAATATGTGGTATTATTCCCCTTTGCAGGTGAAGAAATTTGAGGCTTAAAGAGGGTAACTAGCTTGCACAAGCCTACATAGTTTGTACATTGCAGACATAGGGCTTGAACCTAGGCTTGTCTGGTACTATGTAGTACTGCCTCTAAAATCACAATTCCTTTTACTTCATCTACAAGGAGCCCAGGCTCCTTGCTATTATCCCTAGGAATATATCCTCCCAAATGTCTTGATTCTGTCTCCTTCCCAACCCTATCCAACATAGTCACTGCTACTGTCTTAGTCCATGTCCATTCTGCTATCAGCCTACTCTTCCAGCTTTATTTGTTTACAATGTAGGCCCATTAGATTGCTCACTATTGAAAAATACTATCACCATGGCAGATGGTGCCACAAATTACATTTGTAACTTCCAGTGAAATTTAATCTTTCAAATGGAAATTGAGGCCCAGTTCTTTTTCATATATCTTTATTTATTAGAGTAGCTGATGTATCACCTTGGCCTTGAGGACACTTGATGGCCTTTGGAATTGACAGAAAAAGGTCTCTAAGATACAGCAAGCTATGGGCTATCATGCTGAAAATTAAACTGGCTGAGAACAGCAGAACCTTGATAAAGCATTAAGAGGATCCCAGTAGGTTTTTCATATCTATTTGCAGACTCTTCTTGTAGCCCTGCTGCTTTGATTTGACCCTAAATAAGACAAGTTGGTATATTAAATTGATACAATATTTTACCTCCATGGGAAATAAAGGAATTTTTAATAGAGATACAGTCATTTATTGACAGTTTTCTTGAAAACCTTCCCTTAAATACTGGGAACTATGGAGAAGGATGGGTGGGGAAATGAGAGTAAATTATGAAAGAAATGAGGCACATTGAGACACAAAACCTCAAGACATCATTAGGTCTTCAGATCCTCGAGTCAGCCCTGAGAAAGGTTAACACCGTAAAGTTTTAAATTCTTAATTATGGAATATTTTAGCATGTAGAAAACTAAGAGAATAATAATGTTACCTGTGTACCTGTCACACTCAGAATGATAACATTTCTTTGCATTAAAAACTCAATTGTTGCAGAAAAGTTTGACTTATTCTTGGGATTTTGGAATATATTGCCTGTCCAAATAATATTATGAAAAATATTTGTTTTTACTTGAGGTGTGTACTTAAACTCTAATATGTTAGTTTTTTAGTAAGAAAATGTGAAGAGTGATTCTTTTTAAATGTATTCCCTCAGCTCTATTTTAATTTACCATGGAACTGAACCATAAGCTCAAAATATAAAAGCCAGACTGAGCCTGAGATTATTCCATCCACCCACTCATTTTACAGATGAGATCTCAAACAGTAGAGACTTATCCAAGATCACATAGCTAATAAGTGATGGGACTAGGCCATCATGCTGTCTTACTTTTGCTGTGGGGCTGTTCACATGTGAATCAACTATAAGAAAACTTTTCATAATGGTTTGTTTCCAAAGCATCAAATTTCCAAAGCCTCTGTTTATTCCTTAAACAGAAAATGGAAATAGAGTAACTTCAAAACATTTGGCACATAGGAAAACTTCATTGGAAAAAATTGTTACCCTTGCATTTCGTATTGATAGTGCTCCATGTGAGCTTAAGCCACACCCAGGTGAAGTAAAAAGTTGGGTAGTAAAGCAGGAAATGTCTTTATAGAAACTATTTCATCCTTTAAGAAAAGCCAAGTTCTGCAAAGAAAAGATACAAGTCCTATTTCTAAATTAAGCACATAAACAGTATGGAAGTAACTATCTTCCTGATTTTCATTTTCTCATCCCACCTTCACTCCCAGCAAACACACACAGAATCCCTGGTGGGGGTTTGTCCCATTTTGAAAAAGAAAATTTTTGTGACACCCAAGATTCAGTATTTCCTCTAAAACACCAAAAATCTGCAGTCTCTGGCCCACGAAACCCCATAAAAATACTGCCCATGTGGGGGAAATGTAAATAACCTTCAGACAAAATCACAAAGTAATCGTTTTTCTGCTAATTTTTGAGAAAAAGGAGGGTGGATGCTGATGACAGCTGGAATTTCAGTCTGACTTCTGCCCTAGCTATGTCTTTGGTGATTACTAAAATGAAGGACAAAGTCTGAAGGAAGCAAAATGTACTCTGTACCCTACAGGATGTAGGAATCATCCTGTATTTACTGTAGAAATCAGTAAAGTGGATTTTCAAAATTAGGGTACTGTATTGAGAATCTTGTTACCATTCTAATAATTTCCTTATGGTTCTTCCCTCACTAAATTTGAGTGTTATGGGAATATGTTTTGGCAATTGCTCTGAAAGATTGAAAATGAAAAATGATTGATGTTCAAATGTCTTTTATTTCATATCATAAAACATATTTCGAGGTCTTCCTTTTGCTCTTTCTTGTCTTCACCAGTTGTTAAATGTCACTCATCATTAGTTCAGTTTTACCCTCATTCTTAAATTTTTACATAGTAATATTTTATATATTTTATTACATTAAAATGTTGAAACTAATCTTAGAAAACAGTGGATTAAAGGTTATTAAGTTAGAGTACTTAGGGACAAGCATCAATGTAGTGATAGTAGCATCCTTGTTGGTGCGAGAAGGCAACTCCAAATATGTTTATAACCACAAAGCAATTTACCACTACTCCCCAAAAGCAATATCCACTCCTTACATTAGCTTGGATTGAAATTTCAATTTACCTAATATTTTTGAGCTGCTGCTACGTATCTATATAGTTACGGTATATATCTAAATGGCTTATGTCGATCTCTGTCCTTCAGAGTTTAAAATGTAGTTTGAAAGTGAAGGTTGCTGGGCATATAGTATTGTAAAAGTGAAGAAGATTGTATTTAATAAAAGTATTAAGCTAATAAAAATCAGCAACTATGTACATTGCAGTGCTCTCTAGTTAAAAGCATAATGAGAGCTAATGCCCTTACTAGGTGCCGGGTACTGTTCTAAATGCTTTTTCATATGTATTATTTATATCCTAACATTAACCCTTCCAATTAAGTACTGTGAGAATCACCATTTTACAGATGAGGTATTTGAGGCACAGAGAGGTTAAGTAACTTAGCCAACATCACATGGTAGTGCTCGGATAGAATCAGTGCAAAATCATGGTATTATTTTTTTACGATATTCTATTACATAAACATGAACTCCTTCAGAAGGACATTTGAACTGGCTTCGGTGTAGCACTTGTGGTCTTGGTGTTCATGTAAACTTCTTTTGGCTATAGAAAATGTCTTTATCCTTTTATACAAAGTAGTCCTAGTGTTCTGTATTTATCTTAGTCATTGACTTGGAGCTTCATTGTTATTAGAAAGCCAAAGGTCCAGAATTTCATTTTAGAAAAACTGTACACTTGTTGTAACAACTGCATTTTGAAATTTAGTCTGAACTCTACTAACTTAACGTGAATTTGAGCAAGTTATTTTGATCACCTCTGCTAAAAAAAAACAGATGCTGCATCCAAACTAAGCTTTTCCTGGATAAATTAAGAAGACAATTACCCATGTATTCCAGAGAGAAATGTCTTTTGTCCCTTGATGCTCCAAGGGTTATTAAAGTTTTACCTGCAGATAACCAAGACTTCCAGAAGTTACAAGTCATTTACTTCATTCACTGCAGCTAAGAGAGGCCTGTGCTGCTGCCTCATAGGTTTATTTCTTGCTGCATTTAACATGCATTAACAAGCATTTGGAAAGAGTTGAATTTCTTCTAGAAAGCTGAGTTGGCTTCTTGAGATCCTATCCCAAAAAACCTTGTATTTTCCTAATCCAGGTTTTAGATATAGCTTCTCAAAGGCTTTCTTCAGGAGCCAGTTTTTACCAAGTCATTGAGACCTTTTATTGGACCAAAAAATGTAAGGATTAGAGCACAAAGAGGAGGAGGGTAGTTTTTTCTTCTTTATTTAAAACTGACTATATTTTTTCCCATGTCCTTTTTAATTGCGTTTTAAGTGTGTCTCTGTGTTTCCCTCTGGCAGCCAGTGCCTCTATCATTCCCTGTTATTTACTGGTAGAACTTAGCTTTCTGATGCTAAACTTAAGGGAGGATGTGAGGGAGAAGTCAGGGCGAAGTGTCTTAGTTAAAACTTTCTCCATCACAGAAATTTTATTTTGGTAATATTAATATTATTTAACATCCGGATGAGCAACCTCTATCTGAGGAAGTTTACAGAAAGAGCAACAAGATTCCAGACAATTAAACTTTATTACTCTGCCTGAAACATTAAGTAGTGGTTTAGAAAAGTAGTTTTTCATCCCCTCTCCCTCTTGATGTTTACTGTATGCGAGAGGACCTTTTCATGCAACAGGCATATTGCTTTTCTTGGGGTAGGTGAGCTTGGTAATGTTAGGTCCCTTTTGCATTTGGTTATATTTATTCCTTTCCCCCTCATCTGTCTCCACCTCATCCCTACTCTCTCCCTCCATATCTCCCTCCATCTCTTTCCTTGCCCCTCATCTCTTTTCCCTTTGCCATTTCTTCCTATCCATGCTATCCTTCCCATCTCTTTCCCGTTTCTCTCCTACACACTCTCTCCTGTTCCCCATCTTCAGTCACTTTCATTCCTCTCCCTTCTCACCTCTCCCCTCCTCCTTGCTCTCTCCTTTCTCCCTGCTTCCCTTCCCTTTCTTCCCGCTCTTCCCCTTCCTTCTCCCTCCTCCTCACTCCTTCCCTCCTCTCTCTGCCTCTTCCTCCTCTTCTCTCCCCTCCTTTCCACACTCACTATCACTTATAATTCTGTATCCTATAGGATCAGATCTTGACTTCTCTGAGGTGTTCAGCAAAGGAGATAAATTTTGCCTGCTCTGATTAATTTGATGTTATAGACAAAGAATTCTCTAGATGACACAGAAACACTCTCCCACATATCAAATAATTGACTAATAATTTTTTTTAGACCAGAAAGATATATACCCACCAAAATGTGAACACTGTTTATTTGTTGATGGTGGAAATTATGGGCAATTTTTATGTTCTTTGTGTTTCTGTATTTTTCATATTTTCTAAAGTTTGTCTATTATAAATGCTGTTTTTTAAAAAATCAATTGATCTTTCTTTGCTTGACCCCAATAATCCTTATTTAAAGAAAGAAAACCAAAAAAAATGAGGAATCAAATTTGATCCTCTAGTGAATATGAATTTGATTTGCCATTTTGATACTCAGTTTGCCACATCCTTTAAACTTTCAAAATGGTGACCCCTTGATTGCAACACGAAGCCTTCAGCTCTTGGCGCTAACATAGCAGATAATGGATGTTAAAAACAGTCTCACAAGTTAGGCTTAAACTCTAAGTCCTACAAGACCTTTTCTGCCTTCCTCTACCTTTCCCAAAATTTAGTTCATATTTTGTTGTTTGTAATATTACTATACTATGAGGCTGGTCAGTTTAACAGACTTAGCAGTTTATATACAGATTTGTTTTGTTTTGGGGGATAGAGGGGACTGACACTGGTGAGCAGCCATTCTATTATTTGTTATACCTTGTCTATTGTCTTTGCTACCGTTGGTTATAAAAGGCTTAAAATTCATACTGTACTAGGCCATGGTACCAATTCGCTCGCAGTTAAACGTTAAAATTCCAAGTTCAGATTCAAGTTTGACCAAAAGAAAAAAATTCCAGACTGTTTCCTTCTCAGTTGGCTAGCTTAGGTGTGGAAGGTGAATGTAAGACTAGATGAAATGTTCTACACAAAGTTATGCATTTCCTAGCTATAGTGTACTTGTTTCAGAAAGAGTTAAATGGTGTAGTTAGTAAATGGTTTTCTAGCTGCAGGGGTTTTTGAAAAGAGATCTAGGAATTCTGCAGTTAATTGGATTCTGCAGGCATGGACTTATCGTCATTGAAAAAATTTGAGTGAGTGAAACTCTCTTGCTTTGCTCCTAGGTATAGTTCATAGTGTCTTAGAAGTCCAGAATTATTATTTTTTTTAAGGATCTTATGCCTATTTGTGCTGGTTGGACATTTTATATGATAAACATGACATTTTGAAAGATTTTACACAATATATTCCCTTGTTTTGCCCTTCTCCCTGTTTTTTTTTCCTTCTTCCCTCATTTCCCCAAGTCTGCATCACTGGTGGTTTTTCTCATTTTTCCCCATCTTGTGAGCAAAGTCTTAACAGTACGTAGAAAGTTAACTGCCTGGAGTCTTTTAAATATAAGTAACATGCAACCAGTAATAAGCTGTTGGTTGTTTTTTTGCTGCCTGCAAAGAAACATAAACACAGCGCTCATTTCTGGCAGGTTTTTACTGTCAGAGTTTCTCCTATTATATTTATCTTACAATTTGCCAGGGGGTGAAGTTATTAAGTTTTAGCAGCAGCCATCGATCAAGTTCACAAGTTAACACGATAAAGGCTCTATGCCGCTCGAATCCGGGGAAATGATGATCCTCACTCGGTAATTAACTAAATGAGAAAGTTAAATCTTACTTGAGAGCTGGGAGAGATGAAAGAGAGGTGTTTGTCAGTTTCTCAGTGGAAATTAGAAGCAGTTTTGTGCAATTCCCTAAGCTGCTGCTCTGTCATATTTTACATAAGCACTGGGAAAACGTCTTGTAATTAGTGCTGTCATGGAGGATTTTTTTTTTTTTTTTTGCTGAAGGATGTTGGAATAATTCATTAGATTATCAAGAAAGGCTTGTGTCCTGAAATGATTAGCACAGTGAAATTTAAACCATTAACGATAACAAGTTTAGAGCTTGCTGCAGTGCAGAGGCACCCGGGCTATGTCTGTGCCTATTTCAGTCATTTCTTATAATTAAACATTATGTCCTTTTTTTCCCCCCCATCACTAAGACCCATCCAAAAATACTTTTAAGGTGGCACTGTCTACATCAGTGCGTTTACCAGCCTTGGAGGTGTGCGTGGTTAGTAGCTATCATAATGCAGCAGTAAATTAAACTGCTGTGAGCTTCTTGGTTTAGAACAAAAGAACCTATCACCCTGGAAGCTATGAAATTGCATGAGGGAACCCACTACAGAAACAAGAGCCCTGATTTGAAACCTAAATATGTTAAGTGACTATCCTATCCCTTTAACTACCTCAAAAATCTGGAAGTAATAAAAATGGCTTTGTTGTGATTTTGGTGAATTTTTTTATATGGCTTTTCCTATAATTAGTAAATAGAAAAAAAGATTGCCAAGTGTCAGTCTTTAAATAATCATTTATACCTGGGCATTTGTGAGTTCATTTCCTGGTAAGTTTTATTTAAAAGAATTGGAGTGATTGCAAGCTTTTTCTTGTTGGTTATTAGAAACCAGTCAAATTCATAATGTGAACTTTCCTTCTGCTGACAAGTCTGCCCCTTCCTGTCTTCCACGTTCACTAATCAGATCTGACATATTTATGAGTTCACCTAATATATAATCATATTTAGTAGAAGCTGTTAAAATATTAATACAATAATCCCACTGAGAAATGTGATGCTTACTCCTGTTGAAATGTTTGTCCCGTTCTATACATGCAGCCACCATTTTCTTTTATTTGCACTCTTACCAGAGGCGCTCCCCCAAAGATAAGGGACTACTTCTTTGGTCACTGAAAGTTATAGAGATTTTTTAAAAAACGGAAAATTGGAAATGTTAAAAGTTATGGTTCCACTTTTGAGCATTCATTACCTTTTACTCTGCATGTTCAATTTATGGCCAAATTCTTTCAGTTTCTCTTGAAACTCTCTTGTTAAAAGATGCTCAAGTGCCAGTGGACTCTATTGAACCTTCTGGGTCCCTTTTTCTTTTCTACCCTAGCTCTTTGTAAGTTCTAGAGCTGTTCTGGATCTCCCTGCTATCACCATCTCCATCCTTAGGTGTGCTTACTTATTTCTTTCAGTCCTAATCAAAATGCAGACAATATCATTTCCTCTTAATTGAACCAAGACAATGTTGACTTTTTTTTTTAAGAGATATTTTTACAAAGAAATCAAGGGAAAACAGTAGGAAAACACTTTGAAATCAAAGTTTTTGTATTCTTATTTAGCTGAAGCCTGGCAATAATCAATAGAGAATAGTATAGACCTAAAAACTCCTCCTCTTTCCCCTGCAAAACTCTTGAATGTTTTACCTTGTTTCTCCTGGCCACAAGGAGCAAGAACCCTGGTTTTATCCCTATCCAGGTTAATGTAACAGATTAAATATTTGAAGGATCGGCCCTACTGAAGAAGTAAATCATTATACTGAAATAAATGTGTATTATAACCTAGATTTATAATTCTCAACAGGGCTTTTCTCCTCCTTCCTCTCTTGTGAGGGTAAAATACCTTTCTTCTAAGCACTTCCTAATCTACCTCTTCTAACCTTAGCCATGATCACTTCTTGCCTGGATTATTTTATCAGGTCTAATTGGTCTTCCTTCCTCTGCTCTTTCAACTTGCCCTTGTTATCCCCTCCCCACTGCCCCAGATGCCCCCCCTCCCCTTCCTCTGTGTGGTACCTAGTATAAGTATTTCTAAAGCATAAATTAGATGATGCCATATTTAACTACCTCTAAACCTCCAGGGGCTCTCCTTTACACTTAACAAGAAATCCAGACTTCTTACTGTGACCCAGAAGGCCTTATATGATCTGGCCCCGCATCACCTTACTAACCTCGTTTCTCACCACTTTCCCCCTCATTCAGTTTGCCCCAGCCATACCAGTCACCTTTCTTTCTTTCACTTGAACATACCTTTGACTTGTTCTTCCTTCTGTCTGGGAGGCTTTTCCCCCAGATCTTCACAAGGCTTGACTCTCATCTTTCAGATCTCAGCTCAAATGTTACCTGCTTCAGCGTCATTTCATAACCACCTCAGTCAGAGTAGGTTGTACTATTCACTTCCTGTTTTTTGTTACCTTATTTTGTTTTCTTCACAATACTTACTGGTTTCTGAGATTAAAATATTTATTACATATTCTCCCTCTACTCCTCACCAGAGAAAGAAACTTTGTTTACCTGTTCACCAGTTTCCCTAGCACCTAGAAGAATGCCCAGCACAGACTAGTCATTCAATAAATGGTTGTTAAAATTATGGTTACCACGGGGTAAAGGGGGAGGGATAAATTGGAAGATCGGGATTGACACATACATACTACTATATATAAAATAGATAACTAATAAGGACCTACTGTATAGCACAGGGAACTCTACTCAATACTCTGTAATGGCCTGTATGGGGAAAGAATCTAAAAAAGAGTGGATATATGTATATGTATATGTATAACAGATTCACTTTGCTGTACACCTGAAACTAACACAGCATTGTAAATCAACTATAACCCAATAAAAATTTTTAAAAGAAGTAACACAGGGAGGCCCAGGGCAGGCCAGCTCAGGCCAAGACATCACTCTGATCCCACCCCAGTAGCCCTGTGTCCCCTCCCTGTATGTGTGAAGGTGGGGGTTTATGTGGGATCGGTCTCCCTCAAGCAAGAGCAGGCTGATGAGGGGTTAGAAGTCTGATGGGCCAATTATGTCCACACCCCAGGTCAAAGCTGGCTGGGCTGGATGTAGAGAGCCCAGGCAGTGCCCTTCTACCCGAGGTTTATCCCAAGCCCTCTAGATGTATATCCTTCCTCCTGGGTGCATATCTGAGCAGACACAGGTCTGTGCCTGATCTGGGAGCAGAAGGTCAAATGGGCAGAAGAAGCAGTGATAAGATACTGGCCAGGCAGGGCTCTGATACCTCCGGGCCGGGCCAGCTGCTGGTCACTGTCATTGCAGAGCCCCACCCCAGAGACTGGCGAGGAGCTGGTTGATGGGGACATCCGATTCATCTGCCCAAGTGAGGGGCTGGTGCACCACACTGCCAGCAAGGGCCAGTGCAGGCTCCCGGTGAGTGTGGCCACGGAGGGTTCTCCAGAACCAGGACCCAGAGGTGAACAGGAAAGGCCTTGGCCCCGAACACCACCCAGGCTACTCCCAGGGTCCTGTCCTGGGCTCACAGGGAGCTTATTAGCACATCCGGCTCCAACATGGGGCACCGTGTCAACCTTCCCTTGAGTCAGCTGTAGGACCTGGAGCCCACCGAGGCAGAGTCTGAAGCTCCAGCAGGAGACCCAGCCCCAGATGATGATTCACCACCTGGGCAGGGAGAGCCCGCCGCTGCTCCTGCAGGAGACCCAGAGCCAGGTCAAAATTCACCACTCCTCCAGGGAGAACCTGCACTAGCTCCTGCAGGAAATCTCCACCCACCACGGGCAAATCAGGCTCTTCAACCACCACCATTGTCAGCTCCTGATCTACACCATCAACCTGCTACCCCAACCTGAAATTTACTTTCTTTCCTCAGTCTTTGTGTTTGGGTGATTTGTAATTTTATCTTTTTCTTCCCTGTTATTTATGGCATTCTGTACTTTATGTTTTAAGTGTAAAGTAATAAAATTTAAACATTTTCTATTTTTTTTAAAAAAATGGTTGTGGGTTGATTGATAATACTGAAGTTCCAGCCTTAGTCAGAATTCTTGTCCTATCCCTCTTAGGCTGCAGCCTTATCCCGAGCACAACTTTTACCCATTTTATTCTTAACATTCATTCATCATCGTAATCATTATATCCCTTTCCCCCCGCCCCCCATGGGTTTCAATGCCAGAGTCTTTCCTCAGAGTCCTTCTTAAGGCCAAACAGAATTCTTAAATATCATTTGGATCTCTCTAGTCATCAATATTATTCTCTGTATCTAGTCGTTGCACCCCCAATTCCAAATGTTGTCCTATATCTGGAACATTTTCCTTTCTCTACTGAACATACCGTTCCTTGTGATTAACGCAGGGTTTACACGCAAACTAGAAACATCTGTCATCTTACCATCAGGTTCAGCCAGTCCATGCTGTATCTTGCAGCCTACACACAGTACGGTTAGCAAAGTCAGCACACTTAACGTTGCCTGGTGGTGGTTAGGCTAGTTGGTGTCTGCAAGTATATATTTTTCCCTCCTGGCCCAGGCAGCAGCTTCAGAGAAATTCATGGTAATTTTGAAAGTGATGCTTCAATATATTTTCAGGGAAGGAAATGTTAGCCCTTGGCCTTTGAGGACTAAGCTGAGGACAGTCATATAAATACTTAAGTCCTTTCATTTTGTGTGTTTGTCACCTGACAGCTTCTTTCTTTCTTTCTTTTGGAGATTACTGTTCATTGTAAACAGAAAAGCAGAACAGGAGATGTGCAGGGGTGGCAGAAAGTTAGTGTTACCATTAAACTGAGGTTGTTTGTTAGCTTTCCTAGACATTTGAACGGTAGTGGTTGAGTCATCAGGCTTTTGCTGGGAAAGCCAAATCAATTCTACTGCCACAAGTAACCATTACCGTCACTTCCATACACTCTAATATACAACCTTTTGATTTTTTAATACTTGAACTTTTTCACTGTACCCCTGTGGATTTTCTGAGGTTCCCAAATTGAAATTTTGCTGCATTTACTTTAGACATTAGTAGAAAATCCGTAAGGGAGAAGGATAGAGGGAAGAGGCTTGATAACAAAGACCTTTATCTCCAGAGTTCTTTACAAATATAATATCTTAGTTATGAATGAAATTAATATTACGGTGGCATTTATCCTAAGGAATATGCTATCCTTAGAAGTTCTTAAAATCTATTTTATTAAGGTATAATTTACATACAATAAAATACACCCATTTTAAGTATCCAGTTCAATGAATTTTGGCAAATGTATATACCTGTGTAACAGTCAACCTATAGAGCATTTTCATTACCCCCAAAACTTCACTGGTGCCCTTACCCAGTCAATCCTATCCCCACATCCAGACCCAGGCAACCACTGTTCTGTTTTTATCATTATAAATTAGGTTTGTTATTCCTAGAGTTTCATATAAGTAGAATCATAAAGTATATACTCTCTTTGTGCCTGGCTTCTTTCATTCAGCATGTTTTTGAGATTCATCCTTGTCATTTTGTGTATCTGTAGTTCGTTCTTTTATTGCTGAGTACTATTCCTTTGTACAGATATATCACAATTTGTTTATCAGTTAAATTCTTGATGGGCATTGGGATTCTTTCAGTTTGAGACTATTATGAAGCAGCTATGAACATTCATGTACAAGTTTTTGTGTGGAAATTTTTTTTTTTCATTTGGGAAGGGGTAAACACCTAGGAGTGAATTTCCTGGGTCATATGGTAAATAGATATATAACTTCATAAGAAACTGTCAACCTGTTTTATAAAATGGTTGTGCTATTAAATATTACTGCCAGCAATGTATGAAAGACCCAGTTGCTCATCATTGTTGCCGGTACTTGGTATGGTCAGTCTTTTTAATTTTAGCCATTCTAATAACTGTGTAGTTGTGTCTCGTGATTTTAACTTGCATTTCCCAAGTGACTCATGATATTGAACATCTTTTCATGTGTTTATTGGTCATCCCGTATATGGATCCTTTTTTGTGAAGTGTCTGTTCAGGTCTTTTGCCCTTTCAAAAAACAAAACAAAACAAAATAGGGTTACTTGTTTTCTTACCGAGTTCTAAGAGTTTTTTAAAAATATATGTTTGTTCTTTTTTGCCTTTTTTGCCTTCTTAAGGCCAAACAGAATTCTTAAATATCATTTGCATCTCTCTAGATAAGGCTTTTTATGCCTTATCTATGAAATGTTTGCCTATCCCAATAACACCAAGATTTTCTGTTTTCTCCCAGAAGTTCAGCTCCTATATATAAGTCCAGAATCCACTTATGTTAACTTTTTTTTTTAGATTGAATTAATTAATTAATTTATTTATTTATTGGCTGTGTTGGGTCATCGTTGCTGCGCACAGGCTTTCTCTAGTTGCATCGAGTGGGAGCTACTCTTCGTTGCGGTGCACGGGCTTCTCATTGCAGTGGCTTCTCTTGTTGCGGAGCAGGGCTCTAGGTGCACGAGCTCAGTAGTTGTGACTCACAGGCTCTAGAGCGCAGGCCCAGTAGTTGTGGTGCACAGGCTTAGTTGCTACGCGGCATGTGGGATCTTCCCGGACCAGGGCTCGAACCCGTGTCCCCTGCATTGACAGGTGGATTCTTAACCACTGCGCCACCAAGGAAGCCCCTAATTTTTTAATAAGATCTAAACTAGAGAACAAGGTTCATTTTTTCTATATGGATATCCAGTTATTTCAGCATCATTTGTTGAAAAACACTATTCTTTACCTATTGAATTATCTTGGCACCTTTCTCAAAAATCAGCTGGCTATATATGTGAAATTGTTTGTGAATTCGCTATTCTGTTCCATTGATCTACATGTTTGTCCTTACACCAGAGCCATGCTATCTTGATTACTATTACTTTTTTTTTTTTTATAGACTATACTACAGAGTTCCATCCATCAAGTTACCACATGCTGTAGTTTAAGAGTGTGATTCTTTTTTTATTTTTTAATAAATTTATTTATTTATTTATTTTTAGCTGTGTTGGGTCTTCGTTGCTGCGCACGGGCTTTCTCTAGTTGCGGCGAGCAGGGGCTACTCTTCACTGTGGTGCGCAGGCCTCTCATTGCCGTGGCCTCTCTTGCTGCGGAACACAGGCACACGGGCTCAGTCATTGTAACTCGCGGGCTGTAGAGCGCAGGCTCAGTAGTTGTGGCGTACGGGCTTGGTTGCTCCGAGGCATGTGGGAGCTTCCCGGCCCAGGGCTCAAACCCGTGTCCCCTGCATTGGTAGGCAGATTCCTAACCACTGCACCACCAGGGAAGCCCGATTACTATTACTTTATTGTGTAAGTCTGGAAATTTAGTAGTGTGAGTCCATCTTTGTTTTTATTTTTCAAGATTGTCTCGGCTAAAGTTTAGGTCTTTTGCACTTCTGTCTAAATTTTAGAATCAGCTTGTCAGTTTGCCTGCTAGAATTTTGATTGATATTGCATTGACTTTATAGATCAACTGGAAAGAAAGAACATCTTAACAATATTGAATCTAATTTGTGAACATATATTTCTCCATTTAGTTAAGTATTTTAAGTTTTCCCTCAGCAATGTTTTGTAGTTTTCAGGTGTTACACATATGTTGTTAAACTTATTCCTAAGTATTACATTTTTTTAATGCTACTGTAAATTGTATAGGCAGTTTTTAAAAAAATACATATTTTAAAAAATGAAATGAAGAGACCTTCAAGATGGCAGAGGAGCAAGACATAGAGATCACCTTCCTCCCCACAAATACATTAGAAATACATCTACATGTGGAACAACTCCTACAGAACACCTACTGAACCCTGGCAGAAGACCTCAGACTTCCCAAAAGATGTATATTTTTTCTTCCTTTTTCTCTTTTTGTGAGTGTGTATGTGTATGCTTCTTTGTGTGATTTTGTCTGTATAGCTTTGCTTTTACCATTTGTCCTAGGGTTCTGTCTGTCCATTTTTTTTGTTTGTTTGTTTGTTTGGGTTTTTTTAGTACAGTTTTTAATGCTGGTTACTATTGGTGGATTTGTTTTTTGGTTTGGTTGCTCTCTTCTTTCTTTCTTTTTTTCTTATTTTTATTTTTAATAATTTTTTTTATTTTTTATTTTAATAACTTTATTTTATTTTACTTTATTTTATTTTTTTCTTTCTTTCTTTTTTTCTCCCTTTTCTTCTGAGCCGTATGGCTGACAGGGTCTTGGTGCTCCAGCCAGGTGTCAGGCCTGTGCCTCTGAGTTGGGAGAGCCGAGTTCAGGACATTGAAGGTCTCCACCAGAGACCTCCTGGCTCCATGTAATATCAAACGGCGAAAGCTCTCCCAGAGACCTCCATCTCAACGCTAAGACCCAGCTCCGCTCAACGACCAGCAAGCTACAGTGCTGGACACCCTATGCCAAACAACTAGCAAGACAGGAACACAACCCCACCCATTAGCAGAGAGGCTGCCTAAAATCATAATAAGGTCACAGACACCCCAAAACACACCACCAGAGGCGGTCCTGCCCACCAGAAAGACAAGATCCAGCCTCATCCACCAGAACAGAGGCACTAGTCCCCTCCACCAGGAAGCCTACACAACCCACTGAACCAACCTTAGCCACTGGGGGCAGACACCAAAAACAACGGGAACTACAAACCTGCAGCCAGCGAAAAGGAGACCCCAAACACAGTAAGTTAAGCAAAAAGAGAAGACAGAGAAACACACAGCAGATGAAGGAGCAAGGTAAAAACCCACCAGACCAAACAAATGAAGAGGAAATAGGCAGTCTACCTGAAAAAGAATTCAGAGTAATGATAGTAAAGATGATCCAAAATCTTGGAAATAGAATGGAGAAAATACAAGAAACGTTTAACAAGGGCCTAGAAGAACTAAAGAGCAAACAAACAATGATGAACAACACAATAAATGAAATTAAAAATTCTCTAGAAGGAATCAATAGCAGAATAACTGAGGCAGAAGAACGGATAAGTGACCTGGAAGATAAAATAGTGCAAATAACTACCACAGAGCAGAATAAAGAAAAAAGAATGAAAAGAACTGAGGACAGTCTCAGAGACCTTTGGGACAACATTAAATGCACCAACATTCGAATTATAGGGGTCCCAGAAGAAGAAGAGAAAAAGAAAGGGAATGAGAAAATATTTGAAGAGATTATAGTTGAAAACTTCCCTAATATGGGAAAGGAAATAATCAAGTCCAGGAAGCGCAGAGAGTCCCATACAGGATAAATCCAAGGAGAAACATGCCAAGACACATATTAATCAAATTATCAAAAATTAAATACAAAGAAAAAATATTAAAAGCAAGGGGAAAAAAAGAAATAACATACAAGGGAATCCCCATAAGGTTAACAGATGATCTTTCAGCAGAAACTCTGCAAGCCAGAAGGGAGTGGCAGGACATATTTAAAGTGATGAAAGGGAAAACCTACAGTGAAGATTTCTCTACCCAGCAAGGCTCTCATTCAGATTCGACAGAGAAATTAAAATCTTTACAGACAAGCAAAAGCTAAGAGAATTCAGCACCACCAAACCAGCTTTACAACAAATGCTAAAGGAACTTCTCTAGGCAGGAAACACAAGAGACGGAAAAGACCTACAATAACAAACCCAAAACAATTAAGGAAAATAGTAATAGGAATATACATGTCAATAACTACCTTAAATGTAAATGGATTAAATGCTCCAACCAAAAGACATAGACTGGCTGAATGGATACAAAAACAAGACCCGTATATATGCTGTCTACAAGAGACCCACTTCAGACCTAGGGACACGTACAGACTGAAAGTGAGGGGATGGAAAAAGATATTCCATGCAAATGGAAATCAAAAGAAAGATGGAGTAACAATTCTCATATCAGACAAAATAGACTTTAAAATAAAGACTATTACAGGAGACAAAGAAGGACACTACATAATGATCAAGGGATCAATCCAGGAAAAAGATATAACAATTGTAAATATTTATGCATCCAACATAGGAGCACCTCAATACATAAGGCAAATGCTAACAACCATGAAAGGGGAAATCGACAGTAACACAGTCATAGTAGGGGACATTAACACCCCACTTTCACCAATGGACAGACCATCCAAAATGAAAATAAATAAGGAAATACAAGCTTTAAATGATACATTAAACAAGATGGACTTAATTGATATTTATAGGACATTCCATCCAAAAACAACAGATTACACTTTCTTCTCAAGTGCTCATGGAACATTCTCCAGGATAGATCATATCTTGGGTCACAAATCAAGCCTTGGTAAATTTAAGAAAATTGAAATCGTATCAAGTATCTTTTCCGACCTCAGTGCTATGAGACTAGATATCAATTACAGGAAAAAATCTGTAAAAGATACAAACACATGGAGGCTAAACAATACACTACTAAATAATCAAGAGATCACTGAAGAAATCAAAGAGGAAATCAAAAAATGCCTAGAAACAAATGACAATGAAAACACGATGACCCAAAACCTATGGGATGCAGCAAAAGCAGTTCTAAGAGGGAAGTTTATAGCAATACAATCCTACCTCAAGAAGCAAGAAACATCTCAAATAAACAACCTAACCTTACACCTAAAGCAATTAGAGAAAAAAGAACAAAAAAACCCCCAAGTTAGCAGAAGGAAAGAAATCAAAAAGATCAGATCAGAAATAGATGAAAAAGAAATGAAGGGAACAATAGCAAATATCAATAAAACTAAAAGCTGGTTCTTTGAGAAGATAAACAGAATTGATAAACCATTAGCCAGATTCATCAAGAAAAAAAGGGAGAAGACTCAAATCAATAGAATTAGAAATGAAAAAGGAGAAGTAACAACTGACGCTGTAGAAATACAAAGGATCATGAGAGATTACTACAAGCAACTATATGCCAATAAAATGGACAACCTGGAAGAAATGGACAAATTCTTAGAAAAGCACAACCTTCTGAGACTGAACCAGGAAGAAATAGAAAATATAAACAGACCAATCACAAGCACTGAAATTGAGACTGTGATTAAAAATCTTCCAACAAACAAAAGCCCAGGACCAGATGGCGTCACAGGCGAATTCTATCAAACATTTAGAGAAGAGCTAACACCTATCTTTCTCAAACTCTTCCAAAATATAGCAGAGGGAGGAACACTCCCAAACTCATTCTACGAGGCCACCATCACCCTGATACCAAAACGAGACAAAGATGTCACAAAGAAAGAAAACTACAGGCCAATATCACTGATGAACATAGATGCAAAAATCCTCAACAAAATACTAGCAAACAGAATCCAACAGCACATTAAAAGGATCATACACCGTGATCAAGTGAGGTTTATCTCAGGAATGCAAGGATTCTTCAATATACACATATCAATCAATGTGATAAACCATATTAACAAACTGAAGGAGAAAAACCATATGATGATCACAATAGATGCAGAAAAAGCTTTTGACAAAATTCAACACCCGTTTATGATAAAAAAAACTCTCCAGAAAGTGGGCATAGAGGGAACTTACCTCAACATAATAAAGGCCATGTATGACAAACCTACAGACAACATCATTCTCAATGGTGAAAAACTGAAACCATTTCTTCTAAGATCAGGAACAAGACAAGGTTGTCCACTCTCACCACTGTTATTCAACATAGTTTTGGAAGTTTTAGCCACAGCAATCAGAGAAGGAAAAGAAATAAAAGGAATCCAAATCGGAAAAGAAGAAGTAAAGCTGTCACTGTTTGCAGATGACATGATACTATACATAGAGAATCCTAAAGATGCTGCCAGAAAACTGCTAGAGCTAATCAATGAATTTGGTAAAGTAGCAGGATACAAAATTAATGCACAGAAATCTCTTGCATTCCTATACACTAATGATGAAAAATCTGGAAGAGAAATTAAGGAAACAATCCCATTCACCATTGCTACAAAATGAATAAAATACCTAGGAATAAACCTACCTAAGGAGACAAAAGACCTGTATGCAGAAAACTATAAGACACTGATGAAAGAAATTAAAGATGATACAAACAGATGGAGAGATATACCATGTTCTTGGATTGGAAGAATCAACATTATGAAAATGTACTACCCAAAGCAATCTACAGATTCAGTGCAATCCCTATCAAACTACCAGTGGCATTTTTCACAGAACTAGAACAAAAAAATCTCACAATTTGTATGGAAACACAAAAGACCCCGAATAGCCAAAGCAATCTTGAGAAAGAAAAGCAGACCTGGAGGAATCAGGCTCCCGGACTTCAGACTATACTACAAAGCTATGGTACTGGCACAAAGACTGTATGGTACTGGCACAAAAACATAAATATAGATCAATGGAACAGGATAGAAAGCCCAGAGATAAACCTATGCACATATGGTCGCTTTATTTTTGATAAAGGAGGCAAGAATATACAATGGAGAAAAGACAGCCTCTTTAATAAGTGGTGCTGGGAAAACTGGACAGCTACATATAAAAGAATGAAATTAGAACACTTCCTAACACCATACACAAAAATAAACTCAAAATGGATTAAAGACCTAAATGTAAGGCCGGACTCTATAAAACTCTTAGAGGAAAACATAGGCAGAACACTCTATGGCATAAATCACAGCAAGATCCTTTTTGACCCACCTCCTAGAGAAATGGAAATAGCAACAAAAATAAACAAATGGGACCTAATGAAACTTCAAAGCTTTTGCACAGCAAAGGAAACCATAAACAAGACGAAAAGACAACCCTCAGAATGGGAGAAAATATTTGCAAATGAAGCAACTGACAGAGGATTAATCTCCAAAATTTACAAGCAGCTCATGCCAGCTCACTATCAAAAAAACAAACAACCAAATCCAAAAATGGGCAGAAGACCTAAATAGACATTTCTCCAAAGAAGATATACAGATTGCCAACAAACATATGAAAGAATGCTCAACATCACTAATCATTAGAGAAATGCAAATCAAAACTACAATGAGGTATCACCTCACACCAGTCAGAATGGCCATCATCAAAAAATCTACAAACAATAAATGCTGGAGAGGGTGTGGAGAAAAGGGAACCCTCTTGCACTGTTGGTGGGAATGTAAATTGATACAGCCACTATGGAGAACAGTATGGAGGTTCCTTAAAAAACGAAAAATAGAACTGCCGTATGACCCAGCAATCCCAGTACTGGGCATATACCCTGAGAAAACCGTAATTCAAAAAGAGTCATGTACCACAATGTTCATTGCAGCTCTATTTACAGTAGCCAGGACATGGAAGCAACCTAAGTGTCCTTCAACAGATGAATGGATAAAGAAGATGTGACACATATATACAATGGACTATTACTCAGCCATAAAAAGAAATGAAATTGAGTTATTTGTAGTGAGGTGGATGGACCTAGAATCTGTCATACAGAGTGAAGTAAGTCAGAAAGAGAAAAAGAAATACCGTATGCTAACACATATATGTGGAATCTAAAAAAAAAAAAAGGTTCTGAAGAACCTAGGGGCAGGACAGGAATAAAGACGCAGACGTTAGAGAATGGACTTGGGGACACGGGGAGGGGGAGGGGGAAGGGTAAGCTGGGACGAAGTGAGAGAGTGGCATGGACTTATATATACTACCAAATGTAAAATAGATAGCTAGTGGGAAGCAGCCGCATAGCACAGGGAGATCAGCTCGGTTCTTTGTGACCACCTAGAGGGGTGAGATAGGGAGAGTGGGAGGGAGTCGCAAGAGGGAGGAGATGTGAGGATATATGTATATGTATAGCTGATTCACTTTGTTATAAAGCAGAAACTAACACACCACTCACTGTAAAGTAATTATACTCCAATAAAGATGTTAAAAGAAAAAGTGAAATGAGTATAGTGGTTACCCTTAGGGGTGCTAGTGACTTGAAAAAGGGAGCACAAGGCAGGGCTTGTGAGGCTTGTGATAATCTGTTTCTTCACCTGGGTGCTAGTTACATAGTATGTTTACCTTGTGGAAATTCATCAAGCTGTACACTTAAGATTATGTACTTTTACGTATATTATACTTCAATGAAAATTAAAATAGAAAAAATATATTACATAATGAGAAAGAAGGATATATTTTCAAAAAGAGAGAGAAGGCCTAGCTCCAGCAGTGTCATAAATTCATTGACTGTTGATTTACTGAGCACTTTACTGTGTGCCAGGTGGTGAGCTAATTAAGCATGGCTTTTCTTAGATTATTTTATTTGATCTTCACAAAAACCCAATGGAATAGATTCTATAATTAGCCCCATTTTACAGACAAGGGGAACAGAAATTCAAAAAAAAAATCAAGTTATTTATTCCATGTCACACAGCTGCTAAATTGAGGAGTTAAAATTTAAAACCAGGTCTTTCTACTCTAGGGTCAACGCTCTTAAAATAATGCGGTATGGATAGCTAGTGGAAAGCAGCCGCATAGCACAGGGAGATCAGCTCGGTGCTTTGTGACCACCTAGAGGAGTGGGATAGGGAGGGTGGGAGGGAGGGAGATGCAAGAGGGAAGAGATATGGGAACATATGTATATGTATAACTGATTCACTTTGTTATAAAGCAGAAGCTAGCACACCATTGTAAAGCAATTATACTTCAATAAAGATGTTTTAAAAAAATAATAATAATGCGGTATGGTGTAGTGATTAAGAGTACTCATTTAAAGTGATGATGGATCTGAGGTGTATGTCTTTCTACCTACAAGGAAATACTCTGTTTTGAAGGGTGGTGACTAGAATGTAGTACCAGCAGACAGTTGGCAAACACATGAACTCTCAGGTTATACTTCACTTCTAATAGCCAGTGTTTTAGGTCCCATTTATGATTGGATCATTGAAAGTATGACAAAGTCTTGACTGAACTTTAGCTCCTGCGGTGGGATAATCAATATGTGAAATCCTTAGGCATTTTTATCTGTTAATGGTCTGATAGCCGCTGATCCCATTTTTATAGAAACATCTGGTTCATTTAAAGTATAAACAGAATAATTTCATTACTTTGCTGATTATTGTTTTTTGTTACTGGCGTTTCTGGTCTTTAGCCAGAGTACAATACTCTGGTGGCATCCAACTCCAGTTCGTTTCCACCTTTTAAAAGATAAAAGACAAATATATAAAAGATGATGGAGTGAGAGGTTTTGGATGTTGGGATCAGAAGTGGCGTTTGGTCAAGCTTGTAAACCCACCTATTTATTAGCTCTCAAAATCTTACTCCATATTTCACAAGTTTTCATTTTCTGAGATACAAACAAATAACCTACATAAGACAGCCCAGAAGTCCCCCAAGGCCCATGTCCAACAACGTTCTTATTAATCATTTTTGGTCTTATAGACAACCGTGGCATTTATGCTGAAAAACATACAACTCTGTGTACACCAAGGCTTGCTGTTTATGGTGTCCACTCCTTCTATGTAAATAGAATGGCTTGGGACTTCCCTGGTGGTGCAGTGGTTAAGAATCTGCCTGCCAATGCGCCAGTGCAGGGGACAATGGTTCAATCCCTGGTCCGGGAAGATCCCACATGCCGTGGAGCAACTAAGCCCGAAGTATACTTTCAGCTGTGTATCTGGAATCATTTGTAAAGAGGCCTACAGGTAGGAGTTAAACTTTAGAAATTAAGGCAAGTCTGTGCCTTTAATAGCAGAAGTTGATTATCCAAATTAGATACAGTTTTATGGCACATTCAATATGTCTAGGCAGGTATGAACTCCACAGTAGCATGGGTCTCCTTGCCACACTGGGTTTGCCTCAGTCAAATATGCCAAAGATCCATCAAGTTACTTTGAAAAGTACAAAGCAGGGGACGCAGGTTCAATCCCTGGTTGGGGAACTAATATCCCACATGCCACGGGGCAACTAAGCTCACACGCTGCAACTACTGAGCCCGCGTGCCACAACTAGAGAGAAACCCACACGCCACAACTAGAGAGAAGCCCGTACGCCGCAACGAAAGATCCTGCGTGCCGCAACTAAGACCTGATGCAGCCAAAAAAAAAAAAAGTACAAGTACCTAGTTGTACCTACCACGTTGTGGTTATCCTCTAAAGAAAATCAACTTTTAGAGTAGCAAAAATTTCAGTTAATTTCTGAATCTTACCCTAGTGTTCCCCAGCTTCAAACTTGAGTATGGTCCTTGTCTCCTTTTTTCCCCTCATACCCCATATTCAGCCTATCAGCTAATTCAGTTAGCTCTGCCTTCAAAGTGTATGTTGAATCCCAATTATTTCTCACCACGTCTGTAGCTACCTTACGAGTCCAAAAGATTGTTGTCTCTTCCATGGACTACTGTGAAGTAATCTGTTAATTAGTCTCCTAATTTCCATTCATGTCCCCTGCAGCCTATTCTCCACATAGCAGTGATGCTTTATAAGGTCTCAGATTGTCATGCTCAGGCTATGTGCTTCTCCATGTGACCTCTCTCTGCATAGCTTCTCATCCTCCAGACTTCCCTCTCCAGCAGGGTACTCTGAATTTCTTACATGGTGGCTCAAGGTTCTAAGGTGGAGTAGGCAGAAGTTGCCTGGACTCAGAAGTCCCAGAATGTCACTTTCTCCACATTCTGTTAGTCAAAGGCCAGATTCAAAGGCTAGGACAAACTACTTCTTGATAGGAGGAACAGAATTCATGTTCAGGGAGGGATGGAATTGTTTGGGGCCATCTTTGGAGATAGCTACTACCACCCAAATGACCTGGATCATCTGGCTTGGACTACTTCTTCAACTGTATTTCTTCTTGCTTTGCTCACTTGGTTCTAGCCACCCTGGGCCCTCCTGTTGTTCCTTGAACATGCCATTTAGACTACCACCCAGGACCTTTGCTCTCAAAATGCCCATTGCCTAGACCATTCTTCCCCCATGTAACAAAATGTCTAGTCCCCTCATTTCCTTCATGTGTCAGTTCAAATGTCATATCTTTAGGGAAACTATCTCTGACCCCTTAGACTTAAATAATTGTTAGGTTGTTTATTTTTTTTAATTGCTACATAACAAATTACTACAAACTTAGCAAGTTTAAATAACACCCATTCATTAGCTCACTGTTGTCTAGGTCGGAAGTCTGATATAGCATGACTGGGTCCTCTGCTCAAAGTATCACAAGGCTGAAATCAGGGTGTTGGCTGGGCTGAGTTCTCATCTGGGGAAAAATCTTCTTCTCAGCTCATTGTTGTTGTTGTTGTTGGCAAATTCAGCTCCTTGCCTTTGTAGGATTCAGGTCCCTGTTTCCTTACTGGCTGTCTCCTGGGAGCTGCTCTCAGCTCCTAAGGATGACCGAATTTTTAGTCAGGTGATCCCCTTCTCTTCTGCAACCAATTGGAGAAAACTCTCTGCTTTTAAAGGGCTCATGTCATTAGGTCACACCGACTGGACTAATCTCCCTATCTTAAGGTCCTGATTTGGGACCTTAATTAAGTCACGGCAGTACCTACATGTTTGTTTGAATAACTGAGAGAGATGCTTGTACACCAGGGGTCAAGAATTTCTTGGGGGACCATCTTAGATTTTTGCCCGTCACAATAGCATGTATTAATTTTTCTATCCCTTTATCCTGCTTTATTTTTCTTCAAAATACTATCTACATTATATTTTCTGTTTGTATGGTAATGTTTTTAGCTTGCTGTACCTACTACAATGTAAGTTACTGATGGTAGAGACTGTATTATTTTTGTTCAATCCTGTATTCCTAGCACCTAGGACAGTGTTTGGCACATTATAGATGCTCAATTAACATTTATTGAATGAATCAATTAATATAGAAGACTTTATGGCATATAATTTTGATGACAGCAGAGATAGGATTTTGGGGGGGTTGGGGGGAGGAAAAGGGTATACTGAGCATTGATGTTATTTAAGCTTTATCTCCAAAGGTACCAGGGTCTCAAATTATTCATTGGCTTTTCTTTGCATGGAGGATTTCTTAATTGACTATTAAAAAATAAGTTGTGAGTAAGTAATTGTATAAATGCCTAGTAACTGGTGTATACAAGAAAAAGCAAATTAGCTTTTTTGCTTGCTAGTAATAACATGCTTTCGTGGGTTTTCATCTATATATCTCCAAATAATGCTTTCCTACGAACTTTTGGAAATGGATACCTTGTCATCCAGCAGTATTCCTGATTTACCAACTTGCTGTGGTATTTCTGTGGCTTTTTCCATATAACTGCTGTTTGCAAACATCCAATTACTAATAGAGTAACAGAGTGAGCTCCATCATATAGACATACATAACATAGCATGCCAGACTGGAAAATTATATAATTTCCCTTATTTTCAATACTTACATGTTTCTTTCAATCCACCTCTTCTACAGACAAAACTTGCCAATGGCACTTCCAGTATGATTGTGCCCAAGCAACGGAAACTCTCGGCAAGCTATGAGAAGGAAAAGGAACTGTGTGTCAAATATTTTGAGCAGTGGTCAGAGTCCGATCAAGTGGAATTTGTGGAACATCTTATATCCCAAATGTGTCATTACCAACATGGGCACATAAACTCGTATCTTAAACCTATGTTGCAGAGGGATTTCATAACTGCTCTGCCAGGTATGTCTACAGATGTTTGTGAGCCATTAATTTGCCTGGAAGATATGTTACAATGGTAATCATACTAAATCTACAGCTCTATATCTCTCTATTTTAAAAAATCTTTGTTGGCTTGATTTTTACAAACTGAGTATTTTAATTATACCTTCTTGGGATATAAATACAAAAAATCAAACTCTATAAATAATAGAGACTCCTCTTTCCCCTCTCTTCTCCCTGTCTCTATTCACCCTATTTTTACTCACACGTAGGTTTAAATAAAATCTTTTCTGAGGTGTTGTCTGGTTTGAGATGTGTCTTAGTTTTAAGGTATATTAACTAATGTATTTGAATTTGGATTTCTATGGGAATTTATCAACAGAATATTTACATTATAGGAATGAATAAGAAACATTTTTAATTGAATATTTTAGAAAGAATGGTATCTCAGGAGCCTTGTTGTGATATTAAATATGTAAATGCCAGGGTTAACAATCTCACTGCTCAGGAACTAAATAGCTATTATAAACTATATATTTTTTAAAATATATATATATATTTGTACATACACAGACACACATATACACACACACACTTAAAATACTTTGGAGAGTGCTGTGGTTGTTTCACTGAATGCTTGATGGTGATCTAGGATACTGTGTAGGCATCAGTATTTGGGGGAAATGCTGTCTCAGGAAAATACAAGTTTCTCACCTGTGTTAATAGCTTATTTTAAAAGAAAAATAGTACAAAAGTAAGTGAATCTCTAAAATAGCTTATCTTGTTTTTATTTTTTTTTCAGTTGTTTCCTGATTATAGCACTTATGGCAAATTTAGAAAATTCAAAAAAGTTTAAAATATAAAAATAAAATTTACCAGAACCCTACCATTCAGAGAGAACTACTAATATGCTATTAATATTTTTCCTAGGTGTGTATATTTCCCTCATAAGTGTTTGTAACATTTTTTTCTTACTGTATTCTCTTAATGTGTTTTTCTAAGTGTTGGTTCTTTTAAAAAATAATTTTTTTGTAGTATTTATTATTTATGGTGATTGAAGCACATATTATTTAAACCCTTTATTGAACATTTAGGTAGTTTAAAATGTTTTTTCCATTATAAACTGTGCTGTGGTGGACATTCTTATTCATCTTTTGGGCATCCTAGGGAAAAAAATACCAGAAGTGGGATTTCTATATTAATGAATTATGAACATTTTTTAAGGCTTCTAATACATATGCCAAACTATCCTCTAAGAAAAATATACCAACTTATACCTTCCCCCCCAAACTGCATATTACCACTTTGCTTAACCTTTGCCAATTATATCTTTTTAAAAATTTGTTTTTCCAAAATTGGAATTTAAATTGCCCTTTAAAATAAAAGAAATGCCTATTTATATCTTAGAAATAACCATTTTCAAGCTGAGTTTGTTCCTATATCTTTTGTTAAGTAGAATAGATTTCTGCCCCTTCTTCACTCATTGGATTTTATGTTAGCCATAGGCAAACAGTTTTCTTTGTGCGAACAATCTGTGTGTACCTCATTACTGTGCTCTTCCCAATCACTGAGACATGTTACGATCTCAAGCATATACCACTAAGAATTGAACAGGAGATGATTAGACTTGTGTATCCTTTGCCTAATACCAATCTCTGATGTATATCTGCTGACCACTTTATAAGACACTAAATCATCAGTCTAATGCTTTATGGCCACTTTAACTTATGAACCTACACCATCTGGCTACATTTAGTAAACCAAACTACTTCAAAAAATGCCTGTAATCCATTAATGTAATGGGTTTGTTTGGAGTGTTAGGTGAAATTACTTCCAAAGACTTATTATAGGGACAGAGTGAAAGATCAGGAGCAATTTCATGCCAGCTATTAAAAACAGGAATGCATTTTGGGAACTTCTGATGGTGTAGGAAGTTTCAATAAAAAGATGCAGAAATTGTGCCATTACTGTATTTTGTATGACGAACTAATTATTATATCTTTAATTGGCTTATAGTCATGTTTCTTTAATAAGAATTAGGTGATGAATGCCTCCATCTGCTTGTGCTTAAATATGAACATGTGATGCCAGCCAAACAAGATCCATTTAATGCTTTCTTTTCCAAATCTGCTGAAAAATGTGACTGATATCCATACAATTTTTATAATTAAAATAATGTTTAAGCACATTTGGATTTTTGCTAATGGCATCCAAATGTGTCTTTGTATGATTCAGGGGAAAGACACAAAATGAAATGTGGTATTCTCTCTCCTGTTTGTTAAGTTTGTGCCTAAGGGAATCAGAGTATGAAGGAATCTTTCTGCACTATTTAAGTCTTTAGCAAACCTCTGATATGTAACCTGTAAAGAGAAATAACTTTGAATGTTTTTGTCTCACTTGTGAGTTAGAACAGCAGCCAAAAGTTAGTGCGAATATCCTATTTTATAGGATTTGTTCCTCTGAGGGCCCAGTACAGATTTGGGTAGTAGAGAATTGTAATTGAGAAGCCCACCCAGTTAACACAGTCCAAGATCTGCTTCCACTGTTTTTCTCTGTATATCCTACAAAAATAGTCTCTGAAATTCTAAGTTATCTATTGGTCTGGGATTTTTTTTTTTTTCCATTTTTGGCCAACTGTCATTTAGGCTTTATAGCAGCAACTGTTCTCAATTATATTTTTTAAACATCTAAAATTAAACTCATACTTGAACTTAAACATACCTCTCGGTCATTCCTCTTGGGATGTTTCTATACCAATCTGTATTTCCTTCTTCTCTCCTTTCTGCATGCCCAGAATTCTATAATCCAGAACATTCTGACTTAGTGCCTCTCCCCCAGTACATTTAAAGGATATTTCTTTTACTGAACAGCTTAGGAACTGCAGCAGTAATAGAAACAGAATGAGAAATGGACCTAATATAGAGAATTGGGGTGTGGGGGGTCTGAACCACAGAGTTTGAGATGCCATCCATAGAACATCCCCTAGTGCCAAAATCCATATAGATAGATGTGAATTGTTTCCTGGAATCCTTTTTATTTTTAATATCTTGGGGGGTTTGCTGGTTGTTAGTTTTCACTTCCTTATCTAAAGGAAGATGGAAAATACTGTTCATTTCTGTAACCTTATAGAAAAATTATTGACACTCATTTTACCCCAGTCTGTTTGAAAAAGAAACTGGACCACACTAGGGACAGTAATGTGCCTTCATAGCAGAATAAATGCTGTTCTGATTTAAAAGACCTTTTGTAAAAAATCATTCACCACTATCTATGTTCTTTTTCTTTGCCTCCTCCCCCCACCGAAAGCTCGGGGTTTAGATCACATCGCTGAGAACATTCTGTCATACCTGGATGCCAAATCACTATGTGCTGCTGAACTTGTGTGCAAGGAATGGTACCGAGTGACATCTGATGGCATGTTATGGAAGAAGCTCATCGAGAGAATGGTCAGGACAGATTCTCTGTGGAGAGGCCTGGCAGAACGAAGAGGGTGGTGAGCCTTTTAACGTTCTTACTATTACAGAGCTTCAGGACCTGGCCTTTCAGTCTCTGGAATACAGTATTATTGGGAGCCATGAGACCACTTATCTTTTGATACAGTGATTTTGCTGTTTTATAGCAAAAAATGTTAAATAGTTGTTCGTGTACTTGGCAGTTTTTCTCCTGACCAGTCACTCATAAGTGACATAATAATGTGTTAATACTGCTTTGCAAAAAATCATAAAAAACTGGCCAGCCATTCTATTTGAAGCGTTCTGTTCTCTGGGCAGAGATTGGTATCCTGAAAAAGGGCTGATGGGCAATTTATAAGGCAAGTAGATGGCTTTGAATCACACAGAAGCCATCAGATCTAGCTTTCCCCTAAAATAATCCAGAACAAATAATTATTTTCTTTTTCAGATTTCTTGCCTTCAGCCCTTGCCTGTGGTGTTTTATCATCTTTGTAATCAAAATTATTTTTATGCCCAACTAGAATAAGAACTCAAGCCATCAGAAAGAGGGAAGATTGGAATTTAGTATAAATCATTGTTTCTTTTTAAGGCTCTTATATTTTCTCAAGATTTTACTGCTTAATCCTGAATCCCTTAAGGCATTATATAGTTAGCAGCCCAAGAGATAGTCACCAATTTTGTTGTTCTCTTAATGTAATGGTACCGTTTCATTAGAACTTCTGGAAGATGTCTTCTATATATAATTTTCTCTCGGAGGATGTCTCTATAATGTCACTATAAGAAAGTTGGGTGTGAATATTTCATAAATAAAATAAAGGTGACATATTGAATGTTTTAGTTGGTAGATATGCACCAGCAGGCATATATATGCTCAGTGATATCCTGAGCAGTTAATTTTATGAATTGTTTATCGTGGATCATAAAGAGATACAGAACAGTTAAGAATGGAGGATCAGCTTTTCTTAGCAATTTTCATAAAAATATAGTCAGCTCCCTTTCTTTTTTTGCATCTTTGAAATTCATTAAAGCATAATAAACATAATGACCTCTAAATATTATACCAAGTGCTTCAAGAGATTTCTGTCATTCTGGCTATTAGGAAGACTTTAAAATTTCTCCCAAATTCAATTAAATTAGGAAGCAAATGCCAGGCAATTTTTGGCTATATAAAAATTGCATAAGTGAAAGTTATTATTTCTCCTCCCCAAATATGTTTTCTTTATTCTCACTTATTTCACTATATAGAAAACTAGAAATCTTATCTTTCATAACTTATTTCATAATTTGGAAATAAACTCTTTATATTGTATAAAAAAGCAAAAAAGTATACAGTTGTATGGCATTCAAAGTCCATCATTTTGCTAAGCATGCCAGGATGAGCCTTAGAAATAGAGGAGGCAGTTGCTTACATGGGAAAATTTTAGGGCAGCTAGGAATATTCCTCCACCCTTCAGGGGAAATTAAAAAAAATGAAAAGAAACTCCCCTCCAAATAAGTCCTGACCTGAAATTTCAGTTGTAGAGACTTATTCCCATAGCTATAAAGGTTTTGTTCCCTGTTAAAATGTACTTTGTTCCCATTTGGACTGTAAATGACAATAAGCCTTTATCATACCTTGGGACTTTACAAAGTCTCTTTTTTTGAAGGCAGGGAGAACAAGAAGTAGATAGACAGATCTTGACACATACGTGTGAAAATGCCAAAGATAAATGTAGGCTCCACAGTTTTGCTTAGGGTTGGCCCTAAAGATCTATTATGTTAGTTATACAGAAGAAAAAACCAAGTAAGATCATTGAACAGACGGCTTTTCGGCCTTTTAAAAGGGTGTGTGAAGGTATAGCTGAGAAATAATTCAGGATTCAGCACCAATTATCACTCTTCCCTCTATCTCTGCAACCATAGAAACCCATTCCTGCTCTTTTGAGTATCCTTCAGAGTTCTGACTGTATTCCTTTGTCTTTGGCCATATTTATCATCTTAGCTTGATATAGACCCATGAAATTTCAAATATTTGTTCACCCCATGAAGGTCGCCTCCAGTATCCCCCTCACATTCTGTGGCTGCTTATTTTTACATGTTGCCTTTCTTCCTGTGTTAGTTGTCCTTCCCCACTTAAAAAAAAAAAATTAATCTATGATCACTTTTTCATTTTTTTCTTGCAAGTTGTCTTAACCAAGCCTCCTTTGTCAATAAAGTCTGTTATACTACCTTTCCCCAAATACTGTCTTTGAAAGTTTCTTCCATTTCTTCCAACCAAAAATAAATAAATACAGTTTTCTAAAAAAGCTTTGGGTTTAATTTCCACTCTACTGTTGTATTTTATATCTAGATGAATTTGACAGTCTGCCCCTAGGACATGAACTCTTATTTTCTCTCTTGAATAATACTGAGTATTCTCTCTGCTCAGTAATGGTGACTCTTAAAAGTATAATAAAAGACCGCTTGGGAAAAGTCCATTTTCTTAATCAGCAGATCACATTTTATGATAACATTCTGAATTTAATATTTAGCATTTATCATGTCCTCACAGTCTCAAAAGTACTAGGCGTTTCACAAAGAAGTGGCCCCTGTTGTCAAAGAGCTTCCATCATAAAAGGTTTTGACTTACAAAATAAATATAGACTGAGAAACCAGTTTTCAGCACTTAGCCACCCTTTTTTGTAGCACCTTTGATTCAAAGAAATTCAAATACTTTAGCAAGGTGTGATAAATACAGTGAGGTAGAAAATGAGATCAGAGGTTTGTATGATTTCTCTTTCCTTAGGGTATAGTTTCATTGCATATGAAGAAAATCCTGGGGTGCCTGTATACGATTGCCAGAGATTAAAAGGAGGACAGGAATCTCTGAGAAATGGTGGGCATTGAGAGACAATAAAGTAGTTAGGGCTTCCCTGGTGGCGCAGTGGTTGAGAATCCGCCTGCCAATGCAGGGGACGTAGGTTCGAGCCCTGGTCCGGGAAGATCCCAATGCTGTGGAGCAGCTAAGCCTGCGAGCCACAACTACTGAGCCCACACGCCACAACTACTGAAGCCCGCACACCTAGAGCTTGTGCTCTGCAACTAGAGAAACCACCACAACGAGAAGCCCGCACACCACAACAAAGAGTTAGCCCCCACTCTGCAACTAGAGAAAGCTCGCGCACAGCAGCCAAGACCCAACGCAGCCAAAAATAAATAAATAAATAAATAAATAAAAATTTTAAAAACAAACAAAAAAACCCACCAGAGATATAAAGTAATCAAGAGTGTGGCCTCTGAAGTCAGACTTAGATTCAAATCCCAGGTCTACTCACTAGCTGTGTGACCTTGGGCAAGTTGCTTAACCTCCCTGACATTTGATTTCTTCATCTGCCAAATGAATATAGTGATTCTTACCTCATTAAAGGATGTTGACGTTGAAACTATTAAATCGTAATTATTGACCAGATTTTTTTTTTTTTTTTGCTGAGCTGTGCGGCTTGCGTGATCTTAGTTCCCCCACCAGGGGTTGAACTTGGGCCCCCAGCAGTGGAAGTGCTGGGTCCTAACCACTGGACTGCCAGGGAATTCCCTATTAACCAGATTAGAACCTCTTCATTCAAAATCCGTTTGCCTGCAATGTGTTCATAGAATAATATTGTTCAGAGAAGTGTATCTTCAAGCCCAAATTGTTTCATAATGTGTCTTGTTTGCCCTTTTCTTTATGTTGATGTATCATGTTTCTTGTTCCTATTAGTCCCTTTAAAAAAAAAAAACTATTATTTTAGCTTCTCTGTTGCAGATTACCCTTTTTGTATCAACACAGAAGTCAGAGCCAGCTACCTTCCTAATAGGAAATTTTCTCAACTAATTTTCAAGGTGTATAATAGGAAGAGGGCAGGGGAGACGTGCTCCTAGAGACTCTGAACAATTAATTATTTTGTAATGGAGCTACAGAGGGAGGAGCGGATGACTGGCCCAGAGAAAACATGATTTCTCTGGTGCCAGGATTACACTCAGAGGCATTTCTGCCTATCTCCACTTTGCAAGGCACAGTGCCAATGAGAACAGCGGTTAGTACACCCATAGTGGGGTTTACTAGCTTGCACACCGTGTTTGGTGGGTTCTTAACTTCAGGATGAGGAATTAACTTTTTTACCCAGCAGGAAGTGATTGCCATTTACTGATTTTTTTTTGTAGCAAAGATCTAGCTTGGGATATGAGTATTCCAGAGATGTGCTGTCATAAGGAAGGAGATGCTAACAAATGTTGCTCACTGGAATCAAGGAAAGGCAATAAAATCCATGTATGTATGTACATAGCCAGGAACACACCTGTGAAAGTCAATTTTGTGCCTTAGACTGGACAGCACAGTGCTCTTAGGCATTTCTTTTTTTTTTTTTAATAATTGTTTATTTATTTATTTATTTTTATTTTTTTAATTTTTATTTATTTATTTATTTTTGGCTGTGTTGGGTCTTCATTTCTGTGCGAGGGCATTCTCCAGTTGCAGCGAGTAGGGGCCACTCTTCATCGCGGTGCGCGGGCCTCTCACTGTCGCGGCCTCTTCCACTGCGGAGCACAGGCTCCAGATGCGCAGGCTCAGTAGTTGTGGCTCATGGGCTTGGTTGCTCCGCGGCATGTGGGATCGTCCCAGACCAGGGCTCGAACCCGTGTCCGCTGCATTGGCAGGCAGATTCTTAACCACTGTGCCACCAGGGAAGCCCTAGGCATTTCTCTTTTTTATCTGCTTTCATACTTGCTGCTGGACACTCCTGTGATCCCTTTGTTTTCTGTCGAAATTGCTCCTTTTAAAGCATAGCTACACTGATCACCAGCAGCCTGGGTGCCTGAGCCGCCAACACACCTTACCCCATATAACTGGAGACTAGAAAAAGTGATCTCTGTGACAGAGCCATTCCTGCTGCCCACAATGCTAGACTGCACTGACACTGGCACAGCTTTTACTCAGTGAAAAAAAAAGTCTTTGGGGCATGTCCCTAGTTCAAAGGTGGTAGTTATCATCACTAACAAAATTTTCAAAAGATAAGGCCAATGAATCTGTCTATACAGAGGTCTGATAGTCAGCAGATGACTTCTGACTATATGCATTCCATTTGTCTATTGACATAATATTCCTGAAGGCCTGACACTCTGATGTTCTGTTTTACCCAAAAGCAAATCAATGTTGGCAGAGTTCCTTTGAGCCCAGAAGGTTCCTCCTTGACATGGACTCCTGAAATCGAGCTTAACTTCACACCTCTCCAGGCTAGTTATGGAGATTATATGGAATGGTAACTGTGAAAACACTTTGAAGAAATAGGAAGTTCCTTGTAAATGTATAATATTATGATTTTTATTTGGAAATATTTGTTGTTTTTTAGGGGACAGTATTTATTCAAAAACAAACCTCCTGATGGGAATGCTCCTCCCAACTCTTTTTATAGAGCACTTTATCCTAAAATCATACAAGATATTGAGGTAAGAATCTATGTATATTTGGGTATTTGCCAAATACTAGAGAATCATCAACATTCTTCAGTAACAGCATTGTTACAGCAAACCCATTAGGGTTTATTGTGTGGGTTAAAAATCAATTTCTTTACAAGTGAGTAGGATAGGTAAAATATAGTAAATTCCCAGGCAAAAAAAATTTAAAGCTTTTAAAAATTGTTTACTGATAGATAAATAGATGAGAGAATACGATAACAGCAGTGAAACTGCTAAAGTTGCACTTATAAGCCATTATTCAAATATCTTCTGAATTGAGCCTCTGTGGAAGTTCACTGGTAGAAATGGCCACCATAAATGGAAGATGAGCACTGAGTAGGTGACCTCACGTGGTTCATAGCTTGCCCTCTGTTGGTGAACAGTCTCTTTCTAGCTGGTTTATTATTTAGTTGAATGAGTTATATACAGGAGAGTTCTAGGAAATAAATCTTTAATTACTTTGCACGTGGAAAAATGTTTTACAGCGTTAAATAGTGACTTTTTTTAAAAAATGCCTTAAGTTTTATATATCCAGTAGAGTAAAGCATTGAGCATTTGTCATTGGTTGCCATGAAAGTCAGATAAGAGCTTAGTTCTAGTCCTTTCCTAATTATTGCTTCTTTACCATTCCTTCTTCTCAGACAATAGAATCTAATTGGAGATGTGGAAGACATAGCTTACAGAGAATCCACTGCCGAAGTGAAACAAGCAAAGGAGTTTATTGTTTACAGTATGATGATCAGAAGATAGTAAGCGGCCTTCGAGACAACACAATCAAGGTGAGGTCTCTTCAGTTACGGGAAAGTAGCAGAAGGGGTGAGGATGACCACAGTATAAAGCAATCTAAAGCATAAACTCTAAGCAGTATTTCCAGAAAGTAAGAGTTTTAGATTGTTTCCAGTCCAAAAGCCAAAATTTCCTTAAAGGAAAAATGCCTGCTTCCCTCCAGAAACACATGCAAATGGATAGGGCTAGGGTTAAATTCTCTTCTTGAAGTGCACTGAATGGGCTATTACTCTTTTGGCCTTCACATAATTATAGGCTACCGCTGTTCCTTAATGAAAAGGATAAAGTCTGCATTAGTACTGAAGCCACATATATATAGGTGCTTAGCTATACCTATAGGAAAGAATGCATTCCACACTATTCCGGGCTTTGATTCTCTTGGTGAATCAAACACATAATAGAGCCAGCAAGTCTCTGCAGCACCCCATTATCACGATGATCAAAAGGATCTTGTTTGCCATCCTAGATCTGGGATAAAAGCACATTGGAATGCAAGCGAATTCTCACAGGCCACACAGGTTCTGTCCTGTGTCTCCAGTATGACGAGAGGGTGATCATAACTGGATCATCGGATTCCACAGTCAGGTAGAAAATTTCAAATGATCTTTTGAACTCTGAAATATCAGATTCACTCTGTTCTGTCTTAGATAGTAATTTTGTATGCATCTGCGTGAACACAGTTATGAAACTTCATAACCAAAGAAGAATAAACCACCAGCTCTCCCCATCATTGTGTCAGTCTAGAACTAGAAAACTTGATTTAGGAATGGTTACGGTAAGTTTACATTTTTGTACATTTAAGAAACTACAGGGACTTCCCTTGTGGTCCAGTGGTTAAGACTTTGCAGTGCCAATCCAGGGGGCCCCGGCTCCATCCCTGGTCAGGGAACTAGATCCCACGTGCCGCAACTAAGACCCGGCGCAGCCTAAATAAATAAATAAATATTTAAAAATAAAAATTTTTGGGGGGGCTTCCCTGGTGGCGCAGTGGTTGAGAATCCGCCTGCCAATGCAGGGGTAAACGGGTTCGAGCCCTGGTCTGGGAAGATCCCACATGCCGCGGAGCAACTCGGCCTGTGAGCCACAACTACTGAGCCTGCGCGTCTGGAGCCTATGCTCCACAACAAGAGAGGCCGCGACAGTGAGAGGCCCGCGCACCGCGATGAAGAATGGCCCCCACTTGCCGCAACTAGAGAAAGCCCTTGCACAGAAACGAAGACCCAACACAGCCAAAAATAAATAAATAAAATTTAAAAAAAAAAAATTTTTTTTTAATTACAAAAAAATAGAAACTACATATTCTATTTTGATTTGGAGGAATCATCTATTATAGAAACTTGGTAAACCTTGCATTTCTTACAAAAACCACCTCACAGGGGAATGACATGAATGGAATGAAGCCTTCCTTTCTAGTGGTTATAACTGTAGTACAGGCATGCCTATCTCCTTTAAAATGTGTACAGGTGAGCAAAGCTCTCTCTTTGCCAACCCCTCCCCTGCTGTCCCTGCAGTTTTTAATTGCAAGCTTCACTCAGGGAGGGACCTTCAATTTCCAGAGGCGTTAGTGATTTGATGACACAGCCATTATGCTGCTGGAGTCCAGTGTAGCTTGAGTTCTGGGTACTAGCAGCACTACTAGACTAGAAACCTCTGTTAGGAATTTTGCCTTGAGCTAAAGGATTTAGCAAACATAATGCATCAAAAGTAACTTTAAAAAAATAGGAAAAAAAGCAGTTAACTGCATTGTTAGATTCTCTGAAGTTAAATGTTTACCATTCCAAGTTATCCTCTGTGAATAGAAAAGGCCATTCCTGTTTCTTGTCTTTTGACTTAAAGGCATAGCAAATTCTGTTCTTAGAGTTATCAACATTTAACATTTATTGGTGCTTGTGAAGTGCCTCAAGGAAGCCGAAAGATTGTAGAGGCTAACATCATTTATAGGACAAGGGAAAAAATGATTTTCTAAAAGAGGGTTAAACTGAAAAAAGAAATAAAATGTGTTGTAAAAAACAAAGTAAATATACAAAAATAGAGTGATCAAAGTAAAATATACCTGCACAAAAAATTCTCAAGCTATCCAAGGGTCCCACACTATGCTGTGAAGCCCATATTGATATTGGGATGGCTGTTCTTGATCCCTGCACTCATTTAAAGCACAGAAATGGGGCCTTACATTTAGAGTCTAGATAATTTTAGGCCTTGACCTGTGTGGTGAAAACTGAGGTCCAGGGTCATCAAACTCACATCCATAGTACTAAGTCAGTCTGTTAGGGAAGCTTCTTGGCCTATGTCAGTCTAAGACCTGAGGGCTGTCTGTGGGACCACCAGTGCTGGAGTTATTAATCAGATTCCCAGTTTAAAATGTATCAGATTGAATGTTAGAAGGTTTATGATAATCTTGAAGTCTGTGGCCAATTCTCTGGTGATGGTCGCTGCAACCTCATTCCAGCCCCCTGCAACTAGCCCAGGTTTCACATTGGCAGCATCCCATCCCCTTCCTCTTCCTACTCTCCCAGTCCAGCCCTCTGTCTACCACTTCCCCATGGTCCATCAGTACACTTTAGCTCAGCTCAACTTCAGAGCTGCAGAAGGAAAGTAGGGTGTAACACTAACTATGAGAATAGGGTGGGAAGGGTGGAGAGTGAGGTGGTCCAATACTTGTAATAGATTGTAGCATGAGTTCCTCCTCAATCTAAGATAACCTTAATGTTGTTTGTTCCAGGGTGTGGGATGTAAATACAGGTGAAATGCTAAACACATTGATTCACCATTGTGAAGCAGTTCTGCACTTGCGTTTCAATAATGGCATGATGGTGACCTGTTCCAAAGACCGTTCCATTGCGGTGTGGGATATGGCCTCCCCAGCTGACATCACCCTCAGGAGGGTGCTTGTTGGACACCGAGCTGCAGTCAATGTTGTAGACTTTGATGACAAGTACATCGTTTCTGCATCTGGGGATAGGACTATAAAGGTAATAAGGCATTTTTCAGTAAGTCCCCAACTTAGAAAAGGGGAGTTCATGTGGAAATCTACTCAAGGGCAGTTTCATATTTAACCCTCACTGTAGAATACTTAATATTTAAATCAAATACTAGTTTATGCATAAAAAGGTAATGAGTGAGATAGGTTGTGTGACAATTTGAATTAGGTTTTTATTCCTATAAATAATGTTGAGTATGAAAAGGGCAGGGGTAAATTTAGGTTCAAGAAAATTTGTCTACAAGACCAGACTAACCCCATAAGAGTACATCAATTTGAGGATTCTCATGTGACAGCAGCCAGCTACAAATTAGCCGTATATTACTATGAATTAAACTTGTCATTTTTTGGTTTGATTTGGATTGGTTTGAAAAGTTGAATTCCCCCTATTAGTTCAGTCCTGTTTTCTGCTTCCCAAAAACTCCAGTTGCCATAGATTTTACTAGTAAAAGCACCAGATCAACTGCCAAATGCTATTTTTGTTTCAGGTATGGAACACAAGTACTTGTGAATTTGTAAGGACCTTAAATGGACACAAACGTGGAATCGCCTGTTTGCAGTACAGAGACAGGCTGGTCGTGAGTGGCTCATCTGACAACACTATCAGGTGAGCAGCAGGTGCCCTTGCCCAGAAGGGATCACTGTTATCCTGCCATTCATTGTTTGTGCACAGATCAAACAAATCTTCAACTGTGTTATGTTTATAATAAAACATTTTTCAGTTTCTGTAGCTTCTTACAGATCAAAAGTTTGCCCCAAGCAGAGAGGCAGCATAGCAAAGCCTTTTGTTGATGTGTTTCCTTCCCGTAATAGTTTTATCACCGGATAGACCTATTTAAAGAGTACTGCTTGAAAGAGGAAGTGAGCAAGAGAGATAAAAATGGAGGTTGAAGGCCCTTCTCTTTAAATTTCTCCTGCCTGCAGTTGAAAAGTGCTAATAAATAGCTAAAGGCCTTTTCTCTTTGCCACTGTTCTAAAAAAAGAAAAAAGATTTGTTTCCCTGCTAGAAATTGTGCATTTTGTTTTCTTAGCATTACATAATTGGCCAGGGAGTTGCCAGTCTTTGAAATTATGAAGAAATTATGAAGAATCCACAAATTGAAGTACTTTTTGGTATTTTTCCTTCATGAAGATGAATGACACACATATGAATAGAATTTGGAAGATTTATCAACCCTCTCCCCCTCCTTCAAAGAAGTACTAAGGAATGAAAAGGCCATTGAAAAAACAACAGATAGAGATATTGTTATATCTAAGGAAATCATCATTCCTACAAATCCTTTGGATTGGTCAGAAAGCATACATAATTTAAATTAGTATATAAAAGTTTTTGAGAACTTACTTTGCATTTCCATTATATGAGAAAAACTGTCCTGGACAGTGGGGTGAAAGCAGAGAGTGTCCTCGGTGACAAAGGTGGACATACTTTGTGAGGGCAGGATGTCACTGATACTGCATCTCTTTCTTATTAATTGTGATTTTAGGAAACATTATTTTTCTTGGCTTGGTCATTTCCTTCATAGGCAACTGTGTACATTGAATTCATCTTTTATATTCCTTGGTGACCCTGATTACAGAATTATATGAAGGTTGGTGCTTTGAAAATATATACTGCATATTTGAACTTAAATCGTACATTTTTCTGCTTATATGGCAGAAAAGAAATAAATTACACTGAAAGTAATACATTTGTGTATGAGTGTTGATTGATTTTATTTTTTGGATATTTTAAAAGACGTATAAAGTATGTTATTATAACATTCTAAGCTTAGAAAAGAATACCTGAAAATTCACTTGACTCAATTTTCTCTTTTAGATTGTGGGACATAGAATGTGGTGCATGCTTACGAGTGTTAGAAGGCCATGAGGAATTGGTGCGCTGTATTCGATTTGATAACAAGAGGATAGTCAGTGGAGCCTATGATGGGTGAGTTTGCTAACAGCGTTTTTAAAAAATCTGCCTGTTAATCCCTCCTGCCTTAGAATGTTAAATATAACCTTTCCTTGTCTCTAGAAGATTATAGATATCACAGAAAAAATCTGATACAATATTTCTTGTGTCTAATCCATATATTCACCTCTCCTTTGTTTACTCTTTTCTAAAATACGCTTCCCAATCATTTCATTGTACTTGTTTGCTCATGAATTTCATTAATATTTTGGTTTTTTGGTTATATATTTATCTGTTTAGCCCTATAAAGCAAAGAACTGGGTAAACCCACTATATCAGGATATGAATATAAAATAGTGACTTATTAATAAAGCTGAAATGTTGGAGGGCAATATCTTGGGGGGAGTGGCGCTTAGTATGGTACAGTCTTGAATTTTTATCCCTTTGAGTGATTCCTAAAAGTACAGCCCTCTTGTCCTCACTTCTAGCATTTCAGTCACAATGAGTTAAGTAATCTTTACTTTCCTTCAGTCTGATTTCGAATGGTCATAGAGTCCTTTCATGTTGTGGATAGATCCCATGTCCAGCAATGCTAATAAGCACATAGTAAATTCTTACAAAAGTGTATTCACTTATGAAGTGCTCTCTATCATTTCTCCTCATCAAGGTGCCTGATTTGGGGAAGTAGAAGGCCACAGTTCAAATACTGGCAGCTTTTAATTTAATTTTATTTTTATATTTATTTATTTAGCTCCGCCGGGTCTTAGTTGCAGCACGTGGGATCTTTTTAGTTGTGGCTTGTGGGATCTAGTTCCCTGACCAGGGATCGAACCCAGGCCCCCTGCCTTGGGAGTGAAGAGTCTTAACCACTGGACCACCAGGGAGGTCCCTGGCAGCTTTTTTAAATATCAGAAACTAACTTACAACATTATCTTAGTTTATGAGCTGGCTATACTGATATATTAAGACAACTCAAGCAGCAGCAGTAAGTGTTAACAGACCCACTTCCTCTGCTTTGAGTCAGCCATCACTGTTCTACCCTTGGGAAATTGTTCAAGGTATGATGACATGTTCCAGATAAGTCCAAGGTTGTATTTTCTCATTGCCCTGGTTTTGATCTATACCCACTATTCTTGGGTTTTGTCTGTTATTAATACTTACCTTGAGGAGACATGACCTATACTTGATTTATAGAAGAGCTATACTTTTCTTATTTAAATCAAAATATGAGGATTTGCTTACATAAACTCCAGAGCTCTTAAATGGACCGCAGTCCTCTGATATGTGTGACGTGAGCCATTCTTAGAATTGACCAGAAAGAAGATGCCTCAGAGTTATAGGTTTCTAGGTCTAAGTGATCTCTTCTATCATTAAGAGTTCTAATGTATCGATATAAGAACTCCTTTTGGCCCAAAGTATGGTGTAACTTTACCATTCACTCTCTTCAGTTTGGTTAAAGCTAACCTGTTTCTCGTTTTTAGGTTAATCACGTACATTTTCCACTTTTAAGAATGAATGCAAGGACTGAGTCTCCAAAACAAAAATGTTTTTGTATATTCCTGTGAGCTGCATTTATAATATAAACTATCTTCGCTGTACATATTTATTGCCGTGACTTTTTGCTATTCTTCCTGTGTTCCCTTAATTTTGCTTTTAAGTAAGATTTTTGTCCCCTTTTTGATCTTTAGAAAAATTAAGGTGTGGGATCTTGTAGCTGCTTTGGACCCCCGTGCTCCTGCAGGAACTCTCTGTCTACGGACCCTTGTGGTAAGAGCCTTATTGTTTAGAGGGGTTTGGGGAGCAGGAAGGGAAAGAAATTAACATTGATGTGCTGTGGAATACAGAGCTGGATTTGATAGTTAGAACTTCACAAAGCCTACTACTAAGTGGAAAGGCAACCAATACATGACAATAAAATATGTTTATATAGCTGCCTTTCATCCCAAAGTGCTTTAGAGACTGTATATGGAGAAGAATGTGGCAGCTGTTCAACAGCTGCACAGCAACTCTACACAACAGTTTAGTACAGGAAGTGAATAAGAATTCTCTATCCACCAGAAGCAGTAGGGGGTACTTAGGGAGAGAGAACATAATTACTCAAAATTGGAACCTGTCCAGAATCTGAGGACCTGCACACCTGTGCCTGCAAAAAGTGCCAGGGGAGTCTATGTGAACCCCCTGGTCAGCCCCTGAGTTACGCTTCCTATTTAAGGCATGCTGCCTCGAGCAATTTAAATCTCGTCTCTTTTATACTAATATACCCGCTTGCCCAAACATCTTGATATTTGGGCAAAGAAGTGACATAGAAGGAAGAATGTCACCTCAAAAGCACCAAGTTCTTTATGGTGGTGTTAGCCAAAGGCCCAGATCAGAAAATGGCTTAAGGTTTGAAAGCTGCTTCCATTAGAAAAAGATTAGGTGGGGCACCAGGGAGGACAAATCTTTTGCACAATTCAGGGAAAAGATGAGAGCAAGCATTTGAAGCCCAGTGTTCTGAATCCTGACTCTCAACATTTAGGCAGCCTCTGCTTTGGAGAAGAGAGAGATGCATTTCTTTGTCTTCCTTGTTGGATTTAAAGCTCGTTCTTAAAGCACCAGAACTGCTTTACCTGCATGTTTCACACATGGTTTTTTAAAGTGTGTATTTTAATTCATTTGATTTTTGAAGTATAATTTACATACAGCAAAATTTGTCCCTTTTTTAGTGTACTTCTATGAATTTTGCAATTGTGTAAACACCACAGTCAAGATATAGAACATTTCCATCACCCCAAAAATGATACCCCTTCCTATTAATCCCCTCTCCTCAACCCCTAGCAACTGTCCCTATAGTTTTGCTATGAGTATCATATAAATTAAATCATATTTATGTAGCTTTTTGCATTTGACTTTTTTCACTTCTTTTGAGATTCATCCACATTGTTGCATGTGTAAATACATTGTTCCTTTTTATTGCTGAGTGGTATTCCATTGTATGGATGAACTAATTTCTTTATTCATTCACCAGTTTAAGGACATTTGGAATGTTTTCAGTCTTTGGTGATACTGAAAACATTCCCATACAGGCTTTTGTATGTACATGTTTTTCTTTCATTTCTCTTGGGTAAATACCTAGGAGTATGATTTCTGAATATATATTTAAATTTAAAAGAAACTACCAAGCTATTTCCCAGAGTAGCATTTTGGGAGTTTGCAAATGCAAACCATTTTACATTTCCACTAAACAATGTGTGAATGTCCCATTTTTCCACATCCTTGACAGGACTTGGTGTTGTCAGTTTTAAAAAACATTACAGCCATATGAGTGGGTGTGTAGTGGTTGTAGTTTTAATTTGCATTTCTGTGATAGCTAATGGTATAGAACATCTTTTCATGTGCTTATCTTCTTTTGAAGTGTCTTCACATCTCATCCTCATTTATTTATTAAGTTGTCTTACTAAGTTCTTAAAAACAGGTTTATTGTGGTATAATAGACATACAATAACATGGACATATTTAAGTATACAACTTGATAAATTTTGACGTATGTACAAAACAGTGAAAACATCACTTCAGCCAAATAATGAACATATCCTCATGCCCCCTATTACATAGTAATCCCTCCTTCCCATCCCACCCCACTTTTCCTTGCTCCTATCCCCAGGCAGCCACTGATTTGCTTTCTGTCAGTATTGATTAGTTTACATTTTCTAGTGTTTTATAAATGTAATCATAACAGTATGTACTCTTTTTTGCCTATTTCTTTTCACAAAGCATAATTATTTTGAGATTCACCCATGTTGTTCATATAGAGCAATTTTCCTTTTTGAAAATTGCTGAGGAGTATCCCATTGTATGGTTATACCAAAATTTATTTATCCATTTGCCAATTGATGAAAATTTAGGTTATTTCCAGTTTGGGCCTATTACAAATAAAGTTTCTATAAACATTTTTGTACAAGTCTTTGTATGAACATATATTTTCATTTCTCTGGGATAAATCCTAGAAACAGAATGGCTAGGTCACATGGTAAGTATATTATTAATATTTTTAGAAACTGCCAAACTGTTTTCCAAAGCAGTTGTACAGTTTAACATGGTAATACAACTGTGCATGAGAGTTCCAGTTACTCCATATCCTCACCAATACTTAGTACAGTCTTTTTTGAATCCTTCTAATAAGTGTGTCATTGTACTGCATTGTGATCTTAATTTTATATCCCTAATGTTAATAATGTTGAGCATCCTTTTTTTTTTTTTTTTAAAGGGGGACTTTTTAAAAAAATTTATTTTTGGCTGCATTGGCTTTTCATTGCTGCGCGCAAGCTTTCTCTGGTTGCAGCAAGTGGAGGCTACTCTTCGTTGCCATGTGCGGGCTTCTCATTGCGGTGGCTTCTCTTGTTGCAGGGCATGGGCTCTAGGCGCACGGGCTTCAGTAGTTGTGGCACGCAGGCTCAGTAGTTGTGGCTCGCGGGCTCTAGAGCGCAGGCTCAGTAGTTGCGGTACATGGGCTTAGTTGGTACATGGGCTTAGTTGCTCCACACCATGTGGGATCTTTCGGGACCAGGGATTGAACCTGTGTCCCCTGCATTGGCAGGCAGATTCTTAACCACTGCGCCACCAGGGAAGCCCCAATGTTGAGCATCTTTTCATATGTTTATATGCCATCCGTATATCTACTTTGTTGAAGTGTTTGAATGTTTTGCCCATGTTAAAAATTGAGTGGCTTTCTGATTATTGAGTTTTAAGATTCTTTTGCATATTCAGGATACAAGTCCTTTATTAGGTATGTGATTTGCAAATTTTTTTTTTCCAGTCCATGGTTTGTTTTTTTATTCCCTTTAAAGTATCTTTTGAAAAGCAGAAATTAATTTTGATTAAGTCCAGTGTGTCAATTTTTCTGTTAGGGATTATGTTATTAGCTATTATATCTTAAAAAAAAAATTTATTTGCCTAATCTGAAGTCACAAAGATTTTCCCCTCTATTTTCTTCTAGAAGTTTTATACTTACAGGTTTTACATTTTAGTCAGTGATTCATTTTGAGTTAGTTTTTGCAGATGGTACAAGGTATGGATCAAAGTTCATATGGATATCCGATTGTTCCAGCTCCATTTATTCAGAAGACTATCCTTTTTCTTCTTCGTCTTCTTTTTTTTTTTTTTTCTTTTAGATTTTTATGTTTTATTTATTGCTGTAGAACAAGTGCCTGGCATAGAGAAGATGCCATTAATGGCTTTGGAGACTTGTTTCCCCTTTTTCTTCTTAATAGCAGCTTTGTCAAAAACAAATTGACCATATATGTGTGGGTCTACTTACGGACCTACTCAGTCCCATTGCTCTTTTTGTCTATCTTGGTTACTGCAGCTTTTTAATAACCCTTGAAGTCAAGTAGCGTTAAGTCCTTCAACTGTGTTCTTTTTCAAAGTATTTTGGATTCTTTGAATTTTCATGTGAATTTTAGAATCTGTGTGCCAATTTCAACAACAAAAAGTCTGCTGAGATTTTCATTGGGATCATGTTGAATCTAGATTGATTTGGCAAGAATTGACTTCTTAACAATATTGAATTTTCTTCTAAATAAAGACCATTTATTTAGGTCTTTTAAAATTTCTCAGCAATGTTTTATAGCTTTCAGTGTAAAGGTCTTATACATCTTTTGTCATATTTATCCTTAAGTATTTGTTATTTTTAATGCTATTATAAATGGTATTTAAAATTTTTGATTTCTGGATTGTTCACTGCAAGTATGTACAAATACACTTCTTTTCCAATCTGTGTACTTTCCATTTTTTTTTTTTTTGTTTTACTGTACTGACCATCAGTACAGTGCTCAAAAGAATTGGTAAGAGTGGATGTCCTTATCTTTGGGAAAAGGCATTTGGTCTTTTACCATTTTATATATACTTTTATATAGATATATGTTAGCTATAGGTTTTTCATAGATACATTATCAGGGGATTAGGAGGTTCCTTTCAGTTCCCAGATTGCTGAGAGCTTTTATTAGGAATGGATGTTGGTTTTTGTTAAGTGCTTTTATCTGCATCCATTGAGGTGACCATGTGGTTTTCACCTTTATTCTGTTAATTGCTGTATTACATTGATTTTTGATACTAAACTTTGCATCACTACAGATCCCGTGAACATTAAAAGGATACTAATAAAGGAATACTATGAACAACTCTATGCCCCCAAAATTGATAACCCAGATGAAATGGACCAATCCCTTGAAAGATACAATCTTCTACAACTTAGGAAGAAATAGACATTCTGAACAGACCTATACCTATTAAAGAAATTTAATAAATAATTAATAACCTTCCAAAATAGAAAGCACCAAGCCCAGATGGGTTCACTGGTGAATTCTATTAAATGTTTAAGGAAGAAATTATACCAATTCTCTATAATTTCCTCCAGAAGATAGAAGCAGAGTGAATACTTGCTACCTAATTCTGTGAGGCCGGCATTACCCTAATACTGAAACCAAACAAAGATATAACAAGAAAAGAAAACTACAGACCAGTATGTCTTATGAACACAGATGCTCATCTATCTAATGAGCTCATTTACATCTTGTAAAGAATGTAAAATAGTGCAGCCTCTATGGAAAACAGTATGGTGGCTCCTCAGAATATTAATGATAGAATTACTGTGTGATCCAGCACTCCCACTTCTGGGTATATATCCCAAAAAATTAAAAGCAGGATCTCAAAGAGATCTTTGCATACTCATGTTCATAGCAGTATTATTCATAATAGCCAAGAGGTTGAAGCAACCCAAGTATCCATTGATAGATGAATGGATACACAAAATGTGGTGTGTTTGTGTGTGTGTGTGAATATATATATATATATATATATATATATATATACACACACACACAGAGAGAGAGAGAGAGGAGAGAGAGAGAGAGAAAGAGAGAGAGAGAATGGAATAGAATAGAATATTATTCAGCCTTAGACAGGAAATACTGTCACATGCTACAACATGGATGAAACTTGAGGACATTATTCTAAGTGAAACAGGCTTATACCTGCTTACGGGAGCCAATTGTTAGACGTTCATGAATTTTGCAAGCTGGTTGAACTCAGATGGGTAGCTTGAAATTGGCCAGGATAGAAATTTTTAGACCATAAAATGTGCAAATGCTTTTACAAATTGGGGAGAGTTAATTGATAACTGTATACCAGCACACTAGTTATTATTGCTCATCGGTACTTGGCCTTTGATTATAAAAGAATCCTAGAAATACAGAGAAGAGGATAAAGCCAGGGAGGTACTGAGGAATGTTCTCATTCAGCCTAAGTCTAGGAGAGTTAGTAATGAGAAACTAGTGTACTATTTGACATGTATCAGCTCTAGTAAATATTACTTTGATTGTATACGAAATCAACTACCCAATATTTGACTTTTCCATCCTGCCTTTAATCCAAGTTAAGGTTTTTCTCTGTATTCTTGAAACAGCTAAATGGTAGAGAAAACTATCAGCATAGCCTTTCCATGGACTCCTTTTGACAAGTTGCTGAATTTGTGTCCTTTTGATTTTGAGTAGTTCAAAAGTTTTGTTTCTGCTTCTTTAGGAGCATTCTGGAAGAGTTTTCCGACTCCAGTTTGATGAATTCCAGATTGTCAGTAGTTCACATGATGACACAATTCTCATCTGGGACTTCCTAAATGATCCAGCTGCCCAAGCTGAACCCCCCCGCTCCCCTTCTCGAACATACACCTATATCTCCAGATAAATAATCATACACTGACCTCAGACTTGCCCAGGTATGAAAAAGAATTGTGTACATAGCACTGTGGGTAGGAAATGGAACATTGGCTGTAAGGTATTGTGAGTTCATGGAGCCTTCTCATGCCCTTTATATCTCCAAGTCCTGTAAAGCAGAAGCTGACACCATGAGACAGGGCTGGGGCTGCACGTTGGACACTGCTTTTGGTTGAGGTAGCCAGCCTCAGTTCTTAGATGATTCTTGAACTAGATCTAGATGATCCTTGTGTAGTAGAACTAATATTCCTGCCTCAGTAATCTAGTAGGATTTTTAAGAAAATGAGATTTGAATCAGTTTCAAAACTAAGAGTATTGACCCCAAAGCCTATGGCTTTGTAATTCCCAGATTAAACTAGCACCTATAATGGAGACCCTTTAACCCAAGTAGATAATCTAATGTGTGAAAGGAAAAATCTCTTGGTGAAATATCGGGCTGCTTTCTCACAGCTCTGCCTTGTCAGTATCATTTGATTGTAAAAGGTAGCTTTTCTTTTATCCTTATCCGCATTCCCTACTGCATCCAAAAAAGAAAAGAACTATTTTTTGACCTTGGAAGTAGCTCTGGAGTTGGTGAGAACTCCATATAATCTCCCACTCAAGTCTCCATCCTCTCTCTGGGGCAGGAAAAGATCCTAATATTCATCTTAATCTATAGCCATGGTATATTTATGTCATACTTGGTGTCCTAACCAGTTCAAATATAGGTAATCACTGGTTTGGGAAAACTGTACTAGCTACTGGGGAGGATTGCCATTATTGTCATTTCTTGTTTCCCATACCTGCCTCCGTTCTTGTGCCAGAAGTACACATTTAGTACACTTTTCTGCACATCTTTCTATAGTGGTTCTTCTGAACAGGGTGTTTCATGCCCTGCTGGGCTCGCTTCAGTCCTCACTTCTCTCAGAGAGGACGCACTGCTTCCTCAACCAAGGCACACAGACACGCCGAGGTGAGAATCCTAGCTGCATGCCCTTGGGCAAATAACTTCCCAGAGCCTTAGTTTCCTTATTAGTAAAATGAGGGTTGCAATACCTACCACACAGAGCTGTTGTGAGGATCCCCTTGAAATGTTATATGTAAAATTCTTAGTGCTTAGCACAGTGTCTAGCACATAACAGGCCCTCACTAAAAAGTAGCCATTAATTAGTATTAATATTGTAGTCATGTACCTATCCCCTCCTTTTGCCAAAATTTTCTCCTCCTTAGATTTTGATGGCATTTTGCCATTTTTAATATTCTTCCTGGCTCTCTGATTGTTTATGTCTCCTTCTTTCTCTCACCCCTAAAACGTAGACATCCACTAAGAGTCTGTCTCGGGCTTTTCTTCCTTATCTGAGTTCCCTGCTTTGTCTGCCTTATCTCTTCCCGAGGCTTCAGCTCTCATCTCTAATTTGTATCTGTAGTCCCAACCTCTGCCTAATCTCCAGGCCACATTTCCAGACACCACCTACACACCTGTCCTTGAAGGTACCAGGAGCACTTCTAGAGCACACATCTAACAATCAGGCTCTCCCCTCATCTACACTGCCAGTCCCCTCCAGCCAAGCAGCCAGATAGCCTCACCTCACTCCCCCACTTTTGTTAGTGGCACATTGCATTCATGGCCACTAAGGGCCGGAGCCTCAGAGCTGTCCTCACCCACTCTACCATTATAGGGAGCAGCTGAAAGCGTGATGCTACACCCACCATAGTCATTCTTAATCTCTAGCTATCAGAGTCACTCTGCATGAGCACTACAGCCCTGACCATGTCAGTGAGCCCTGCCGAGTCCCCAAACAGGCCATGTAGCATTTGACAGAAGCTCCTGCATGGCATGGACAGAAAGCGGGCATTAGGAAGGACCTCTGAGCCTTTCCCCCAATTGACAGCTAGTTTAATATTCTTTTCCTCTTAGAGAAAGTGAGAAATATAGGAAAAGGGACTAATGACTATGTGCTCTGTTTTCGCACAGGACTCATTAAAGTTGCGGTATTTAACGTACCTGCCAATACCAGGATGAGCAACAACAGTAACAATCAAACTACCACCCACTTTCCCCGGACTAGCCGAGGAGCGGGGCTTTAAGACTCCTGTTGGGACACAGCTGGTCTGCAGTCGACCCAGGATGGTTTACTCAGCACAGCTGACTGCTTCCGTGCTGCTATCAGAAGATGTCTTCTATCTTTTGTGAATGATTGGAACTTTTAAACCCCACCTCCCCTCCTTCTTTCCTCCTGCACATGTTTTTTCCTCATTTGGTTCCAGACAGAGATGACATAAATATATTTAGTGTTTTGCCAGAATCTCTCTTGCTTTGCCGTTAAGCAGAAGAACTAGTTTCCTATGTAGCCTACTGGGAGAGAGCCACTTCTAGGGGATGGGGGATACAACTTCAAGCCAGATAGCACCCAGTGTCTCCCTGTAAACTGCAAGAATACTCAGCACCTGGCAAGATCTGCCCAGCCCCACTGAGCTTAGGAGGAAACAGCTGTCTGTATAGCCTCGGGCAAGAAAGAAAGAAAACAAGAATGTACACCCTGGAAGATCTGGGCCTCTTTCCTTCCATCTCTTTCTCTGTTTCTGTCCCTCTTGCCCCTTCTCCCACTCCCCTTCAACATGTTTATCTGCTCCACCTGAGAAGAAAGAGTATGAAGAAAGTATCCTCAGTTATCATAAGGCAAATGAGAAAATGCAATACTTAGAAGAGTTAAGTACTCTTCAGTCAAAATTTCAAACCCAGACTTTTGCTGCAGGTGACCCTATGTGGCAACGATGGATTCTCAGACATGGTACTCTCGTCGTATTTGCACCTCTTCTCTCTTCTCCTTGTAACACCCACCCACCCACCCACCCCCAAAGAAAGGGGGGAGGGGCAGAAATTTCCTGGGCTCCTTCAATGGCCACATCTTTTCTGGACTCAGCAGTCTCCTTGATTCCATGTAGAGTGTGGAAAGGAGTTGCTGATTGCATTTCCTCTCATTAACAATTAGATGTGTAATAAAAAGCGTTGTACTTCATCTTAAATCACTGCTAAGGCTCAGCCTACAGAAAGGGTTGAAATGGCCAGAGCCAGTCGCTCATTGCATTCTGCATAATGGTTCGCGTCTCTGATTTCCTCATCAGGGCCTGCAAGTACCCAGGCGCGCCTGTATCTTTGCCAAGACCATGATCAGACTAGCTTACCAGGTGGTCAAGACTAAAAGGTGATGTCTTTTTCATTTAAGCCAGTAAATATTGTCTCTCAAAAATCAAGCTAATCATCTCAACCTTGCTCTGCAGAACCTTCCTTCTGCTTTTCCAAACCTGGTATTTATAAAAGGCAAAACTGCCAGAGAGAGAATCAGGGTGAAGTTTGGCACACAGGGTTTATTAATGGCACAGAAACTGCCTTCTCTTTCCTTTTCTTCCTTCTCCTGGCCTTATTTTACTCTCCACTCTCCCCAATAAAATTCCTCTGGCAGTTGGTGAGCAACATAAATAAATGGACTTCAGCAAGGGCCAAGGCTTACTGGCCACTTCAAAAGCAGCTATAGGGGCTTCAGGTGCAGGGCACGTGTACCCCCCAACCTGGGGCACAGGGAACACTATCAGTATGTGCCCGGCTTGTTTCCCTGGGCAGGAATGGGCCTTCACCAGCCATATTGTGTGGCACAGACACACCCATCAGTGGGCACAGGGCAGTCTCCAAATCTTCCCTTGGAAGCTGAGCAGACAGGCCCATTGTTTCCGTTATATCAAAGCAGTTGACTAAAAGAAAGGCCCCTTTTAACCAGCTGCTGTAAAAACTTCAGAATGGGATCCTGTTGCAGGCGACCTCAAAGCCAGGCCACCTTTAGTTCGGGGTGGGGGGGGGGGTGGTCATCCTCACTCTTTCCTCTGCTTTGCCAGAAGGAATCCTCTTTCCAAAATATGCCCAGACTGAATTTTGTTACGTACTGAGAGGCAGATTGTGCATATGCATTTTCCCTTTCCTGCTTTATGAGAGTGCTTTTAAGCTTTTAGTTCCAGGTTATAGCCAGAAAATATTTCCCAGTGAAATGATTGTCATTGCTTGGGAAATTCTGGGTAGGCCAAAAAGTTCGTTCGGATTTTTCCACACGTCTTACAGAAAAACCCAAACGAACTTTTTGGCCAACCCAGTATTTTCTGAATATAATTTCCTTACCAAATACCCACATGCTAGATGTATGTCTTCTATTTAGCCACTATCAGGGTTCCTTGTCTATTGTCTTGACTTTGTGTGTGTGTGTGTGTGTGTGTGTGTGTGTGTGTGTTGACTATTAATGGCTTTTTGATTGGTTAAGGATTTTGCTATAGATGGGGCAGAGGGCCATCCCAGGTCAGGCATTAAAGAGGCATGGATTTTGAGCTATTTCAAAATATTGTCCAATAGCCATAACTTTACCAGTCCTTCTCTTATATGCTGCTGTTCAGAAGTGGAACCATGGAATATTCATTGGTCCCCAGGGTTTTGCTCTCTCATCTAGGTTCAGTTGAAGGTATGTTGACAGGAGCTTGTCCAGTACATCATAAATGAGATCAAGGGTGAACCCTGCAGTCTGGAGCCATTAGCTCTATCGAGGATATTCTCCAGGTTGTCCTCTGCTGCTCATGGAAATGGGAATGAAGTTAAGTGGTCTGAAAAACTTGTCGGTCACATTTCTCAGCTCTGGGGGTCATTTACCAGTTCATTGTAGAAGAAATAATCAGGTAAGTAGAAGTTCGTTTCCAGAGAAAGTAAACGCCACTTACCATCTCTGCATGATTTCAGTGGGAATTGATTATCACTAATCCCCAACTGGGCTAGTAAAAATGTAAAGTTTGACCTTTTTAAAAAGACAAGAGAAATGAAGTCTCAACACCTCCAAAGGAATGGTAGAAAAGGAGCTGAAGGTGTTTCTGGGCTCTGAAATGAAATGTCCCCATTGTAGATTAGTCTCTTCTCACTAAAATTCCAATTTAGGCCTGAAAGAAACATCTCATAAAGATGGGAGGAATCCTGTTCAAAGGCAGGCAAGGAGCGTGTGCATGCCCCTGCACCTGGTTACTCTGTGGGCACTTGTGAGCTCTCTGTTCACACTGGGGCTCCTTGGACAAAACCAGCATGCCTTGCTACATATGTGTATATTTCCACTGCTGAGAACATTCTTTTACTTTCTTATGTGCAGTTTGAAAATGGACATGAATTGTGAGTGGGAGGCCTTTTACACTTGTCCCTTGGCAAAATTCTTTCCAACAACTCTTCACCAGAAACTTCAGAGACAGGGACTCTCTGGAATTCTATTGACAAGTAATAAAGTCTGGCCCTCATAGCTTGTTTCTGGGAAAGACCCTGGGACCCCTAAATCATTCTGTTTTCTGCTTGAGTAAGAAAAATCCTTTTTATTTTTCTTTTGTAAAATCAAAAGCTGAAGAGAAGAAAATATGCACTCTTCTCCTTTGCCGTCTCCTGGTACCCATTGGTCTGAATAGCTGTGGTTGGTCTGTTCCTTACTTAGCACTTGATTGTACATGGAAACACAGGGCTGGGGGTGGAGTGGCAGGGGGAATATTGGAATAACTAGGGCAACATTTTCTTCCCCAGAATTAGACACCTTGGTATTGTTGACCTTCTTGGCATCTTAGATGGTAATACCTTCCTGCCTAGAACAGCGCAGGCCAGAGAGGCTAGGCTGCAAGCTTGATTCTGGAGGAATCCGAAGTACTTCCAGGTGTCAAAAGGGATGCTTCGATGCCTACCACGTGTTTGATGATCAGGTTTGCCATATGACTTTAATCCATATTTCTGATCTCCTCCTCCATTTCTCTGAGTTCAACAGACTTCCCCGAGCTGGAGAACAGAAAAAGGTGCCCTTGCTTCTTTTTGCCTTCCTTTCTTCCCTCCTAGAGTAACCCTCACTTCTACCAAGTGTACCTGAACCTGCAGGCTGAGTTTATCTCCCCAGGCCTCATCCACATAGCTGATTGCTGGCACACCACAGCCCCTTACATTATTCACAGTCTCAACATAATCATTGCTGAAAAGACAGCCGTCTCTTAGTAGAATAAAGCTGAGTTTCTCTTCTTGTTACTTTACCTGTAGTTCATTTGTGACTTCAGAATCCTTGGGACTGAGGAGAGAAACCAAAAAAGCGTGATTATGGCTGCTAATTTCAGGTGGAACTTAATGCATTGATATCCAGAAACCTCTTCTGTTGGAAATTGAGTACCTATCATCTAAAATTTCCTGGAGGCAGGTGACATCTGCCAACATCTCTCCAGCCCACCCAACTGGTTCCTGGGTGGCTGTGTGGGTGTTTAAGGGTCAGTGCAGTAAACAGCATTATAAAGCTTCACCTCCCCTCTATCCCTTTCTCTTCTTGGACACTGATGGAAAAGACCAACAAGAAGGGTTAGATCTCTGGGTACCAAGGACACTAACACTTTCCCAAATCAAGCCCAATGCAGACTGTTCTGACGGATGTTCACTGGACTCCAGCTATGGGGCAGGCCTGGCAACAAGTGTGAGCCTCCCTGTGAGCTTTCGGTTGGCTCAGCCTTTATTCTCTAGACTCTTCAGTACTGACTGCTTTGACTTTTGTGATTATGTTATGGTGATGTGTAGTCAATGTACCAATATGTTCACAACCTAGGATCATGGTAATATAGTGTTTTGTTTTGTTTTTAACTGTTCAGAAAAAAAGTAACTTAAATTACAAATATACGATTAAAGTGAATGTCCTGGGTGTCTTATCTCTCTATGCCAACATGAAGAGGACAATGACTTTTTCAATATAGAAATTGAGGGAGTAAACAGAGACCTTTTTAAGATAATCTGACATGAGAAAACAATATTGAGAGAAGATAGGGCCAAATGGGTATGAATAAGTATGGGAAAGGGAACCCAGGCATATAATTAGTGTTCCATGTTGAATTAAATTGAAGCCAAAGTGATATCTAACTTGGGAACTGGTCACTATAGCCTTGGCCTACCAACCTGAGCTCAGAACTTAAGTTTTCCTCTGCCACCTCATTAGGTGAAAAGACTTGGGTTTCCCCAGCATCCCATTTGATCAGTTTCGAGATGGGAGAGCTCACGTTTGGGAGTAATTTCAAGAGAGATTCCAACAAGCTATAAAAATGAAGGGAGCATTGACTGGGGAAACCCACCCTCCTTCCCTCCTTAAATCAAACCTATGGAAGTGAGTACCAGGTTGCAGCCAGACCCCTCCCTCCTCTCCTCCCTCTTCCCCTCTAGTGCCACAAGCAGGAACCTCAGCAAAAGTAACTCATCTTTGTTCTACATCTATGGGCTTTTAGTAGTGGTGGTCCTCCCTGCCTGACTAGGCCCCCTGGCTCTGTCAGCCTTGTGGTCTCAGTGCCTGTTGTACTTGGATTGACAACTGTGGTCATTAGAGCATTCTCAGACTATTAGATGACAGGGCCCCAGTGCAGAAGTATCCCTGCTAGAACAGGAGGCATGTCAGAGCATCAGGTGCACCTGACATTGTGCAAATGAGGAACCTGAGAAACAAGAAAAAGGGCTCCCCACACTGCCCAAGACCACACTGGGGTCTCCTCCCTAAGAGCTAAGGAGAGGGAAGGGGAGTAGTCAGTGGACACTCCTGGGGCCACTGGCATCTACTCAGTTGTCACTTGTAGGCTGGACTCCTGAGCCCAAAATTGAGCAGAGGCTGGGCCTGGGAGGGTTATGGGTCTCACCTTGAAACCCAGTGTCGAATCGCTGCCCCCTAGGAAGACTGGGGTCTAGGGCACACCCTTGGAAGACTCAGCCCTGAAATCACTTTCCTAAAGCAAGGCTGGGCCTGGAATCCCTCTCCTCTTGAAACCTATAGCTGTACCACCATCAGCAATGACTAAGGGGAGGAGACTTCTCTTCATCCTGATTGGATCTTGCCAATGAAGAGCATTTTATTAGGCTGCTAATTAAAGGCACTTTGTTAGCAGCAGGAGAGGCCGGGTGGGTGCCTGGTGAGATGGAGCCGAAGCCAGGAGAAATCATTTTCCTTCCCCCCATGGAAGCTGAGCTTCTCAGGGAACCCTCTCAGTCCCCCAACCACTCCCGCTGCGCCTACCACACCCCTTGCTTTCAATTATTGGCTCTGAGGGGAGTGAGGTCATTACCAAGTCCAGGTGGAGAACCATCCCCTGCCTCAGACCAAATGAGGCCTTCGGGGGGCTGTCCCTGTCCCAGTCCCAGTGCACTCGTGTACCTCCTTTGGAGTCTGGGTCCAGGAAAGGAGAAGCCCAGGGGATTGTGTTTGTTCTCCCCATTGGGGAATGGCCCTTGGGTCCCCATCATTCAGACTGTCACTAACTTGGGTCACATGGTATGAATCTCCATGCCCCCTTCCTCACCAAAGGCTCAGGAGGTTATTAGGAAATGTGACCGTCCTATCACTTTGCAAGAGCCGAGCCCACTTAGACCCAGAGTGGGTCCAGGAAGAGGGGCTGGACCCCCACATTTCAGACACTTAACCCTGCCTGGTCCAGCTGAGCACCAGGAAGGAAAGTCCCCTTCCTCCAACAAGAGAGGAGGACCTGGCTATGACTTAGCACATAGGGGCTGGCATGCAGGGTCAGAGATACCCACTAGCCAGAACCTTCCCTGTCCCATCTTGCTGCCCTCCTCACCCCCTCACTTAACTGCAGAATTAGCACCAGCCCAGGCTGGGAGGGCAGATTTATGGCTAGGCCTGCCTCCTTCTATTTAACCCAAGGCCGGCCCAGGCTCCAGACACTAAATTAGATTTTTGACAATTAGAGAGACTAATGGGCACATAGCCATCCCCAGAGCCAAATATCCAGCAAGGCCATCCTTTAATATCCACCATTGGCCAGCCAGCCCCTCCCTGGCTGCCCTTCTCTCTCCCCTGGTGGGCATTTCCCTCCCACACCCTGTATCTCTCTGCCCCGGCTCTGAATGCACTCCAGAGGTTTCTCTGGTTCCCTCTCCCTCCATTTCTTACCCTCTCCTTCCCACCCCTGGCCCATTACCAGCTCGGCTGTGGGGCTCTGCCCCTCCTTGCCCTCCAGTCACATCTCTCCATCTCTGCCTTCCCGAGGCCCATCCCTCTGTAATCTTTCCATCGGCCCCTAGCAGACAGCAAGCCCCTTGAGGGCAGGGGTTTGTGCCCTACCTGTATCCAGCATGCCTAGTAACCAACGGGTGCTTAATAAATGTTTATCATTTCCTGGGCCTGTCTCCCTGCCTCCTCCCTCTGAGTCCCTGGATCTCTAAGGCCTGCCCACGCTGCCCTCCTGGCCCCAGGCCCTGGCCTGGCTGTGCTCCAGCATGGGCTGGGTCCTCTTTCCTTGCAGCCCCTCAGCTCTGGCCGGTCTTGGGCTGGGCGGGTAATGAGATTGCAGTAAGTGGCGTTGGTGGGGGGAAGCTGCTCACATTCATTCAGGCAGACTCATAGCTCTGTCAGGCTGATTGGTCCTGAGTGGAGGCACAAATGGCCCCCCACAGACACGCTGAGATTGGTTATAAAATTACAAGCATTTGTTCTGCTGTCAGTGGCCTTCGCTCCCTCCCTGCCTGCCTGCCTGGGCTCCTCACCGCCCCCCACCCAGCCCTCTCTCCCCTGGGGTTAGCCCATACACCCTGAAGGACCCTGGCCAGGGGCTATCACGCCAGATGAGGCCAAGAGGCTAAGGCCACCAGGCTCCCCATCCAGGCTGGCCTTGCCTTGGCCCTGGGATTGTCACAGCTCAGGCTGGCCTCAGAGTGACCTGACCCTGTGCTCAGGGTTTCCTATTCTCTGAAGGTATGTGTGGGTGGGGGCCCAGGGCAAATAGGCCTTGGAATCCAGACGCTCCGATCCCAAGTAGAGGAAGATGTCCCAAGCCCAGGCCTCCCTGGGACTACCAGTGCCCACGACATTTGAGGGAGTCCAGGGCAGGGGTCGGGGTGGCTGGGAGGCTTCCATGCTAAAGGAGGGAGCAGCAAAAGCCAGGTTGGTGGGAGAAGTCCATCTCTCTTCCCTTCATGCGGCCAGTCCCCTGCCATGTACCCTAACCCCAGGTAAGGACAAATCAGCTCTCAGGACAGTCCTCCCACCCCTACCCCCAGTCCCTGGAGCCTGAGCCAGACCTAAAAGCCAATTTGGCCCACCAGATGCCTGCTATGGTATCCTCTACAGACTGAGTCCCCTCAGCCTGGCCCTTGTACTCACCCTCTAGGACCAAGGGTCAGTCAGTCCTTCTGGCCTCTGCAGGGGCCCAATTACCCCAAAGCAGATGTGCCTTGAAATCCTGGTTTGTGCTGTGGTGATACTCTCACAGTTACCCACTCCTTACTGGCCCTGCTCCCCTGCCTGACACAGACACACCAGCCAGTCCCTCTTACTCTGGCCTCTCAGCCTCCTTCCCGCCCTTATTCCTCCAACAAGGCCCCAGGCCCTGGCCCTTTCCTGGCCCCTCAGCTCCAGCCTCAGTCCCTGCCTGACTGTCACCGTCCTGTTGGGAGGCACCAGGGTGCCCTGCGACCAGGTGCTGGGTTCGCCAGCTTGGAGTGGGAACTTCAGGGAGCATCATTTCCTGGCTGCTGCCTACAAGGTGCCTTCCTGCCATCCGTCATTCATTCTCAGCCCAGAATGTATTTGCTGCAATTACATCTTTAATTAGGGTGGTGATGGCTCATTGTTCAGCAATGATGGATCAGATCCTCCTACTTACCTTCCTCCCTCTGTCCAGCACCCTCCAGGTCAGCTCTCCCCCAGCCCTGGGGTTGGGAAGGGTGCACAAGAACTTGCCCTCTCCTAGGGACCGCCAGATGTCTCCTTGGTCCAAAGTGGCCAGGTTGTGACAGGGGGGCAGGCTGATGTTGCCCCCATACACACACATGCCACCATCACCACCCCAGGTTGGGCCCTGAGCCACACACTCATCTGAGGGGCTGACGAGCACAGAAAACCTCACAACAAGTGTTGGGTGTATGTGTGGGCAGCCCTAACTCCAAGCTCCCCTGTGCATCAACCAGGGTCTCTGGCAAGTTCTCCACTCCCATATACTTGCACCCACTCAGGCCATAGGCCCAGGTCCAAATCTGAATGTGGTGGCTGTTCAATGACAGTGTTCAGTAAATGAACGTGTCAGTCAGTGAGGGGAGATCTGCCCTGAGAGGGTGAGGCTCAGTGCTCCTCATTGGAGGCCCTGGGCTGGTTGGAGTCAGTGGTGAGCAGAGGGGCCAGGATGGGCAGTGAAGGCCCAGGATCCTCCAGGAAGCCTTATGGGGTAAGATCCTAATCTGGGTTAAAATCCCAACTTGGCACCTACTGACTGTATGGCACTGGGTGAGTTTCCTAACCTAAGTCTCAGTTTCCTCATTTGTAAAACAGATATGAAAGCGGTACCCTACCTTGTGCGATGGCTGCAGATTCACGGAGACACTGCACGTAAAACGAAGAGTCCGGGATAAGGTGGTGGCTGAGCAGCTGTGGGGAACCCATCTCTACTGTGGCTGGCTAATGGCACCCGGAGCTGGGAGGTAGCCTCCATCTTGGTTTGAGGAAGGCCTTGCCCACTCCAGGCGCTGTTGGGCACAATGGTGGGGGTGGCAGGGCTGTGACAAGGCTGGTGTAAGATTAGGTGCACAGTAGTTGCACAGGGCATCTTCACTGATAGGAATTGGCTGACCTCCTTTCAGAGCTGCGGGGGATCTTCCCCAGTGTGGTCAGGGTCTGGTCAGAGCAGGGTCCTGGCCTGATAGTATGGGAGGGGCTGAGAGGGAGAGCCTGGAGGCCCAGCAGGGGAGCTTAGCCTGTACCTTATCTTTAAGGGGACTGGGCTTCTGGAAGGTGGGGAGGGGAGAGAGCTGGGGTGGGACCTCTATCCCTTCTACCTTTCAGCTCTAAAATTCTATGACCCCCCCTCCATGGGGCCCTGTCGTCTCCCACAGAGCTTCCTCGCTCCCAGGGGTCGCCCCTCTGCATTCCTTCTTCCCCAGTGATGCTCTCCACCCTGCAGGGCCCACCCTCCCCAGGGTGACTCCAAGGCCCAGGCTGAAAGGATGAGCTGTACCTAGCGGTAAGTATGCGCAACATTACATATGTATATTGGAGAGTAAATAACCCCAAAAAGCGCCTTGTAAATAGACTCCAAGTTTATCCTTTATTAATGAGGCACCGAGTGCCCCGCTGTTTTAGAGCAGCGAGACTTTCATAATATCAAAACCTAAATTACACTTGCGTCTCTCATCCCAGGGACGAACATCTTTCGACTTCGCTTTCAGAGTGAGTAAGCAGGGATCCCTCCCTGCCTGCCTGGGATTTGTTGGCACCTTTCTTTGACTGGAGGGAGGGAGGATGTACACACGTGTGTACACACACACACATAAACACACACACACCCCGAGTTCCCTTAGCTTCGTGTATAAGGCCTCAGGTCCCAGTGTGTGAGGGCCACCTGGGATGCTGGCCTTCATTCCAGGAACAGAGTTTACAGGATCAAGGGGTCACCCCAGGCCCTGCGGTGTGGAAGTGGGGATGGGTCACTGGACCCTTACAAGCTCTGTGACCAAGCTATTCCCTATCTTTTAGCTTCAGTTTCCCTGTCTGCGAATGGGGATAACAATAGCTTCCTCCGAGGATCGTTGTGAGGACTCAGTTAATGGGTCAGAAGTGGGATTTGGTGTATAGCAAGTCCTTGGTAAATGTGAGCTGTGATGGTGATGATGATGAAGACGATTAGTCCCCTCTTTGGAATGGGACACCAGTGTCTTCTCTTCAATTCCTGGAACACACCACATGTGGGGTCACAAGAGTTCAGCCTCATCCTGGCACCAAGGTCCTGCACTGACCATGGCCCATCTCACCCTTAGCACGTGCAAGACCTGACCTTCCAGAGGCCCCCAACCCTGAGCTCAGCCAGGGCAGGAGCCTGGACCCTCTTGGCCCCCCTGATTCCCCAAGTCCAAGGCTCTTCTCAGACCCCTTGGGGATTGTGCCTACCCTACCCCAGTCCTAGACCAAATGGATTAGCTGGGCAGGTGGGCCGGCGGGTGCTGTGTGGGCAGGATTTACAGCCTGGCTGGCCAAGCTCCTGGTGCTCCAGTGGGCGTCATGTCGAATCTGTCCCATTATATGGACAGTTGAGTTTAATAGTCATTGTGTGCTTGCTCAGAGCCCAGCAAACATCGCGGGGCGACACCCCCTTCACGCGAGCCACCCGTTCCCCACCCACACAGCCCATCCATACAGTAAATTAAAAATATGAATCACTTCTCCCCACTGCCTCCCCAAACGCTCATCTTGTCAGCCTCTATGTTGCCTTCATTTGTATTACCTTAATTTAATGTTAATTATGGTCTTCATTTACAAGGAACAAGCGAGCACTGCTCTGCCAGGGGACCTTCCCCCCACCCACTCCCCCTCAGTCCAGGAGGGAGAGGCTAGGGGAGAAGGGGAATTTGGGGGGGCTACAAAGGAGTAAGGAAGGGAGTTGGGAGAGGGCAGGAGATGAGATCTGAGCCATCAGTGGCTGATGGACACTCAGAGAGGGACTAGGAAGACACCCCCCACCCTGTCATAAATCATTTATTCATTCAACAGTTATTTATTGAGCACCTAATAAATGCCAGATAACCAGGAAACAGAGAGATTGGGCGGGGGGGGGGGTCTTCCGCCCTAATAAGGGCTAATGGAGTCCCCTCTGCCATCCTGAAGTGAATGTGCTGCTAGAAAGCAGCATCAGGAAGACAAGTCATCCATGCCCCAGGTGGGCTGGTACCTGACTCAGCGCAAAGGGCACAGGACGTGGGCAAGAGATCTCTTCCTTCCAAGCTCCTCCCTTGGCTACTAGTGCCATCCCTACTGCTTCATACTCTTTCCAGGCAGGAAGTTCTTTCTGAAGTCTTTCCTGAGTCCCTCTTGCTGCAGATCATCCTAGGCTCAGAGCCTGAGTGGGGTCAGGAGTGGAAGGGTGACTCCCAGGCTGCACTGTCTCTGGAGGGCTGGGAGGAAGGCATTGTGGGGATCACCACTCATCACACCACCACTCACCACCTCCACCACCCAGCCCTGCTGACTTGACCAAAGTCCTGTGTCTTTGAGAGGCCTGGGAGGCCTGAGTGTGACCGTTTTGGCTGTCCCTGTGCTGCCACATTCTGCCAATGGGACACACAGTCACATGCAAGCCTGTAGAGCCTGTGGGGGGGCTCAATAAATGTTGGTGGCTCACATCACACAGGGAGCTGGCAGAGGACCACCTGCACTCAAGCTGCCATTAACCACGAACACCAGCCCCTCCCCCCAGCACACGTCTCCTCAACTGGGGAAGGGGATCTCCAGCTGGGAATATCTGCTTGACAGATGAGGCTGTTCTGAGTGTGTGTCTGCATGTGTGTCCGTCTCCAGGGAGCCTTGATCCACACACAGGGACGTGTGTCTCCCCAGTTCCGGTGTGCCCCGTCAGGTTCCGTGTGCCTGTGTGTATGTGCAGGAGCGTGTGTCCAGCAGGCCCACGTGCGTGTGTGCGCGCCTGTGCTCATGCACGCGAGCCCCCCCCCATCCCCGCCTGTCAGCGGCGCTGGTGACACTGGCGCAGAGCAAAGTGATGACAAATGCCCGTTATCAGCGAACGAGGCCGATGACAAATGGGCGGGCGCCCGAGCAGCCCCATTACGCTGTAATAACAGAAGATGGATGGTCTAGCGCCACCCACCCCTACCCGCCTTCGCCGGTAACGGGAGCCCATCCGGCTACGCCCTCCCGGGAGGGAGCCAAGCCACTCGCTGGGCCGCCAATCACGGCAGGGCCGAGAAGCCCAGGCCCAGGCCGCGGAGCCGGGAGCCCACGCGGCTGCCCGCGGCGGAGGAACAAAGCGACGCGCTCGGGTGGGAGCAGGCGGCGCCCAGGGCATCCGGCCCGCCCGCGGCCAGGACACGCAGCTGTGCACACACACGGCCTGCACACGCGCCAGCCGCCTGCGTCCTTGCACGGTGCACCTACAGCTCCTGTCCAGGCACAACCCCCACGTCACGGGAGCACGGACACATGCTTTCCTGCCGTGCGTGGGCATACCATGTGCAGCCCAGATCCGGGTACACACCCACCAACATATAAATCCATGCACACACAGCCATGCAGACCCGTGCACCTGCAATTCATGCACGTGACTACAGAAACCACTTATGTCTGTGCACACGTATGCTGCCAACATGCCTGCACATGGATGGATATGGAACTATGCACACACTTAAGTAGAAATGCTTATGCATGGACACAAACCCTTACACTCAGTTCTGTGCACACAATTCAGGGCCTCCAAACATGCCCACACCCACACTCCAGAGATGCTCACAGCTGCATCAACAAATGTTAACTGAGCCCCTACCACGTGTCAGCTAGGTGCTGTGGAGTTACAGTGATGACTATGGCACCATCCCTGGCTTCTGAATTTTAAGTCTACTAGACGGGGCAAACGGCTGTGAGTGAAGGCAGAAGATTATTTGTGTTTTGACCGAAGTACATAGTTTGTGATGTGAGATTTCCAACTGGAAAATCAGAAAAGCCTTCCTGGAGGAGGTGACTAAAGGAAGAGTAAATTTTCAAAAGGAACTGAATTTTGAAAAAAAAGTATGGAAATGGGAAAGTGTAGGGAGTGCTTGGGGCCAAGATACCTAAGGGGCCAATAGTCCAGGCAAATAGTGCGGGGTGAGTGCGGTAGGAGTGAAACTTCCCAGATAGACTGGGGCCAAGAGGCTGGAGCTGGGAAGAGGCTGGGGCAGGTCCAAATGAGAGACCAAGGAGCTAGTTCCTGACATAGGAAAGGAGAGGACCAGGAGGTCAATGAATGGGGAAGTAAGTGAACGAGAGGTGCCAGGCAGGGCCAACTTCCTAGGTGTGTGACCTGGGTGGTCCCATGGGGCTGTGCGTTTAGAAGAGCCCTGTGCTTGGTTTAATGCTGTCTTGAAATTCTTTATAAATTTATAATAAGGAGCCTGCATTTTCATTTGGCACTGGGCCCTGAAAATTATATAGCCAGTCCTGGAGCTAGGGATCTCTCAGGTTGGTCAAGTAAGACAGAAGGAGCAGACTGGGGGAAGAAGACGGTGAGTTTTGGGGGGCCAGAGAGTATATGAGAGTCTGGATATGGAGCAAGGGGTTGAGATGATGGGTAGTGTTTCCCTCCCTGGAGTGGGAGTTGGTGCCTTGTTTATGCCTCTGCCCATGCTCGTTTCTACTCCACAGAGAGTCCACACACTGCCACATGCCATAGAGGTTCCTCCTAAAACATGTCTATGTACCCCCTTGCTGGAATATAAGCTCTCCAGTGTTGCCCCCATATCTTCAGGGCATGGAAAATAGTTGCCACTCAATACCTGTTTGTTGAAGGAATAAGTGAAGGTATGCATGAATGAGCACGTGCGAGTCCACATATGTACACACACTGGGCACCATGGGAGGGGTACATGAAAGCCCGAATATGGTGCTGCTACCCCATTGCCACTTCAGGGGTTGTTCTGTCACCCTGTGTCTACTTTAGGGAAAGAATGCCCTTGTCCCAGGGCCCCCTCATTGGGTGTCTCCTTTGCAGACAGACCTGGGCAGGAGTTAACGGTGTGCCCAGGACCCTGGGGTGATGGGCAGGGAGGGGCTGTGGTTTGGAGCCAGAGGATCTGAATTCAAGCCTCAGCTCCTCCCTTGGCTGACTGCTCCTCTCTCTGAGCTTTAACTCTTCATCCGCAAAATGGGACTATAAGATGGAAAAGCATTTATGCCAGCACCATGATGCTGACAGAGATAATTAGGGGAGATATATTCAATCAAGTCAGGTATTGAGAGAGCTGCTTCCTTCCCCCAAACTCTGGGTTCCCTAAGGTGTCAAAAATAGACTGGGGATCCAGAGGATGATCCAGGTGACCTCAAACAGGAGGGGAGCTGGCAGACTGGAAGAAGGGAATGGGAGTTGGCAGACTGGAAGTAGGATGCTTTGGTCTACTCTCAATAGGAGCCGGATGATCGAGGAGCTGAGACTCAGGCCCTGCCTCCCACAACACCCCTGCAAGCAGGGGCACGTATGAGGCAGGGCAAATAGAAGGTGCCCTCCATGGCTAAAGTAAACACTCTGACTTTGGGTAGCTTGGGTGGGGAGAGGCAGAGGACATCTCCAGAGATATGGACCAGTTGAGCGAGCCAGGTGGAGGTGGGTAAAGGTGAGTGCAGGGCACCAGTGTTGCTCTCTATTTCTTTCCCAGGGTACCCTGCCTTCTGCCCCATGGGAACTCCACCTGCTAACTTTGGCTTCCTAATATGTGACTTTCTCCGGTCTACAGAATGGGGGTGGGGGAGCATTTCCAGGAGCCCCCTCTGGTCTCCCTCACCCTCATGTGACCCACTTTGGGTCTCTCCAGTATGTCCTGGTCCCTGTCTCCACCTCCCCTATTTCAGCTGTGTTAACCATCACCTCTCAGTCCCTGTCAGGAGGCCCTCGGGAAACCCCCAGCGGAAGGGGCCTGCAGCAAGAGGTACAGGGATTAGAGAGAAGATGCCCGGAGGAAAGCGATGGGCCAGCTAATGGGCCTCGTTCCTCCTCCCTTACCAGTTCACTTTTTCTGTAGCGTTATTGACCCGTCATTAGTTATCCGTCCAAGGTCGCCGGGCCTGGCCCAGCTATAAATCATGGAGGCTGGAGGGGGGCTACTGGCAGAGCGATAGCTCCCGGAATACAGCGGAGAGCTCAGCCCCCAGCACAGCCCGGAAGAGGTGCAGATGGACCCAGTCTCGGGAGAGCTTCCGCTGACAGGGCTAAGCCCCTCTTCTACCCACCCATCCCTCCCTCCTTCCCTTCCTCTTCCTCCATTCTCCCCTTCCATTTGCTTTTCCATCGCCACCTCTCCTTCCATCACACACTCTTTTCTCCTCTCCCCATCTTTTTCTACTTCCCGCCAAGCTCTGTGTTCAAGGTTGGCGAGGTCAGGGGAACGGGGCGGGGGGGAGGGGGGGTACCTGGGGCGTACTAGTTCCCTTTCACTGGGTCGTCTCACCCCACCTGGTGTCCTAGTTTAGAGCTTCCGGGAGCAAGGACAGAACTCACGCAGGGGGAAACTGAGGCACAGAATTTCGACCAGAGGTGAGTCTGAAGAAGGGGTCCCACCCGATTCAGCATCAAAGGTCACCAGTCCTGAATCCGCGGACCGTGCTCCCTTGCCCGGTAATGGGGAGGGTCTACCCACCCAGGGAAGGGCGCGCCGGGCCACATCCCAATCGGCCGCCTCCTCCTAAGGAGCAAGGGGCCGCGCAATCCGGACACTTGCAGCCCCAGCTCCCACCCCGGAGCTCGGAGAGAAGCTCCTGGGCGGTTCCTCCCCGGCACTTGCCGTTCTCTCTACCACACCCCCATCCCCGGCCTTCGCGCACGCCGGGCCTCTTGGCCGGTCCTCGCGCGCCCTCTGCTGGCGCCTCCAGAGAAGCGCTCCCGTCGGCCTACGTACTCGCCCCATCTCCAGCCCAACACACCTGGCGGCGGCGCCCGGCCTCCCCCAAGGCCCCGCCCACCGGCCGGATACACATTTGCGGTGCCGCCCCCGCTCGCAAAGAGGCACCCTGGAGCATTCCTCTATCCCGCCATCCCCAGCTTCCGAGCAGTCGCTGCCATTCCAGATCCCAGGGAGGCCCGTTTGCCTGTTCCAGAAGAGTGGAGGGAGTGAGGTCCAGCAAGACAGAACTTGAAGCTTGGAGTGGAGAGAGCATTTCTCTTGCCCGTGGAGCCACGTTCTGGAGGGGCATCTGCAGTCCGAGTCTATACGGCACAGGGCAGCAGGTGGGGTTCCTTCAGAGCATCCCCCTGGACTTGGCCCTGCAACTTCCAAAGGTACTTTGGTGGGGGAAGGTCGGGGAGGCCCTCAAGGTAGGGGGACCTTGGTTCTCAGAAGCTCTGAGGTGGGGGCTGCAGTCCTTGGCCCATGAGATGGGAAGCTGGGGCTGCTCAGCGCTCCAGGACTGTTCTCTGGCATGGAGAGGAAGCACATGGCCTCTGGGGGCCTCTCTCCTGGGGCAAGACCCTAAGGGTCCTGGGCTTTCTCCCCATTAGGCAGCTTGGGAGGAAGAGGGACAGGCCAGGGGGTGATCCTTTCCACTGGGGTGTCTGGCCCGGTAGGTAGGGAGGGTGGCTTGACCAGAGGCTCTTGCCACACTGGCCCCAAAGTTCTCCAATACAGCAGAGTCCAAAGTCATGGTGATGAGAGAGGATTCCTCAGGTGAAGCCGGGAGCTGAGGGGAAGAGTCTCTCAGGCTAGGCCGCGCCCCCATCAAGCCCTGTGTGGAGTCCATGTGGGAACAAGTCAAGTATGTGTGGAGCTATGAGGGAGGGGTCCAGTGTGTGCAGGGACATGTGTAGGAGCTGTGGGGGACAGGCTGGGCATGTGTAGGGATAGATGTGAGCTATAGAGCCAGGACCCTTGCCTCTAGCAGGGCTGGAGTTTGAGAGTCAATGACCCCACACCACTAATTCCCTAATGGAGGTGGGAGGTTAGGGGGTCCCATCTCAGGGCAAATGGGCATTTGCTGATTCAAAACTCCAGTTCTCAGGGGCAGGGATTGTGTCCTTCAACATCAGCATCAGGAACCTCCACAGACTCTGAAAAGCTCAGGGCTCTTTGCTTTGTGGGAGAAGCAAAGGGAGAGAAGTTAGCAGACAGTCCAGTTAGATCTGGGCTAGAGCCACTTCCTAGGGGGAGCCAGGGAAACCAGCTGGGCTTCCTTGGGTCACAGAGATCTGAGAATGAAACCCAGCTGTTCTCACATGCTGTGTGACTTAACACAAGTGAATGAATCTCTCTGGGCCTCTCTTTCCTCATCTGCCAAATGGGGATAATAGGGCTGTTGGGAAGGTTACATGATATAGTCCATGTGCAGGGCTGGGTTAAGGGTAGACTGGCCAGGCTCAGAGTCAATCAATAAATGCTGCTGGAATAAGCCAGAAATATGGTGCAGCTAACCCAGGTCTCCTCAGTGGAGACTCTTTCCATAACTTGCAAAATGTCAGTTGGTCTTCCTCAAAATCCAACGATGCTGGGAGCTTCCAGTGGGAATCAAAAACATCTTCTGCCAGCACCCACCCAGGACCCATGAATAAATACTTTTTGAAAACTCTAGTTTGGGGGGAAGGGGAACTCTGGTTTGAAAGTACATTAAATAATCAGCCGTGCCCTAACCACATCCTAGAAGCCTCTGCCTATGCCAATTCCATAGAGGCTTCTCCTGTCAAGGATCCATTCCTGTGAGGTGAGCTTGCTACTCCTCATTACCCAGGGGTCCAGACTCCACCTGGCAGGAATCATGAATTTAAATGCTTACAAGGGTTTGGTCCCAGGTGAAACAATAGGGAGTGATGAGAACTTTGGCAACTAGGAGCAGCTCCAGTCAATTGTTGCCATGTGGGAATACGGTGGGGGGCGGGGGGCGAAGTAGCATTAGGATAGAGCCTTAGACCTCTCCCAGCTTCATCTCCCTCGCCCATCGTAGGGCCCTCCTCAGATACCCTTCCCCTAAGTCCTGCATATTAGGTTTCTATTGCTGCACAACAAAAGTGATAACAAATCACAAACTTAGCCCCTAAAAACAAGACCCATTATTTCACAATTCCGTAGACCAGAAGTCCAGGCAAGCTCAGCTGAATTCTCTGATTAGGATTCCACAAGACCTAAATCAAGGTGTTGGCCAGGCTGGGCTCTTATCTGGAAGCTCTGGGAAAGATCAGCTTCCACACTTATTCTCACTGTTGACAGAATTCAGTTCCTTATGGTTGTAGGACTAAGGTCCCCATTTTCTTGCTGGCTATCAGCTGGGGGCTGCTCCCTGGTCCTTGCACAAGTCCCCTTCCATCTTCAAAGCCAGCAAAGGTGTGCTGAATCTTCATGCTTTGAATCTCTCTGCTGCCCCTTCTGCTAATAGCCAAAGAAAACTGCTTTTAAAGGGCTCACATGATTAGACCAGAGGCACCCAGATAATCTTCCTTTTGCCATATGAGGTAACATAACCACAGGAGTAACACCTCATCAGAGTTGAAGGCTCTACCCACACTCAAAAGGGAGGGGGTTATACAAGGGCAAAAGTCACTAGGGGTTTTGCAGAGAATCCTGCCCACCACACCCAACCTTCAAGATGGGGTAGAAACAGCCCCCGCACCCCGACCTAGACCCGAGACTTCTGTGAGACATTGAGTCAGTCACCTCCCATTTCTGGTCCAGTTTCCTCATCTGTAAAATGGGGTAACGTGGTAGATAAAATCTAAGTCCCTCCCAGGTCTCACATACTAATTATGAGTCAAGAAGACGGAGAATCTGACCCTTTGGACTGCAGAGGCCCCACTGCTCAGGAACTGCATAACCCTTCCAGAAACACCCCCTGCAGGCCTTCGAAAGGGCCTTACCAAGAAAAGCAGTACAGCCACACAGCACAGCCAAGGTGCTTAGTGTAAGAGGCCCAGCCACCCAGCTGGGCTGGGCTGTAGGGAAGTGGCCACTGCTGTTGGCCAGAGACTATGGGCACCTGTGAGGCCCCACAGACTAGAATGGGTCCCCCCTGGAGTCTGCACAGGGCAAGGTAGCCTACACCTAGTTGGTGGGGAAGTGGGGCGAAGACCAGGTCCCCTCCTCCCACCTCTCAACTGGAACCGACCTTCAAAATCCATCTCCCAAATCCATCCTGTCTGACCCCAGTCTCAGCCTCTGGGTACCCAAAAGGGCCTTCTCGGCCTCTTCCTGCCCCTCCCACCCAAACCTAGCTGGACAGGGGTAGCTGATCCTAGCATCCCGGACCCTCTGGGCTGTTCCTGACCAGGGAGGGGCCAGGGGTCTCAGGAGTCTCTCATCTTGGAGTCCCAATCAATCACCCCACATTCCCCCCCGGCCCCCCCCCACGGTAACAGAGCCCCTCTTCCAGGCTCCCCTCCAGCCCTCCCAGGCTCTACTTTCTGTTCTGCAGGCAAGCTCCCCTGCAGGGGTCCCCACCTGCCAGGCTTCCACCAAGGCCTGGCAGAGGGGCTGGAAGGAGACCCTCCACAACTCCATCCAAGCGCAGGAACTGGGTAAGAGGCGGGGAAATGAATATTAATTTATCACGATTAGGCAAATCCGGCAGGGAGAGCAGATTCCGGAGGAGGCTAAAAAGATGAATTTCAGCAATAAAATTAAATAAGGACGGACGGGTGGCCCCTCCTCCCTCCTGCTTTGCTGATCTCTCTCTTTCTTACAATTTATGAGGCCAATTATGAAGATGAGGTTGGAAGTTCCTGGAACTTCACTAAATGCAAACGGCGGTCCCTGCTGTTCCCATCAAATTAATTAACCGCGCGCTATTGATGGCCGCTCAAGGCTGACGCAGGCGGCCGCCTCCAGGACACGAGGACTCAGAGTCCGCAGCCCATTGGGCCTCCACCACCTTGTGCAGTCCCTGTCCAGCACCACAGGGGACTCCAAGGACTCCCCTTCCAGCCCCAGGCCCTGCCTGAGCCCTTGATGACCCTGGGGCGTGCACACCGAGGTCTAGATTGGCAGACACACTGACACACACCCAGGTTGTCCACACACGTGTGCAGATGCAAAATCATGAACTCACAGCACACAAACACAGGGCCAGGGATGTACTTTAGGCACACAGGCAAATGCCCGTGCAGTCAGACACAGGCACAGTGGCAGCTGAGCTGAGGGAACCGGAGCCTGGTGGGTGAGGACAGCAGGGCTAAGGGAGTCTCGCTGCGGGAGGAACATGATGTCTGGGGCCATGAGCCTGCTCCATCAGCGCCAGGCCCGGGTCCAGCAGAGCGAAGGGTCATACAGAGGTTCTGAGCAGTGGCCCACTGCCTGGTGCCCGTACTGCCCTCCCATGGTATTCTCAGAGCCCTGCCCACAGTCCCTCCACCGCTGGGTCCTCTCCTCACCTCTGGGACCTTTTTCAGTAGTGTTCCCTCTAGGTCTTTCGCTAGGGCTCAGCTTCTGCACTGACCTCCAGTGTGGGGGACCAAGGCTTGCAGAGCCCCTGGTTCAGACTATGGGGATGAGGCCTGGCCCAGAGTCTCAGGCCAGTTTGGGGACTTCAGCCCTGAGGGTCCCCCTGTTCCAGAGCTCAGAAGCAGGGCTGCCCAGTGGCTCAGGCGTTCTGGAAAACTATCTGGCTGGTGTCTGGACTGAAGGGCAGAGTCGACAGAGGACTAAAGGTCTGGGGGCTGAGCCCGTCCTAGGCCTGGTGCAGCTGGTGTCTGCAGAGTCTGGGTAGCAGCAAGTGCCCCAACAGCTGTAGCTGCCATGTGAGGTTGATCTCTGGGATGGTGAGGAGGGCCTGGAAAGGGGGTCTCTCCTGTTGGGGAAGTGAAGAGAGGAAATGATGTCTTCTCCAAGCTGTCATTCCTAGTCCTGGCAAGAAGCATCCCATTCTGTTTAAAGGGACAGGAACTCGTAACCCTCTTGTGGAGAAGGACAAAGGGCCAGGGTTTCCCATCCCCAGCCCTTGGGTCCTGGAGGGCAGGACATGGCTGGGCCTGTCCACCTTGCAGCGCCCACTCCAGGCCTGGGAAACCCTGGCCCTGTGCCCACACCTGCTCCCCCAGGAGCAGCCAGAAGCCAGGAGGAAAGTTTGGCCTGGTCTCGTTCCCCTTTCAGTGCATGTCTTGGGCCAGTGTTATCAATCCAGGCCCTGGGAAAAGATGAGGCTCCCGGGTTGGCAGGGCTGGGGCTGAGCAGCCTGGAGAGCATTGTACCTTAGGCACAAAGTGCAGAGGGAAACTGGGAGGCTCAGACTGAGCACGGGGCAGCCAGCCCATGAGGACTGGGCTCCCAGCTTTGCCTACCACCTGCCCCTCCCCTACTGCAGCCATATAAGGAGGCCCCTCCCTTTCCCCACACCCCACTGCACTTCCAGGGACATCCTCCACCTCACAGCAGGGCCTGCTCACACCCACCATCCCTCTGCTCACTTTGTACAGGGAAAGAACAAGACACACCCTGTCTATTGGTTCTCTATCGCTGCAGTAACTAATTTCCATACACTTAGTGGCTTAAAACAACGCAGTTATTACTAAACAGTTCTATTGTTTAGAAGTCTGACACAGGTCTCCCTGGAATAAAACTGAGGTGTTGGCAGGGCTGCGTTCTGTTACAGAGGCTCTAGAGTAGAATCTGTTTCCTTGCCTCTTCCGGTTTGTAGAGGATGCCCACATTCCTTGGCTGGTGGTCCCCTTTCTCTGTCTTCAAAGGCAGAAACATCACATCTCTCTAACCTTCCTTCCTTTATCAGCTCTCTCTCTGATTGTAGCCAGGAAAAGTCCTCCACTTTTAAGGACTCATGATTAGATTGGGCCCACTGGCTAATCTCCTCATCTCAAAATCCTTAACTTTAATCACATCTGCAATGTCCCTTTCTTACCAAGTAGGGTAACATATTCACAGGTTGCAGGGATTAGGCTGTGGACATCTTTGGGAGACCGTTACCCTGCCCACCACACCTGTGGTCTGGCCAGAGACCACTGTGGCTCAGGGAGAGAGTGACGATGAGCTGAGCTAGGGGCAGGAAGTAGGCCTGTGGGGCCCTTCCTCTTTGTTAGGACCAGGTGGTGAGTGGGTGGTAGTTTTGGGGTGCTCAGTTGCTAGATAGGGTGCCGATTCCCACCAGGACTCCAAAATTCAGTCTCCCTTTTAGCAGGATGGGGCACTGGGTTGAAAGCCCGCCCAGGAACCAGGCTCGGCTCTCAAGTGGCTGGGGAACCCCCCAACACACCCTTTGCTTAGTTTGGACTCAGAGGACCGCCCCCTCTGCCAAACTGGGCAGCCTTCTCAAGACACAGAATCCCTCCCTTAGCTCTTCTCCCAGGCTCCTGTGCCACACTGAGCAGCCCAGAGGACACCACCCGCAGAATGGGTCTCTCTGGAGGGTGTGGGCACTCTTCTTTTTAACCCGTGATTTCCTGTTGCCCTTACCAGGATGTGGGACCAGGAATTTGTACGGTTTGAAGGTGGTCTCCAGTATTCTGAGTCTCCTGGGGGGTCGGGGAGGGTCCTTCCCCTCCTTCCCACAAGAGATGGCAGGAATGGGGGCCAGGCCCCTGGTACCAGATCCAGAAGTCAGCACTATCCCTCCCTATGGTTCTGAAGACTTCCTGTGTATAGGAAGGGGTTAATTGGCCAAGTTATCCTGTGACCCACTGGTTCCCCTCTTCTCCTAGCCCTGGAGGCCGTGCTCCTCTGGGTCTGGAGAGGCTGCTGAGCAGGCTGGGGCACTAAAGTGGGAAGCGAAGAGAGGAGCAGCAACGTTTGGACACGGACACCCCAGGCTTTGGGCTTCTGTCAACTCCACCCCTTACTGGGGATGGTGGCGGGCACGGAGGGCCCAGTTGAGTAGATTAGCAGAGCTCCTAAGGGGGGCTGAAAGCAGCCCTAACACCTGGGGGGCCCAGAGATGTCCCAGCTCCTCTTTTCCACTCCAGACCCCAGGCAGCCACACCTCCCTGGGAGTAGAAGCTCCGAGGAGAGGCTCGCCCCTCACGAAAGCTTCTGGCCCTTTGATGTGGCTTCTGGTACTGAGTTGTGAAAGGGGCCCTCCAGACTCCCACGGCTTTTTTTTTTTTTTTTAAAGCTTTTTAAATTTTTATTTATTTATTTTTGGCTGTGTTGGGTCTTCGTTGCTGTGCGCGGGCTTTCCCTAGTTGCGGCGAGCGGGGGCCACTCTTCATCGCAGTGCGCGGGCCTCTCACTGTCACGGCCTCTCTTGTTGCGGAGCACAAGCTCCAGACGCGCAGGCTCAGTAGTTGTGGCTCACGGGCTTAGTTGCTCCGCGGCATGTGGGATCTTCCCAGACCAGGGCCTGAACCCGTGTCCCCTGCATTGGCAGGCGTATTCTTAACCACTGCGCCACCAGGGAAGCCCCCTCCCATGGCTTTTGATTCCTTTCCTGGCATGACCCATGCAGGCAAGGCCCCATGGCTTGGACTTCAAGGTTCTGAACTAGAGTTGAGGGGCCCATTCTAAGGTTGCTGGGATCTCCTGACTGAGACCAGGCCAACAAAGGCCAGCTCTGGGACTCTGCAAGTTACCAGCAGATGCAGGACTCGGCACCCGCCCCCTCCCTGCCTCACAGCCAGCACACTCAGGTGGAGCCCATCTCTGCGGCCCGGGCTCCTTGGTGCTCCTCCAACGCAGCCACCTTCTCCTGCCTCTGAGCCCGATATTCTTTATATTGTACTTGGTATGCCCAACCTTCCCACTGCTCCTCTCCCCTTACCAAATGTTTCCTGTCCTGCAAGGTCCAGTCTACGAAACCATCCTGATGCCACTAGCTGGACCCTCCTAGCTGCTCTACCAAACTAAGCCCCTCAGCTTGACTTTCAGTCCTCTACCAGCCTGGCCTCCCAACCCCCAACACGTAGCATCCCCTCTAAAGCAGGTTCCTTAGTTGTCCCCAAACAGAGCTGCTTACCCCTCTCAAATAGGCTATTTCCTGCCAGGCTGCCCCTCGCCTCCTCCAGGCAGCCTTCCCTGACTGCCTCAGCCCTGTCAGTGGCACACAGGTCACCATTTAGTTCTTCCTAATGAGCCTTGCCACCTTTGTTCATGTCCTCAGATAACCTGTTCTAGGGCAGGGTCCACAGGATATGCTGATGGGTAGACAGGCGCTCCTAATTCCTGACTCCACGAATTCTCCCTTTTAATGTCCACCCCTGCCCCCTTCTGAGTTGTTCAGGAGCTGACTCAGGCCCGGCCTGTTTGGAGAACAGTTAACTGGCCTCTCTGGGTTCCCATTCACCTCCTATCTCTGTCCCCGCCTGGGAGAAGAAAGGCAGGCAGAGGCTGCAGCAGCTCACAGACACACCAGGCAGGTTGAATGTCAAGTGCACTTTACTGGGTCCCTGGGTCTTCCAATGCTATCCTTGTTGCACCTGGGGTGCCCCTTCCCTACACTGCCAGCTGCACAGGAAGTGGGGTGGGCGGAGGGAGCACACGTGGAGTGGCTCATTCTCCTGCTCTGAAGGGTCTTGGGTGATGTTGGGCCTCAGCTGTGCGCCTCTCCCCTGCAGCCCCCATCCCATGCTAGACCCTCCTTGGGGTAGAGAAGGGGGATGCCTGGGCCTTCAGCACAGGAAGCTGGCCTCAAACCAGGCACCAGTTCCTGCTTAAAATGGGGCAGGGGGCCATGTGCGAAACTCTCCCAGGGGCAATGGTGAGGTAGAGGGGGCAGCACCCTGTTCCCGTCAGGGAGAGGGCTGGGTAGCCCTGGGAGCCAGGCTGGCCTTTTCCATCAGGCCCAGAGGACCTGGTGGTTGAAAGAGTGAGGTTCAGCCAGCTGAGGCTGGAGGAATGGCCAGGAGGGCCAGCCAGTCCAGCTTGGCACCCCCTCCCCCAGCCGTGGGTCACCAGTCCCGCTCAGCTGGTTCTCGGTAGGGCAGGCCTAAGAGCCTGAAGACATCCTTCTCAGTGGGGGTGGGCAGTACTCGGCCAGGCCCCACCTTGAGGCCTTGGGTGTCCCGGACCACAGCTGTGCTGAGCGCATGCTCCGACAAGCTCATGGCCTTGGTCTTGGCCAAAGCCCGCATGGAGCGGTTGAAGTGGGCAGAGCCAGTAAAGTAGAGCAGGGCACAGGCAAACTCGCTGTAGGGAACTACAATGATGTCCAGTCGTCGGTGCCGCCGCCCTGGCCCTGGGAGCTGGCATACACCCAAGTACTTCTGCTGCTGGCCGTTCTCCTCCTGGCTCACCAAGTCATCCGTCAGGAACCCTGGCCCAATACAGGAGGGCTGTTGGGAGGGCAGGGAGCCAGGCCCTGGGCTGCCCAGCCCTGGGCCGCCTAACCTCCTAGGCCTCTCCTGATGATCCTTGGGTCCTCTATTCCCAGCTCATCTACTTATTTGCTGGGTGACCTTGCCCTCTCCAGGTCTGTGTCCTTTTCTGTAAAACATGCATAGTAATTCCTCTCCAAGTCCCCCACAGGGCACAGAACGATCAGAGGAGGCACTCAAACTGCAGCTATTACTGAGCACCTCTTGGGAGGTAGGGGGAGCTGATTCATCTCTTCCCTGAAGTGGCTCTGGCCACAGGAGAGAGGTGGAATTTTCATGAAGCAGCCTTCCCTTGCTTCCTGCCTAGAGATTGCCACTTTGAGGTTCTCCCTCCTGGGGGCCACTCCTCCCCTGCCCTCCTGCTCACCGAGGGGGGGCGGTGGGGTTATACCTCGCTGCCGGAGGCTGTCCAGGAGGCGGCTGAAAATGCCCTGGTGAGACCGGCCATCCGGGTGGGTGACCAGCACATCCACGTCACCGCAGGTTGCCTTCCCCCGTCGGTATGAACCACATGCCATGCACAGCAGCCCAGGGTTGAAGGCCTGAGCTGCTTCCCGGACCTGAGAAAGGACAGCGACGGGGGTGAGGGCTGTGGGCCTCAAGCCCTGCCAGGAATTCATCTCCACAGCAGCGCAAGGGCCTTCCCTGACCCAGGAGCCCACACGCCCCCTCGTGCCCCAAGCCAATCCCTGGATGCATGATCCAGCCTGAGGGAGAGAGCCCCAAGGAACAGAGGCAGAGCTCCACCCTGGAGAGTGGCAGTTCTCCAGCTTGGCTAGGACAGAAGAGGAGAAAACGTGCTCACATCACCGGGGGTGGCCTGAGGAGAGAGATGAGAAGATGAGAATATGTGCTCGGATTCTGAGGGAAGGCACCGCTCTTCAAGAGCAGAGAGACGTATCTTCTCTGGGCTTCTGTCCCAACCCATGCACCCAGGTCTGTGAAACTCCACTGAGGACAAAGGGCCAGGTGCCAAGAAGCCCTCAGCCAGGTCTCCACAGCCCCAGGTATCTTTGGATTTGGAGCTAAAGGCAGAGTGTGTGAGTTGGGGCTTGAGGCCTGACAGGTGGCTGGCAGGGTGCCCCGGGCCCAGGCCTTGGAGGAGATGGAGCCCAGAAATACAGCTGCATGTGTAACAAAGGAAAGGAGGGAAAGCAAAAGGGAAGCACTTCTGAGCCAATGCCCACATCCTTACTTGGAGGAATGGGGCTCGGTGGGGAGGGAGCTGAGACAGAGGGAACTGTCAGCTGAGGGATCATCCCCAACTGAGGGGGGGTAAGCCCATCAGCCTCCACCCCAGAAACACTGAGGTCTTTCATATGCGGATATCTCACACACACACACACACACACACGCGCGCGCGCACACACACACACACACACGCCCGCTTCCACCCCGGGACACTGAGATTTCTGGGGCCCTGGATACATCAATTCTCCTGACAGGCAGGCTCTGCTAATCCCCTCAATTCCCTCCTTGAGCCTCCCAAGAGGATGGAGGAGGCCTAGGATGAGTAATCCCATCAAAACCTCCTAAGGCTGGAGACCTTAAATGGGGAGAGTGGGCCAGGTGGGGAGCCACTTCTGTTCCAAGTGGGTCAGGGCTGGAGGCTCACTGGGGCATTCTCTATGCCCAGATACCGTGGCTGAGTGACAGGTCATCACTAGCACCAAGGCCTGGTGATGGGTGGACAAAGGGGCTTGCCTGTCCCTCCCACACTAGCGTCAGAGTTCTGTGGCTGGGAGTAGAGCGGGAGGCTGATTTCAACTAAGCTGGGCCAGAGTCTCCAGGGAGTCCTACCCTATCAGAATCATAGACCAAAGAAGGAGCAAATCAGCCCCTACTCCTAATGCCAACTGAACAAATGTACCCTAGTCTCCCTCTAATCTAGGTTTTATATGAACTGAATCCCTAACCCAACTCTACACCAAACACTAATCTTGGCCGAACCTTATTTCCAGGACAATCACAAATTTTAACTAAAAGCATCCAACACTAAGAAAACCCTACTCCTAATTCAGGCCTAACCTTAACTCAACTCTTGATCTAGCTTTCCTCTAACCCCAAACCTAGTCGTTCTGGCACTGTGCTTCTACACCAACCCTAACCCAAACCCTGAACCAGCCTTGGGTGACCTGCAGAAGGTGTGTACTTCTGGAGATACAAAACTTTGTACATTTAAAAAAATTGTGGAGAGAGAGTCCATGGTTTTCATTAGGTTCTCAAAGAAGTTTGTGAATCAAAAAATGTTAAGAATCTCTGCCCTGATCACCCTAACATAGCCCAGTTCAAATCCCAATATCCTCGAGTAGTTCTGACCATAATCCATCTCTAATCTAGCCCTAACATTAACCCAGTCCTAACACCATTCTAGCACGTAAGCCAGTGCTAACTCTGCCCGATACTGAGAACCCTACCGCAGAGAGCTAGTGTTGCAGCCCTTCCCTACCTAAGCCAATTGCTCTTTCCCCACTAATCCCAATCTCTGGCCCCCAGGAGCTTCCTCTGCCTGCTGGGCTCCCCTGCTGAGGGAATCGAGAGTTCTTGGCTTTGAGCCAGGCCCTGACGTTATAGTAGGACCTGGCTCTCCTTACTGGTCTGGGACACCTGCTTACTGTCTGCTCAATCTCTGCAGCCTCCTCCCTGGGCATGCGGTCCAGGAAGTCATCGTAATGCTTCAGGCCAATGGCCTGCTGGGTAGTCAGAGAGGCCTGGTTTCGGATGTCTTCTAGGCTCCGGAAACCCTGAAAAAAAAGCCAGATGGGAAGGCTATGAGGATCCAGGACCAATGAAGAGGCAGTAAATAAGCACACACACAAGGCTTCCATCACCCCCAGACTCCAAGGAAAGCCTGAGGCAGGACCAACCCCAGAAGCGGTTGGGTCTGTAATCAGTGGGACTTGGGAAATGCAGGGGGCATGGAAGACACACCTCAGTCCAGCCCTGCCACAATCCTAAAACACTGGTTCATGACTCCATCGATCTGGGGGTGATTCTGGGCATGGCTGGGTTTGGGAACCACTGTTCTGGATACTCAGCCCAGAGGCCTGGTCTCCTCAGGAAGGCCCTTGCTGGTCTGGGGGACAGAGAAATATACTTCTTGTCTCTGCCTACACCACAGATTAAGCCTCAGCGATACCAAGCAACAGGGCAGTTCTGAGAGCCAAGAGAGGGATCTGCATGGGCCCTGGTCCCTTTGAGAAGTGGTCTCTCTATAGTCTGGGTTCATTCTCATCAAAGCACAGGGTAACAGGACTGTGGGACAGGAGCTCTAAGATATAGTAAAACTGAAGTGGGGGCTGGGACAGGGCGTGACCTGATGGTACCACATCTGGGCAGTCTTGGTTCCAGCTCCCCAGATGTTGGAGAAGAGCTCTAAGACAGGCACGCTTTCACTGATGTGGTCCAGCTTCCGCAGATGCCCACTCTCCAGGATCTCTACGATCTTCTCAGCCATCCGCTTTCCAATTCCGGGGATACTGAAGGCCTCCTAGAGGAAGGGGAGGCAGAGGCAGGAAGGAAACTGACTCCTTTAGCAGATGTCTGAGTAAAAGCCAGTATGGCCGGTGGGCAACTGATAGCTGTATAAAGCTTGGGCAGAGTTGAAGATGAGAAGTTTGGATGGAATGGGCTGGGAAACTTATCTGCTGGTTCCCAGAGGGATGGAGATCAGCACAGGAAGCAGAGGAAAGGCAATAATGACGATACTATTCACCACTGCCATCATAACAGTGGAGCTAATATTTATGAGGCTTTACCCTGTATCAGGTCCTGCATTACAGGGGTCATCTCATTAAGTCCTCATGGGAATACTGTGTCTGTTACTAAGTCCCTTTTTACTTTTGAGGAAACTGATGCTCAGAGGGTTTAAGTAACTTGCTTTAGGCAAGTTACAGTTAGTGAATGATGGGAACCAGAATTCAAACTCTGGTCTGTTGACCTTCAGAGCCTGAACTTTTAAAAAACTTTTTATTATGGAAAAAATTCCAAAGTAGAGAGAACAGTATACTGGACCCCAAGTACCCATCACCCAGCTTTTATAATTATCAAGATTTTGACAAGCCGCTTTCATTAATCTCCCCATTTTTTTTTCTTTTGTGCAAGTCCCAAACATCAGAGAATCTTAATCACTCCACCTGATCACCACTTGTGACTGGTGCTTCCACCGACCTCTGGCCAGTAAAGAGAAGACCCCCCCCAGCCCCCCACATACCCTCCCCTGACCCCCAGGTACCTGGTAGGAGGTGACAGGCTTGTGGAAGCTCTTGAGGGCATTAATGGCCTTGGCATAGCCCAGGGCCCTCCACTTGTCCCCCTGAACAGTGTAGGCTTTGGCCAGCACTTCCAGCTTCTCTGTGATGTGGTGGTTGTGGTTGGTCGCCTTCTGGCTCGAAGGCTGTGCACAGACCCACTTATCCAGGCCCTTAGGGGCTGGGCTAGGCTCACCATCTCCCTCAAGGGGGGTTGGGTAGCGGCCGCTGATCAGGGATTCCAGATCAGCTGTGCTAACCTGGGTCTCTTCCCCATCACTGGTTTCACCACCAGAGCCGGGCTGGACATATGGAAGGAGAAGAGACAATAAGTTCATGCCCCCCATGAGGAGGGCTCCTCAAAGGTGGGGGCTGAGTTTCCTAGTCAGACCCAAGAAGGACGCTGGGTCTTCTGCAGCAGATTTGGGTTCCACGTGGCTTCCCCCAGGGCCCAGCCCTAGGATCCCCAGTGATATGTGGTGGATATGGCCTGGGCAAATGCAGGAGTGATGAGTGTTGGGAAGAGTTAAATGGCTTCACAGTAAAGAGAGTCCTCCTCTCTCAGGAGCCTGGGACATTCTGAACAACCACCAGGCTCTCCCTGTTTCTGTGATCTAGTTCCCAGGAGAAGAGAGCTGTGGGGCCTGGGAGGCTCCTCACCTGTGCTTGGAGGCTTGCGACTTCCTCTGCCCTCCAGGAAGGAGATACAGGTCTGGTGGGAGGAGGGGAAGGAGAGAGGGCTGTCCTGAGCTGAGCCTCACTAGCTCCAGGAGGAGTAGAAGAGTCTTGGTCTGCCTTGCTGAGCTGTGCTTGATCCAGGTACCTGCAGGATGGTGATGGGAGGTTAAGACACCAAAGTCTCACGCTACCTCTGTTCCCAATCCTTCTCTACTCTGAAATCGTGGTTTGTTTTTTTTTTTATTTGTTTGTTTATTTTTGGCTGCGTTGGTTCTTTGTTGCGTGTGGGCTTTCTCTAGTTGCGGCGAGCGGGGGCTGCTCTTCATTGTGGTGCGCGGGCTTCTCATTGCGGTGGCTTCTCTTGTTGCGGAGCATGGGCTCTAGGCGCACGGGCTCAGTAGCTGTGGCATGCAGGCTCAGTAGTTGTGGCTCGCGGGCTCAGCAGTTGTGGCTCATGGGTGGGCTCTAGAGTGCAGGCTCAGTTGTTGTGGCGCACGGGCTTAGTTGCTCCGCGGCATGTGGGATCCTCCTGGACCAGGGATCGAACCCGTGTCCCCTGCATTGGCAGGCGGATTGTTAACCACTGCGCCACCAGGGAAGCCCTGAAATCGTGTTTTTTTAATGTGTCCAATTAAGACGATGAGAGTTTAATAGCTCAAGAAAACATCTGAGGAAAGACTAGGATCAGCCTACCTCTTGGGGATGAAGATGCTGAATCCTGCTGTGTCCACGAGGCTTCTCTCCTGTAGGCATGAGCTCAACCAGGCTGACTTCACCAGCTGAGCACCTGGGGGCAGCCAGGGCAGTCTAAGGAGGCGGAGGGCTCGCTCACAGTCCATGCCTTCATCCACCACAATGTGAGTGACCCCTGGGGCCTGGGCAGGGCATATCTGGCCACCATGCTGGACAATCTGCTTCTCAAAGAGTTCTGCCCGGGCTCGCCCAATGCCAGTGGGTACAACATGCGCCCGCACGGAGCTCAGCCACTCTGTGGAGGGGACATCCAGATACCTACTGTCATACTTTCAGACATGATCCCAATGAACCCTTCACAGTCCCCTCCCCCCAATCGTTTTCCTCCACCCAGACAGCCTGCCTTCTGGGGATTCCACCACAGGCATACAGTTAATTTCCTGTGGGCCATCACTTGATGTAAAGGGCAAGGATTCTGATACATCCTGTTCCCTGATATAACCTAGAACAGTGTCTGGCACCTTGTAGTTACCCTGTAAGTCACTTCATTTGATCATTTATCCTTTCAACACATATTAGTAGACACTTATTATGTATCAGGCACAAAGCACATGTTTTGCCACTATAAGCCTCACAGTCTAATAGATTCACCTCCCCCAACCCAGCCCACCATGTGAGCTTTTGCCATCTATTTGTCAATTTGGCTGCAAAATAACTTATAAGTCTGGGGACCTGCCTGCAGCAGCAGGCAACCTCCTAGAGAGCAAAGGATTCTGCCAGTCATTTCCTTAGGGACCAGGGAGTATTTTCTGATTTATGGAGGTCTCAGGGTGGGGTAGAAGATAAAACAGCAAGTCGCCTGTCAAAGACTGGGGACCAAGCCTAGGACAAGGCAGGTAAAAACAAACCTGCAGGCTCTGGGTGGGCAGAGTCAACTGCAATATCTGATTCTGGGCATGAATGATGTAAGAAGCCTCAGGCTCAAACACATGAGGGTTCTGAGGCTGGGTCCACTCACCTCCTGCTTCTTCTCCGTCTTCCCTCTTGGGAATCTTTGCAAGTGCTTTTGATGATGGATTGGTATGAAGTTTCTTCCTCTTGGGAAATGCCTTCAAGATGCCCCTGGGGTCCATTGAGGTATGGCTGGAGCCTGGCCTTTCTGTTGGAGGGTTGATCAGGGCAGCTGTCATGTGGAAACCCAGAACTGAGGCCCCCCAACCCCTTTGACTACGAAGGTGGGGTCTCTACTGACCAGGCCTTGGGGACAGTAGCCAAGTTCCCAGGCGTCTCCCAAAACCCAACTGAACTTGGGTGGTTTAGCCTAGCTCTACACTCACCACTTTCAAAGTCAGAGTACTGGGGAAAATAAGGGGAAGAGTGGAATTATTGGGGGAACTTTTGATGGGTACCAAACGATATCATTCCTCAGGGAGGTGCTCTGAAGATTAAGTGTGCAGTGTCTGCTCCTGCTGCATCCCACTTCCAAAAGGCTTTACCAAAACGAGATGCCAGGCTAGGAATGGAGCTCCATCTTTAGGAAGGACTTGGGCTCCCAAAATGAGTGGGGACTTGGGGGGGACCTGTATATAATCTTTCTCTACCCCCATCACACACCCGCAGAGGAAAACCGGGGTGGGGGATGGCAGGTGGAGGTTAGGAGGCGGGGTGGGGGAACGCCCTGCACCTGCCCTGGTCTCGGACCTCTCAGCACGGGGGGCGCGCAGGCCCGCAGCTGCAGGGAGATGCACGACTGCAGCAGGTGTGGGGCGCCTTCCCGGATTGGGGGAGTCTCGGCCTCACAGCTGGGGGTGAAGAAGACGCTGGCAGGTGTGAGGCACCCGCCGCGTACGCAGCTGGCGCGCGCCAGGGACTCCCAGCTGGGGGCCAGGCGAGGGCTGGACGGTCTGGATCCTGCCCTGAGGGCTCCTCCCCACTCCCCAGGTTCGGTGCCGGATGGGGTCAACTTCAGGCCGGACGGGTCACCGGCGGTGGGCAGGAGTAAATTACTTACCAGAGCAGCCAATGAAAGCAGACGAAGGGCGTGAGGGGTTGCGGGGTGGGAACAAGCAAATGTCCAGAACATCTTCCGGGTCGTCCGGAAGTGACCCTAGGCGGAACGGTTGCCATGGCAGCGGCCGGGCACGCGGCTGGGCTGAGGGAAGATGGCGGTGACGGGTTGGCTGGAGAGTCTGCGGGCGGCAGAGAAGACGGCGCTGCTGCAGGACGGTAACTTGAGGCACCCCGCGAGCATCCTCGTCCTTTACCCCAGGGTCCGGCCCTCCGCTCTGGCGCCTCCGGGAAGGGCCTCAGCCCAGGACGGCAGGGCTGGAAGGTCGCGGCCTCCCCCTAGGGCAGTTACTGCATTTGCAGATGAGGAAACTGAGGCCCAGAGAGATGAGTTGACTGGAACACACGTCTCTGGACACCCTAGTTTCCTGGACACCACCTCACCCCGCTCTGAGTTCTGTTACTAATAAATAATAATTCTTTTCACGTTCACTGTCATTTGCTCCTCACCGCTGTCCCGAGAGGTGGTTAGTTTTGACCCCATTTTACAGAAGAGGAAACTGAAATCCAGGATTTTAGATCGGCCCCAGCTCCCCCAGTCAGTCAGTGGTACAACTGGATCTTGACCTGGGATCCCATGAACCTCAGTCTGGAGGTTCTGTTGCTGAAAGCAGCCTGGTATCATAGAGAGGCAGGACACCTGGGCTCTAGTTAACGACTCTGCCTTTAATTTACCGTGGGCTCCTCAGTCGGCCTCTTTACTTGTTTGAACGTCATTTTCCTCATCTGTAAAATGAGGTGGATGGATTACCTGTGTTGTCTCTGAGGTCCTTTCCAGCTGTAATGTTATGTTTGTAAGTGAACCTCTAAATGTTCCCTGGGTCTTTAGAGGAGACAAAGCAACCCCCTACCCCCACCTCGTGCTGGTCCTGGAAGAGGTGGGCACAGAGGTATGGATGGAGTTCTGACTTTCTTCCACCCTAGGACTGGCCAGTGCTTCAGGGTCCCTTCCTGGACTCACTTGGCAGCCAGAATGAATTCGGTCTGAATTCCTTTAGCTTTCAGGAAACCAGCAGGGACTGACATCCACAGGCAGAGGCCAGTCAAGAAAGCGTGGAAATTGAAGTCAGCTGGTCATTTGCTCATTTATTCATGCAGTATTTAGGGATGATTTTTACTGTGTGTCAGGTTGTGTGCTAGAGCAGATAGAAAGAAAAAGGCATGTCCCAGGAGTTCACATAGTGGTCAGGAAAAAAATGTAAATAAACAAAAGCGTGTGTGTTAAATAGAGGTTGGACTCTTCTATAAAATGCTATGAGAGCACAGAGGTGAAAATGATTATCTCTTTGAAGGAGGACCTGACAGAAGAGGTGATGTTTATGGGTCCTAAAGGATGAATAGGTGTTTGCTAAGTGGAGAAGAGGGGATAGTTATTCCAGGAAGAATGACTCACGTGTAAAGGCACAGAGGTGTGAAAGTATATGGCTGATTACTAGGGGCATAACAAAACATTTAGTGAGGCTGAAGCATTCACCCAGTCATAATATCTCCCTACACTGTGTCAGGTACTAGGTGCTAGGATGCAATAGTGAATAAAAGGACGCTTTTCTCAAGCGATGAGGGGAAATGGTGGAAAATGAAAAGAGATTGCAGATAAATTGAGGTATGTTGTGATAGATCTCCTATGCCAAACCAAAGATTCTGAACATTATCTCATAGGACAGTGGGTTTTGTTTTTATTGTAAGAAGTACATAACATAAATTTACCATTTTAGCCTTTTTTAAGTGTACAGTTTTGTGGCATTAAGTACATTCACATTGTTATGCCACCATCACCACCATCCATCTCCAAAACGTTTTCATCTTCAGCTGAAACTCTATACTCATTAAACACTAACTCCCCAGTCTCCTTATCCTCAGCCCCTGGTAATCACCATTCTACTTTCTGTCTTTATGAATTTGATTACAGCAGGAACCTCATATAAGTGGAGTATACAATATTTGTTCTTTTGTGACTGGCTTATTTCACTTAGCATAATGTCTTCAAAGTTCATCCATGTTGTCGCATGTGGAAATGAGGAAATGTCGCATGTCGCGTGAGGAAATTTTGATTTCCTCCCTTTTTAAGGTCTGAATAACATTCTTCCATTGTATGTATATACCATATTTTGTTTATCCACCTGTGTGTCGATGGACACTTGGGTTGCTTCCACTTTTTTTATTGTGAATAATTACTGCTGTGAACATGGGTGTACAAAATATCTATTCTAGTCCCTGCTTTCACTTCCTTTGGTCAAAGGACAGTGTTAAACAAATATTTCATCAGTCAGGACTTCGTTAAGTTTTTTTGTGAGTAACATCACAAAACAACATTGTTAGTCCCCCAACCAAACCAAAACCAAAAGAAAGAAAACAAACAAAAAAAGCCAAATGTGTGTATATGCCTTGTCAAACCTCTCCTGTAGATTTACCCTCCTAATGTGTATGTGAGTGGGTGTAGGATGCTACTAACTTCCCGCCAAGAATCACTTCTGTTGCTAATGAGAACCCAATACACTTCTTCATAAATAATTTATGTTCATTGTGGAAATAAGAAAAATTAATAAACAAGTCACTGGTAATCCTACCATGCAGAGATAATCACAATTGACATTTTCATACAGAAACTTCCATATTTTTTCCATGCATACAAACTCATATATTTTTTTCTTTCACCAAAATATCATAGTAATAAACTTAAAATTTTTTATATTCACATACGTATGTACACATAGAATAAATATGTATTAGAATAAAGTATAGATAAATATTATATGATCTTGGGTACGGGAGGATATTCTAAGCACAACTTCTGGATAATAACCACAAAGGAAAAAGCAATTGACTATATAAAAATTAAACACTTGTTTGGGAAAACCCACCTTAAACAAAGTTACAGGGCAATTAAAACAGAACATTTGCAACATATATGACACGTGCTTAATATATACAAAGTTCAATCAGATTAGTAAGAAAAAGATGAATACCCAAATAAAACAGGCTAAGGCCTAAACAGGTAATTCACTAGAAACATGAACAATAAACCCTTGGAACATTGTTCATCCTTATAACCTTAAAGCCATACAGATATACTAGTATGGTTATTACAAGATCAACTTTGGCCTCAAGTGAGTTTAAGCCTGGGCTGTCATTTCCTAGCTTTATGACCTTGGACAAGTTACATGACCTTTAATCCTCAATTTTCCTTACTTGTGAAATACAAGTACTGGAGGCATATAGGATTATTGTGAGAATAATGCAATAAAACATGTAAAGTGCCTGGCCCATAGTAAGCACTGCATCCTGCCTGCACTTAAGACTGGACTCCAGGGGAGAAGAGAGTCAGGCCAGACACCCTCAGCTACTCACAGGGAGCACCTTATACCCCACTCCTGATAGGACAACCTCTTACAGCTCTATGAGCCAAACAAATGAGTAAAGGTGGTGTAACCTAGGGGCCTACTGAGAGGCCCTGCAAATTTGGGGGTGAGTTTCCCCAGAATACAAATTCGGAATGACTCAAGGGAACTATGTCTCAGAGGAGTGAATGGACAGTGAAAAGGCTTGGTAGATCAGATAACAGTTGCAAGTTTTGGCTAGTGACTCCTTTAGCTGGTTAAGGGCCTTGGGGCTCTATTCATCAAGCATACGTTAGGTACCTGTCTACTGGGCATTGGTACTGTTATTAGTCTCACTGAGGAGCCTACCTATATCTACTTACCTGTCTGTAAAAATAGGGGAAATTATGTAGCCACTTTTAAGAAAATGCTTAGTATTATATTACATAGGTGGAAGAGCTGGTGTAAGAGACGCCATTGGGTTCTTCTGTTCTTTCAATGAAAGATGAAGCAATGTTCATTCACTCTCTCAATCAGTATTTAGTTGAGCTCCTAAAATATGCCGAATACTATACTAAGTGATAGGGAAACCATAGGTAGGGGGGATAAAACCCCTCTTACCTTAGTAGAAGAGATAGGCAATAATCCAAAAATCACACAAATACATGTAAAATCATACCAAGGTAAATGCTGTAAGGAAAACACACGGGGACTAACATCGTGTGGCTGTGTGATAGGGATGGCCTAGAGATGTACAGAAGAAGGCAGAGCGAGGGCGCGGCTGGAGGGAGGCCTTGGTCGGGAAACCCAGTTCAATATCCTGAGCACATAGGCTTGGTTTTAGGAACTGGGGAGAGAAAGATAAATATGATATCATTCTTGAAACAGATGCTTTTAAAAGTATAGTATGTGATAAATGCTCCACTGTGGATATGAATAAAGCACCAGGGAGGCATAAACAAACAAGTGATGAATTTTGCCAAGGTGGTTAGGGGTGATAGTTTAGGAAGATTGCACAGTGGAAGTGACATTTGAGCTGGATTTTGAAGGGCAAGGAGGAGTTCAGCAGTTGGGAAGAAGTTTGGAGCTATTGCTGGTAGAAGAATCAGCAGAGTAAAGACATGTTCAGAGAAAGCTTAGAAAGGAAGTGAGTCCCAGGACATGTCCTAAAATAGTGGTGGGCGATGGTTGGCAAGGAGTTCGTGGGAGGCTCTGGGAAGGTTTTTTAACATGCCCAAGGCTGTTAGTGTTTCCCAGGTAGATCTCTTTTTTTTTTTTTTTTTTAATTTTTTATTTATTTATTTATTTTATTTTTGGCTGTGTTGGGTCTTCGTTTCTGTGCGAGGGCTTTCTCTAGTTGCGGCAAGCGGGGGCCACTCTTCATCGCGGTGCGCGGGCCTCTCACTATCGGGGCCACGGGCCCAGTTGCTCCGCGGCATGTGGGATCTTCCCAGACCAGGGCTCGAACCCGTGTCCCCTGCATTGGCAGGCAGATTCTCAACCACTGCGCCACTAGGGAAGCCCCCAGGTAGATCTCTTGACCTGCAAGGCCCAAGGCAAGAGGAGGCTCAGAGGTAAGGTACTCTCTGTTTTGTGCCTAGGGAGAAGGAAGGTGCACTATTTGTTCCCAGATGGGAAGGAAATGGCCGAAGAATATGATGAGAAGACAAGTGAACTACTTGGTAAGTGACGGGGCCCCCAGCGGGCCCTTAGGAACACTTGGGGTGACCTAAGCAGAGGTAAACACGCATAGCTGAGGCTTCAGGGAGGATCCCAGCACCACATGTGGAAGCTCAGGGAGACTGAAGCCCTTGAGGCAAGATTGTTCCTGAAAATAATCTGAGGTCAGGGCTGGACACCAGAGATGGAGTGGGCGTCCGCTTGACCAGTAAACCTCACTCCACCCCCAGACAAATGAGAGAGTGAGTAATTCTTCTAAGGTGGGAATGGGCATGTAAAGAAACCATTGGGAAAAAGCTTTACAGAGAAGGTGGAATTGGAAGTAAGCCTTGAAGGCTGAGTAGTGGTAAGGGCAGGCTTTCCCTGCAGTTTTTTTGCCTATTTTTTGTTTTGTTTTCTGAAGCCACATCGGGAACAAACAAGAATCAGAGGCACAGCTTTTGACCTTGCCTCAGAAGTGGCTCTATTAAATATGTCCCTTATTTTGGAGAAGGTCTGAATCAAAGGGTGTAGGAGGTAGAAATGGTGATTTTGCAGCATTGTCACTTTCATTCCTGCAGTCCTTTTCCTCTAAGAATACGCTCATGAATAGGGGCCGTAGCTCAGATTTCTGGGAATTATTTGATTTGTTCATTCTCTGTTCTCAGGTATGCACATCAGCATTAACCGACTTCCCAGAGCTAGGTGGCTGGTTCTTTGACCCAGGGCCTGAGGCTGTCAGCAGTGGGAGTTGGTCTCTTTATTAAATTTCACCTGAAATGCTAAGACCAATGATGGAATCATGGGCTGGGTTATTTTCTTGTCATTATTCTTGACTTTAATTTCTTCCTGGGCCTGATCGACAGGTAGTATTGGCGAGGGAATTTCTTTTTCCCTTTTTCTGACAGCTCATAAATGTCTAGAACCGACAACACAGATTACACTGGTTTGCATTCTCTTAGTCTCCAGTCTTAAAATATGTGTCCTGTGCATGTTCAGCTGCAGAGTGAAGTGTTGATCCCTCCTTATTATGAGCTGCTTGGGTTCCAGTCCCAATTGGTTTAGTCTGGTGCTATTAAAAATCTTGATGTGTTTAGCATATGACACTGATTTGGTGGAAACCAATACAGTAGTAATATCCTCACAAACCATTGTAATTTATAGCGCTCCCAGGGGGTGACAGCCTTGGAATGCCTAACAGGGGTGAGCTTATGAAAGCAGAGGTCACGTGGGCTGACCACCACCATCACCAGGCCAGGGACTAGCAGCAGCTCTTCTCCCCCAGCCCCCAGCATCACCTCTCTTCTCCACACAGAGCAAATAATACAGCTGTCGGGGCTGTGGCTGTAAAAACAAACAAACAAGTAAAACCCAAGGCCTCTTAGTTGTGCTTGGACATGAAATTAAAATGAAAAAAAGTCCAGGTCCCTTCATTTGTAGCATCCCACATGAACTTGTCATTTTCCCTCTTGGCAGGTGGAGAATAGACAGTGGCCTCCAAACTCCTTTTTCTTAAAAGTAGAAATGGAGGTTCATAGGAGAATGTTGTCTGACTAAAGTTTACCTAATGATAGCAATACCGTAACTTTTATTGGGCGCCATGCTAAGTGGTTTACACGAACCAACCACATTACAGCCCAGTGTGGTGGGTTACTGCTGTCTTCATTTAACAGTCGGGAAAAATGGAAGCTTCAAGAGGATAAGCACCTTGCTCAGAATCACACAGCTGGTTAGTTACAGAGCTAGGATTTAAGCCTAGGTCTATCTGATGAAGAACCCATGCTTTAATCCACAAGAACATTCTGTTGGGAGTTGAGGTTATTTAATCCCGTTTTCTTTTCTTACTAAATCTTGTTCTCCCCACAATGACCCGGGTAGGGGCTGGAGGGAGCAGGACAGAGATGGGCGGCAAGGAACACCCCGCTCAAACCACTGGGCCCTTTGAACAGCTGATCCTTTTCTCACCCATCTCCAACCACCCCACCCCACCTCCGCCAGCCTGCAAAGTACTGTTTGTTTTTCATTTTTAAGTATAAATAATCCCAGGGCCTGAACTGACTTTCATTTGTGCATTCTTTGAAGCAAAATATGGACAGGGTTTTTGTGGGTGTAAATGGGAATACTTTCATTTTCTCAGCTAATTATACAAATTGGATAATTGGCCAAACTGGTTTTCTGTCCGAAAAACCCAGAAAGTAATTTACAGAGAGAATTACCAATAGGACATCTGTCTGGGTTGGAGCTCTTCCGGTCGGTGTTAATAAGCATAGTAGTGTCATATTTTTTTTCTACCCTCTCAGTGCTATTCATTCCCACCCCCAACAGTGAATGCTGTATGTGTATTCATAGAGGAAAAAACTGAAGGGCCCCATAACAATGATCGGAACATCAAACCAGCCCTAGAAGAACACAGCATGTCCAGGGGGGCAGCGGCTGAAGGGCAGGCCATCCCCCAGCGATTACATTCGGATTACCGGCTTAATCTGCTTTGGTATTTGACCGCCAGTCTAACCACCCCAGGCTGCATTTGGAGGATATTGAGCACTTTCATCCCCAAGCACTTCACCGGCTTTATAAATGACCCACTCGATTCCCTTCAGCCTCCTCAGGGATGGGACGTGGCAGCTGTTTAATAGCCACATAGCAATGTTGCAGTGTTTTAGGGCAGAAAAGAAGAATCCTGCATCCAGTTTAAGCTGCAGGGAGTATTTAGGAAAGGGGAATGTAATTATCCACATTGGAAGTGGGCCAGGGCTTGGAGCTCTGGGGACAGAGGCCTTTAGGACCTCCACTTTCCAGCCCACCTGAAAGATGGGGCCTCCTTTCAGCAGTCTGGGACATCAGCCTGCTTCCTGCTGACTTAGGAAAAAGGCCCCAGGCGCTGCCTCCTTCATATATTCCCCATCAGACCCTTTACAGGGTCATTGAAAGTCTCCTTTCCAAGGACTGGCCCTGGCTCAGCCGGGAAGATATGACAGCGTCCCAGGGAGCTGCCTTGCACACACCAGTTTGGGTTTAACATATAATCAAATCAGAGTGACAGCAGGTGGAAACAGTCTTCTGTTGCCGCAGGAGCTGTCCTTGAGTTCAGGAACAAAGACAGGACAAGAAAGACAAGACAAAATGTGTATTTGCATGTGTGCATTCATGCCCACGTCCATGGGAGAAATAACAAGGACTTCACCGATTCATTTGTTGGATCTTATCTCACAAGGGAATGAATACGGAGACTTTCTTCATATTCTAACAAAGAATTTAATTCCAAGGTGTTAAAAAAAAAAAAAAGCGAAACAGCCAAGGGTCCAAATTTCTGTGACCTGAGTGGCTTTCAAGGTCAGCAGTAAGGAAACCAGTAGCTGACTTTCCTCCTCCTTAGGGTACTCCTTGGGAAGGTTTCTGTTCCAAACCCAGTATTCCATGGATAAAAGAGTAGACAGGAAATCCTGGTATCGGAATTGCCTCTCCTGGCCACACTGGCATCGTGCCTCAGGACACATGATTTAACAGGGTCCATGATTACAGGACGCCTCACTTATCCAGCCCCAGATAGTTAGGTGTTTTTCATAAATTATCAATACATTTTCAAATAATTGAAGCTTTTCCTTTAAATGCTAAAATACAAAAAAGAAATAGAGCTACTTTTTTTTTTTTAAAGTGAACCTTTTAAAATATCATATATGCTGATTGAATGTTTATAGAATACAAGTTAGCCTTTTACTAATGATTCAAATTCTGGCCTTGAAGTTAGGAGACCTGAATTTTAGCTGTGGTTTTTGCAAGTTAGTGTATCTTTCTTTTTTTTCTTCTTCTTCTTCTTCTTCTTTATTTATTTATTTATTTATTTATTTATTTATTTATTTATTTATGGCTATGTTGGGTCTTCGTTTCTGTGCGAGGGCTTTCTCTAGTTGCAGCAAGTGGGGGCCACTCTTCATCGCGGTGCGCAGGCCTCTCACTATCGCGGCCTCTCTTGTTGCAGAGCACGGGCTCCAGACACGCAGGCTCAGTAGTTGTGGCTCACGGGCCCAGTTGCTCCGCGGCATGTGGGATCTTCCCAGACCAGGGCTCAAACCCATGTCCCCTGCATTGGCAGGCAGATTCTCAACCACTGCGCCACCAGGGAAGCCCTAGTGTATCTCTCTGAGCCTTGGTAATTCTTCATACTCTCCCCTGGAGAGTGGTGGCAAGGGTTGAAGGAGAGCAGGCAGGGAAGAAATGCTGTTTCCCATTTGAAAAATACAGGTATTGGACTAGATGCTTTCTAAAGGAACCTCCACCTTTAAACTCTGTGATGACTGTGTTCTATTATATCGTGATCCCGTCAGGGTCTAAGGATGCTTGTTTGTCCTCACACCAAATGGTCCCACATCCTTTTTAGTTCTGTCGCTGCCCTTGATGTGAGCTATCCCGTCATGCTGTTGTCAGTTTGCCTGGGAAAAAATTAATTTCCTGCCTTATTCTACACATAGCATTTTATACATGTCTGAGTGAGAATCTGGGAGTGATCTTTCCTACAATAAAGCATGAGATACATGGGTCTTGTCACAGGAAACCGCCACTTAGAGGCATTTGTCGCTTCTGAATTTGCAACTGTGAACACTGCAGCCCAGAAGGCTGGCGTCCAGTTAAGCGAAGTATTACATGAATAGATTTGGATATACTTCTGGTCACAGTCCATTCACTTAAGAGAGAAGAAGTATTTGTGAGAAAAAGAAAAAAGTTGCCTTTGAAGCATATTTCCAAGTTTTACTCTTCCTTATTAATTTTTATTGTAAACTTGGAAATGTGTTTCTAGGGAGAGTTTTTGGCCCTGAGACGTAATAAAATCACACTGCAGAATGCACCAGACCTTATAAAAGCACATATTAAAGGGAAAATTCGAATTGTGCCGCATACTTTTGTGTTCAGCTTGTGTGCCTTACTTAGAGCATGAGGGTGTTTGGGTTTGGCACCGCTGCCCAGAAGGTCTCAAAGAAACCCATCCTGAGAATTGCATTGCAGCTCTCACCCCCCGGCCCAGAAAAAGGAGCAACTGCGACAGGACGCCAGGCACTTTCTGAGTTGTTTGGTTCCTCACAGCAGCTTCAGGAAGGCTGCTGGCCTGGAGCAACGCTGGGACTGCCACCTGGAAGACCCCCATTGCTGCGGGCAGGGAAGGAACAGAGGGGTCGCGCTCGGGAAAGCCCCCCGTGGCCGTGGTGTGCTGACAGTAGTCACTGTGACAGGGCTGAGCGGGGTTCCTGAGCATCCCAGCAGGGGCTTTCAGTTAGTGTCTACTGCATTAGTCTTTTCACTTAGAATTTCCATAAAGTATGTGGCTTAATTGAAAAAAAAAATCTTATGCAAACATCTGGGTTGTAAAATAGAGATGATTATTTGCATTATGAAAGGATGATTCCACTCTATAAAAAATGTACATTAGATCTTTTATAAATAATGCATTTAAAATATGGTGTGTGCCTAAAATTTCCTGTAAATACAACTCCAGGGCTTTTGTTTTAAGCCATGTACACCTGAGATGAGTGAATTTCTATATTTGGACTTTCTGAATCATGAGACAAATCTGCCTATCAGCTTTCACCCTCTTAATTCATTTTTCCTCTGCCCATTTTTAGAGGGAAAAATGCATGTCAGCTCACACTTTTGGGGATCCACATTTTCCCTGTTACTCGTAGCTACACTTTTCCTAACATTCACATTTTCCCTTTGCATGAAGTCACACCTGGGGGTTTCTGAACTCCACTTGGCGCCTTTCAGAGCTTTGTTCTAATTCCTTTTGTCTGAGCACCCATGATATGGGCTTTACAAGTTGTCTAATACTGAAATACTCTCCTGAGATTTCAGAGGTTGTGAGGTCCCTGCTCAGATGGATAAAGCCAGTGTAAAAGCCGGTAGCTCCCACTTTTATCCTGTTCCAGTTACCTAATGTGATATTGATGATTCAGCAGAAAGAAGCAGAGTACCTTTCTTCCCCATAATCCCACTGCTTCCTTCTCTCCTCAGTGAGGAAATGGCGTGTGAAGAGTGCCCTGGGCGCCTTGGGCCAGTGGCAGATTGAGGTGGGAGAGCCAGCACTCCCAGCAGCAGGGAGCCTGGGGCCTGAACTCATCACGGAAAGCAATTCCAATGTATGTCTGTCTGTCAGGTGTCTTGGGGAGGCTGGGGGAGTGGGCTGCTGGCCCTCGGGGGCAGGCGCCATGTCTTGTTCACCTCCTCATCTCCAGTGTACCCACCTGGACACAGTGCTCTAGAAATGTTTGCTTCAATGAGTACCCAAAGTGTTTTGGCTTAGTCATCCCAGGGCGAGGGCTCCAGGCCTAGAATGTCACAGCAATGGCAGTATCAGAGGGGAGCTGTGGGGAAGAGCTGAGGGTCTCCCATTGTGCCCCTTGATAGAGCTTTGTGGAGGGGGGAGCCATCCTTTCCCACCCCCCTCCAAGAATAGTCCTCAAGTTGGCTTTGCCTTCTGCAGCCCATCTTCATGCGCAAGGACACCAAGATGAGTTTCCAGTGGCGAATTCGAAACCTCCCGTACCCTAAGGATGTCTACAGTGTCTGTGTGGACCAGAAGGAGCGCTGTGTTGTCGTCAGAACAACCAACAAAAAGTAAGTGGCATGGTGGGCACCCGCCTGCTTGTGTATGCGCAAGGTGGGGGTGCGGTTTGACCTGGGGTTAGGGCTCAGACGGCTCCCCACCTCAGAGGGCAGAGAAGCCTGCTGTCCAGCTCTGAGGGAGGCAGGAGAGCTTCACTAAAGTCCTGTAGGAGGTGCTAAAAGCTGAAGGGCTTTCTCTCTGCAGGACCAGCTTGAATATTGTAATCAGTTCCACCAGGGCAGGGAAATTTGAACAATGAGTATCTGGCCCAGTACTTGGCACATACTGGGGCTCAATAAATATTTGCTGGATGAATGAGAGGATGAGGGAATCACCTGGCCATTGCCTTGTGATCTTAAGTGGTTCTGCTGTAAGGTTATTGTGCCTTGACCTCTGGCTGGATCCAGTCCATGATGAACTTGGCCTGGTAACATCACTTTTGGAGCTGGCAGGGGGCCATGGCCTGGAAGGTGCACCTGTCTGAGGTGGCAGTTACCGAACTTTAAAGTACTGGTCTGGGAGCAGCAAACCTATCCCTCCCTGAACTGAGGGACAGTGAGCCGGTGCTTTGGCCTCTTGGAAGTCTCTTGCATGAAGTCTCTTGCATTATGTTTCAAAGGGGGTATTAGACTTCCTTTTGCTCCTCTTCTCATGGTCTGCTAGGGGAAGGCAAAATGTGGGGTTGAGGGGACAGAAGGTGACCAAGGTGGAGATCTGATCCTGGCAGGGCTGCTTCTGGGCTGATCATCTTGGAAATGCATTGATCTCGTTTGGGTTTCTGGAGCTCTGACTGATCACAGGAGAAGAGAAGAGCCCTGTGATGACTCGGTCATGACCTGAGTCAGAGGGATTTCAGAATAGGACCAACTCCCATGAAATAGATTTGGGGCATTGAGATGGGGAGGTTTTATGAGTTACTGGTCCACAGACTGTGAAGCCACCCAACATGTCTCATAGGGTGCTAAGCTTAGGCCAGAGGTGTCCCCATCCATCCACTGGTTTACAAGCAGTAAGGAAGACCCAGCTATTTGTCCATCTTCTCAGGTGGTGTGGTGCCAGCCTCCCGTCCCATCTCCCTCAAGGTCCATGATGCCCACGGGGAAGCAGTGTGCCTCTCAGGCTCCCCTGGTGCAGCCCTGGGTTCTGCCCTCCTCTATGACCCCTACACCCTCTCACTTTGGCAGGGTTAAGGGGTGAGGAAGGGGTAGAGATGAATGAATTAATTTCAGGATTATTGCTGTACACGCAGCCAGCAGCCCCTGAAGTGGGCCTTGTCTATAAATACAAAGTCATAATAATAAGGATTTGCATTTATAAAGCACTTTGAAGCCCTCAGATAAAAGGCAGTTTATTCGTGTTATTGTTCTCATCATTAACAGCAGTCAGTGCCTAAAGTGGAATTTAGTAATTTCAGACAACAGAGAAATTGCCTTTAGGAAAACAAACTCCGTGCTTCAGCAAACATTCCCTGGCGTAAGAGGCCCTGGGTCCAAACTAGGAACAAAAGTGCTTCTGATAGCACTTGAATCTGCAGCCCAGCAGTTTGTGGAGCTGGCTGCTGCCTCCCTTTTGTCCCCCAGAGGTCACTGTCGAATACAGATACCAAGCAGAAATGTGATTACCAGGGAGTGAGAAAAGAGAGGCTAGCTAGCTCACCAAAAAATTCATCTGCAGGCAGATCCTCTGGGTCCCATCTCCTGTGCGTATTCAGCCATAGGTGGCGCTCTTGGCCAGGCGCTCCATGGCCAGAGGCCCACTCCGGCGCCCAAGGCAGGGGGAGACATTTTTTAACTGATGGGTAAGGCCAGGTGGGATGGGAGTAGTGCCCCAGAGGGAGCAGGGCCAGGATTGGATTCCCAAAGAGGGGAGAGGAGTATGTGAGTGCCCACCTCAAAGCCTACAATGAGATCTCAGGTTCAGTGGCCCAGCCTGGCTCAGCACAGCCTTCCTCAGGATCCTCTGCTGGGAGGAAGGTGAGAGGCTGCTAAACCCCCAACAGGCTCTTCCTGAGCCTAGTGGCATTTTCATCTTCTACCTGGAGTAGATGTCCTATACCTTTACTACCCCTAAATATACAGAACTCAATAGCTATTCCTTTGAGCAGTGTTTAGCTTTTTCAAGATACTTTAAAAATCTTTTTTCTGATCATCACACCATCCAGTGGTGGACAGGGTATGTTTTGTTTTATTTTATTTATTTATTTATTTATTTATTTATGGCCGTGTTGGGTCTTCGTTTCTGTGCGAGGGCTTTCTCTAGTTGTGGCAAGTGGGAGCCACTCTTCATCACGGTGCGCGGGCCTCTCACTATCGCAGCCTCTCTTGTTGCGGAGCACAGGCTCCAGACGCGCAGGCTCAGTAATTGTGGCTCACGGGCCTAGTTGCTCCGCGGCATGTGGGGTCTTCCCAGACCAGGGCTCGAACCCGTGTCCCCTGCATTGGCAGGCAGATTCTCAACCACTGCACCACCAGGGAAGCCCCAGGGTATGTATTTTTATTCTTGTGCTATATATGAATGATTATGTATCTATAAAGTCAGCATGATGAACTGACTTGCTGAAGGGGTAGTTAGTGATGGTTTCAGTGCCCAGGCCTCTTCAGTTTCCATCACACTGTGGCTTTTCTGATTTGACTTCCTTCACCTGGAGGTTCCATGCCTGCCCCGATTCTGATATTCTGGATTATGGTTACCAGTAAAAGCCAGAGTTCCTTTGTCTATACCTGCCTTGTCTCTGAATAACTGGGTTGGCCATTTCTCTTGAAGGAATTGATTCCAGTGTATTATGTCCTTGGCCCCAGGTAATAGCAAGGGATGAATCAGGGAAGGAAGAAAGTGCTTTTCCAGGATCCCATTGTGGCACCATCTATTCCCAATAAGAGTGTTTGTGCAGAAAGAAGGTTCTTAGCCTCAGCCTAGAAGCTGGCAGCTATAAGTGGAATGAACTAGGATGTGGAGTAGGAAGATGTCAGCTTGAATCTGGCCTCTGCCATGTATTACCCGTAGCATTTTGGGCAAGGGTTCCTCATATATCATAGGAGAATACTCATACGTACGTCACAGATTGTTTGGGGAATTATGAAATCGTATGTGTACAAACACTCAGCCCCATGCCCGGCCTGAAGCAGGCCCTCAACAATTCTTTGAAAATTAGAACCTGAGAAGAGCTTGGCTGATTTGACATCGGTAATACTAACACTGTGGGAGTGTTAATAGGCATCTCTAGAAAAGAGGATTCTGTGGTCAAATAAGTTTAGGAAACTCACTTTGGTAGGACTTCTGAGTGCCTTTAGTATGTGAATGTGCGCTGTGACTCTCTACGAGGGGCTACTGTAGGCAGGGGTGACCAGTTTACCTGGAGTGTTGATGTTTAAGAAAGAAGGGGAGATTTGCCGACTGATTCTCTAAGGGACGGACTGGCTAGAGGCTTCTCTCGACCACTCTGGCCGAGCCTGTGTGCAGGTGTGCAGAGCACCCACTGGAGGTGTGTGGGGCGTGGCCCATGTGACTCCACAGCCATCCTGCTTCTACTTTCAGCCTCCTCCAGAGTCTCTCTCTAAAGGCCTGGCCTCTTGTGCCCTTTCTCAGTTCACTAAAAGGGAGAATGGGTTGGGAAAGGACTGGGAATTGGGAAGGGGAGACAGCAGAGAGAGAGTGATAGGGTGCAGTGGATCATTTCTGAAATAGCCAAAGTGAAGGAGCTGTCCTTTTGGCACAGTTTTGAGAGAGGTGCAGAGTTGGCCTGTTCTGGTCCCTTTGACAGTGACTGAAAGTTCATCTAGGGCAGCTCCTTTATTTTTAGAAAGGAATTTGGAGGAAGAAACTGAGGCCCGGAAGTTAAGTGGCCTGTCCAGAGTCACAGGACAGGGCCAGGAGTCCTCCTGAGAGCCTTTGCTTCCATGTACATCTTTTGGACACTTTTACATTCAGAAAAGAAGCCCACTCTGTGTTAGAGGGAGTGCCCAGGAGACCTGCAGGGTGGCTGGGTCCTGGGGGAGACCACCCCCCATATCTGCCCCATCCTTGGACAGACGCAGGGAACCTAGACCAGGTGGTCTGTTACTTTGAGGTGAGAATGTAGAGCGATGGCGGGGGGGGGGGCGGTCAGGAGATTGGGGGGATTATCACTGTAATAAGGGTATCTCCGTTTACCAGTTTTATGACTTGGGCAAGATACCTAACTTTCCTGTGCCTCAGTTTACTCTTCTGTAAAAGAGGATAACAGAAGCAACCAACCTGAGAGGGTTGTTTTGAGGATTCAATGTGTGTTGAACAGGGCCTGGCACAGATTTAGCATTCATAAATGTCACCTTTCACTGTGTGGCTGAGACCAAGGACAGTGAAGGCGGCAGGTGAGAATGGGGGTTGTTGTGCATCAGCGAAAAGTCCAGGAACCACCACACTATAAAGGCTTAGCTTTCAGCAGAAACACAGGGTCTCCTCGGGCAGCGATATGGCCTGTTTCTTCTTCATCCTTAAATCCCCAGCTCATAGCTCAAGGTCTGGGACACAGTTGACGCCTAAGAAATGTTTGCTGCCTACCTAGGGCTGCCTGAGGCTGAGCATTTGGGCTTTTCCAGAAGCACAGTGGGTCCCTCTCCAGTCCAGGTGCTGGTGAGAAAGTGAAGCATGGTTCTTCTCAGGGCAAACCCCAAGGCCAGGGATGGAGATAAGGGAGTGTGGGCTGCTCCCTGAGGAGAGAAAGCAGATGCCCCATACTCCCTTGAAGACTGCCCATCAGGAGCCCCTGAGGAAAATGGTTTAACCTCAGCCAATAAACTAAATCCATTAGAATGGACTCATAACAGAGCTGAGCCTCCAGACCTACTCTGCCTCCATCCCCCCACCTCGTGAGAGGTGATGGGAGTAGAACAGGGAAGCTGGGGTAAGTCATGCAACTCAAGTTCCCTTTGATCTTGTCATTGCTGTTGAGACCAAGCCCTGGGACTCTTTTTCCAGTCCTACTACCCCTGCCTGGGGAATGTGCCTTGACAGTGCCCCTCTGAGAGTACACAGGTGTGTCCCTGTCCCCCCTCCCCGGCACACAGCCAGGTAGGCAGAAAGGATGTCCCCACGTTCTGCGCAGCAAGGCCTTACATAGGCCCCCTGGGTTCGGCTGAGCTGTGTGTGCCAGGCTGCTTCTCTCCCGGTTCTGCTTCTTGTGTATGTTTGCAGGGAAGATGTTAACACTTCCTAACAAGCCTTTGTGTTCATCTAATCTCTGCTGTTTAACCTTTGACTCCCTCCCTATTATCAGTGTCTGCCACCTTTGCTGGCCAGACCAGAGGCCCCAGAAAGAGCCCTCAGCCTGGGCTGGCTAGGAAGAGGATGAAGCCGACATTCCACCCCAGTTTGTAGGCAGATGGATCACCTTTCCCTGGGGCAGAGTTTGGAAAATAAAGCAAACTTGTGGTGCCATTAGGATCCCCCAGCCCCCACTCCTTTTGAACTGTCAGCCTTTAAGTAAACATTCTTTTCCTGCCACGGGTCCCAGCACCTTGGCGGGGAGTGAGGAACCTGGAGGATAGGGGCCCTGAGAGCCTTCACTAAACTGAGGGATTTGGGCAGGGAGAGCAGGGCAGAAGTGCTGCATTGATGTCAACTCTCTTGAGTCCCCAGGGCATCAGGGCTTTTGAAGTGGACTGGGGGTACCTGCCACAACGACCAGGCCCCTCTGACATATTAAAAGCCCTATCCTCTCCAGGCCCCTCACTTGAGTTTGTCTGTACCTGTCTGCAGCATTTCCCTGCCCAGCCCACATAACCTTGCAGCAGCAGTGATGCCATGCCTGGGTGACAGGTCTGGTAGCCACTGGCCAGAGCCTAGGTCATACTTCCACCAAGGAAAATGCCAAACAGTCCTATTGCTAGAGGTGAGGAGGCCATTGCTTGTGCTCCAGTGTAATAAGCACCAGACCAGGATCAGGGAACTTTAATCCTGACTCTACTGACAACTGGCTGTGAAGCCAGGCGAGATATTTCACCTCTCTGAACCTGAGTTTCCTCTTTGGCAAAGGAGGTCAAATTATAGACATTATGGGTTGGATGTTGCTATCTGGGTTTGTTTTTTGTTTTGTTTTGTTTTTTAGTTTTTTGGCTGTGCCGCGCGGCATGTGGGATCTTAGTCCCCTGACCAGGGATCGAACCCACGCCCCCTGTATCGGAAGCGAGCAGTATAACCACTGGACGGCCAGGGAGGTCCCACGGTTGTTTTGTTTTTTTACTAAAAGGGATCATCAATCTCTGGACTGCCACCTGCCGATGAGGGGGACCGAGTGTGGTATGTGAAAATGGAGGAGTGGGGTCTCAGGGCCAGCAAAGTAATCCAGGGCCCCAGAGATCCAGCTTCCTTGATGAGTCACATGGCTTGTTCTCTTAGGGATATTTCTCCTTGTGGATGTACTCCCCTCTCTGGCCTACAAGTAGAGTCAGGCTAACAAGGCCTTGAAAGACCCCAAAAGAGGAAAAGGTAGCTGAGGTCCTCAGTAAAGTGCCATGTAAGTGCCAACTGTCAGTCCCCAGCTTTCGAGGACAGCCCTAGATGTCCTTATTCTGTTTCTTGTTAGCACACATATACCATTTTCTTCGGGTGCTGAGGAGGTAGGGCTCGCCTGAGCCAATTGTGTATTCCAGGAGGCTTCTTCCACGTGTCTTTGGGAGGACTGAGCTTGAAGTATGAGTCACTCTGACCCCTGGTCTAATCAAGGAATTATGACTGGCCCTGTTCCATTGCTGGACTGGCCATAAGGCCTTTCATTCTTTTCCTTCCAGGACCACTAAGCTCTAAAGTACTGGCGTTCTAACTGGCTTCCCTTCTTCCTCTTTGGCTGTGTGGGGGGAATTGTATAGAAGTTTGGCATCAGAGGGCCTGATGCCCAACTGTTGGGGTCACTTTTTTGGGTGTTCTCATGGCCTCTTGGTGTCCCCACAGGTACTACAAGAAGTTCGCAATACCTGACCTAGACAGATACCAGCTACCTCTGGATGATTCCTCGCTGAGCTCTGCTCATGCCAACTGCACCCTCGTCATCTCTGTAAGAGTCATTCAGACTTCTTGGCCACTATGTCAGGGAAAGGCTCCTTCTTCCCCTGCCCACTTCCCATCCTAATGGAGTCCTCAGTTCCAGCCCCAGCTACTCCTGGGGTGTGCTTGCTAGAGAACAGGCCTGTCTGCCTCAGCATGGTGTGAGCTGGTGAGGGCTCAGGAGGAGCCTGATTTTAAAATCATAGCTGGAAGAGGATAGAGGGTGATGGGGAGGGGTGGAATCCACAGAACTGGGGTTCTAGACAGTCCAGAGGCCTACCCCTACCCAGCCATGTGACCTTGAGCAAATCATTCAACCTTGTAGGCCTCAATTTCCTCATCTTTGAATAAAGGGGGTAGAAGGGGCCCTGAGAGAGAGAGAGAGAGAGAGAGAGAGAGAGAGTGTGTGTGTGTGTGTGTGTGTGTGTGTGTGTGTGTGTGGGTGGGTGTGTGTGTGTGGGGGGGGTGTGTGTGTGTGGGTGTGTGTGTGGGGGGGGGGGTGTGTGTAGGGAGGGGTGATGTGACTGAATCATGTCCTCTCCTTGGCTCCATCCACAGTACCAGAAGCCAAAGGAGGTCCTAGTAGCTGAGTCAGAGCTGCAGAAGGAGCTGAAGAAGGTAAAGACGGCCCACAGCAGTGATGGGGACTGCAAGACTCAGTAGCGGACCCCTGAGGCCTGCACTTCCAGCACTGAGTGTGGATGAGGCTCTTCCTGTAGACGCCTCTGAGACTTCGAGGCTTGGGCCTTTCCGGCACAGGGGCAGCCTCTTTTCTCCCAGGAGCTGTCCAGGCTCTGTAAGAACTGGGCCTCAGGGCACTCCTAGCCCCTGAGTCATGGTCTTCTCTCCTGAGTAAAGTAATTCTGAGTCACTGTGGGTGCACTGCCCTCTTGTCCACCTCTGATGCTTCTGCCCCCAGGGAGGGTGCTGCTGATGACATTTCCTTCTCCTCTAGCCTAGGGACCTTCAATATAGAACCTTCCACATAAAGGGAGGTGTGGGTCTTAGATGGAGAAGAGGATCAGGGAGCCCTGACCCCAGTAGGGCAGGGCGTCTTCCCCAACCTGTTTGTTTGCATAAACTCAGAGGAAAACCAGGCTGGAAGGGCCCCTGTGCTACCTTACCTTGTAGACCCTAAGTGAAGGGTGAGTGAGGAAGAAGTTTTTAAACTGCAGAAAACCTGGAAACAGCCCAGGATATTAAGACGCTGTGGGTGTAAAGCCAGCCTAAGGGTTGCAGCATTGTGGAGCGCTGGAGTAGGGTGAAGAAGGTCACTGCAGGCGGACAGCAGCTTAGCAGCCAGGAGCCTTTCCACAGTCCCCCTCCATACCCCACAGGTGACACCCACCCTACCACCAGGGCCAAAGGGGTGGAGGGGGGTAATGAGAGGTTTTCCTGAAGAAAAGAAACGTTTGTTCTTTCTTTGAGACACTGAGTCACGAGATCTTACCCTTCCCTAGCATGCCCAACCCCAAGTTTAAATCTGTTGTTCCTTCTCCCTGGGGTCTTGCCAGCCAGTGAGGAACCAGATCTGTGAACAATCAAGCTTTATTTCTATAAAATGAACATTTTAGCATGTCTCAACAGCTAGCCTGAGGTTGGGCTGGCTCAGAACTCATTCAAAATTTCAGGGTTCCCTTTGTCCTTTCTTGGTTTCAAAGGAAGACCAGGCCACAGTACCCCAGGAATGAGTCCCCAGCCCAAGAGCTTGGTCAAGGGTGGGGTCTGACTGAGGTGGAGGCTGGTGTCACAGGGTATTGGCAGCCTCCCCTCTCCTTCCAGGGAAGGGGCAGGAAGGGACCAACTGGGAAGGCTGGAGCACCTCACCTCACTCTTGTGGTGAGCTGGCCCGGCTCTAAGAAGGGGTGGGCCTCTCTCCCCAGGCCAGATCCTTGCTCTGGCCAACAGGGAAGCGAGGCCCGGCTAAGTTCAGCTGAGCAGCAGCAGGTCCCTTCTTTCCAACTGGTTCCTGAGAGGGATTGCACCCCTGGGTAACCCCAGTGCCCAGGAGTCAGCAGCCTTTATCTTAAGGTGCCTGAGTACCATGGTCACAGGTCTAGGAACCCAGGAAGGACCAGGGAGGAGGTATCACTGCACCCTGCAGGCAGCAGAGGTCCCTGAGTAGCTGGCTCCTCTGGCCCACAGGCTGGCGTGGCCCTGTCACGGGGTTTGAAAGTCCAGGCCATGGAGGTTGTAAGACAGCGCAGCGTAGAGATGCCTGGTGGTGAAGCGCAGGCAGTACACAGGACTGCTGAGGGGCGTCGATGTCAGAGGGAAGGCCTGCACGGGAGGGACAGGAGTGGCGAGAGCGTCCCCACCGGGAGCTGGGGGAGCCCAAACCCAGGATTCCCAGGCCCAGTGCCAGGGGACAGGGGCCACTGTAGGCTTCCTCCCACCCCCTCCAGGCACACCCACTACCAGCGCAGCCCCCAATAACAAGTCCTGGCATCCAGGAGGCCTGCGGTGGGCAGGACGCTTACGTGCAGGCAGGCCCTTTGGCGCCGGTCCCACAGTCGCACGACACCGTAGTAGGAGGAGCCAGTGGCCAGCAGGTGGTTCCCATCCGTCTGCAGGCAGTACAGGGTGCTGTCGTGGGGCTCTTCCCACTCCATGACACACTTCCTGTCCGGGAGGAGGTGATGCAGGGGGAGGTTTGGGGGTGCCCTCCACCTCCACCCCAGCTTCCCCAGAGGCCTTAGGGAGCCACTCTGGCTGGGAGAAAGATGCCGAATCACCAAATTCCTTTAAAACCAGACTTAATGGGGAAAGCCTCCTCAGTAAAGATCTCTTTCTCAGCAAGTCCCTGGCCCCAGGCAGGTTTATGCCTCGTTTGCACATCACATGGCTGCTGTGTGTCACCAGACTTAAGAGGCAAGAAAGGCCTCAAGAAAGCTGGGACAGAATGCTGAGGGACAGCACCCTGATGGCTCCCAAGGCTCTTATCAGGGCCTGGTGGCTATGGCCTCCTGGGTCACAGGACCAGGGCCGCCAAGGTGGGGAGTCTAAGCTTGATCTGACCTTGTCAGCCGCTCTCTACCAGCCCCTGACATAGAGTCTCTGTCCCTCTCCTTTGGGCCCGCCAGGACTGGAGGGAGGGCCAGGACTGGCATGGGGTTCTCACCACCTGTCCTCCTGCCCGGCACACTCACCGGACACTGGCTCGGAGGTCCCAGTAGCGAACGTAGGTGTCGTAACCACAGGACAGGAGTGTGGAAGGGGACTCGTACATGACGTCCAGCACCCCGGCCCCTGGGGGAAAGTCACCGCCCAGGTGCGTCATCAGCTGCCCACTGGGAAGAGAGGCAGGGCAGAGGATGAGAGCTTGTCCTACCCTGGCCCACACACATTCTTTTAACCTTCAAATGGCATCAGTTCCTGGGGAAATGCAGCTCTCCTTCCTGAGCTAGATTCCCTTAGGAGGGCGGCCAAAGGAGGAGATGCCCTAGAGTCCCACCCCTCTCCCCACTTCCCAGTCCCTGCCTCTCCCCCAGCTGAAGGCCTCAGTCAGCCACCAGCAGCCCCTCCATCACACCTGCACGCTGGCTGCCTGCCGCCCAGCCACTCCTCCTCAGGACGATGAATGGGCCTTGCTGAAGGGGTCGGCCCCCCTCACACACACACACTTGGTTACTTTATACGCCTTGATCCCGCAGGTCATGCGGTTCTGCGCTGCCTGAGTCCAATGCCTTAATTCCTGCCTGTAATCTGGGGCTCAAACCTCACTGGGGATAAAGACCACACAAAGGGAGAAGGGGAGTCCCAGGAGATGTTAAAACAAGTAAACACCTTTGTGTCTGGGGAGAGAAATCGCTGAGAAAGCAGCTTAGCAGGCTGGTCCCTGGTGTTTCTGGCCCGGCTGGCCCCCGGCCCGGGGCTAGCACGCCTCTGTGATCACAGCCACCAGCCTGCTGGGCTCCAGCTTGCTCCCCCCACCCTTGCCCCTCTCGGTGGCCGAGAGCAGATTACCAAGAAGAACAATTTCTTTGTGACTGTGTAATTCCCTCCGTGACCGCGGCAGTGGGCAGACCCCTCGCCCCGATGCCAGACCCCTAGCAACCACGTAGGGGGGCCTCCTGGCCCTAGCAACTACCCCTCAACATCAAGTGTACCCGCTAATTCCTGTGGCTAGGGGACGGGTAGAAGCGGTGAGTTTCTGCAGAATGACTGGGGGGAATGAAGAAGGGGACACGCTCCAGGCCAAATCCCTCAGCTTCACCCAAGAGATGCTGGGCTCTCCCCCGTGACGTGACGGGAGAAACTGGGCTGTGGACACTTCATAGGGACACCCAGGTGAGAGGCCCCGGCACGGGTTAGGGAGGACTTTGTGGTCTCACCAGCCCAGCTTCGGCCCAGGCAGGTTTCACCAGAGAGCTTGAGGCAGACGAGGCCACCAGCCACATGTGTGAACGTGGACCTTAGCTCCAGTCCTTCTACCTCACACAGACTCTCTGACCCTCAACCTCCCTTCTCCTCAGTGGAGCCGCCATCTTCCCTGAAGGAGTAAAGGAGGAGGCCGGGGGTTCTTTTCTGCCCAACTCTGCCCACGAGTCCCGGGCAGTGCAGTGACCCCCAGCGAAAGCACTGCTGCTCTCCAGTCAGGGCGGGGGGGTGGGTTGGCCTTAAGTCAGCACCCAGGTCCCCAGCCTCCTTCCAAGAGAAGCGCTTCTTCCTCTGTGTGCTGAGGGATCAGACAGAAAGCCTTCTCCCCAGATCAGCATCTCCTAGAGATCACTAACCTCAGCTCCCAAGAAGGCCCACCTTTCCAGATGGGCCACCAGCCATGATTCACCACCCCTGGGCAAGCCACAGCCCTGAGAGGGCCTGGGGTCATATTCTTTCTGTCTGTCTCTGTCTGTCTCGTCCACTGGGTCAGGGCTATTTTGCTCCACAGTTCTCCCTCCTTCCAGATTTAGGGGCCCTGCCCCCTCCATTAGTGAGGCCTTCAGGAATGACTGAGGAGCTCTCCCCTTTAATCTGTAGAAGTAATTTCATGTTTGTCTGTTTGAAATAGAAGATGAAAGGCAGTGGAGATTGGGGGGCGTGAAGCCCAGCATGGCTCTACCTGCCCACCCCTGGTCCCAGGGTTCAGAAGGAAGGAGAGCTGGGCACCCATGGACTGAGGGTCGGCAGCAGAAGGGCCACACCCAGACCGAGTTGCCACCCTGGGCCCCTGCCCAGGCAGGGTGGCATCTGAGCCACCACTGGAAAGTGTCATGCCAGCATGTGCAATAAGAAACACAGAACTCTACCCTCTGGGGAGACCCAAAGGCCGAGCGAGCACCAGCCCCTGGAGGCCAGGACAAGTCCCCAAAGCCCCCTGTCTGCCAGCCCAGCCTGGCCCGGGCCTGAGGAGTTTCTGCCATGTTAGTTCTCTGATTCTCTGAAAGGGCCACACACACTTTAAATGGGCCAATAAAAAGATACAGTTTCTTTTGCCTCTGGGCCTGGGACCCTCGAGGCTCTGTTGTGCAGTGCCTGTGAGGTTAAGTTCAGAGCATAAACTGACACACCAGGCTCTGGGAAATGGCCCGTCTCTTCAAATAGCAGCCCAGCAGTGCCATAGGAGCCCCGCTGGGGCTTTGATTTGGGAAAACAAACAGAAATGGCACCGTGGGCCCTTCGTGGCCCCCACCACAGGACCAATTTAACTAGAAAACTCTAGCTCAACTGCTCTGGTGGAGGAAGCAAGATGAGCTCAACAATAGCCCCAAACTTTGGGGGGAAGGGGGACAAAACAAGCTGTTTGTCTCCTCAGCCCCTCCTCCGGGTTCCTTTTCTTACTGCAAGTGTGTTCTTGTAAAAACGATTAGATTGCAATTTGTATAACGTGGTGACCCCCAAATTCAGACATTTCACCCCTTTTCTCTGGAAAGAATGTTAAGAATGCCTCTCGCCCTCTCACGGTGGGGGGCGCAAGGGGGGCGTGCAGAGCCTTGGCTGTCGCACAACTTGTGTGGGAAAGGGGCTGCCGCTTAGAGCCTCAGGCCAAGGCAGGAGCAAGGGCCAGCTCTGTCACTATAGAGGGCCAGACAAAAAGTCCATTCCCTTCCAACTCCTGCGCACAAAGCCGGGGCCTCCAGGAGCCACTGAGGGCTGGGGGGCCTCCACCCCAGCCTCCCCCCAGCCTGACTCCAGCAATTCTCTCTTGACCCAGCGAAAGATAAAGACAGATGGGGCTGCCCCTGTGAGCCTGATGAATGAGACACAGGCCGGGGAGGCCTGGCTGTGTGTGGCTTCCCCCAGGAGTCTCCAGAGTACCTGGGCAGGAAAAGCAAGCAGAGTGTGGCCTCATCCCAGGGACCCTTGAGGAGGGGATCAGGTGAGGGAATCAGATCTCCCTGGCCCATCCCAACCTGCTGCCCAGGCAACTCCACTGAAGCTGGAGGAAAGTGGGATGACAGGAACTTCCTGACAGTCAGGGAGGAGGAAATTTAAATAAGATACTTATACCCCGCCCCATCAGCATCTTTGTGGGGACAGCTAACTGGAGGTAGGCACTGGCCTTGAAGACCCAGATGCCCTATCTGGGAGAGGCCCTAAGCACCAGGCTGGAGTTGGGCACAGAGGGTCAGTCCCTGGAAGCCCCCCTCCACCCTACCCCCAGTCTGGGTCCTGCAGGCCAGGGAAGCCGGGTGACCTGCTTCACTGCCTTCCTCCCTCTTGAGTTCCCTCATCCCGGCCTCCACACGCCTCCCTTGCCTGGCCCGCCTGAGCTCCCAGCACAAGCCGTGGCCCATAGAAAGTCCTCCTGTGCTAAACTGCCCTGAGGTAAGATAATCCTGGCTCTACCTCCTCACCCACATCTAAGAATGCCCATGGCCCTCACACCATGTACAGCCACTGTTAACACACTGGGTTCCTGATGATGCTCCTTGGAGATTCTATGGGTGTTCATTCCTGCATCTGTTTGGGTGTGAGGATACCCCATCTGGCACGTGCAACTGCAAAAATGCAACGATGGCTTTTGGTGAGAGGGTGGAAGGGTGACAAACACTCCACCTTCCTACATCTTCTGTGCCCCCAGGGGACAGATGGCCTGAAGGTATAAGCTGGACCCTACATGATCACTAAGAAAATAGGAGGGTTTTGCTCCCTTCTTTCTTTCCACCCTCTCCTTCCCTTTCTTCCTTTCTTTGATCAATAACCATTTACTGAGCACCTTCTGTATACAAGGCATTGTGCCTAATAGAAACTGCAGGGAGATGTGAGATAAGACTTTGAGGGAGACACTGTCCCTTCTTCAAGGAGTTTTCAGTCCAGGGAGGGAGAGAAGTCTGTCATCTATCCAACCAACAATACAAGGGGTGGCTCGGTGGGTACCAAAAGAGAGATGAAAGAGATTTTTATAAGGGGACAGATAAAAGAACATCTCTTCAGTGAGTGACAGGATTGTGACAGGCAGTGACAGGAGATGGGGGATGGCTCAGGTGAAGGGCCAGCAACAACAGAGGTGCAGGGCTGGGGCACCTGGCTTGGCTGGAGGCGTGGGTATGTGAGAGGCACAAGCTGGTGGGATCCGGCTTCCTGACCATGATGGGCCTCCGGGTGCTCACTGCTCAGCCGGCAGGAGAGCAGGGAGTGGTTGTCCTCGTCCAGCCCCCTGGTGGGGAGGGGGAGGGAATCAAGGAGGCAGACAGGTCCCAAGGATAACCACAGAGTCCATGGAGACCAGGAGAAGCCCACCGAAGCTTCGCCTGCCCCAGTCCCATCAGGTGAGTGGGAAGGGCCCTCCCCAAGCACAGGCCTCTCACATGCATGCATGTGCGCGTGCACAGCCCCAGCACCCACACATGCACACGTGTTCAGACACAGTGGCTCAAAGGCCAGGCAGACGGGCAGCCCACTTTGTACTGCTAACAAGAGGACCGTAATTACAGGAAGGGGCAGCCGGGCAGATAAAAGGATACAAAATTTCAACATCTGTTGCCATAAAGGGATAAGGAGAAGTGAAACGCAAAGTATCAGTTTGGTGTCAGCAGGCAGAGAGCCAATTTCAAAGAGTTGGGGGGGGGATGACAGAGGGGACAAGAAAGAAAAAGGGAAGGGGTGGGGGGAGAAAGAAAGAAAGAAAGAGAAAGAAATTACAGGGTTCCTCAAAGAGGTAAAGAAAAAAGAAAATGAGAAAAGCTGTCAATAATACTTTCAAAGGAGAAGGCAGGTACTTTAAAGAGGGGCAATTCCCATAATCACCCCGACTGAGGGCCAGGCCCCCTGCCCCAGGTGGAGGCGGAGGGCGGGGGCAGAGACAAAGCCACACCTGGGTGGGATGGGCACTAATGGTGCCCTCAGAGTGGCCCAGCCTGCGCTCAGGACACCAGTTCTTTCTGCAGACAGAAAGGGTTGCAGCCAGGCGCCCCTTGTCATTCCAAACACCATCGGATGCCGTGACATGTGTCTCCGGTGTTCAGTCCAGGGTTCCAAGATAAGTTCCCAGCCTGAAGGGAAGCTATACCAGGCCACATGGTGGCCATCAAGGGGGCCCTATGAATGCTCTAAGGGTCACCAATTCCAGCCACAGGGGTGAGGATCAGGGAGGGCCTCATGGCGGAGGTGCTATTTATGCTGAAGAATGAGCAGGGTTTCAGTAGGCAGAGAGCGGGTATCCCAGGCACAGGGGTCAGCTAGAGCAAAAGCTCAGAGGGGAAAAATATAGGGTGTCTGTCAGAATATGTGAGAAGCTTCTTTGCCCCTGCCTTTGCTGAGAAAGGGGAGATTTAAGGGCTAAGGATGGAAATGGAGGAGTCATGGGGAACTGGGGATGATGCGGGCCTGAAGGGGAAGGGGAGATGAGGTGGGATTATGCAGGGGCCATGAATATGGTCACACACATACAGAGCAGCGCAGTACCTAGCCAAGGACTCAAACCCTCAATGCCCTAGGAGTAGCCAAGTCGCCAAAACCCACCCCTACCGACTTCCTTACCCAACAGTCCCCAGGCTGGCTTAGGACCACAGCTGGACCCACTGTGACATCTCTAATGCTGAGATCACAGGCCTCTCCATCCTGGTGCCTGCCTCCCCACTGCCACTGTGGCTGCCCACTGTGCCCTGATCTCAGGGCACCAATGGTAGATCCAGCTCAAATGTACCTTGGCAGAAAAGGTAAAATCCACAGCAAGGGCAAACCCAGGGGAAGATCACTGGCTTGATGTGTTGTCAAGCCAGTCAGAACCGCCACCCACCCCCGGGGTCTTCCAGCAGCCCCCACACAGATAACACCTTCCCTGGGGCTGAGCCAAGGGCCCTGATCAAATGCAGATGGAGAACACAAGATGGGCCTTAATTCCTCAGACCCAGACTCAGGAACAGGATGGCTTTGGCACAGTTCCTCAGGGCCTAGCTAGGGATACTTCAGTGGTTGGCTATCGGTACAGTCTCTCAGGATAGGGCCCTTGGGGGCCAGGGACTGGGCCTGAATGCCATCTATCCTCGGAAACAGGAACACTCTAGCATGTCCAAATTGGGTGAAGGACTCCATCTTTCTTCCCATCTGATTTAGACAGGTTAGAAATCCCCTGTCCTGGGGCCCGTCCCCAGCTCTAGGAGAGAGAAGAGCAGGAAAGGAGGAAGGGAGAGGGGGACAGCCAAGTTCCTTACCATTTGGGCAATGGCTTTGTGCCCACGGCTGCTCTCAGACCTGTGCGCTCCAGCTAGCACCTCCCCATCCCTAGCCCAGAGGGAGAACAGAGTCTCCAGGAATCCTGATGAACAAAGGGCTGAGGAAGCCATGGTGACCTTGAAAGAGGTTTCCAGGCACTGTGAAAAGCAGCCTAGGCTGCCTGAGGACCAGTACCCGAGAGACACAGATGAGGGTGTGCTGGTGCCCAGCAGGCTGCCTGCACCTCTGAGCCGCGTCCCAGCCCCCACCATCATCCCGAGGGCAGCCCCTGGAGGGGCGATGCTCTGAGCAAAACTGCCCCTCCGGTACTCCTCCCCCGCAAGTTGTAGCACACACATAAAAGAGAAAATCCCAGAACTCCTCAAGTTTCAGCGGTGACAGGTTAAAAGCAAAGAATCCACCCAGCACCAAACACCGCCCGCAACTGAGTCCTGCCGGCGATGCCGCTCCACCTTCCAGATTGGCCTGTCAGTCAGGCTTTGGCGTTATTGAAAGATCAAACTCTGTCCTGCCTGTTCATTACCTTAATCCTATTTTCTACATGGCTTTATTATCTGCTTGGGCTTCTCTGGGAAAGACAGCTACAGACAGTCGTCCTGTCCATCCGTTTCCTCCCACCGAAAGCAGATGCCTCCACCAGGGCATCTTTCCCTCAGTCCCTGCACCACTGGTCCTCCAGGCTTCCCTGGGAATGGAAGAGATGTTTAAGCAAGGCCTGGCTCCTCAGTGGTGAGGAGGGGAGTCTGGGAGCTAGAGAGGAGGGAAAGCCAAGTGATGCCCAGGGCGGCCTTGCCTCAGGCTGGCGTAAGGGTGCAATGGCTATTTGTTGTCTGGCTTCAGTGAGAACTGAGGCCATAGCTGTCTTGTGCCCATTTTCATTTGGGTCCTTTCTGAGTTCTGTAAAGACCCAGTGTTTAGGGTTAGTGAGGTCTAGGGATTTCATAAGAGAATGCTGTTGAGGCAGCTGGTGCCTTAGAATGCCATCCTGACCATAAATCTGTGCCCAGAAGCATCCCTACCAAGGCAACCACGGGCAGAAGAGGCCAAAGACTACTCAACCTTCAAGATAAAGCTGGGTCACGGTGGGGTGGTGTACACCCTCCCTGCCCCAGCTTGTCCGCCATCCCAGGCCCAGATCAATATTGATGCCAAGCATAAGGTCCAGCTATGTGACTAAATAAAACTGACTTTCAGCAGAAATGTCCATCTCTGCAACCTCAACAGTGAAAAAGCAAACAATCCAGTTAGAAATGGGCAAAAAACATGAGCAGACATTTCACCAAAGAGAATATACAGAAGGCAAATAAGCACAAGAAAACTTGTTCAACATCACTAGCTATTAGGGAAATTCAAATTAAAACCACAATTAAATAACACATCCATTAAAATAGCTAAAATAAAAAACAGTGACACTACCAGATGCTGCTGAGAATGTGAAGAAACTAGATCTCTCAGACACTGGGGTCAGAATATAAAGTGGTAAAGATACTCAAAATAGTCTGGCAGGTAAAAAACTAAACACACACTTACCAATGACTCAGCAATTGTATTCCCCCGCATTAATCCCAGAAACCTGAAAATGTATGTCCACACAAAAGCCTATACACAAATGTTCATAATATGAACATTATGATACTTGATCTGCAATAGTCAGAAAATTGAGAACAACCCAAACGTCCTTCAGTGGGTGAATGCTGGTCGATGGGGAAAAAAACTTTGGTACATCCATACCAGGGAATACTACTGAGCAATAAGAAATAAAGCACGATTGACACATGAAACAACTTCTGTGGATCTCAAGGGAATTACGCTCTGTTTAAAAAAAAAAAAAAAAAAGCAAATCTCCAAATGTTAGATATATTATTTGATTTATATAATACTTTCAAAATGACAAAATGACAGAGATGAAGAGCACCTAAGTGGTTGCCAGGGGTTAGGGGCAAGAAGGAGTGGAGGAGGGGAGGAGGATGGGTGCAACTATAAAGGGGTACATGAGGGGTCTCTGTGCTGATGGAACAAACAGTTCTTTATCTTGACTGTGGTAGCAGTTACATGACTCTACACATGGGATAAAACTGCAAAGAAATACGTACACACACACACACACCACACACGAATAAGTACAATCAGATAAAGGTCTGTGGACTGTACCAATGTCAACTTCCTAGACTTGATATTATGTAAGATGTTACACAGGTACCTTGCCTTCCTACTTTTGTAACTTCCTGTGAATCTATAATTAGGTCAAAATTAAAGATTAAAAAAACCCCAACAGAATGGCAGGTAATCAGATGGGAATGTGTCAAGCCTGCCAAGGCAGAGAATTGTGAATAAAAACTGGATATATTTTAACTGTTCTGTATTGTTCTTCTTACGGATCTGTAGGCCACTTCTAAAACTTCTTTATTTTAGAAAAATCATCTCTGAGGATAGATGGGATTTTATATAGCCACATAGTCAGGCACTCCTTGGAGAAGAAGTATCATACATCCAAACTGTTGTTGTTGTCATAAATCCTACATGAAATTATTTACCTATTATAAATTACTTCAACAGTCTCCTCAAGCTAACAAATGATTCCACGTGCGAAGGGGCCACAGCGGAGGCTGTCAGTGGGTTTTGGGGCAGGGTCCTTCCAGCATCCTCCTGGACCACTCGGCCAACTGAACCAGGGGCTGGCTCAGCCAGCTTTCCTCTGCTTCCCAGCCGCTCCAGCCCCACCCACCCTGGAAGCCATGGTGGGCTCAGGAATCTCTTACCTGTTGAGGTCCCAGATTCTTAGGGGTGAGAAGTGCCCACAACAAGCTGTCCCTGTCACAAAGGAGCTGCCAAACAAAAGGAGAGCAGTCAGGTCTGGCTTGTCAGAACTTGTGGCGGAAATGGCTATACAATTGGAAGTGCTGTGCTCATTCTCCAGGGGATCATGGGGTTAAGCCAGGATGAGAGAAGCAGCCAAGAGAGCCATCAGAGAAGTTGTGGGAAAACCATATGGAAGCACAGTGAGGGCTGTAACCTCCCAGAGCTGCTTGGCCAGAGGACCCATGGATTCAACAGCTGAGTTTGCTGCTCAGACCTGGTTGGGTGGTCTCTGCCCACCATAAAAATGGATCTCTAGATGTGCAACTGAGGCCAAGGGAGAGCAAGCCTGTTGGGCTTCGGTTGTATGAACACCAAGTTCACAATGCCACACCACAGAACTGGTCTCCTGGGAATAGGTTGCTGGGCGCTGGAAGGGGATGCCCTGGTCAGAGGTGAGGGAGGCTGGGGGGCTTTACCGAAGGTTTTAAGAGCTGGGGGAATATGGTAACATGATACAAGCACCAGGCAGGTATAAAGGCACCAAACTGAGAAAAGGCGAACTATGAAAGGTGGGTAACAATGTGAAAAGGTGAGGGTGGGAAAGTAGGGAATGTGAGGGGCCAGGCAGCCAGGACTGCTGTGGAGTGGGACAGGAGTCAGACAGAGTTTAAAGGATAATGACAGACACTGCCAAGAGGCAGGAGAGAAGGAACACTCAGTATTTCCCAGAGTCTCTCTTAAACCCCTAAAAAGTTCAACATATACAATCTGCAGAGTTTCATTTTAAGTGGAGGCCCAAACCCAGTGAGAAGAAATCTGTGCAATGAGCCAGGCTGCCCATAGTGCTAGGACTAGAACTTGAACCCACACGCCAGACCACTCCTTTGTTAGAGGATTTGGAAGGGGTTGGGAGGGGGAGCCTGCAGGAACCCTGGGCTTGAAAATCTAAACTGGAACAAGAGAGCTGAAAGCAGTTATGTCACTCAGGAGCCCTGGGGCAGCGAAGGGCCATGTCCCTACACGTCTGGGCATGGGGGGAGGAACTGGACATACTAATGACATGTTAGCAATGTGGGACAGCAGTCCATTGGCCCTGGCCTTGCCCAGCACCTGTGGCTCTCTGATCCCAAGCACGTCAGTGGGGAGGTGGATTTCCGCAGTCGGGGCTCTGAGAAGCCGATGGCTTTGGCTTGGCGGGGGGTTGGCCTGCTAGTTGCTGATGGGGAGATGTTAGGGCAGGCATTGGCCAAGCCACTGATTTACAATCAAAATTGCAGGGCAGGGATCTATGTTTCAACCCCAGGTTGATAAAAAGGCCACATGAACCACCCTGGAGCATCCATGCCTCAAGTCAAGACTTCTCTAGGGACATGCTCGGTCTTCCCAGCTTCCTCTCAACCCATAGGCATGCCAGCAGCCACTAAACTAGAGTGACATGCTAAAACAGCCACTCCATCATGTCCCAAGTGACTCCCAGCCTGGGAAGCAGCCACTGGACACTGAAGCCCCAAACTACAAAGCCAGGTGTTATCCTCACTTCCCTCCCCCACCAACATTTTTCTCTTGAGGGTAATCCATTAATAACTGGTAAAGCCAATTACTTTGGGTTGGAAACATAATAGCCACTTAGAAATCATTCGAGCGGGCAATTGGGCTCTCCAGACTTTTGAGGAGTAGGGGGCCAGGTGAGGGGCGCCAGCACAGACATACAGACATCTCTTAAGGAGGCCTATGGCAGGCCTCTGACAGGCAACAGGCCTAACTTAGCATCAAGGTAAGTCAATGCAGAGAGATGGGAGGCACCTGGAAGCTGAATCCCTGCCGCTCCCACAGCTCTGACCCCCAGCAGGCCGGGCCAGGGATAGGAACACCTGGCCCTGGACTCCTGCCCTCTGTCCCTGCCCACCCAGCCCAGCCCCGGCCCTCTGCCTCCAGGAGAAGGGCCTTTCTTGATTGCTTGGACATGACGGCCATGAACATTTCTTTCCAAAAGCTGCCCTTTTCCCTTGCTTAACCATGTGAAGCAGGGAGGAGGAGCAGGAGGGAGAGTAGAGAGTCTCCGTGGCATTTATGAGGGCTTAAGAGTTTAATCAAATATAACACTCAGTAAAAAAAAAGAAAACCACGTATGCAACAGTCAAGCAGATTTGGAGCCAGGTCCTGCTTGGAACGTTCACCAAGTCTCACATCCAAACCACAGGAACTGTCCAAGGACAGGGATGACACACCTGTGCTGAACAGGCAGAGGCAGGAGCTGCTGGCTGCTTGGTGGCTTGACTGGCCTTCCTCTTAAGTCCTGCCACACCCTGATCTCGCCTTCATGAGACAAATGGTATTTGGGGGGTTATCTTCCCATCTTCATTTTGAGATCATGGACTGTCTGGCGGCTCTTGTGTACTCCAGTGCCCAGCACGGCACCTGGCCTCAAAGAGGTGCCCCAAACAAACCTGGGGGCCTGAACTGAAAGGGCCTTCCAGAGCTCACAGCCAACAAGGCTGGGCAAGCTAGTCACCCGAGCTGCGAGGGGGGTCCCTCTGCTTCTTAGAGGAGTAATTCCCAAATCACCAGACTCAGACCTGAATGACACATGACACAGCCATACATCGTTGGAACAGTGAAGTCCCTCATAAGCAGTGCAACCAGATAACAGATGAGAAGTACCAGCAATACCTAAAAATGTCAACACACGCATAGACACACATGCTCTCACACAAGTGTGTGCACTCTCTCACCCTGAGCGTCTAAAAGTCATTCTGACTCCACAAACTCTACTCTTTTTGGACCAGAAAGCACTTATCAGAAGCCAGCCTTCTACAATTTCTGGTCTGGGATCCAGTCCCAGACCCTGCCCAGATCCCCAGCCTACCGTACTGGCCTCCTGGCCCCAACTCAGGCAAACCTGGCATCACAGAGATCATCATCAGGCCCAAGAAGTAGACGTAGGAGCCCTCATATCAGAGAGACCAGGAGAGTTAGGGGTTCTGGTACTCAAGTTGAGGAATAGAAAATAGCAAGATACAGAACAGAGGAGAGGAAAGTATGAAGGAAAATTAGTTGGGTGTGGGCAGGGTGAAAAGAAGGTAGACCCTGCTGCCTCTGCCTTAGTTTAGACCCTCTTAATTACATTAGGAATTGACTGAGCACTTGCTGCGTGCCAGGTTCTTTTTTTTTTTTTTTTTAATAGGCTCTCAGCCATTTTACTTTTTAAATTTTTTTTTTAACTTATTTATTTATTTTTGGTTGCGTTGGGTCTTCGTTGCTGCGCGCGGGCTTTCTCCAGTTGCGGCGAGCGGGGGCTACTCTTCCTGGCGGTGTGCAGGCTTCTCACTGCGGTGGCTTCTTTTGTCGCGGAGCACGGGGTCTAGGCACGCGGGCTTCAATAGTGCGGCACGCGGGCTCAGTAGCTGTGGTACGCGGGCTCTAGAGCGCAGGCTCAGTAGTTGTGGCGCAAGGACTTAGTTGCTCCTCGGCATGTAGGATCTTCCTGGACCAGGGCTCGAACCCATGTCCCCTGCATTGGCAGGTGGATTCTTAACCACTGAGCCACCACGGAAGCCCGCGTGCCAGGTTCTGAGCAAGTGTTTCAAAAGCATTTCCCTGTCTAATCCTTGTAACTCTATGTAGCAGGTACCACTTTCCCTATTTGACAGACGAGGACACTGAGACACAGAGAGGTAACGTAACTTGCTCTAGCTCACATAGGGAGCAACTAGTAGGACTAGAATTTGAACCCAGTTAGTCTTAATTCCAGAGCCCAGGTGATTTTACACCCCGTGCCCCATAAGTTCTCTCCCTAGCACCTAGTATCATGCCTGACACATGTTGAAAACTCAAATGCTTATTGAATGAACAAATGGACAAGTGAACAAACGACTCCACCTGGAAGAAGAAAGGAGCGACTGTGGGGCTCTGAGGAGGGGCAGCAGAAGGGGCGTGCTCGGCAGCTGTGCCCCGTGGCTGGCCTGGAGCTGCCCAGCTGGCCCAGGCCCCAGCCGCCTCTGAGCTGGGGCTGACACACTTTGGCAAGGGAGGCCACCAGAGCTGTCACATCATTCACCAACATGCCCATCAAGGGTATTCAGTTCTCTTCAACCCGCATTGGCATTTTAATTACTGTTGGGTAAACTAATTTGTACAAATGAAGGCCGGGCTGCCTAATAGAATATGCAAGCTCTCTGACCTCTGACAGGCACTGACACGAGATACAAAGGCCGCCGAGGAAGGCTTTTTATCTGAGCCTTATTACTCTCTATTACTCCAATTAGTCAGGCTCCAGTGCTCCTAATTGGAGGAAAAATTGCAATTAAATCAATTTTTGATGGGCTGCAAGTGGGCTCCCGAACCGCCCTGCTTGTGAAACACTGATATTATAGCAGCAAAGGTCACAGGCTTCATCGGCACCTGGGGACCCCCGAATTCCCTCGGCCCCCTCCTAAAATGCCTCAAGGAAACCTCTGCCCCTCCATCGGCTCGGCCAGCAAGGGTGGGAAGGAGAGAGTCATTAGAACATGTCAGGTCTCATCGCTGTTGCCGCCATCTGCTAACCTGCGCCATTGACATCATTATAGCGGCTAAGTCCCAAAGCATGAATGCAGTGCGAAGGTCACACAAACTCACTGGGTGAGGAGAGGCCAGGAGCAGAAGTGCAAGTGACAGCACTGTGAGGGAGGGACCAGTGGAGTGGGAACAGGAGGTCAACAGAAGTCAGGAAGAGGAGAGACATAGTCTAGGGCAGGTGAAGGGTGAGGCAGCCAGTTCCTAAGATCCAGCCAACAGGGCACCCCAGGCCACCCAAGGGGAAGGGAAATAGATGTACTTGGGAAGGAAAAAAAAGAAAGACAAAGAAATCTTGTTCTTACCAGCAAACATCCCACCTCGCAGTGGGGAAATATACACCTGAATGCTGTCCACAGACCCGAGAGTCACATCAGTGATGGGGGCAGGAGCACACTGCGGGGCCTACCATCTACAGCAGTGCCTGCCTGTAACGGCTGGGGAGGGAGCGCACAGAACTGAAGCTTAAGAGCAGGGAGGGGAAGGTAAACACAACTTCGTTCATCAAACTAAAGGATAACAAGACCAAGAAGCCTATCTGAAGCTTGAATGAGTAAAGTTTAAAGCAAATGAAAAGAAGTTCCATTTCACATAGCAACTGGCATACCACTACCTCAAAGAGATGGTGCAGACAGAAAATATAAATTCAAAAGAAGGTTAGCCAACTTCATGGGTGATTGAATCAAAATGGATTAAAAGGGAAAGAAGGATGTGCCTTGTCTTTAAGGGGTCAAGACCAAAAACATGTTGAATAAATGATGGTCCATCTACTTAATGGAATATTACACAAACATTTAAAATGATTTTCCCAAAGAATATAGACAAGATGTTTATGATACTATTATAAGAAAAAAAAGTAGGGTACAAACAGCATTAACAGAACTATTTTAAAAATAGCTTGTGAGGGGAAGGTAAACACAACTTTGTTCATAAAACTAAAGAATAATAAGACCAATTTTTTTAAATTACAAAGGAGGCAAGAATATGAAATGGGGGAAAGGACAGTCTCTTCAATAAATGGTGTTGAGAAAACTGGACAGCTACTTGCAAAAGAATGAAACTAGACTATCCTATACTATACACAAAAATTAACTCAAAATAGATTAAAGACTTGAATGTGAGATCTGAAACCATAAAACTCCTAGAAGAAAACATAGGCCATAAGCTCCTTGACACCAGTCTTGGCAATGATTTTTTCGATCTGACTCCAAAACAAAAGCAACAAAAGCAACAAAAGCAAAAATAAACAAGTGGGATCACATCAAACTAACAAGCTTCTGCACAGCAAAGGAAGTCATCAACAAAATGAAAAGGCAACCTACTGAATAGGAGAAAATATTTGCAAAGCATACATCCAATAAGGGGTTAATATCCAAAATATATAATTTTGGATATATATTTATATTATATATATTTATATTATATATATATCACATATATATAAAGTTGCAATTTTGGATATATATGTATATAAAGTTGCAATTTTACAACTCAATTGCAAAAAACCAAACAATATGATTAGAAAATGGGCAGAGGACCTGAACAGACATTTTTCCAAAGCAGACACAGAGACGGCCAACAGGCACATGAAAAGATGCTAAACATCGCTAATCATCAGGGACACGCAAATCCAAACCACAATGAGATATCACCTCACACCTGTTAGAATGGCTATTATCAAAAAGACAAGAGATAACCAGTGCTGGTGACGGTATGGAGAAAAGGGAACCCTCGTGCACTGTTCGTGGGAATGTAAATTGGTGCAGCCACTATGGAAAACAGTGTGGAGTTTTCTCAAAAAAATGAAAAATAGAACTACTATATGATCAAGTAATTCCCTTCTGAGTATTTATTTTTTAAAAACCCAAAAATACTAATTTGAAAAGATATATGCATCCCCACGTTCACTGAAGCCTTATTTACAATAGCCAAGACATAGAAACAACCTAAGTGTGCCTTGGTGCACGAATGGATAAAGAAGATGTGGTATCCATATATACAACGGAATACTACTCAGCCATAAAAAAAAATATGGAATCCTGTCATTTGTGACATGGATGGGTCTTGAGGTATTATGCTAAGTGACATAAGTCAGGCAGAGAAAGACAAATACTATATGATTTCACTTATATGTGGAATATATAAAAAACAAGCAAACAAACGAATCAAATCAAAACAAAACAAAATGAAAAACCATGTTCATAGATACAAGGAACAGACTGGTAGTTGCCAAAGGGGAGGAGGTAGGGGATGGGAGAAATGGGTGAAGGGGGCAAAAAGGTACAAACTTCCAGTTATAAAATAAGTCATGGGGGGGTAATGTGCAGCATGGTGACTATAGTTAATAACACTGTGTTGCATATTTGAAAGTTGCTAAGAGAGTAAACCTTAAAAGTTCTCATCAAGAAAAAAATTCTTGTAACTATGTGAGATGACGGATGGTAACTAGACTTATTGTAGTGATCATTTTGCACTGTATACTAATATAAAATCATTGTGTTGTACATGTGAAACTAATATAATGTTATACCTCAATTAAAAAAATAGCCTGTGTGTAGGAAAGGAAAGAGTGGAAGGAAACACACTAAAATGCTTTAAGTGACTGTGTTTGGGCAACAGAGTGATTAGCAATTCTTTCTCCTTTTAAATTTTATTTTCCAAATCTTCTTTAATGAGCATGTGCTACTTTTTAAAGGGAAAAGCATATTATTTACATCTTGTGAGAGAAAACACAACATAACCAGACATTCCTGCCCACTGACTCACGGCCAAGAACAAGTGGACCCGATAATGAGCTGCCTGCTGGAGCAGGTGTCAGCAATGGTGGTCCTGGCACACCTTGGGCTGAAGCTTTGGGATGGACCAGTAGCCTGAGGTTAGGACAGGAAGCCCCAGATCAGAAGGGAGGGATCTTTCTCCCAATTAGGTGCCAGCCAGTAGAGAGCAAGACTGACTCCTGATTCCCACAGCGGGCAGAGGCCTCGAACACCTGTCCCAGTGTCCGTCTGTCTGCCTGCCTGTTTTGTCTGTCTGTCTGTCACACACAGACACACACACACACACACACACACACACAACCCAGGCCCCTCTCAGCCCATGTGCATCAGGACAGGATGGTGCAAGTAAGCCACCTAAAAGGTCAGGCTCTGGAAAGAGTGTCCAGAGGCTGGGCCTCCCAAGGCTCACCCTCCCACTGCAACTCTAACAAACAAGGGCAACAAAGCAGGCTTTCTGCTGCCCCACAGAGGAGTACAGTTCAACAGCTGGGAAATTCCTCTATAGAAACACAAAATGTTCATTTTCCATTTTAACCAGTGGTGAAAGGGCAGCCTGGCCAAGCATATAAGACCCTGGCCCAGGCTAAACAAGTGGAGGCTTGAGGTAGCGGCTGCTCTTCCCAAATAAACCAATTCCACTCAAGAAGCAGAAACTTAAGGACCTCCCTGCTGGTCCAGTGGTTAAGAATCTGCCTTCCAATGCAGGGGATGCAGGTTCGATCCCTGGTTGGGGAATAAGATCCCACACGCCACAACTAGAGAAGCCAACGCACTGCAACTAGAGAAGCCCGCATGACACAACAAAGACCCAGCACAGCCAAAAATAGATAAATAAAAATAAATAAATCATTTAAAAAAAAATCAGAAACTTAGAAACTTGAGCAATGGAAGGGCAGAGTTAATAAAGAGAAAAAATTAACTACATTAAAAACAAAGACTCACAGTACAATGGAGTAACATATGTTCATTCAATCTATTGAATTTAACAAGATATGTTGGAGAAGAGTTTCTACACTCTATTTTCCATCTATATGGCCTCTAAACACAAGCTTCATCCACTCCCAAGAAGAAGAAATGGCAATATGTTCCAGTGCTAAAGGAAAAACTGACCAGGTCAGACTTTCTGAGAAATGATGAACATTGATTCACAAAACTATGTACCTAACAAGAGGCATGGAAAAAGAAGAAATACGTATGGTCTTTTTTTTTTTTTGCGAGGGCTTTCTCTAGTTGTGGCAAGTGGGGGCCACTCTTCATCACGGTGCGCGGGCCTCTCACTATCGCGGCCTCTCTTGTTGCGGAGCACAGGCTCCAGACGCGCAGGCTCAGTAGTTGTGGCTCACGGGCCTAGTTGCTCTGCAGCATGTGGGATCTTCCCAGACCAGGGCTCAAACCCGTGTCCCCTGCATTGGCAGGCAGATTCTCAACCACTGCGCCACCAGGGAAGCCCACGTATGGTCTTTAATTGCAGACACTATAACTGTCTACCTAGAAAATCCAAAAGACTCAACTAAAACTATTGCAACAAATTCCAGAGTAGGATGAGGTGGATGGCATGCTGTGTATGACAGTGGAAAGGAGTGTGGGCTCAGGGGTGCTGTCTCTGCCACCCAGTAACCATGTGATCTTGCATGAGCAATTTAACTGGGCTCTAAAGCCCAGTTTCTTTACCTATAAAACAGAAATAATATTAGGATCTAGGCACAGGCTTACTGTGAAAATTATATGAGGTAAGATGCTTAAATCAGTGTATGGCACACAGCAAATACCCACAGATGTGAGCTACTATACATCAGCAATCACCAACCAAAATGAAATTAGAAATCCATTCACAAAAAAGAATGACTTCTTTACAATTTCTTTGTAAAATAGCCAAGAATAAATCTAACGAAACAAAACAAAAACAAACAAAAAACCAAGAGAGCCCCATATGAAAATACTCTGCTATATCCTTTACTAATGGACATAGAATTGCTGCATAAGTGGAGAGATATATCATGTTCCTGGATGGGAAGCCTCAAGATTATAACTGTCAGTTCTCTCCTAATTAATCTATAAATTCCATACAGTCCCATCCAAACAAGATTTTTTACTTAATCAGTTGATTCTAAAATTCACCTGGAAGAGAAAATGCACAAGAAGAGCCAAGAAATATTTTTACAAGAACAATGAGAGTCAAGTCGCTTGACCATGATATCAATGCTAGAATAGACAAACAGATCAATGGATCAGAATAAAGAATCCAGAGTCATACCCATATATTTGTAGGGTATCAGCAGATCCTAAATGTGGCATTTAAAGACAGTGGATGAATGGACCTCCCTGGTGGTCCAGTGGTTAAGACTCCATGCCCCCAATGCAGAGGGCGGGGGTTCGATCCCTGGTCAGGGAACTAGATCCCACATGCTGCGACGAAGAGCCCACATGCCGCAACTGAAGATCCCGCATGCTGCAACTAAGACCCGGTGCAGCCAAATAAATAAATATCTATTTAAAAAAATAATAAAGACAGTGGATGAAGGATGAACTAATCAATAAATGGTATAGAAACCATAGGACACACATTTGGAAAAAATAAAATTAGAGCCCTACCTCAGAGCAGACATCAATTCCAGATAGATTAAGGACATAAACATTTTTAAAAACTACATAGAAACCCATAAACGTGTTAGAAGAAAATACAGGAAAATAGTTTTACAATCTTGAAGTAGGATAGACATTCATAAGACAAAACAAAACTCTGAAGCCATAGGGCAAAGATGACAGAACTCACCTCCAAATTACAAAAACTTCTACACAACAGCAGACACTGTAAACAACAGGCTGAAAGGAATTACCAAATATATGTAGTAGTCAAAAGATTAATACCCAGAACATATAAAGATATCCTATAAATCGCAGGGGAAAAAAACAGATGAATGAGCACAAATTTTCAGTAAGTAATTTATAGAAAAAAATATATACCTGGCCAAAAAAAACACATGAAGTAATGTTAAACCTCCTAGTAATCAAAAAATTGCAAATCAGAAAACAATGAAAAATAACTGCAAACACATATAGCATTTACCACATACCAGGTACTGTTCTAATCACTTTATATAATTAGCTCATTTAACCCTCAAAACATTCCTACAGGGACTTCCCTGGTGGTCCAGTGGTTAAGACGCCATGCTTCCACTGCAGGGGGCACAGGTTCAATCCCTGGTCTGGTAACTAAGATCCTGCATGCCATGCAGGGTGGCAAAAAAAAAAAAAAAAATCCTACATATTTGATGATATTTTTCTAGGTATGATAATGGTATTATAATTCCATTTTAAAAGCATCACTATCTTTTAGAATATACACTGAAATATTTATTTATATGCCTGATATCTGCTACAACATAATATGGGAAGGGAGTGTGTGGGCAGTACTGATGAAGCAAAATTGGCCAAGAGTTGATAATTATTCTACTTTTGCGTATTTTGAATTCTTCCATAATAAAAAAAAATTTTTAAGTCACTATGAGGTATGTACTACGACTATCATCCCCCTTTTACAGGTGAGGAAATTGAGGAATAGAGAGGTTAAGTAACTCTCTAAGGTCACAAAACTAGCATGTGGGAAGACTCATGATTTGACCTCAGCCAGTTGGGCTCTAGAGTCCAGTTCTTAATCACTATTCTATATTCACTCCCAAAATTAGATAAAATTTTTTACCCTCTAGAGAAACAAAAAAAAATTTTTTTAAAAACCTGATATTATCCAGTACTGATAAGTGTAAGAGGAAATAGGTATTTATATACTCTGTTTGTGGGGTATATAATCTGATATAATCCAACTGGAGGGCAATTTGGCAGCATCTAAAAACTTTTAAATGTACTTACCCCTCAATCCAGCAAGTTTTTTCTAAGTATCTTTCCTAGAAAAATATCTGACTATATGTACAAATAGGCAAGTACACAGATGCTTCCTGAGGCACTGTTGGTAATAGCAAACCACTGAAAACAGCTTAAGTGTCCATCAACAGCAGGATGGCTAAGTAAATGATGGTGCATCTATATTATTCTGAATTAGAATGCAGCAGTAAAAAGAACGTGTTCTAACAGAAAAGGACCTCTAAGCCACATGGGTCCCATAGGAAGAATTCAAGTTGCAGAACCAATGCATACTGTGAGCCTAAAACAAAGCAAAACCACGTATTTGTGTGTGTATACAGATACACATACACACTCATGAAATTATATGATGTCTGATGTTCGCTTCAAATTAAAAGATCTGGAGTGACATGTACAGACTTCCTACAAAAAAGGGGAAGGATGGGGGGAGGGGCCACAGGAAGCTGAAGAGAATTTTAATTTTATATTCTCTTATATATATTTATATAATTCTATATAATTTATATATTTTTAAACTGAACTTTTTACAATTGGAACATATTTATATATTACTTATCTAAAAAACAAAACAAAACAAAATAGAAAATCAGAAATTAAAAGGAGGATGGTAATAAGAATTTCATTTTAAAGTTGCCTGAAAGAAGGGTTGGGGACTTCCTGGTGGTGCAGTGGTTAAGAATCCGCCTGCCAATGCAGGGGACATGGGTTTGAGCCCTGGTCCGGGAAGATCCCACATGCCGCGGAGCAACTAAGCCCGTGTGCCACAACTACTGAGCCTGTGCTCTAGAGCCCGCAAGCCACAACTACTGAGCCCGTGTGCCACAACTACTGAAGCCCGCGTGCTTAGAGCCTGTGCTCCACAACAAGAGAAGCCACTGCAATGAGAAGCCTGCGCACCGCAACCAAGAATAGCCCCCACTCAACGCAACTAGAGAAAGCCCACGCACAGCAACGAAGACCCAATGCAGCCATAAATAAATAAATAAATAAATAAAATAAAATAAAAAGAAAGAAGGGTTGCACATCACTGGCATCTGAATTCAACGTGATTCCGAATCTCACACAAACCACACAGTCTCATGGCTCCCTCCTGAACCTGGCTGAGGCCCTTTGACAGAGACCCTTCACCTGAAACTCCACAGTTTCATCCCTGCTCTTGTAGTATGTACTCCCTAAACTTCTGCTTCACAACCACTCTCTCTGTAAAGAGGTTAACAACCAGTTTCTTCAAACAGGTGAGCTACTGAACCCTGCTGGGAGCCCATCAGAGGTCGAAGGCACGGCTTACCCCACAACGGTGCCCTGTACTAGGTACTCAAATGACTGCTGCTGCTCTGGCTAGCTAAGCACAAAATATATTTCCAACTTCAAAATGAATCCACTTTTTCCTTTTAGACAGTTCATTTTGTCATCATAGTAGCGGTCATGCCCAAGGCCAGGGTCATCAGGCTGCTAATGTCTTCTCCTGGGCATGGGTGGCCCACATGGTCTGGTGTTACGGGGAGACTGAGGCCTGACAAGCTCTGGTGTTTTTTCAGGTTTCTTGATGAACATCAGTGGCTGGCATTGAATAGGGGCATGAGATGGAAGGAAGACTAGAACCAACTGTGGCCCTACAAACAGAAAGGAAAGTAGAGCTCAACTGGACAGATGCACAGATAATCCAGATACCAACTCAACAATTAATTTTAAAATCTGATTCTTCCTAAACATGCCCACATTAACAAACCACAGAGGGACCCTGAGATTCAGACTTGAGCCAGATTTGGGCAGGAGCATTAAGTGTTTATAACACAAATAGAGAAGAGAGATGAGGACAGGCCAAAGAGGACTCTGTGTGACCTACGATCCTGAGGTCCTATGTCCCTGACCCACTGTCACATTTAAGCCCAGCAATAGAGTTCCCTAGAGATTGACTGGCCTGGCTCTTATTTTTATTCTCAACATTACATAAGCACCAATGTAGGGTATTTTCATGTGGCAAGCATCAAAGTATAATCAAGACCTTCTAGAATGAGGTTCTCTCTGAGGAATCAAAGGGCAGGAGAGCCCACCCACACTACCCACCACCTGACTGCATGGCCTTCCTCATCCACTGGCCTCATAACTCTGACAGGGCTTAAAGGGAAAGAGGCCCTGATGACTTTCCAAAAAGAAGCCCACAGTGACATCAAGCAAGCTGAAAAAAGGGAGGCAGAGGGTATGAGTGTTGACCTATGGATTTACCACCACCATGTGCATCCCTGGATCACTTGTCTTCCATCAAAACAGTGGGAGGAGAAGGGGAGATGAAGCTCTGTACTCCTCAACCTGGTCTGATTGCTGTGGCACTTCCCACCATTACCCTGAAGGCTATTAGTGGTAGAGGGGTGGTCAAGGAGAGGGAAGGGGGTGTCATGGAAGTTGATAGGCCAGTAGGGCCTGCTATGCATCATAAATTATACACAACAGGGCTATAAAAGTGGGATCCATGAAAAGAAGAAAGGAAAAAAGAAGAAAGGAGAGGACTACGTCTATGTACACAGTGGGAAAAACCGAGCCCTCAAGAAAGAAGGTCTCTATCGTAGAGGAGGACCACCAGCTTGGTGTGAAAATTCAACCAATAACTCTCGTGTCAACTCCTTCCCTGTGATGATAGACACCAAAGGCCCCAGAGTCCTCATGCTGGCACAGACTGAGGCTTACTGACAGGGGGAAGTGGAAAAATCATACGGCTGGAGATAGTAGAAAAGTAAGAATACTGAGGTCCTTTCCTGCAAGACTTCCATTACAGGGCTTCTCAGGAAGGCAAAGTTCCAAGGAACTTCCTTGTTTCCAGATTAGTTGGCAGCACCAGGAATCTTGAACTTGAACTTTGTTCCTCCCCAAGATTTCCTGCCCTTTCGACAATGGCACTGAGGAGGAGAGAGGCAGGAGTCTCTGTGTTCCATCCTGTTCTGCTGGAGTCCTGGACCCTAATGCAGGTCACCTGCTAGTCATTTTCCTCTGGAGGAGGCCCAGCCAGGTCAGGTCTGTGCCATCCCAAGACTTGGCTCCAGTCTCTCTCTGCCCCACTGGGAGGGTCCTGGGCCACTGCTCATTTGTCCAACTTCCCATGTCTACAGTCAGGTTCTTTCCCCTATGCATGTCACATGAGGAAAGTGGCAGGTTTTACTAAGGACACCATCAACAGCTTACAGAGGCAGAATCTCTAAGCAGCAGAGCAGTAATGAAGTGAGAAAGAGGAGGTAAAAGGCTGTAGTGCCACCGTTCCCTCCAGACTGACTGACTTTGAGAGCTGGCGGCCAAGGCTCTGAGCTCAGTTACCATCCACATACTAGTGCCATCCACCTAGACACTTTGGGACTCGATGTCAAGGAGTAATTTGCCCTTTATGTAAATAGTAGACACTAATTGCTCTGTCTGCACTATACGCTCTCTCCATACAGGTGATTCCTGAGAGACTTCCCATGTTCTTACATACTCTCCCTCCCTGGCCACAGTTAACTGGTCAAGGGGTGGGCAGCTGACCCAAGCAGGGCCAGTGAGTCTCTGCCCTAGGGTTTTTGGATGCCAGTCACTCTCCATGACCTAATCTATGAGCTGCCAAACTCAGAAGCTCTTGGCAGAGAAAAAGGAAGGAGCTGAGATCAAAGAAGAAACAGAGATGAGCACCCCAGAAGGGTAAGTCCTGGCAGCACTGTGGTCTCTGGGTCCAGATATTCCTGAGCCCCGCTGCATTTGTGCTCTTCCTTTGGCTTGGTTGCTCAGCTTTGCCCTTGGATTTATGAGCCAAACATTCCCAGTTTTATTCAAGTTAATGTGAATTTGGTTTCTGTCACTTCCAACCAATTTGTCCTGACCACTATAGAACCTCTATTCAGTAGTCACTGGGCTTCTCACCCACCTGAATGCCCTCACTGACAGATGACCAAAGGGCCTTGCCAGGCACCTATGGGACACCTTGAGGCCTGGCTAAGAACAGACACCTCGACCATGAAATCAACAGCTGGTGGGTCTGCTAGGAGAGCAGATAAACAGGGCAACACCATCTGGCCTGGAACTTCAGAAGGGGCATGAGGTGTTCTCTTATACTTGGGCCCAAGGAGAGCGCCGGGGGAAAAAATCTACTCTCCCACACAGCGGTGGGTGGGGAAGACGGTCTGTACAAGAGCAGATAACAAGGATGCTGCTTGAGGGAAGGGATTACAGTTTCTAAGGAAGAAAGCCCTGATCTTCAGAGATCTGGGCCCTGGGATTCTTTTTTACAGACTGATGAGAGTGAAAGTTCTGCCTGAAACCACAAGGCTCACTCTGACAGGACAGAGTTTGGTCCACTCTCAGACCCTTCCATTTTCAACAACTATGGTGCGAGGCATCTGAGAAATAGGCAGTTTAATGATACTTTCCAGGCACTTACCTGACTTGAATAAAGACACACAAAATAATTAAAATAGTGATGAAAACATAGGAGTTAATTTTACTATTTTCTCTCTGTGTATGTTTGAAATTTTTCAAAATTAAAAGTTTAAAAATACACACACCCAAAATTAAAACTTTGTAACCCCAAGCAATTCCTTTGTTACAACTTCTTTTATCTCCTTCCTATCTTGACCCAGTACCAATGGTACCAAAACCAAGGGAAAAATAAATCTGACCCTATAAGCAATCTCAAATATTCCACTGCTGAATCCCTCTGAGTGACAAATACCAAAAAATGAAGAAGGAACCAAGCAGAAAGTTCACACATAGGATGTAAAATTTTGTTTTTCTTAAAAAACAAAAAACAAAAATAAAACCAAAAAACCCACATTCTGTCATACAGAGTGAAGTAAGCCAGAAAGAGAAAAACAGGGACTTCCCTGGCGGCGCAGTGGTTAAGAATCCACCTGCCAATGCAGAGGACATGGGTTTGATCCCTCGTCTGGGAAGATCCCACATGCTGCGAAGCAACTAAGCCCGCGCACCCTATAGCCTGTGTGCTGCAACTACTGAGCCCGCATGCTGCAACTACTGAAGCCCACACGCCTAGAGCCTGTGCTCCACAACAATAGAAGCCACCACAATGAGAGTCCTGTGCATCACAACGAAGAGTAGCCCCCCGCTCGCTGCAACTAGAGAAAGCCCGCGTGCAGCAACGGAAGACCCAATGCAGCCAAAAAACAAACAAACAAAACAAAACAAAAACACAGACACACACACACACACAAAAACACAAATGACAAGCCAGAGAAAAATTCTAAAAAAAAAAAAAGAAGGAGAAAAACAAATACCGTGTGCTAACGCATATATATGGAATCTAAAAAAACAGTACTGATGAACCTAGTGGCAGGGGCAGAAATAAAGACAAAGACATAGAGAACGGACTTGAGGACAAGGCGGGAAGGGAAAGGGAAGCTGGGACGAAGTGAGAGAGTAGTATTGACATATATACACTACCAAATGTAAAATGGATGGCTAGTGGGAAGCTGCTGCATAGCACAGGGAGATCAACTCGGTGCTTTGTGACGACCTAGAGAGGTGGGATAGGGAGGATGGGAGGGAGGTTCAAGAGGGAGGAGATATGGGGATATATGCATACATATAGCTGATTCACTTTGTTGTACAGCGGAAACTAACACAACATTGTAAAGCAATTGTACTCCAATAAAGATGTGAAAAAAAACCCCACATATACCTAAAGCAGTCCCCCCAAACACTCTCTCACTCTTTTTTCTTTCTGGTCGCACAGTGTGCCATGCGGGATCTTAGTTCTCCAGCCAGGAATCGAACCTGTGTCCCCTACAGTGGAAGCACAGAGTCCTAACCAGTGGACTGCCAGGGAATTCCCCTCTCTTACTCTTTTTTTGTTTTGTTTTGTTTTTAAATGAAGCTGGCCCTAGGTCAGAAAGATATTTGAAGTCATAAATCAGAAATTAAGTATGAGGAAACCAGGGCCCATTCATGGACAACCACATTCTGGAGCATAAAATAATAAATAATATCAGATGTTGTATAAAAACGCTATAAACATATCACTATATATTGCATGAATAGACATGTGTACATGTGTTTGTGTGTATCTATCTACATACACCTATAAAAAATTTGAAGCAAAACATGACAAGCATTTGAGCTTGAGGTTCCTCCAAAGACCCATCTCCTTACAGGTAGTTACTGTGTGGAGCCAGACACAGTGAGCAGCTCCCCGCTCCTGCTTCTCTCCGAGCTATTCCACACCCACCCGAGACCCCCAAATTCCACCCAGTCCTTGCTCTCCGTAAAACCTCACCTCCATGCTCCTGCTCAGGACTTTGTTAGCAGCCCTCATCTCCCCACAGCCAGCCTGAAGGCACCAAATTCTACCTCCTAACGCCCCTTACCAGGCAAATAACTTGGCATATTTGTTTTCTGGGAAAAGTCAACCCCTCGATGTTTCATTTCACCTCTTTGGAACACTGGAATAAAGGCCAAACACATCAGGAGCCACAGGAAAGCGCTGGGGCCAGGGCAGTACCTAACTCAACATCATGCCCACCATCAGCGCCACCAGAACCTCCCTTAAAGTACCAAGATGTGGGGTACGGTACCTACCTACCTATGCCACCTGTGATCTGTGGGGACACGTGTGCATACACACCTATAAATTACCAAATTACAGACTTTTGACGTATAAGTCTACTGCCCTCCCCAGATAAGATAAAATAAGATCACCTTATCCTTCCAACTTGTGCTTCTCCTTGGGGAGAAGAAATTTGAGGGGAGGGGTTTTGCCGACTGGAGAGTCCCACCGTAAGCCATATCAGCCAAGCCAAATACCAAGAAAGCATGTGCCAGCCCAGGCCACTGATTCCTTTCCTGCTGAGTCACCAGACCTCACCCCCACCCAAGCAACATGAAGAAGAACACTGAGGAGATTAGCAGGTCCATCCTTCACCACCTCCCCCTAGACCATTCTTAGCCCAGGGCCAGTAGGTGGCTGCTGGCCATTCAGCCCTCAGACTATCCGTGGTGGAAAGCTATGCTGTGGCTGGACTCCCAGGTGTAGGTATTTGGCTCCTGCGAGGACAGAGAACATGGGCCCAGTCACAGCCTTGGGAAGAGGTGCATGCCCAGCTGGGTTGTCTTGGCCTCGCCCTCCTTTGCCGAGAAGGCACACATAAGTAGACACACACACACAGCCTGTGTTTGCTCCTTTCGGTAAGGGGGCACCCAAGATGCCGCACACATAATCACACAGCTACACCCACTGCTTGGTGTTTCCACTCCTGATGAGGAGAGGAGAGGAGAGCAGTCCGTGGGCACACGCATGCTCCACACATATAAACCCCTATGTACCCACTGCGCCCTGCAGGAGGAGTCTCTCTCCTCAATCTTCCTGGGTACTTGTAATTTTTAGTCAGCCCAGGTGTTAAGCCCCTGCCATTTTCTACCCCCTTTGGCCTGTCTCTGTCCCTCCCTCTGCCCTCCCACGGTAAGTGCTTTCAGGCCACACAATGAGTGGGAGGAGGAGAAACACTTCTATTGAGGAAGGCGTTCTGTTGTTTCATCACTAAGGGGGGGCTGGGGTAGGGGAGGAGGGGGGACCCACAAAATTTCTAATAAGCAGTTTCTCTCCTCAAAGCTAAAATGATTTTCTTTAATTGCTCAGTGGGCCAGTTTATTGGGGGGGGGGGTCTCCACACCCCCCAGCCTAATTGACTTACTGAAGTTTAACAGGGGCTTTCACCTGGAGAGACTGCAATTATTCCCCCCATCCCACATTCGTACCTGGGCTCTCCCCGCAGGGGGCCTTTGTTCCCCCTAAATACAGCAGTGACACAAATGTCCTCAGCAGCAGGGGAACGCAGGGAAGTGGTAATTTTCAGCCCAACGCAATTAGCTGAGGGCTTTTCAGCCTTCCCCTTGAATGGTGGGGAAACTTTGGCATGTGGGAACGGTGAGCTGGGGCTGCTCGGTGCAAGTCAAACAAAAGAGGCCTCTGAATTGGGCCCTGTGGTGAGCCAGACCAGGGCTGGTGGGGGCAGCTGGGACTGGGGCCTGGACAAGGGACCTACATCGTCACCCACCCAATCTGTGTCTTCCAATCAGGGCCAGTGGCCCCAAACAGCTTTCTGGGAGGCAGAGGCACGCAAGACGGTTGACTTGTACCTGGCACCACAGATCTACATTTATGAAGCAAAGAAGAAGGAAAAGGTGGTGGATTGAGCTGGGGCGGGACAAGGGGGGCCAGAGGGCCACAGTGCTGTGTCTGTCCGGCTCTCTCCAGAGGTCCTGGGGCTGGAACTCACATTACGTTTGGGCCTTCGCGGACAGCCCTAAATCAGGAAGCTTTAGGGAAAGAGACGGGCTCCCCTGGGAGTGCAGACAGGAGACCCAGGACTCGTCTAACACTTAGGTCTACTGTTGCCGCCCCAGCAGTCCCTACTGCCCAGCTAAGCAGAGGAAAGTGAGTCCTCTGCTTAGGGGTGGCCCTGAGGCTACGGAGGCACAGGGTGAAAGCAGCATGTGGCTTACCTGAGGTCAGTGCCAAGGTATCCAAATATGGTCTCCAGCACTGGAAGTAACCACTGAGCCGGCAGCAAGCAGGCCTGCCAGCCTCTCACTACCAGCCCTAGGAGAGCCCTGACCCCAGACCCAGGAGAGAGAGAAGCAGTTCTCCTTGAAAGAATGAAAAAATGAAAACTAGAAACAGAAGGGCTGGGTGACAAACGAGCTGTGCATGGGTGAGGGAGAGAATGAGGAGTTGAGATCCGTGCCAGGCAAGAACACAGGCCCGGGCGGGCAGCAAGGCAGGCAGCACTGTGGGCACTGGAAAGGGCCCGGAGCTGGGACTCAGCAGGCCAGCTTTCAGTGCCAGATCGGCTGCTCACAAGCTGTCTGACCTTGGGCAAGCCTGTAACCTCCCAGGGCCTCACATTTCTTGTCTGTACAATGGGAAACAGTTGTACCAGAGCACTGCTTTTAACTTTTTATAAAAGCAACAGAAAACTTTTGGGAGTGAGCATCTCTAATAGATTTATAAAACAGGAAGCAGAGGAGCTGATCCGGCTGAGCACAGGTGAGGGGTGGGGGCCGAGCCACACCCACGCGGCCCCCAACCTTCCTGCCTTTGACGCAGACCTCAGAGCCCTGCCGGGAAATCCCAGAACCGGAAACCATCCAGGACTACTGTACTACTAACACTCCACTAAGAACATTACGACCCAGCAGAACCCAGGACTGATGAAAAGGAACAAAGCTGAGCTTCCCGTAGCACAGGCCACTCTCTACGGCCCTGCCTCCCGGCTGCCCTCAAGTCACACCAACAGAAGTGGGATCGTGCCCCCATTTGCCATCAACAACCTCACCACACACGACAGTCTGAGAGAGCCCGGATGAACTATATTCAGGGGCAATTATGTCTGGGGCACCTGGAGCAGTTCTGCATGTGGCTGATAGGCAGTGGTCAGGTCAAACTTTTAACCTCTTTATCCAACATTGAGATCTGGCCATAAACACTACTACAGTATGACATGCTCCCCCCACCCGGCTCCCTCACTGGCCTGGACTAGCTCTTAGGAACGACTATTCCTGCCCTCACCCCACCTCCAGCCCTGCCGAAAGAGGTGCAAAGTGATTCCCTGCAGAGGAGTCTACAAAGTAAAGGGTGGCTAGTCCAAACACCCACGGTTCAGAGACGTGAAAGTGGACCCCCCCCCCACACCCTGCCACCCCTGGGACAGCCTCCTCCTTCTGGGAGCAGCCCACGCTGACGACCTGCAGGGGACAAGCAGGCCTGTTGCGCAGAACAACTGGCTCGGCTCCAGTCACATCGGGCCTGGATTCTGTCTTCCCACCTTCTGCTGCCCCTGCATCAGCCTAGTGTCCCACCTGCACAGCCACCCTCCCCCCTTCCGATGGATGCTCCTGCCCTGGGACTGACCACCACTCTCATGGAACAAGGCCTTGCCTGGGCAATTCCTGAGCTGGAGGCAGGCAGAGATAGGGGCCTCATTCTTTCAACAAGTACCTGAAGGCTATCCAAGCCAGCCCTGTGCTAGGAGCTAGGATGTTCAAGAAAATCAAAACTCAGCTTTAAGGTCCAGCCAGAGAGTTAAGTCTTCAGTTCATTTTTTTTTTTTTTTAATTGGAAACAATTCAAGACAATCAGCAAGTTCTAATCCCAAATGAGAGCAAGATCCCTGTGGGCTGAGAAAGCAGACAGGGTAACACAGTGGTTAAAAACCATGAGCTCTGGAGTCAGATGCCGGGACTCAAACCCTGGGTGCGTTAATTACCAGATGTGACTTTGAGCATGTTAATTAACCTCTCTTAGGCCTCAGTTTCCTTGCTTGTAAATTGACAATGGTGACGGTACCTATCTGGAAGGATTAAGTGAGATATAAAGTGTTCGGCATAGTGCTTGGCATTTAGCTGGCACCCGTAGGTGTCAGTCATCCTCGTCCTCATCATCATCACCATCATCAGCTAGGCATTAGAGAGGCACCGGGGACTCTTGATCCTGAAATGGCCTAGTAAAAGGAGGCTGCATCATTCCCCTCCTGAAGCACCAGGAACTGGGTAAGAAGAGAGACCTCGGGTTCCCTGTCCCTATTCTGCAGACTACTTCAGAAAGCTACTGTCAATGCTGATGACAGATATGACGAATTTAACCTGGCCAGGGACGCAGGAGATCTTGAGCCAACCGGGGGCCTTAAAGGGGCAGGTTGGATTCTGTGCCCCCTCAAACTGACCACAGCCCCCTTACCCCTCTCCCTCGCTCCCGCTCACTCTCTCCCATCAGCCTGCTGGCTGCAATGCAGGGGCCCCTGTGCCAGAAGGCTCAGGCTAGGCAGGAGGCCGGGAGGCACAGGTGGTTCTCAGAGGAGATCCCTGAGCTCCAGAAAGCATTTCCCCCACAGGCCCAACAAAGCTGGGGCTTGTTGTTGGTCAAGACGCCTTTGCTTGTTTGGGCTGCAGCCCAGACGGTGAGGCGGCTGGGGGATGCCAGGGGACGCAGGGCTGCAGGGTGTGTGTATGGCAGGGAGGATCGGCCAGCCCTTCTGGCACCAGCTTCCTCCTTCCCTGGGTTTCTCACTTTGTTCAAAACGGCAACCCAAAGGAGGCTGGGGAAAGCACTTTTCACTACCCAGCAAATAAAACCACAGGGAGAAGGAGAAGGATGAAAGGTTTGGGGGTTTTTAATTTGGTTTTGGGGTATTTAGGCGGTATTTAAAAATAATAAAAGGAAGTTGTTTCTGCAACCCAATTAATTTCAAACCCAGGATTCAGATCATAAATAGCCAACAGTGATCTCACAGCACCTAACACATATTATCCCTCTTCTGAGACTTGAAGTCCCTGTGGAGCGAGAGTTGGTCCCAAGAGGCCAGGAGGGACGTTTTCTACCTCCTGGATGGGAGTGGTTAGGGATGGGGCACAAGCATGGCTTCAGTCAACCCCACCACAAAACTCTGGGACCTTCAGCTCCCCAGGTCCACAAACACCCCTGCAGTCCTACTAGTCATGGGTGTGCATGGCTTTCCAAATGGAGGTATGACACCAGAGGCTGCAGAGCCCACTTATTCTTAAGAATCATGTCCTCCTAGCCCCAGGCCTCGGCAATGGGCAGAGGAGATTCCATGGGGACCTTAACTTATCTGTTTCCTTCATTATTTCCAGGAAAGGAGCCCTCACTCACAGGTCATTCTGCCTCTGTTGGCTCTCTTCCACTGGGCCCCAGAGCACTGACTCCAGACCTTCCTTGGTCCCACTACCTTAGAGAGAATGAGGGGAGGGATTATTCACATTGGGTCTTTGACAAAGGAGAGCTTTTCACACAGGAGTTTAAGGAGACGTTGGGACTGGGAATCCCTTCCCTAAGCAGCTGCCTGCCATCCCGTCCAATTCCTCAAGTCTAGTTCAACCCACTCACACCACATGCCCAACACTTGCTTTGGAACAGATTTTTTCCTGGTGGCATGTTTTTGTCATGCATTTTTGAAATCACAAACTATAAAAACTATGGGTTTTTCTCTTTGGAAAAACATTAGGATACCAAAAAGCTCATTTGATTGGACGTTTCCTTTCTTTCCCACTAAGGCACTTGGGATAGGATACAAACCTTTCAGAAGAATAAAAGAAATGACACAGATTTGCAAACACACTTGACAGTGCTGTGGGTTCCTGATTTACTGGCTGGGTGACCCACTTCACTTCAGGCTTTCATTGCTACACAGTACCTGTGCCGCATACTGGGTACTGTTAGCTGCTGCTAAGTTGAGGTATCCTCAAGTCAAAGGTTTCTAGAGAACCCACTTCCCATCCACCTCCCTGCTCCTTCTGTGGAAAAGCCAAGGAGTTTAGACCCTCATGATAAAGCTCCTCAGAACCCTCGGGTCAGCTGCCACCAGCACAGGCCTGGGCCTCTGCCACCTCAACAGCTCCTGCCTCTTCTGTGCTCAGGCCCTGCATTCTCCCAGACGACCACAACTACCCGCTGTGACTTGCTTGAGAAGCACACATCTTCTTCCAGAAAACGACATTTCCTTGCACTCCACCACCAATAGGAGGAAAATTTACAGAAAAGGGGAGTCCCAAAAAGAAGACTGGGCAAAAGATAATCTGGAGAAAAATATAAGACCTTCAGGAAACACAGTGATTGCCAGAAACTCAATAACCAGGTCCCTAGCTCCTCCTCCATGCTCTAGGGAAGACAAAATGATGAAACCCAGTGGCTTTAAGAATCCACATATATGTACACTCACTTATGTCGAGCTGTCTTCTTGAGGTGACCCAGTCCCAGGAGAAGCAGTGACATCAACATAAAGTAATGAAGGTTAAGGCAGAGGATTCCATGTGGATCATCTCAGGTTGTTCTTGCTTGGGGGGAGGGGCACCCAGAGACCAAGGAACCTGCCTGACACCCTGACACACACTTTACAGGTGCCTGGGCTCAGAGACAGGTGACAGATGCATACACACAGAGCTGCGGAGAGAAGGGCACAGAACCTGTGCCTGAAAATTAAAAACCCAGCATTGGCTATCTATTATTCAGTTAATTTTCATCAGGTGCTAATTGCTTCCTCTGATCATCTCCTCTCCTTTTCTTTGGAGAGGTAGAAAGTGCACAAAGGGATACTTTTCCCTCTTTGTGGGGAGGAATGGGGAAAAATGAGAGGCGACAGAGAGGAAGACAGAAATAAGCTGCCTCTTAAGCACCTGAGAAATAAGGTGCTCAGTGAGCTCATAAATCTCTCCCAATCACCTGAAGAAAGGGATCAGGCCTCCATCAGGGATTAGGTCTACCCACCACAGGAAGACATCCTGTATATTTAAAGTCCCAGGAACCTCAAGGAGGTTGAGCTAAGTCAGAGACCTGTGGATTAAAAGCAAAGGATGGTTTTAGCGGGAAAAAGCAAAAACTCTAGTTCTTTGATGAAGTCACAAGCAGCACTGATTCTAAATGAGATTTTTTAGAACTACCATACGACCCAGCAATCCCACTACTGGGCATATACTCTGAGAAAACCATAATTCAAAAAGAGTCATGTACCACAATGTTCACTGCAGCTCTACTTACAATAGCCAGGACATGGAAGCAACCTAAGTGTGCATCCACAGATGAATGGATAAAGAAGATGTGGTACATATATACAATGGAATATTACTCAGCCAGAAAAAGAAACGAAATTGAGTTATTTGCAGTGAGGTGGATGGACCTAGAATCTGTCATACAGAGTGAAGTAAGTCAGAAAGAGAAAAACAAATACCATATGCTAACACATATATATGGAATCTAAAAAAAAAAAAAAAATTGTTCTGAAGAACCTAGGGGCAGGACAGGAATAAAGATGCAGACATAGAGAATGGACTTGGGGACACAGGGAGGGGGAAGGGTAAGCTGGGACGAAGTGGGAGAGTGGCACGGACATATATACACTACCAAATGTAAAATAGCTAGTGGGAAGCAGCCGCATAGCACAGGGAGATCAGCTCGGTGCTTTGTGACCACCTAGAGGGGTGGGATAGGGAGGATGGGAGGGAGATGCAAGAGGGAGGAGATACGGGGATATATGTATATGTATAGCTGATTCACTTTGTTATAAAGCAGAAACTAATGCACCATTGTAAAGCAATTATACTCCAATAAAGATGTTTAAAAAAAAATTTTTTTAAATAAAATAAAAAAACAAATGAGTTTTTGTACCCCTGCTCTTAGGACCCCAGCCATGGGAAAAAACTCTCCCATGACAAAACAGTACCTTTTCTCAGCTTCCCTAAGAACACTGAACACCAGATAATCTGACTGACTAAACAGAACCTAGACAAGTTCTAGGTTCTTTGAGCAAGCACCCTAGATCAGAGTTTTCTTGGGGACTGACTGTACTTTAGACATGAGCCCTAGGGAAGCAGCAGCAGGAAAAGGAGTCAGAACTTTAAGGCCAAGCTCATCTGACTGACTCAGATAATCATCCATGGACAAGACCAGGGAGCCCCTGCCTGGACAGAAGTTAATATGCATCCCAGCAGGCCCAGTTAAAGGCCAGCCCAGCCCAGCCCACCCCTTCCCTGGCCCCAAAGGAGAAGGGCCTATGCTTTCTAGGAAATAGCAGTTGTGTTAGACCATTGCACTGCATCTGAATTCCTCCATTTTGTAATTTTAATACAAAAGTTAAGATGGTCAAATATCAAGTCTCCCAGGATGGCAGGCTTTCTGATCAACATTTTTCTTGTCATTCCAAATTCTTCAATCTTAGTTCCAGAAATGAGGTGCCCACACCCACCAGGGCTTTTTCGCCTTTTACTGTCAAGGAATGAGGGTGGACTCTAAGCAATCTCCACTGGTCCATCGCTCCCTCCACCTTGCTCCAAACTCTGCCTGAAATCCCTGGGCGCTCCACAAAGTTATCAAGAGCAATTCCTGTCTCTTCTTCCAACATAAATACAATTATACTTTTAAAAGGGAAAAAAACAGCCCAGGGAATCCCCAAAGAGGCCTGCTGCACTCTTCCTCCTTGTAATGAAGCTTAATAATGAAATGCCCCATGCTCCAATTAGTAAGAAATGCTCATTTTCTCCAGCTGAACACCCCCTATAGATACGTCTAATTTGTTCCCATGCTTCCATCTCTCTCCTCCATCGAGTTTGCACTTAAAGGTTATGATCTGTTGATGCCTCCCAGCCAGGCCCTGGCAAGACAACCTGGGGGAAGAGACAGTGTTTTCTATAACCTTGGAGCCCCAGCCTGACTATCCCTGATACCCCTTCCCTTCATCATCACATCCATACACATAATCTGTCTCTTTCAGGTTCTTTATGAGTTGTCCACAAAATGGAAGAGAACAGAAAGGAGAAACAACATTTGGAAAAGTTAAGGGAAAAGAAGAGTAAAAGAAAAAAAGAGGGGGTGGGTATTGCTGTGAGTGCCCATTTCTCAATGAAAGAAATGTTCTTTGCCACGGAGTGACCCAAAACAGGAGCTGCTCCTTACTGGTGGGCCCCTTTGGAACTCAGGTCCCTCAAAGGTCTTGGAGCTCCAGCTTCTTTCCCCTCATCAGGCCTGGTGTGTGACTGGCACCAATTCCTGAGACAGTCTGAAGGGTGCCAACAGCAGCACAGAGGAGCCCCTGTGCTCGGGGAACCCTGGCGGGATGTCTCTCCCAGGCCACCTCATCTCAGTGGCCAGCCTGCACCTCTGCCTTCTGATTGTATGGAAAGTGAGGACACAGTCCCTTTCTAAAAACCTGACTCCTAGGATGAAGGCCCCACCCCCAGCACCACACCAGATGCCAGGACCATGGCCTGGCTATAGGTGTGGGGTGGGCAGATCCTCCCTGACTCAAAGGTATCCCTAGGTTTCCCTCTCCCCAGAAGTAGAGCAGGCCACAACCAGGCTGATGCTCCCAGAGTCTTCCTCTCTTCAAATCATGCATATGCATCTTCTCTCCAGCCAGGCTAGGGGCCCAGAATGGGTAAAGACACCCTCTCCCCCCGGCTCCCGGCACATGGCTATACAGCAGCGAGGCGAATGGTAAAGACCGAAGACATCCTGTTGGACCACCCTAGTGGGTCTACCTGTTACGAGGCCCCAGTTCTTCTCACTGGGGAAAATGCCTCCCCTTCTGTCCCTGGTTTCTAAGGCCTCTCCCCTTAACTGCCGGAGATGAGCATTTGAGATTTGCCGATGCTCCCCCAGACACTTTGCCTCTTTTCTGCCTGGTCCTGTTCTCCCCTGACCCTTACCAATTGCTGGGTAGTCATCTGCAGCAGACTTGTGCTCTCCCAGCACCCCTCCTGCTTGCCTCCACCTCCTCCGACCCCTGGAGACAAGGCCCTGCCCTGGCTCCCTGAGACTCACAATCTGTGCTCCTGCCGTACTCAGTCACAAGGGGGATATAACTCACTTCAAGCTTTACGTGGTAGAACTAACCGCCCCCCTCGGGGGTGGGGAGGGGGGCAAGCAAGCGTGTGCCTGAGCATCCCAAGGTGCTCTTGTTTTCCAGGCACCCCGTTGTAGTCTATGACAGACGCACGGATGGGGGAATCCTCTGCCAGCCAGAGTTGGCATCTCACCCTACCTCTCAAATCTGCCACTAGCCTCCAGGGCCGAAGACCCTCCAAGAAGAAGAGGCCCTGCAAGACAAAGACCTGAGGCCCCCCAGCCTGGCCTCCCAGCCCAACACAGGCCCGCATTAAAATCAACACTCCGTGAACACACAAAACTGACAAGGCAGAGGGGGAGCACACATCGGATACAAAGATCGGGCTCTCGGGAGACGCGGCCTGTTGGTCTCCCATGTTAGCTCCAAGTGACTAAGCGCAGGGTGGGAAATAACGCCATCGTGGCCGCCAAAGCTCCCGCCTGGGCTCCAGGTTGGGCAGCCTTTTCACGGGGAGGATGCCTCTGCCTGGAAAAAAATGCAAGCATTGTGTGGGAGCCATTAACGCGTGAGCCTCTGCACATTCCTTCAAGAAGCAGGAGCACACTAGTCCCTGAGCCCCCAGCCCTGTGCCCCAGCAATTGTACAGGCTTGGAACACACTGCACATGCCACCTGGTCCTTCCCCCCAGGCCCCTGGCTCTGTGAGCGGTGGGGAGGGCCCCGCCAAACACCCTGGCTTCATTGTGCCCCAGAAAGAGGGGACTAATTACTCGCCTACACTCTGGAGCGCCCAGGGAGAAAACAGAAGCCAGTGGGGTGGAGAGGGTGGGAAACGGGGGTGGGGGGGGTTTGAAGAAGGGAGAGAGAAAGCCACAGGATACATTTCAAAGTTTCTCTAGCAATTTGGGGGTGGGGGAAAGAAAGCCTGGTCCTGATGTGAAATCATACAGAGGTCAGGGCTGGGTCTCCCACCCTTGTGAGAAAGTGGTGAATCGAAGACGGTTTATCAAACGATCATTTTTTTCTTTTGAAACTGGGAGGCAGCAGCTTGGACAATTCTGCAGATGTGCTTGATGAATTAGGGACAAAAATGGCCCTTCTCTGCCCCCCTCCTCCCCTCCTTCTATAAGGGCTCCCATCGGGGGTTGCTTCTCCCTCCACTGCCTCCCGGGCCCTCCCCTCCCTTCTTCAGTGGTCAGCTGAGACCCCACCCACTGCTTGCTTTTGTACTCTTGGCCTTTGGACATACTGACAGGGGCCTTTATGAGACCCCAATCAAGACCCCCATGTCACAGGTACCTAGTAGAGACACCAGACCTTTTCAAACAAGGGACAACAAGGAGAATCGGCGGGCCCATTGTCTCTCCTCTGTGCTAAGTGAGATGAAAGGGGCCCGCAGCCCCCTCCCCACAGCCCGCCTGCCAATCACCTCTAGTTATTAAGGTCACAATGTGTAAATTCTTTTGACCTGCACCTAATCAAAGATTCACCGGCCCTTTCAAACCCGAATGGGGAGGAGGGGAGAGATTCCCTCCCATAAACCCAGCAAATTCTCCCTCAATAAAATTTCTCTCTCTGATTCCTTCTTTGCTTCCCATCTCCACCCCTTCGCTTCTCTTCACTCCGCCCTCTTCACCACTAGCTTCAAACACAACTGACAAGCCCCATGGAATGACTACCCTCAAAAACCCAAGGAGGATTTGAAAGTTTCTATTTAATTCTCTTTAAATAAAAAGTTTTTGGACAGGCATAGTTGCCCAAGGAAGCCCAGAACCTGGGCAGTCCCTGGGCTCTGATGGCAAAGTGGTCGACTGACTTTTTTCTCTCTCCTAAATCAGCCTCTCTTGCTTTGCCCAGGATACCATTATACATGGAGAAAAAAACTGGGATGAATGATACTCCCTCACCTTGTCACTTAGCGTCTCTAGCTCGGTTGCTGACCCTCCAAAACCCAGCTTACACTGAGTGGTTTTGTGAACTGAGGTGAAAAAAATTACCAAGCCCAAAGTAGGCAACCCTCAAGAAAAAAAGAAAATAACCATAAGGTAGAACAACAAAGAACAGAATAGGAGCCAGAGGAAAGAACTTGAGAGAAAGCAAAACTTAGGAATTTTTGTGGTTTGAAAACTACAAAATGCTTAAATCAAGCAAGGAGAATAAAATGCTTGCCAATCTCCATCAATCAATATCAAGCTACGCATTTTTCTCTTATCTATCTTATCTGTCACTTAGAATAGGGAGAAGGCATAACAAGCAAGGTAGTGATAATTTATGTAAGTTGCCCCCAAATCCTCATTTGTCTACTGTCTACTCTTGGGGATGCCTCTCTCTCCCTTTACCTGTCTCTCTCCTTCTTTCTCCTTCTCTCTCTGCTCCTACTTTTCCTCCTGCCTCTGTGATGGTACCTTTTGCGTCTTGGTTTCTCCCTGCCCAGCTGTCTTTACTTCTCTCTGAGCTTCCTTTTGGTGCTAATCCCTCATGGTATTTCAACTGTCGTCTCCATGCCGAAGCCTTCCACATCTCAACCCTGTGTCTGAGCTCCAGGCCACCACTCCTGGCTGTCTCTGGCCATGGCTACCTCACTGTCCCTTCACTGCCTCAAACAGAACTCAGTCTTCTCAAAGCTAGGGCCCCCTTCTGCCATCAGGCCCATAGAGGAACTCATGCAGGTCTCTCCCCTCTCTCCCCCACAAGCAGTCATGACCACCTACAGACTTTTTCCTGTTTCTCCTGCTGTCCTCAGGAATCCAGTCCATTACTGCTAACAAAGTGTACTCCGGAAAGGCATCCAAACAGCCTCAGTCTCCCCCCCTCCAAAGTATCCTACACACTGTGCCACCACATTAATCATTTAACTGCTTCAATCTGGCCAAAAATCTTCCATGGTTCCCTATTATTCTCAGATTAAAGTCAAACTCTGCTCTTCAAAGCCCTCCAAAACCAGGCCCCAAAGCTCCCCTCCAGCCACATTGCCCACTACTCCTTTACACAAACTTGTCTGCTCTGAACTCCCAAACTTACCTGCTCTGAACTTCCAAACTTACGTTGAGCTTCCCTATCCCTTAGTATGTCTTTGCTCATACCACTCCCCTGGCCTCAAGTTCCTGTCTGCAATTTAAATAGAACCATCTTTTAAGTCCCACTTCAAATTCCATGCCATCCAGGAAGCTCTCCTTATTTAACAAAAAGGCTACTGCTTTCCTCTGATTTCCTATCGATAACCTTGACAGTTGATGGCACTCACACTGTGTATATACAGTGTTGTCTGAGTACATGCATTATTTTCCCAACTGGAATATAAGCCCCTGGATGGTAAAAACTGTCTCTTGTGCTTCATATTCCCCATGTATCCTTGCACACAGCAGTATTCTTGATACATCTATAAGGCTGGCACTCAGAGATATGCATTACGTAGAAAAATAGTTCTGAGTTTGCCTTGCCTTTTTTAAAAAAATTTCAGTATTTTAACTTATTTCTTTTCCCACAAAAGGTCCCAAGTATGAAACCATGTTTAATGCTGCAAAAGCAAATGTAAGGAAGGACCTTTTCAGGGTGATGGAAATATTCTAAACTGAATCGTGGTGATGGTTGCACAACACTGTAAATTTGCTAAAACTCATGGAATTGTACACTTAAAGTGGGTGAACTTTATAGTGTGTAAATTATACTTCAATGAAACTGTTTAAAATAATAAATAAAATAATAAATAAATGTAGGTCCATGTATCCTTAATTTAAATAACTGTAAGGGAAAAAGGAAGGGTTCTCACTACAGTTACCTGATATTGAAATAGACATTTAAATGTAATTTATGTTTTTTCTATTAATAAAAATAGGCTCATTATAAAAAAAACTTAAATACAAAAAAGTAAAAAGAAAGTAAATGTCAGCAGAAATCTACCACATAAGAAATAACTGAAAAGATAGTCAAATAACTATCATACTGCTTTGTGACCTTTTTTTATTCAACACTATGTTATGACATCTTTGGGGGTAAATAAATATGTACATCTACAGCATCCTTTTAATGGCTATATAGTATTCTATTGGGTGAATGTAAAATATTTAACCAGACTCCTACTAATGGATATTTATGTGTTCTTAATATAAGTCTTTATGTATACATCTTGCATACTTGTCTGATTATTGCCTTAGGATAAATTTCTAGAAGAGGAATTTATGTGTCGAAAGGTTTTTACATTTTTATTTTGATACTCACTGCCAAACTAATGTAATTTTAAAACTAACTTTTCCTCTCCTTATTCCTAGACTTACCATTACCAGCCTGCAAAGAAGGATTTTCCTGGCCACAAACCTCTAACAAGTGAAGAATCCTTTGAACAATCTTTATTTTTTGTGTTAACTTTTTGTTTTTATTCTCAACCACAGCTTACCGTGGATGCTAGTGAGACTCAAACTGGCCAGGAAAGTAGAGTGCTTCAAACACATTAACCCATGTGTCCCTCTCTCTCTGCCAGATGTTACGAACCTCACCTTCATGCCCAGCTGACCCTTCTCTTGGGTCACTTACCATAGGACCCACTCCAATCACTCACTTGGTCTTTTCTCACTCAGGCCCAGGAGGAAAGAGGCCCAGCCTTGGCCAGGACAACTAATGCTACCACTGCAACAAAGCAGAAAATAACAGGAGAAAAAGATGCATTCTGCAAGAGTAGAGCCCTCAGGAGAAAGAGACGGTGGGTCACATGCTCTGAGCTAGGCCCTCTCTGTAGCCCCTGAAGGCCTCGGTGCAGTGAGTTCAGGGTGAGGAGCATGTGCTAAGTGACGGCGGAGTGAATCTGGACAGTGTCCTATATGGAAACTGTGCTCCTGAGACTCCACAGAGTTTTGATCAGGCACCACAGGACTGAGCCAGGGCAAGACTCAAGCTAATCTCTCTCAAAATTCCCCAGTCAACAAAGAAAGGAGGAACAGACACTTATGGTGGCCTCAAGCAGAAAGCGGTCCATTTCACTTTACCTTGCACATCTCAGCTTTCCCTCCCTCTCTGTCCAGCCAGCACATGTCACATGTGCAACAAGCCACACACAAAGGAGGAGAAGTAACCCCCACCGTTGCACGGTGGCCTCTACGACTGGCGAATATTTATACTTGGAAAGCTCATCCTCCACACGGCCTTCTGGCCTCTCTTTGTGTCTTCCTGTCTAGCTCAGCTCCTAGAAAGAAGCCAGTATGAAGCTTCACACCTGACCACTTGCTATGCCAGCATAATGAAAGTGATGCCCATCCCCTGCCTATCCTCATCACCACCATCGAAGCTTCCAGAAGCAACATAGACATAAGTGTCTCCAGCCTGAAGCCAAAAGCCACACCTCTCTAGGTGGGGCAAAGCGTGGAAAATCAAGAACAAGGCCTGGTGACCCCACATTCTGCTTCACCAAGCCTGCCCATGGTGTTAAGAGGATCAGAGAAAGCAGAAGATAAAGGGCCTTGGCCTTAATGCCTTCTCAAAGCAGGCAAGCTCCTGCCTTCGGGAGGTGTGCTCTTTAACCCCCAGCACCGGTGTGCACATTGTCTAAAGTGCACCAGCTTTAGATAGGGCTGCTGTTTCCAGCCTGCTGCGAAAACCAAAATACTGCACCATGACCACCATGGCCACTGTTCGAGAAGCTGGATTATGGCTTTGCTGTAGGAAGGTGCAGAGGAGGAGACAGCAGTGCACGCTGAGCAGGGCTAGAGACCAGTGTGAACACAATAACATAGAAAAGGTGTGTGTGGTGGAGGAGGGAATTGCAACAAAATATGAGTTATAGTTATTTTAATCTCCTAAAAGGTTCTCTCTCAATACTTGAAATCCTCTTTTGCAAATTAAGGCCCTGCTGAAGATTTTGGATGTTATCACATCCCAACTGGCACCCCACCTGCCCCTCCTATACTTTTCTGTGCCCCATTCATGTTTTAAATTTGCATTGCAAACTATGAAAAAGGAAAGCTTCCGCAGAAAGCAATTTCCTGGGCCAGCAGCTCTTGGACTAATACTCCTTTTGCAGTTACCAGGGATTCTGCATGCATGTACTCCCTTCCCTCCTCCCGCCAGCCCTCCTCCTCCCCCCACTCCTCCCTCCCTTGCCAGCACCTTCTGTCTGAGCCAAGCCTATCTGACAGGGAACTACGGACAGTGTCACAAACTACCCCCTATGAAAATGCCCTGGACAGAAAAAGGAGCAAGAACCAGCTGGGAAAGAGGGGAAGGATTTTGGGTAGTCAGCTTAATAGAGCACCCCAGAGGCACAGCAGTTTGTCTGTAGTACAAGGCTCATAACTTATACGAAACAGGAAATAAAACCCCTGCCCCCAAAAGTTCACAATCTGAAACTTCAAAAAAATTTCGCCACCAGGGAAGTCTCTCATAGAACCTTTACAGGCAGTTTTCCATACCAATGGTGTCAACATCTGTCACCACTAGTGGTATACAGGGATGTCTATTGTCTTCCCTGATGGTGTGAGGAAAATGTTCCAGTTCTTGGATCCCAGGCTGCTAACCCCCCAAAAGGAACTACTACAATAATGAAACTCACGACATTCATGGATGCAGGGTAACTGTCATGGACAGGAGAATTCCTGTTCTTGGGTCTTAAGGCCATGACCAAGGTGAGCCACATGTGACTGTCCTGAACTCAGAGAGGGGAAGAAATACAGCTGACTCTGTGGACTGCCACCTGGAGGTCCCAGGGACCAGGACTCTGGTAGATGGAAAGGTGGTGGGGAGGAGAAGACACCATTTCAAAAAATTTCATTTGAACTGAAAAGGAAAACAAGGAACTTAAGTCTTGACTCCAAACTGATGTACTGAAATCTGCCCCAAATGGCCTGAGAGCCACCTAATGACAGGAGGATGGGGTGATCCTTCCACCTCTGACATGACCCCCCAATATACAAAAACACATTATGCTACTAATCCAGCCACACATTGCCTTTTTCATTCGGGCCCAGTACAAAGCCCTCTCCACCCCCCAGTCTACTTACAAGAGTGAGCTCCATTGGCTCAAAAAACTAAAAGCACAGATATTTCATGAAGATCCCTCTTTGACTGATCTGAGTGCTGCAGCTAACAGGTGGGGAAATCTTAAACATACGAGTGTTATCATGACAAGACCACTGGAACGGATCGGTGCCATAAGTCAGACAGGGCTAGAAGTTTCCGCCCCACCATCAGGTTCCTCTTTAGCCTTGACAGATCAAACTCAAGCCGAAGCAGGCTACAGAGATCAGTTCAGTCTCCGAGCCAAAGGTCTTCACAGTGAGGGACCAAAGCTGCCCGGGCTGGGCCTCTGCCGGCCCGTGTCCCAGATTAATCACCACCAGGAGGGGCTTGGACACCAGGCTGCAATCTGAGCCCAGCAGCACCTGCACAGGGGTCACCCCGGCACCTCCCTCACTCCCTCGGGCAAGACTCCAGGGCATGAGGGTGTCCACCTGTTGACTACGCTACTTGGAACAGGCAGGCCAGACGCTTAGCCATCTTCAATCCCGCAGATAAGTCACAGGAGGTTTGAGTTAGCGCAGAAGGTGGAAAGATATGGTGACTCAAGGAGTGAAGCCAGGGCTCCATAAGAAGGAAAATTCTCAGCCTCTGAACAGAAAGAAAGACAGAAAGGCCTTAATGCCCCTGTCACCACTGTCTAGAGAGAAAATCTAGCTCAAGACCAGCAGTGAGTGAACTAAGCCCTCAGAGGTTATGAACTAATGAGATGCTCCATGAGTGTTCGGGACACATTCTCATCAGCTGCAGATCCACTGGATGCTGACAGGAAGGAGGGAGACCAGAGCAGGGATTTCCTTTCAAAACACCCCCAAATGCTGCCAATACACCTGTGTGAAGGAAACTTAGACATAAATTCACTCTGTGAGGGTGCAGAAGAGCTTCCTCTGAATGCCAGGACCTTGGAGAACAGTTTCCTCAAATGATCTACATCAGTAAGCTATTTCAAACACCTGTACACATAGAGCTAGTGACTATGTATGGTGCATGTACACATGTCTGTCCATGCTAGAATGTACTCTTTAGGACCAATGGACCCTATTATAAATTCTTCTCAGATGGCAATTTCTTTTATATTGTTGCTTCTCTAAGTCTACTAGAGTAGGAGAAAGTATTCTTGAGACAAAAAAAAAAAAAATCAAAAGGAGGAAGGTAAGCATGAAGATCTGTATCTTAGAACGCTCTGTCCCAGGCACTAACTTGTGATATAAGGAGAAACCACTCGGATGGATGCACCCTTTTCCACCTGCCTCATGCCCCAGGGAAGGAAGGGTGGGAGGGGTCCGAGTCAGATTGAAGTGTATGTCCCTTGAAAGAGCAGAGAAAAGCACAGGTCAGATAAGAGGAGAAAGAGCTCCTACCCAGCGCCTTCATTTGAGGAGGAACACCCACATCCTGACTGTTACACCTTGTACCTCCAGAGCTCCATCGCCAGGAATTCCCTTTGAACTCCCGGCTGCAACCCAGAGTTAGGATAGAGCAGTGGCTACAATTACACACTTGCTTGTGGGGGGGGTGGGGGGATGCTGTATGTGACAGGCCATGAAAGGTCCCTGCCTATAAAACAGACTGGAAAACAAACCCTTAATTTAAATGTTAATGAAAGTGCTGTGGAGACATCAGAGGCTTCCCGGCTGCTCAGAGAATAGCTACACCAGCCACAGAATTTATGGCTCCCCTTCACCCTCCTGCCTCCCTCTCTGCCTCATCACCCACTGAAGTTTAAAGAGTGTAAAAAAAAAAAAAAAAACAACTAATTTTAACATTAACTCCATGCTTCCACCTTGGGATGTGATTGCTAAATTATCTGTTGGCAGAACACTGATCAAAGGTGGAAAAACACAGGCACATTGCACACACAACCCAGAAAAGTCAGCTGCAGCTAAGGCAGGAAAATTATCTTCTCTCTTCCTGATGTGGGAAGGGTAGAAGAAATAGCGGTGCAGGTAGGGACTGGGGCTGGGAGGTGCAGGCAGCAGGAAGAGGAGGAAGACCCCGATCCCTCCCATGTGTCTGCTCCCCATCTGAGAACTTAGCATACCATATTTGCTAAGTTTGGTCTGTCTCTCCATCAGACTATGCTGTCTAGTTCACTGTTGTTTCCCCAAGGTCTAGCACACTGTAATGCTTAAGAAGTATCTGGAGAGAGAAAGAGAGATAGGGATGGGAGGAGAGATACAGAAACAGAGACAGAGCGGAGAAAGAAAGAATTTAAACAGAGACTGAGGGATGGAAATGTATCCCTGTAGCAGGGGCACGGTCTTGAGGCACGGACTCTAGATCCACAGCATCCCGCCTTCCGCAGCAGCACTCTCTGCTTCTAGTTGTAGTGCTTTATTTAAGTCAGTTCTTCCCAACTAGCCAACCTTCCTGGCCAGGGAAGGAGTCGCTCCCACAGATGGGGTCTGGGCCAGCCAGAGCTGGCTGGGTTGCTGGTCTCAGGCCAGCAGTCCAGTACATGAGCTTCCCTGTGCCCAACATGTCCTGGGTAGTGGCAGAAATCCAGGGTCTTGAGGAAGTGAAACCCACCCCTGTGGCATTTCGTCCTTGCTACTGATGGATATGTTGGCCGGAGAGGCTTGGCTTAGCACCAGCAATGAACTCTAGGGTGGTGGGCGCTGCCCTGAGATTCAACAGAACCAGACTCTGATTCAGTTGTATCTCTACACTGATCTCTTTCCAATCTTAGGTCATTTTAGGCTGGACCAGTGGGCCCACCTAGCATCATGCAGAGCTTCCTTCTTTCTCCAGGCATCATGCAGCCCCTTCCAGCCATGCCAGCCTCTGGTCCTTCCATGCTGTCTTTGTGCCTCAGACTCTCTCATCTAGGGCCACCACATGCAGGCGACTCCCTCTTGTGTGGTCTTCAGCCTGGCAACAGGGGACACTGAGCCACTCCTTGCCTAGAGAAGGTGTCCTTTCCCTAGACAAGCCCCTGATCCTGGGAAGGGAGAAGAGACAGATCTTGATAGCTGTGGGCCAAACCATCAGGATGAGCAGCTACAATGTGAAGCACGACAAAGTCATCCATCAGAGTCTTTCTTCAGGTTATCAAGGTTAGGGATCCCCTTCAGGAACCAGCTCTTTATCACCAACTAGAAAAAGCAAAACTCAGAGGCACAACATTTACTTTTGATTTGTCTTCCCCTAAAAGCACTGAGTGAGTTAGGAAGCCCAGGGCCAGAGAGTTGCTGAACCACTGGGAACCAAAAGAATCTAAACTAAAAGTTGGCTGCCTCCTTTTTTCCAATCTTTCAAACCTCTGTCAGAGAAAACTCCAGATGCAATTACCTTTCACTAAAGAAGGGCGTATTTCAAAAGGCTGGTGAATGTGTCTGCCACACACACAACACACAGTAAACCCTGTAGCCACTGGGAACAAACACCCACTCTCCCCAGAAATCCACCCCCTTACCAAACAGTACACAGTGATGGCTTTCCTTCCAGACTCTCCCTCACCTCTGGGAGAAATGAGGCAAGAAGGGGCAGCTCCTCCATCAAAACCCCCCAGAGGCCACAACTCACTTTACAAATTTGAATCGGTACATTTCAGGCAGACTTGGACTAATCCCCCCCAAAACAAACAGGCCACCACAGTGAGCAAAATTACACTAAATTGTATTGTATATTTAATAACACAGCTAAGTCAAGTTTCTACACCTATACCACTCATATGTTTCCTTAATGACAGAAACGAGAGAAGGGATTAAAACCCAAGGGTCCTGGGAAGCTTTCCTGACCACACTCACTCACATGATAGCAAGTGTTGTTCGGAGATGGGGAAAGGATTCTTCTGAGCACCCCCTTTTTCTTGGAGGGCAATAAATATGGTGTCTGCAGAGGAAGGAGTCACTGTGGGCTCCTCTCTCTTCCCCTCCAAGGCAAACAGGGCAATGGGGCTCCAGACTCATTTCACCATCAAGGCACCCCCCAGCCAGCTTGGAAGGGCCCTGCAAACCGAAGATCTATGTGCACTGGCACTCCTGGGATGGTGTAAGCATTCACAGCTACACGAGTGAGCCCAGGCCTTGGTTACATACTGCCTTCCTCCCCTCCCCCTCGCTATCTCAACTCTGGCCTCCAGAAAGAGAATGTTCCCAGATCCCCACAGAGGCTTTCAAGGGCCACAGCTACTGTCCAAGGTTCTGGTGGATGAAGGCATTGCAGTGACGTAGAGGCCTGCCTCGTGGCCCTCCCTCAGCACCACAGCATGTGGCAATAAGCTGGAGACCTGAGCCTCTTCTGCCCCATCCCACATGTGCCCTTCTCTGAGCCTCAATTTCTCCATCTGCCAGGAGGGGAATGACCCTCTCCCTTCCTCAACCAGAGACAGACTAGTTTCAGGCACTTAGTATCATCTGGCAACCACTACAGTTGTGCCCCCATCTTTCCCCCACCACTGAATAAGATCCTCAGGAGAGCTACCCCACAGCAAGTGTTCAGTCAATACACAGGGAGCACAGAGGAAAGGGAGTGAGAAGAAAAGATGGAAAATAGAAGGCATGAAATCGAGTCTTTAACAGTTCTTCATTTCCTTACTCTGAGTATTTACTAACTTTATTCAGCTAGAAATAATCTTTTAATGGCAATACAATGTACTGCATGTTTTAAAAATTCTGCTTTTCTGTGATACTTATGGAAAAGTGCTCAGAACTCTATGTGACCTCAGGAGATCGTATCCTGAGACCAGTTAGGACCCACAATTACACCCAGACGTGTGCCCTTCCACCTCCAGCATCTCAACTCAGTTCCATCTCACCCAGTCCTTTCACTCATCAAACAGCTCCAGGTTGGGCCTCCTCTACAGGAGGAAGGCTGCATCTATAAGTCATAAATCCTAAAAGCAGAGTTATCAGTGTTGGGGCAAGAAGATGGGTTGGAGGGCACATAGGAGGCAGAGGGAAAGGTCCTTGCCTGCCACCTTCCCATGGAGTCTACTGGTTTTCCTTCTGTTTTTTGAGTACCTAAACATGGCTCTGAGCACATGACTGGTATTAAATATTATCCTCCAAGAGTGTTTACAAACCAAGAACTCAAGGTCAAGAAAGGAAGAAGAGGTGACATTTGGACACAGGACAGAAACCTGCTTTCTCCCAGTCATGAACACCTCAAATTAAGCCTAGGGCTTGAGGTTTCATGCTTCATACTACAAGTTTCTAAGTACACACATATGAAAAGAAGGCAGATAAGTCCCAGCATCAAAGATAAATACGATGAATAGCTCTGACAAATTATTTTAAATAGAAGAAAGAGACTGAGATCTGCTGGGTCTCCCAACTGTCCAGGTTCCCTGGAGGACAGCTGCTGCCCACCCACTCTCGTGTTTTTCACAAGGGGTTCATGGCCACATCACATTAGTGACACTGACGACCACACTCAACAAGAAAGGTGGCAGGGAAGGGAACAGAGGCAGCCATGGAGGGCAGGAAAACCACAGGGGAAAAGGAGAGGAAAGAGATTCCTGCTGAGTCCCCACCTCAAGAAGACTGCAAAAGAGCAGTGTAACTCCATGAGGGACAGGAGAAGCCCCAGGGAAGGGTGGAGACGTGAGAGCAGCTAAAGCAGCTAAACAAATGCTTTACCAGCTGGGAGAGATTCTGGCTGACACAAGATTCTAGCCCTTTTAGCTTTGTAGAGTATTTTCATATTCATTGTTTCAGATCATCTTCACAATAACCTAGTAAGGACTATGAAAGAAAGAGTATTCATATTTAACAGATGAGGAAACCATGGCTCCGAGGACTTACCCGAGGCCACTCTGCTGGTTGGTGGCAAAGCATAACTCCAGTTTCCCAGAACAGACCCTACAGCTAGGAGGCAGTATCTTCCAAGATTGGGAAAATGGTTCAGTTTACTGAAAGGTTCAAATTCATTGACACAGTGAGAAGAAATGGATCTAATGATAAGATGACAAGATTCCTATCCCAATATATTTTGGGGGTAAGAGGAAAAGAAGCAGAGAGAACACCAACATATACTCTGGTCATTTAGTGTAATGACAGAATCCCAAATACAAACTACTTTTTTAAAACAGTCCAAGACATCATTTGTGGACTTGGGGAAAAGGTCTTCTCAAATAACTGTGGGTCATGGAGCTAAACAGCCAGCCAACAGTGAGTGAAAGAATCATCCCAGGGGCAAGAAAGTACACCAAGAAGACATTTAAGGAGAATGTTAAGAAAACATGAGACCTAGGTTTTCACCAAAGATGGGGCATATCAAGGACTTAGCAGAGGGTCTGGCATAGAACATATGACTAATAAATGTTAGCTGCTGGTAGCAGTAGTAGTTACAGAGCAGTGCTAGTAATATTAGGAAGCTAGGTCCTTCCTCAAAGCCAGCTTCCAAGTTGTGGCCAAAAAAGCCCCAAAGTCAGTTTATTGTGATCTAAACTGCTTCTCAGTGACGAAGGCAGACACTGTCCTCAACCTTTTATTGACATCATCTTCAACAGCTGCCATGCTCTATTCTGTTAACAGGTAGCCTAACATATTCCAGAGGAGGTGGCTGGAGTAGAGGAATATGAAGATGGGGATGCTGGGAGAGCCTGTATGTGTCTTTAGCCTAATTCCATGTGCAGGAAGCACATGGACCATCTCCAGCCTTAACAGCATCCCTCCACCACCGACCTCACCCCAGGCCACCCCAGTCTCCTGAAGCCAGCAGGAGTCCTCAGGTAACCACCAAGATGAAGTCACCAGCCTACCTGTCACCTCCCACCCTTACACATATCCAGCCCACAGACACCCAAGCTTGGCTAACTGGCTTTAAAGGGGGCAGCATTAGGATGAAACTGAGGAGGGGCCAGAGCGCAATGGCTCCATTTTCCACCCTCTGCTCCCACACACTTAGGCCTCTCTACTCCCTGCTGGTCTTTCCTTCCCTTTTTCCTAGGATTGCTAGAATGATTTGTTCTGAACAGCGACAGGTTTATAGGTTAGCCGACACCTCCGCTCTGTGGAATTTTAATTAACTTCTCCCATCGTCAATATGCTAAGGAACGGGGTCTCCATTCTCTGAGGTCAGCAATGTGTTTCAGGTCCTGCTATATCAGCCGTCAAATTGAAGAATTAATGACGTGGCTAATCGGCTCTAATTCTTTAGGAAGAAAAAAATTTGAAAGAGAATTGTGGAAGGGGCAGGAGGAGGGGTGCAGGCTCCTTGGGGTGAGGAGAAAAAGGCTGAAGGGGGCTGAGCCAAGAGGGGGGATCAACTCTCTCATAAAACAAGTGACTGACTCAAACCCGATGTTGGAGGGTAGCAGCCCTACAGCTTTCCCATTGATCATTTGGTGAGGAGTGAGGGGTGAAGGAAGTGGGAGAAGACACTAGATAAACACCCTGACAGAGCAGGTGCAGAGAGGGTGTCTATGTACCCTGCTGGTGGGGAGAGAGGCCCTGCCTCGGTTCAAGAGAGCCTAGAAAGCAGAATTCAGGATGCAAAGCTCATTCAGTCACAGGCAAAACTAGAGAAACACCAGTCAGACCAAAGGGTAGGGTAAAGCCGTCATCAAAATTGGCACTTCTGCTATAATTGTCAACGAATCTACTCCACATACATGACTTTGCATGAGGGCCCAACTGGACATGGGCCCCAAGCCTCTCCTGATGACGCCCACCTGACCTCATAAAATAAAAGCATTATTACATGGGATAAAACCATACCCCAAAACATCTCCCTTACCTGTGCAATGGGCTGATAGCAATGGACCAGACTCGGTCTTCAGTCTGGATGGTGTGTAAGCACTGCCCCAGCCGGCCTGAGGCCAAAGGCCATACCTGGAAACAGGAGAGGAGATGCTCTCGTTGGCGTTGCCTGGGATCGGGATGAGGGTTGGAAAATGCACCAGGTGGAGTCACTGTTCCTAGGGTGGGTGGGGAAATGGAGAATCCTTTCTATCCTGTACACACAGAGCTCTGGGTAGCAGCAGAGGGGCCTCTCCAGCTTCTGCCTTGCCTACCGCCCAAATAGACGCTGGCTCCCAGTCCTAACCACCCTTTCACGTCCACCTGAGAGCCCTTACACAGCAGCCAATTTTATACCAGGGAATCAGAAGCTCCACATTCTTCAGCTGAGACCTGACTGAGAAGCGTGAGCAGGTGAGGCTTGCCTCTCTCAGTAACCTCCCCATGTTTGTGGATTTTCCTTTTCCTATCTCTCACCAAGATTTTACTTTGGGGAGGTAGGGAGAGGGAGGAAGATCAAGGCCCAGTATGAGAGGACAGAGATAGAATTAGATTAGAATTAGAGAGAGAGAAGTAAAAAGAAAGATCCAAGGGAAGGAAAAATGGAAGAAGAGAACTTCAAAGTGGGAAGGTGGTGTGTTGTTGTTTGTTTGTTGATAATGCCCAGAATCCAATGCTATTCATGTCAGCAGGGAATTTAGCACCTAGTGTCACCAAAAGTAGCAGAAAAGCTTAACTCTTTTAAGCTTCCATATCTCCTACTGGTTAAAAATATTGCTTGGAGCACATTATCTGGTCCCTATCAGTCAGGAATGTACATTAGCAGCCACTCTGGGCTTAACTCTAATCAACACTCACAGAGCCCTCTCAGCGGTCAGTGCATTTAGAAATCTCCCATTAAGCACAAGGCCCCTTCACCTCACCCTACCCCAGATGACACACACAGGGGACTAAGCCTCTAACCAAACAGAGAGGAAACCTCAAATGTACAGGGCTGTCCCCAGACAGCAGCCAAGGAGGGATCCTGAGGAGGCCAGATGATCAGTGACCTCTCAAGGTCCCTGCAGTGCTATAAGGGGAACACAAAAAAGTCAGACAGGACCTTAGATGGAAGAACTTTCAGGAAACATTCCTTGAGTTTAAGGGGTAGGTGATGGAGTGGGGGTGGTCCTGACTTCTTAGGATCACATGATATCTCTTCTCTATAAAAGGAGAAAGTGTTTCTTAGATTTTGTGTGTCTGTGATAGGGGGAGAAGGGTGTGAGTTACTTTTCCCAACACAGGGAAAAGAAAATAAATTTAACAAGAAGATCCTGAATAAGGAAGGGCAGAAAACAAAGGTAAACACCACAACTTTCCTGGAATGCCAGGATTCTGGCTCATTCTTCTGGATTAGGTCACTTTGGTAGTAACTAGATGCATCTAATGTCCTCTTTCAGACAGCCTTGGCTTGGAAGAGAAGTTTGCCTTTTCCCTGATGCAAACTACCTAGGAGGCAGGTTCTTGTTTGGTGTGGGTGACTAGAGACTCTGATTACAAAATCTCTGGGGACAGCCCTAGGCCTGAATTCACTAGTGTCCTCCACTGAATGGGCTGGTGGATCCCTAGACTGTGAAAACCACAGAACAAGGTTCCTGGTCTCCAGGGGTGGCTCTGGAAGCATGCTGCCAATTTCCCAAGCACGATCTGGGGAAAGTGGCCCTCCTGACCTGCACCAGTAGCACACCATCCACCAAAACATGAGTATGCTGATCACATCTTAACCCTCAGCGATCAAATTCAAAACAGACCCAACCCTGGAGAAGATATAACTCAGTGGGAGTGGACATTTATACAGTCCTTTTAAAAAGCAGTTGGCAATATGTATCAAGATCCTTAAAATAATCAAAGCCTTCGACTCAGTAATTCTATTGCTGAGACTCTATCCTAAGAAAATAATCCTAAAACGAAGAAAAACCTAAATGATAAAAATATTCCCTGCAGCCTGCAATAGCAGAAAGAGCATACATGGGCTTTAGAATTAGACAAATCTGGGTTTGAACCCTAGTTGCTACTTATTTATCTCTGATGTTAGGGATATTTTATAACTTCTTAGCCTCAGTTTCCTCATGTATAAAATGGGAAATAATGCCTATCTTTTAGGGTTGCAGTGTGGAAAAATGAAGATAAGTGTAAATCACCCGGCACAGAAGCACAGTATTTGGCAGACATTAGGCATCAATAATGGTGGTCCTTATTACTATAGGAAAAAAATAGATACAAACATCCACCAATAGGAAAAATAGTAACTAAATTATGGTAAGTCCATTGTGAAGCCATTAAAGATGACACAAGTAATTTGCAATAATAATGGAAAACCTTATAAAATAAAGTAGACACAGCAGGGTATATTGGGTATATAAGATATATTATGAATGCGAATCAAAACTACAATGAGATATCACCTCACATGGGTCAGAATGACCATCATCAAAAAAATCTACAAACAATAAATGCTGGAAAGGGTGTGGAGAAAAGGGAACCCTCCTGCACTGTTGGTGGGAATGTAAATTGGTACAGCCACAATGCAGAACAGTATGGAGGTTCCTGAGAAAACTAAAAATGGAACTACCATATGATCCAGCAATCCCACTCCTGGGGCATATATCCAGAGAAAACCATAATTCTAAAAGATACATGTACCCCAATGTTCATTGTAGCACTATTTACAATAGCCAGGATATGGAAGCAACCTAAATATCCATTCACAGAGGAATTGATAAAGATGTGGTACATATATACAATGGAATACTACTCAGCCATAAAAAAGAACAAAATAATGCCATTTGCAGCAACATGGATGGACCCAGAGATTGTCATACTGAGTGAAGTAAGTCAGACAGAGAAAGACAAATATCATATGATATTGGTTGTATGTGGAATCTAAAAAAATGGTACAAATGAACCTCTTTACAAAACAGAAATAGAGTCACAGATATAGAAAAAAACTTATGGTTACCAAGGGGGAAGGCGGGAGAGGGATAAATTAAGAGATTAAGATTGACATATACACACTACTATATATAAAATAAATAACTAATAAGAACCTACTGTATAGCACAGGGAACTCTACTCAATACTCTGTAATGACCTATATGGGAATAGAATCTAAAAAAGAGTGGATATATGTATATGTATAACTGATTCACTTTGCCGTAGAGCAGAAACTAACACAACATTGTAAATCAAATATACTCCAATAAAAATTCATTTAAAAATAGATATATTATGACCATAACTATCTGGGGAAAAATTACCCTAAAGGATAAAATGAGGAAATGAATAAATGTAAAGTGCTTATTAGCACAGTGCCTGGTTACATTCTATGTTATTATAAAACAAAAAAAGCAAACCTACGCACTGAAAAACACCTAAAAGAAAAAAAAAACAGTTCAAATGTTCCCTCCTTCATAAAATCTCCCCTTCCAAGTCAAATGTGATCTCTCCACCCTCCAAACTTTCTGGCCCTTTCCCTAGAGCCTTACAACTTCATAGTCCTGGCCACTTCCAACCAGCTTCATAGCTTCATAGCTAGTGCATGCAGTCTCAACTCCCCTTAAGGAAAGGCTGTATCTTCTTCCCCTTTGAAGCCGGGCATACAGTAAGCACTTATCAGAATGAAAGAAAGAATAAAGAAAACGGAAAAAAATGAAGGAATGATCAGACCTGGCCCAGGCCCAGCAAGAACATAAGCTACCATCCTATCACATCTCAGGATGGGGCCAGCCTCACCAAAGCCGAGAGAGGCAATCCAAGCTAAGTCACAGTAAATCTGAAACTAGGATTTGGGGCAGGGGAAGAAAGCTCTCTGGGCAGTCCCTAGCTCAGAAGTTTTGCAAAGAAAATGTTTTGTTTCCCTTCACCCCAATAAATCTCTTTCCTAAAACATAGTCCATTTTGGGGAACTCCCAAAAAACAGGCTATAGATGTTTACAGACAAACATGACTAAGTTCTTATGTAGGTTCAGGTATTAGAAACCTGTAGAAGCAGCTGGAGAATTACAGATGCCACCAAAAAGAAATGGAAAGTCAGTTATAAAAGACTAAATGTGGGTAATGTGAAAATGGTCCAGGAAGATGAAGATGGCTAAATGCAAAGACAACAATAGAAGGAGGGAACACAAGCAGCATCCAGAAAGCCAGAAAAGATGAGGTGGCCTGGAGGTCACTGGGAAACCGCAAAACAGCTTCCTGGAGTTGAAGAACCAGGGGGGAGAATTCTGTCACTGACTAAAAAGAAATCCTCAAAAGGAATAGGATCTACTGCAGTGACAATTTTAGAATTAGAAAGTACCGATTTTAATGCTTAAAAACACTAAACCACTAAATAATTGTACTTAAAACATGAAACTAACCCAATATCCTAAATAAAATTGCTGTCAATCTTCAACTGTAAGCAGTCTATAGCCCTGAATTGCTACCTGTGGTCATAAAGCTTAGCTGTACACTGCTCTGGGTGTCAGACCACAGAGAAATGGATAGAAGAAAGAGATGTCACTGAAGGCTTCATGGGGAAGCTTGAAGCCGTGACAAGAAAATGCTAGAATGAGATGAGAATATCTAGGTCCCACATGCACAAAAGGTTTCTGCGCAAATTGACTTCTGAGCAGTATAGCAAGTTAAGGTTGGTCTCTTTACAAGGAATGGTACAAAGACAGTGACCAATCAGAAACCTGAAGTTAAGTATGGGGTGGGGGATTCGGAAGCAAGAGATAGGAAATTCAGTTTCCATGTTGGTTCAAAAGATTTTCTGGGGTGAGATGAATTGGGAGATTGGGATTGACATATATACACTACTATGTATAAAATAGATAACTAATGAGAACCTCCTGTATAGCACAGGGAACTCTACTCAGTGCTCTGTGGTGACCTAAATGGGAAGGAAATCCAAAAAAGAGGGGATATGTGTATACGTAGAGCTGATTCACTTTGCTGTACAGCAGCAACTTAATGCAATATTGTAAAGCAACTATACTCCAATAAAAATTAATTAAAAAGAAGAAACCTTGATTTTAGACTTCTGGCCTCTAGAACTGTGAGGTAATAAATTTCTGTTGTTTTAAATTAAAAAACAAAAAGAAGAAGAAGGTTTTCTGAATTTTTCTCAGGCTCCCTGTGCTGATGCACACATCTCTCTGACAAAATACAAAGTGTAAGGAAAAAATTAGCAAAGGGAGGAGAAACTTCCATAAATAAAATGGAACATATTTAGTCCTTCTTTTTACATAAATTAGCAACATTTTCACATGAAGGTGTAATCACTAGAGGGAACATGGAGCCAGAAAAGTTAGTAAAGATTGCAACCTCTCTCTCCTGAGTCCCCTCCCTATGTGTCTTAGAGTCCCATTTGCTGACATGGTCAAGCATTTTGCTCCTATTGGAGTCTCCAGATGCTGGGAAACACACAAGCAAGAACCTATCGCACTTCCTGCACCATTAACTGAATTATCAGCAAAGTTCCCACAGCAGTCCCAAAGGATCAGGCATGTGTGGGCCCTGGCAAGGGCTACTGGACACAGGGATGGAGAAAGTTCTTCTCTGCCTCATGGGTGAAAGCCTATTTGACCCAGACGTGGAGGAGCTGAGTCCATAAAGCAGGGGTTACACTACTTTATCAGTCTCATTCTGTTGGGCCTTGGCAGATGTCTGACTTTAGACCAGGCAACTTGGCAATGACACAACGAACAATGCCCTCCTCTAGTCGTCTTTCCACTGCTTACTGACCACATCACTCTCCAGAGAAGCAGTAAAAACACATTTTAATTATCAGCCCGATTGCTTATAAACAAGGTGGTAAAAAATTAACCTTCTCAAACAGAGAGCGAGCAAAAGGAGGGAGATTTTAAAATAAAATATTGCGGTTAGAACTCAACCCACAAACTTGAGGAAACTCAGCTCAGGGAGGAAAAGCTGGCCAGGCCCTCTGTTTTTGAGTTCACACCACATTTCAAGTGAGTGGCAAGCTTCCCAGCCACTGTCCACTCCTTTCCCAGGCCAGCTGGCAGGGACATAGCCTGGCATGGCAAGCTGCATGCCAGAGGCACATAAGTGAGTTCTTTATTGTGTCGTTCCCCCCCTGCCCCAACTCAGTGCCCTCAGCCAATCCTGAGACTCAAGGTCCTATCCACCCTCTCCCACCCCACTCCCTATAGACAGTAGGAAATAACAGTATATAAGGGGGAGACCACCTCACCTTGGCCGTCCTGTCTCTGGAGCCACTCACAATGATGCCCCCTTTGCAATCCACACAGTTCACCTCCTGTTCATGGGCTGAGTACTTGACAGTGAAGGTGCTATGAATCTTATGAACGCCAATCTTCCCATCTCTACAAGAGAAATAAGAAGCCAACCCCCAAGAGCCAGTTATTCTCTCTGTAGGAAAAGAACAAGTCTACAGAAACAGCCGGAGTCTCCAATGACTTCCAAATTTGCTAAGCTTTAGGCAATTCAGCCCAATAATGTGCTGAGTTTCTAGATACCTTTACTTCTTCAGTATACTTGGGGCCGAACAGAGCTGAGAGACAAAACAAATTTCCCACTTGAGAGTATCAAAACCAGTTTCACTTTTCATTAAAGGCTCTTCCTGTTTTCTTTCTCCAGCTAACCCTATGAAGTACCTGCTTTAAATGGAAAAAAACACTACCCCTTCTACTAGTCTCCCTACTCATCCCTTTGGAGTTGAGACAGAAAAGTCAGAGGCAGGCAGAAGGTCTATGAAGAATACTGAGGAGGAGGAAGGAAGGAGAAGCCTGCAGCACTTACCCTCCTGCACTGATAATATGCGAGTTGGCCAGCACGAAGTGGCAAACGTCCTCATCATGCCCAGCAAAGACTCCCAGGGGCCTCCGGTTCAAGCTGGCACCATCTGGGCGGAACTGATAGGCCAGGATGAAATTAGCCTGGGATATGTACAGAGAATCACCCTCTAGCTGCATCCAGGGCATCTGACTGCAGAGATGGAAAACAAAATTTAAGGATCATCAAGATATAGCATGAAGGAACTTCCTTGGTGGCACAGTGGTTAAGAATCCGCCTGCCAATGCAGGGGACACAGGTTCGAGCCCTGGTCTGGGAAGATCCCACATGCCGCGGAGCAGCTAAGCCCGTGTGCCACAACTACTGAGCCTGCACTCTAGAGCCCACAAGCCACAACTACTGAGCTCGCGTCCCACTACTCCTGAAGCCCACGCACCTAGAGCTCGTGCTCTGCAACAAGAGAAGCCACTGCAATGAGAAGCCTACGCACCACAACGAAGAGTAGCCCCCGCTCGCCGCAACTAGAGAAAGCCCGCGCGCAGCAACGAAGACCCAACACAGCCAAAAATAAATAAATAAATTAATTAATTTTTAAAAAAAGAAGAAACCTCCTCAAAAAAAAAAAAAGATATAGCATGAAAATTCAACTTCAATCTTTGGAGAGGCTGACCAATCCCCAACTTAGCAATAACCTACAAGGTTAAGTCTATACCTCACTCCCCTCCTTCAAAACTACCTACCCTTAGGCTACCTTTAGAAAACTAGAGTGATTGAGCTTTGTAGTGATCTAATCTTCTTTGGACTTTCTAAAAGAAAGTCAGAATAAAAGACCAATTAAATATCACTTTTAAATGGAGAATGCTTGGGAGTTCCCTGGCGGTCCAGTGGTTAGGACTCAGTGCTTTCACTGCCATGGCCCTGGGTTCAATCCCTGGCCAGGGAACTATCCTGCAAGCTGCCCGTGGTGCGGTCTAAATAAATAAATAAATAAATAAATAAATAAATAAACAGAGAATGCTTAAGACTTGAATTACTGGCTACCTATACTTCTTGTGGGTAGGCAGAGCAATGAAAATGCAATGAGGGGTGGGAAAGGGCAAAAAGAAACCTTCCACCCAGATGAAGTAATTTTTTCATCCTGTGTCCTCACTGATCTGAAGTTTAAGTGATAAGTTTCAAGGTTCCAGGACCTCCGTACACACCTCTTTCCCAATAGATCAGTTAGGGTGTGATAGACAAAAGAAAAGAGTGAGCCCAGGGAAGCCCCATTCCCTTATCCTACTAGAGCAAAAGGGCCTTTTTTTTTTTTTTGGCTGTGTTGGGTCTTCGTTGCTGTGCACGGGCTTTCTCCAGTTGCGGTGAGCGGGGGCTACTCCTCGTTGCAGTGCACGGGCTTCTCATTGTCGTGGCTTCTCTTGTTGCAGAGCACGGGCTCTAGGCGCACAGGCTTCAGTAGTTGTGGCACGTGGGCTCAGTAGTTGTGGCTTGCGGGTTCTAGAGCTCAGGCTCAGTAGTTGTGGCGCAGCATGTGGGATCTTCCTGGGCCAGGGCTCGAACCCGTGTCCCCTGCATTGGCAGGCAGATTCCTAACCACTGCGCCAGCAGGGAAGCCCAAAAGGGCCATTTTTAAGGGAAAGGAATAAAGCCATTTAGGAAAGGATGCTAATGTAGTGATCAGATTCCTAGATCCTCACAGAGGATACCTACATTTCTGTATTAGAGGGTAAGTGTGGCAATGGAAAAACATAGCTCCAGAGCAGTCTACTACAGTTCAGAGACTACAGAGAAATAGTTGGCTCTCACAGGCAGCTGATAAGAGAAATCCACAAATAGTTAAAGATTCCCCTACAAACTGGCAGGAGGAAGAAAGGTTAGAAACCACAGGCCAGTCCCATGGCACAGAGTGAGGCTTAAGAAGAAAGAAGACTCTGCCAGACACCATGCTCTCTGGTGGGGACTAAGCCCCTTGCACAAGGTACATCCCAGCAGCCTGTCCTACACCACATAGGGGTCCTAGAGCTACCAGGTCCCAAGCAAAGCATAGGGACAGATGATTCATCCCCATTTATAGAGACACCATCTCCCACTGCCAAGCCTGTCTGAGCAAACTGGGCTGTGTTTCTTCCCCAGACTCCTTAATACAAGCGTCATGGGAATGTGGAAAAGTTCTGCAAAGATGGACCATTAAATGCAGCTTGGACTTTGTAGTAACTAGTTTCTGCACATGAGGTTTTTACAAGTGTGTGCAAATATTATATGGAACATGTGTAGAGTGTGTACAGATGCCTGCACTCATTCATTATGCACATTCCTCTTCAACATCCCCTTGCACGAGTTTGTGGCACACTCAAGTGGGCAGCAAACAGAGGGGTTTGGAATTCATGTGTTTAGAGCCATCTGGTAAACAGCCATTTGCCCAGGACAAGAAACCAGGTTCATGCCAGGTGAACAGTGGAGAATCGCAGGGCAGCCTGGTAACCATTTTGTGTATTTATTTGCCAAATTGCTTGAAACCAGCCCAAATAGATGTCAGGAACAAAACCTTGTTAGAGAAATAAACTCTTCTTTCTGGTAAGAAAAGGCAAAAGTGGGAAGCAGAGGGTAAAGCCCCTTGTCATACAAATCCATCTTTCTCCCCTGTAGTTGCTTTACCATCATCACCACCACATAATTTGCAGTAACCCGTGTCAGTGAAAGCAGCAGAAATTGTACACAAGCAAGAGAAAAGGTCATCAGATGAAGAAGCCTGTCTGAACCTATCAGCACAGGTCCAGGTCCGCTGGAATGTGGAATCATGATGTTCCCTATCCATTCCAACCAATCAACAAAGAGCACTTTTTTGGTAGGGAGTCAAATAATAACTATGAAATAATTCAGCATCAATGAAGTATAAAATTTGTGGCATTAGCAGTGCCAAAGCCATTATCTAAATTTCCTGCCATTTTTTTCTAAGCTCTACCTCCTGTAACATACATATCCAAACCTTCAGATCCTATTTTGCTTTTTAATAAAAGTAGGGGAGAGGGCTACAGGAAGCCAAGAGTGAAGGTGTAACTCTCTAGAGTAGAAAATTTAAAAAAAAAAAAATTGTAAAATAAGATGAGTTGAAATATTGGCTTCATTTATTTCTTTTGATGAGGTGCATTAACAGAAGCTACCTCTGAGTGGTAGGATTATAGGTAAGTTTTATTTTCTTCTTTAAGCTCTTCTATTTTTTCAAATTTCTACAATAAACATTTATTATTTTTATAATCATAAAAATATGGGATCTGTTAAAATAAATTACATTTTTTATAATCTTTTTTTAAATGTGAAAAAAAGTTGTCCCTCTGATGCCCCTTTTGTGGTATTTAAAGGATCACCAGTGCCCCATCACCCAAGACAGGCACATTTATACTCCAGCTAGGACTAGATTTTTCATTTCCCAGCATTCTTTAATGTCCCAGGTAGCTTTGAAAGAGTCAAGAGGCTACTTACCTGCATTTCCACTTCAGCAGAATCCCCTGTCGGCAGCGCCCCAACCTCCAGTTCTGAGATACCTTCACCCGTTCCTTCACTGGTACACTGGCCATCCTGTGTCCAGACAGAGCAGATAATCCAATCACTACAACTCATTGCCAACCAGAGAAAATTCCCTGGGCTTTTTTACAAGTCAGGACTCAGAACATCCAGAAAATATCTGAATATAAGTGAACAGGTTAGGAGACAAGTAAGAAATAACTCTTCTCCCTCCACACTAGGATAATCAAGAAAGCCAAGGAGAACAGCCTGTCCTTCAGAGTGTCCATAGTGATGCCAAAGCTATCTAACAGAGAAGGGATGACAAAGAGTACTGGGACCACTGGTTAGCCATGTGGAAAAAAATCCCTACCTCACACCATACAGAAAAATTAATTCAAAATAGATCACAGATTTAAACATAAAATCTAAAACTATAAAGCTGTTAGAAGAAAAAATATAAAAATATCTCTGTGGCTCAGGAAGTAGACAACAGTTTCTTAAGACATAGAAAGCAATAACATAAAAGAAAAATCCAATAAATTCGATTTTATCAAAATTAACATTTTCTGCTCATCAAAATGAATATACAAGCCCAAAAATATGAAGAAATCCTCCCTGTATGTGTGTGTGTGTGTGTGTGTGTGTGTGTGTGTGTGTGTTTGAATAAGGAACTCTCCTACATTCTTGTGAGAGATGAAAATGGTACAGCCATTTTGGGAAAAGGTCTGGCAGTTTATTATAAATCCAAACATATACCTATTCTATGACCTAGCAATTACCCAAGAGAAATGAAAGCATATGTCCACAAAAGGCTTACTGAAGACTATTCATAGGAACTTTAGTCATAATAGCCAAAAGTTGTAAACAGCCCAGGCATCCATCAAGAGGAGAATGGATAAACACACTTCGGTGCATATTCATACAATAGAATACTACTCAGCAATAAAAAGGAAAGAATTATTGATACACACAATGATGTGGGTGAATCTCAAAAACATTCTGAATGAAAGAAACCTTACACAAAACAGTTCATATTGTGTGATTCCATTTATGTGAAGTTTGATTAGAAGAATAACTAATGAATGGTGAAAAAATCAGAACAGTGTTGACCACCAGGGTGGAGATGGGAATTGACTGGGAAAGAATATGTAGAAGCTTTCTGGGGTAACACTTTATATCTAAATCTTGAAGGAATTTGGGTCATGCAAGTGTGTATGCATTTGTCAAAAATGTATCAAATGATAAACTTAAAATTTGACCATTTCATTGTATATAAATTTTTCTTAAAAAAAAAGAACCATAAACCAATATACTCTAGTCAATGATATGCATGCATGCAAAACTGTTTAGAGGTGAAGTGTACTGCTATCTGCAACTCACTTTAAATGCATGATAAGGCAAACATAGTAAAATGTTCACTGTAGAATCTAGGTGGCGGGTGTATGAGTGTTCATTATACAATTCATTCAACTTCTCTCTCTGTTTTAAATTTTTCATCCAAAAAATGTTGAAGGGGAAGTTTCAGTGGTACTTTCTGGATGAAGAAAGTTGGAGCAGTAAGAGAGGAGGGAGCTCAGCAGCAAAAAGAATGGCATAGTTTTGGGGTGGGTTGGAGTGGTAGGGGGTAGGGAGAAGAGCTCAAGTCCCTTGTGAAAGTGCACATTTGGACGGAATTTTGAAACTCGGGGCAAGAATTTGAACATTCCATTTCAGGCCCCCATATCTCCCCTGTGTCTCCTTGGCTTGCTCCACTGGACAATACAAGGTACACTGCTTGGGACACAGAGTAATTACTCTGTGTTATTTCTCATGTCTACCGAGAAAAGGAGAGAAACAAACATTTCTTCCAGTATTTGCTATATCTTCACATTTACTACCCTTTACTAAAAGACAGCAAGCAAGTCCTGCTTTCAAGATTCTAAAAGATACAAAGTAAAATTTCAAAGTAAGGAAAGAAATCACTACTTAATTAGTGCTGTTGGGTTTCTATTACATGTCCCAGCTTTATTAGAAAGAAGGGAGGGAAGAAAAATATGCATGCCTAGAAAGAACACTAGAAGATTTCCAGACTCTAAAATAGTTAACTGTGGATAGCCAACTTTGGGTGTTTTAACTTTCTTCTTTGTGTTTTTATGTATTTCCCAATTTTTCTACAATGTAATATTTTGGTAAAGATAAAAATACTCATTAAAATAATAATAATGCTTTTGATAAAACTGGATATCAATAGAGCAAAAAATTTTCATTTCATATCACAATAGGTATAATAAATTCCCCCAAAATGAAAGAGTAAATTTAAAAGTTTTTTTAACTAAAAGGTTTTAAAGTATTTAAATTTTAAATACTGCATAGAAGAAAGAAAGAGATTAAAAAAGATTAAAAAGAAAGCAACAGAGCAGGGGAAAATGAACAATTAATGCTATGGGTTTTATCCCTAAAACTTTTAGGGGACTGATAAAAACCTATCAGGATAACACTCTGTCATCCATATCAAATAGCAGATAAGAACAGTCACACAGGGGCTTCCCTGGTGGTGCAGTGGTTAAGGATCCACCTGCCAATGCAGGGGACACGGGTTTGAGCCCTGGTCCGGGAAGATCCCACATGCCGTGGAGCAACTAAGCCCGTGCACCACAACTACTGAGCCTGCGCTCTAGAGCCCGCAAGCCACAACTACTGAAGCCTGCACTCCTAGAGCCTGTGCTCTGCCACAAGAGAAGCCACCGCAATGAGAAGCCCAGGCACCACAACGAAGAGCTGCAACTAGAGAAAGCCCGCGAGCAGCAACAAAGACCCAAATCAGCCAAAAATAAATAAATAAATTTATTTAAAAAAAAAAAAAGAACAGTCACCCAGAGTTCCCATGATAAACACTGGGGAAACATCCCGAAACAAAATAGTTTACAAACATGCACATTAAAACAATTAATATAAAGTACCACCTCACATTTATTAAGTGGAAGAACCACATACTAGCTTTGGTTTGATAAAAGGATTTGGGTTTGTTTATATATTGCTGGTAGCACTCTGGTATAGCCTTTCGGAAAGGCATTCTGTCAAGAAAAGAAGTTAAATGGTAGCTTCTGACCCAGTATTCCCAACACTATATCAGAAAGAAATAATTCAAAAGAAAAATATTTTTTTACAAAGATATTTATAGTTGCAGCTGTATATTAGAGCTAAAATCTAGAAATAGCCCAGATGTCTGTCTGTGGGGGATAACGGTATACTAACACAATGGAACATATTGCTATTAGAAACGACAAATGTGAGCACTGCAAAACATTTTGGAAATTACTGTAACAAGTAATGGTAATTTTAAAACAAAGTCAAATTTATAAAGGTAAAGGTGAGGAGATACTACATAAAATTATGTCTCCATAAATAGCTCAGAAGAGGTAAACAGATGGACTTTAGGAAGTATTTTTTAAAATATGTATCACATAATTGCTGATACTTTGGTCTTTTCATTTACCTTTAACCTTTTAAATTTACTTTCATTTAAATAACAGATTAAATGAAGTTGTGAGAAAAACACAGAATGCAGACATAGGAAACTGGGATCTGAGCCTCTTACTAATGATACAACCCTGGTTACCTAGCTTCTCTAATTGTCCATATCTGCACCTATGAAATAAGGATAGTATTTCACACAATTATGGTGTTTTAAAATGACAACTAAAACGAAATACAGGATAAGTTATAAATCACTTGAAAAAGGTTAATTATTTTTACATAAATATAAATATAGTAGTAGTTTATATCAATGAATAGTGACATCACTAAAGCTAATCTAATAATCATTTCTTTTTCTTCTAACTAATTTAATTATAACTCTTAGAAATTGCTCTTCTAATGTCAAACATTAGCCCTCTTTCAGGCTGAGTGATTAGGATTTGGGTACACACGTTAAAGCTAAAATATATTATTGAATTCTTCCACTGGGTGAATGTGGTCCCCAGTTTCACATTTCTAGAGAGCGACCTACACTACTAGATGGTTAGAAAACCGAGGACCATAAAAGACAGTCAACAGGATGGACCAAAAGAATTGAACTCGTAGTGAAAAAGATTAGACCCACTATCAAATCTTATCTACAAGTCCCTCCCAGATATAAAAGAGGAGATTGTTCATAGTTAAACCTCTCCTCTTGAGTTAGGTCTAAGTTAGTAGGTGGAGGTGAAACCAAAAATTGAATATTCTGGATCATAGCAGGAAGGAAACAAGGGAGAAAGAATCAATATATTTCCTGAATTGGGATAAGGACAATACTTCTCTCATCTCCCTGGTCACTTAACTGCCATTCGGTGACACTTTACTAAGGGTCAAAGCACTGCCCTGAGGGCCTGATCACAGAAGCAAGAAACTTTCAAAGTTGAACTTTAGATGCTGCTACCAAGCAGCAGGTGCAGGCATCCTCTCCCACAACCAACACCATAATCAAAATATTTGGCTCTGGTCTTTCAAATCAAATTTCAACTTTTTAAAAACATTCCATTTGGCTTTCACTTGAGAAACAGTTACACTTTGTTAAAAGCAGCTTAACAACTCAGCTTTTTTTTTTTTTTTTAATCCCTTTTGTTTGTTCAGTTCTTTCTGATAGTTAGTTTCCCTAGCTGGTGGCCAAATCATATCTATATTCTTATTGGCTTCAACACTTGAAAAATCAGAAGGAATAAAAAAACTCCTCTCTCTGAAGACAGGTATCCCTCCCTCCCTGTAGGGACCTATCACAACCTAGTCAAAGGGAGTCCGTAGAACAAGTCCAAAGTGCCTGAGAAGACAGGAGCAGGTGCCCCTGGGAATTCAATAAGGACTCTTGCTCCCATCCTTGAAATGCTCTCAGCTTGGCTATTTCTTCAACAGTTACTGGTATAAAGTGGGGGTGCTCCCCCCCAAAATGATTAGTGCCCTGTAAATAAACCTCTGGCACAGCTATTAATGCATGGAGGAATCTCTAACCTGGCCTGTGGGCCTGGTGGAACTTCCATTTTCCCAGCCCTCTTTCTCTTGCCTCAGGCTCATTTTTCCACTTGGCCCCCCTCCCTCTCAGCTTTCCGGCACTTAGTCACCATTATAGTTTGACTGCATTCCTGGGTGCATGACCTATTTTAAACAAAAACAACACAACATGCACCCACGGTAAGCTATCAGGCCCCTTAAAATCTTGGCAACAGTGAGTCCAGAGGGACAGAAATTAATCTAGGCAGTTATCTAGAGTCCCCTTTCATTTCACCTCTCCTCACTCACACCCCAAACCAAAAGCAAATAAATAAACAGAATTTGAAGAAAAATGGCTGGGGGATGAAGGAGGGGAAGTGTGAGTATATTAGAGAGGTCTTTACCTGTACAGTCTCTGAGATCAGAAACCTCCTGGATCACAAATCAATTTCCCTCTTTGCCCCATCTTGAAGTTTGATTCCCCTTGATACCGCCAATGCTGCCTACCTGCATGACTGACATGATTTCCATTAAGCATAACTTCCTGCTGCCTTGGGAATTCAGTAAAGGAGCGTATCTGTCCACAAGTGTAGAACAAGGCCATCTCAAGGGGAAGTGGGCTAAGGATGGGAGACAGGGCTATGCAAAATGATGCTTGGGGGCTTGGAGTTTTAACTCAACACTGTCTCGATTTCTTTGATCTTCTTGCTCACCAGAAAGCAGATTTCCCCCCATATTGGCTGTGCCCACCAGCTCTGCTACCAATACTAAGAATCTGGCTCTAATGTATGTACAAGTATTTAAACAGTCCAAGACAAGAAGCTTCTAACTCTTCATTTATACACATGTTAGACTAAATCCTCCAATGGCCTCAGGAAGAGAGGTCTATAATTAAGGTTCAAAATAAATCAATGAAAAATCATATATTGTGTTAAACTGCCTATCCTTCTGGCCAGGGAATAGAGAACAGCCTCAACACCCAAGGAGAAGTGCGATTACAGGGAACATGCCCATCATGAGGACAGGACCAAAGGCAAGGAGAGCATGGAGCAAACCCACATCTCCCTTGAAAGGCCTCCAAATGTCAGCTCCCTTTACTCAATTCAACCTCACCTCCCATGGCTCCACACTCTGCAACTGAACTCCAGCCAAGCCATCTCCCTTTTACATTCATTCCCATCCCAATACCTTCTCCTATATTGCCAGAACCAGCCTACCTTTGTCCCTGACAAATGCATGCTTCCCCCTTTGGGCAGTAGTCAAATTCACCCATTTTTCTTCAAAATCCAGTTTAAGCCTCTACTTCCCTGACTCCTCCAAACATTCTTCTCTCTCTCACGTGAACCCTTAGACTGAACCTACCATAAACTGAGGCACTGTTAGCTTTTCACAGCTGTATGTCTTGTTTGTCCAATACAGTCATAAATTCCACAGCATTGACTCTTAAAACTCTTAGTACTTCTAAAAGTGTATCTCAACCAGCATGCTGCAGAGCAGTGGTATACCAGGAACCCTGAACAAGTGTGCCATAAAATTTTTAATGATTTATAGACTTTATTTTCATTCAACCAAAGATCCACATTTTTATGAAGAGATCTGTCAGACAAACCACGGAGCCACAATATGGCTCATGACACAATTTGCTGCGAAAAAGAGAAAGATTGCGTGTTCAGAGGAACATATATAAACTTTACCTCAAAAGATATAAGAGAACAAGGTCAGGGCAGTAAACAGTTCTACTCAAACAGTAACATACCAAACAGTGAACAAGTAAATGGACAGGTTTTTCAACTTTCTGAAACCTGCTTTTTTTAAAAAAAGACATTCATCTTTTAATCCTTTAATGTACTATCAAAAGTTCTAACATCATACAAAAATATGTCTTAGACACAAAGGTAAGAACCGTGGTCCTAGCATAATAGGTATTCTGATAGATACTGCTTAGGTATCTATCAGACATACAGTTCCCCCTTTGGCAAGTCACATTTTCAACAATACCTATAGATTTTCAGGAGCCTAGACACACTACCTTCAAGCTCCAAAGGCCCTTCCTAAAAATGTACAGTATACCACATCTTCAGAAATTCAACCAAGCCCTCCAAATTCTTATGCTAGAGAGGCTCAAGGGAAGGAATCTGAGCAGATGAAGTATCTTAATGTGGCACCCACATGTCAAAGCTGTCCAAAGCAGTTTCTGAAGCACTGGGCATAACCCTGATTCTTTATGTGAGCTGAGGATTTAGGGCCGTGTTCACATTCATTTCCTCCTGCTATTGGTCAAGTTCTATATTTGCAGGGCACTTGACCAGTGTGTGTATTCTGCAAGGGGTTAAGAGATATTAAGCAGGAGAAAAAAGAATTTTATGGTCAAAACATTTTGGACAATGCTGAAATAAAATTAAACAGGTCTCTCTAGCACAGGACTTCTCTGAGCCTTTAATTTACCAATGGGCATTGTGAATCCCCAAGAGAGGGGATGTGGAACACAGCATTTCCCACACTCATTTAATCACAGAATCAGTTTTTCAAGAATCCCACAATACAGCTTTCAGAAAGGCTGATGTAGCACTTTCTGAGAATAAACAACAGCAAGAAAGATGCCACTGTTTTTTGTGAACAGGCCATCTTCTGAGTCATGGATCAGGCACTACCACAGACTCAGAAGTGGATTTTGTTCTCATACCTTCAAAATGACTTTTCCCTGGGCTCTCCATCTGAAATGTGAGGAATAATTATACTGCTCTGCTTCTCAGGGTTGTTTTTTATTGTTTTTAATCTTGCAACTGTGTTTCATATTAATCACCAAAACAGGTTCTCAGCCCAAGTGGCCAGGCTTCAAAAATCCCTGGTGCCCTTCCAGCCTGGATGAAGAGATGGAGAGAACATGAACCAGACGCCACCCAGAAAGTTTTTACTCCAGTTTCTCCAGAAATCTCCAGTTTCTAGGCCATTATGATAAAGTCAAAGCGTAGCGAAGATAAGGGATGAATGAGAGGTTCCCCTTTAGTAACTCACTTCTGGAGGGAGGCCCCTTTTAATCACACACACCACCTGTATCTGAATCTTGACTCACCTTTTCAGTGTGGACTTTCTAAAGGAAATTCTAAGAAACATAGGATATCAAAGCTGGATCTACAGGGAAGAAAGAAGAAGTAGTACTGGAAGAGGACTATTTCAGAAGTACTGGAAGAGGACTATTTCCCTTTCTCCACAGAGAAAGTACCAATTACAGAGCTAGTGAGCAGGGGAAATATCATTCCTTTCAGTGAAACAGCTTTCCAGGAAAAGTATCTCAACATATTTACTATAAAACAATTTAATTTCCCCGTCCCATCACCTGCCACCCCATCCCCATCCCCCCCAAAAGCCCACAGGTTGTGGATTTCCTCTCATTCTTGGCAGAGTTACCAGAAGAAATATAATACCCCCTTCGGACTGCTCCCAACAGCTGCTGGAACAAGAAGGGGAGCTGGGGGTAACCTTCCAAAGCTGCCTCTAAAAATGACCATTCCCCCTGCCAAACCATGTAGCCAGTGAACATAAGACAGCTCTTTTTCTACTTTCTTAAAGGGGAGACCCCAAAAGCAACAGTGTCCCCTAGACCAAAATACTTGCCTCCAGCCTTTCTGTTCTCCTCAACTTGACTCTAAGCTGAAACTTCTAATACCTATTTCTTCCCTAACATGCACTTTTTTTTTTTTAATATTTATTTATTTATTTATTTTATTTATTTATTTTGGCTGCACCGGACCTTAGTTGCAGCATGCGGACTTTTTTTTTTTTTGGCTGCATTGGGTCTTCGCTGCTGCGCGCGGGCTTTCTCTAGTTGCAGCGAGCGGGGGCTACTCTTTGTTGCAGTGCTTGGGCTTCTCATTTCAGTGGCTTCTCTTGTTGCGGAGCACTGGTTTTAGGCACGAGGGCTTCAGTAGTTATGGCACGCAGGCTCAGTAGTTGTGGCTTGCGGGCTCTAGAGCACAGGCTCAGTAGTTGTGGCGCACGGGCTTAGCTGCTCCGCAGCATGTGCGATCTTCCCGGACCAGGGCTCGAACCCGTGTCCCCTGCATTGGCAGGCGGATTCATAACCACTGGGCCACCAGGGAAGTCCCCCTAACATGTACTTCTTAAAACAATCATCTACTACTTCACAGGACTAGCATTTTTTATTTGTTTGTTTAACCCACCAATATCCAAGTTAGGGTTCTTACCAAACTCCTATTCAAGGTAATTTCCTTGTCTCTGTCCACCTCCCCAATGCCATATTCCTCATGTGAGCGTGCGCGCACACACACACACCACACACACACACACACACACCTCCTTTCAGGTCAAAAGCCTTCCTAGAGAAAAGCCTAGGAACCAATTGCACTGGTTGCACTGTACCCCGGCCCTTTTCCCCTTCCCCAACATCATCATACACTAAATGCACCTCAGTTCTGTCTAGAAAACCCCCTTGCCAGGCAGCAGAGAGACCTCCAGTTAGCCTTCAGCCTCTCAGCTGAGACCACCAACAAAGAAGTTCACGAATGTCAATTGGGGGCACAGGCAGTATCTCTCTTTGCCGAGGAGAAACTGGACAGAGCCTCCAGCATCATTCCCCAAAGGTGACAGCCGGGGTCGAGTGAAGACTGTGAAAACTGTACAAGGGCTGGGGGAGAAAATATAATGTAAGGAATGATTTGGAATCAGGGGCAGGAGGAGGCGGAGGCATGAACTGGCTGACCCCAAATGTCTTTTCCATCTCTAACTCCTATGATTCTTTGACCTCCAATTTTGTGCTGCGAACAAGGAATGGAAAGTCAACAGACGTGGTGATGTTTTGAAAGAGCCTGGCAGTCTGCTCTTGTCATTTAGTGGCCTTTGCATGTATTTTTTAAGGTGTCTCCAAGCCCTGTCTTCATTTCACAGTTGTCACCTTTCTCAACAATTTGAGCTCATGTCAAATACCAAAAAAGAAGGAGAAGAAGAAAGAATGTACTGGCAATTAATTGTCGGCTAAAGAGGGGCAGGCACAAAGGCCCATTGGGTGGCCCAGACTCCCAGGGAGGGCAATGTGGACAATTTGGATATAACGAAGAACTAACTCAAAGTTGAGACAAAGGAGCCAAACCTCTAACAAGAGATAAATTCTTTCTCCAGATAGTCTCATAGTCAGCTTTAGATACAGTTCAAGCCTTTACATGATTCAAGATTCATAAACATATTCTTAATTAGCACAACCATCTTGCTTCTACTGTTTACACCTGGAGTTCCATCTGAAAGCTGTTCAAATCTGGGCAAGATTGCTGAATAGAAAGGACTTCCCTCAAGGATAAACCAAATCTTTGGATTCTCAACCTCACCTGATGGTTGACACACCTGAGATAAATTCTGGAGTTTATCAAAAATCTGTTTCTGTAGATCAGAGTAGGGGGCATGTCAATTTTCACTGGAAATTCAAAACTCAACTTTTTCCTCATTTTTCCAAACAGTCAATCTCGTCTTAAATTTTCAAAATTTACTGGAGCTTGGCCTCAAGAAGAGTCTACCTGAAAGTCTCCCTATTCCATGGTTATGAGTTAGGACCAGAAACTAATCCAATGCCAGAGTCAATCCAGAGTTAAGGTTAAGTTGTCACACAAAGGTAATTCTTTTCTATGTAAAACACTCAAAAATAATTTTTTAAAAAATGTGTATGCTTCATCAGTAACCTCACTGCCAGTTTGATTTCAAGCAGCTCAAGCACAATCTCTACCTAAGGTGAAACGGCTAGACACAGAAAACTGAAACTAAGAAAACTGAGAGTATTGAAGTATTTTCAGAGGTTTCATTCAAAATAAATTGTTTATCTTGTAGATTATGAGGACTTTGGATTTCTCCATGATTCTGCCTTGAAAGCTAGGAAATTCATCCCCTACTATTCAAGTTTTACAAGACTGAAAAGGATATAAGCAGCTTCCATATTCTCACAGTCTTGGAGGAAAAGGCCTCTTGCATTCCTCCAGTTTGCATTTGGAGGTACTGACTGTACTAGACCATTTCCTGCTTCCACAGGTGTATTGTTTCATTTATTTTAAACATGTAAACTGAACTCACTTTTATTAACTCACAAAACCATTAAAAATAAGGCCTTTCTAAAACAGTTGAAGATAAATACATCCATATAAGAAACCTTTCAATGAACCAGAGAACAAGTAAGTGACTGCTTCCTAGGTAAGGCAGAAAGGTGAAGGAGAGAGCCAAAGCTACTTTAAGTTGCTAATTGTTTTCTGAAAATCACTGTTTAGGCCCTAAAAGTAACCAGTGAGCAATGCCTTCTCTGTTCAGAGTTAGGAAACTTTATGCTTTCTGGGTCAGAAAAATGCTCTTAGGTGCAATCATTTTAAAACAAACAAACACACTCTGCTTATCTGTGTCCATCTCACCACTCTGGACGTTAATCATCACTGAAATAGATACCCCATTCCCCTGGCCTCAAAGAGCTCCAAGCCTACTAGACCCTGGCTGAGGAATGAATGTACATGCCAGGGCAAACACCTCAGAGCCTGACTCCCTAAACACCTATTGTTAATTCTAGGCAAATCTATCACAGGCAAATGCAAGAGAGCACCCAGGTAATGCTCAAAGGATATTTAAAATAAAATTCAAGTTTGAAAACATACAGGACTTAATTTAGGAGGAAGAAGATCAAGACTGGCAAAAGTATTTAATATAAGACTGCAAAAGTATTTTTAAATTTTTTTTTAAAGTAATTTAAATTTAGATTTACATACATGGATATACTTTTTTCTTTCCATTCTTTGCTCTTGTTAATTTTACAGTATCAGAATTTACAAATAGCACCTTTGTTCTTCCACCTCTCATACTTTCTAACTTCTTGCATTTAGCCTACATTATAAACTGACGGAGTTAAATTTCACTGTTTTGTTCTTGAAGACTGAACTAGCTTAGTTTTGCCCCTACTGTTCAGGAAAAACTTAAAAGATTGCTATATGAAACATTTCCTTGATTTTTATATTAAAGATATTTCTATTCCCCCAGGCTTCATAAAACTTTCAAATAAAACTGATTTTAAACCAGATGACTGACTCAAGCTGTCTTTGTGTCCACTTAAAAAAGAAGTTCAGGATACCTACCAGTGTTCACTGTTTGGGCAAGAGGCCTAAAGGGAAGCAAATTATTTGTTTGTGGTTTTAAAGTGGCCAAAATGCCTTCAAGCACAAGTATAGACCATTAACAAATCACAAGGAACCAAAGCAGTTCATCTTACTCAACAAAGCTATGATCAGTTAGGAACAGCCAAACTGAATGGGACTTGCCCTGGGCCGGAAGGTCAGTAAACCTTACTTTGTGTTTCTGAGAATTCATGAGGCTCTTCGGCAGGGAGTGCAGACCCTAAACCCCACAGGTTCTGCTGTCATGTTTCCAAAAACATTCAGGACAGGTGAGAGAAACTAAGCAGTGTGTGTGTGTGTTTTCCCCCACCTCCTGTCTTTAGGCAGCATCTCCAAGTCAAACCATCTTCACTTTTGCTATATAGACTGACTAGAGGAGAAGCCAAGCAATTAAAACGTTCCATTTTACACCAATTTATTGAGTGCCTACCATGTGCTGAACACTGTGCTATCACTTACACATCACAACATTTAAGCCTCATTTTACTGGATATGTTATTCCCATTGTTTATAGATGATAAAACTCCGGGGCAGTGAAGTTGTGTGATTTCTGATAAAATGCAGTTTTGTGTTGTGCTTATAAAAACTTATCCTACTGTCCAGTGTGCAGTTAATTAGCCCAAAATATGAACTACAGCCCTGCCACTATCCAAGCAGCCGTACTTTCATTGAACTTTGGGCCCAAGCTCCCTGATGCCCTAAGAGAGCTGGGGTACATGCCATCTCCCTCCAGGGATGACAACCACCTCTCTTGGTGGCTTATCACATCTCTGCAGCTGTCCAAAAACAGACCACACTGGTAAACATTCTCTCCACCTGCTGTAACACGCATAGCTTTTCCCCTCAACTCAGAAAACGCGAGCAGTGACCCTGCTCTTTATCAAGTGCTGGGGTAAAACAACTTCCCTAGAAAGTTGGAGATACCACATCCTAGGACATAGGCAAGAAATCAAAACACACATGGCTAATAAATAATAAAGCCAAATCACTTGGCAGTCTCAAAGCACTTTATACTATAAACTCATTTTCATTTTGTTATTATTACTTACGGAATGCACACTCATTCACATTATCTCTCTTTTAGAGCATTTGAAAAGGAAAGAAAAATAAACATAAATTCTTTCATTTGTTCATTCAATCTCTATAAACAAGAAAGCCAAATTTTGCCATGGCTGACTTGGGTTTCGGGCATTTTAGACAACTCCTCTTCTAGGTCAACTGACATGTTCTTTGAAAGAGTTTTTCTTACAAAAAATGAAGGTAATAAGACTTGCATGCCCCCAAAATCCCAAAGAATCATTATCATCAACAACAAAATCGTACTAGAAATAATAAAAGTTAAACAAAATTATCAGGTTCAAAATTTCCAAAAGATTGTAGCAATCCTGGACATCATTAATAATACCCAGCTGGAAAACATACTGAAAATGAGATTGCATTCACAATAAAAACAAAATGAATAGCATATTTAGGAATACTTAGGAATAAGTGTAACAGCAGACATGTAGAAACTTTATAGTGAAAACCACAGAAACTTCTGAAAAGGCACAGAATTTTTTTTTTTTTTGCTGGGGCATTGAGTGAGAGTGAAGACATCACACACATACAAATCCAACAAGGATAATCTAAACCTAACAGATATTAGACTCTGTCAAAAGGCAGCAATATTTAAAATAGAATGGAAATGGAAAAATACATCAGTGGAACAAAATGGAGAGTTCAGATATAGATCCAATATACATACATATATAATATGTATGTATGTGTGACTGTATATACACATAGCTATATAAACTTAATATCTGGCAAAGTAAGCTTTCTAAAAATGTTTTTGTCTTTCTAAAGGGAAAGACAAGAATTATTTAACAAAAAGTGTAGTGGTAACTAGGTAGCTGTTTAGAAAAAAAGAAGGTTGAACTCACCCCTTATACCAAAACAAAAGTGATATTAATGAAAGTGTTAACTATTTTTAAAAATCAAATTTTAGGAAGACCAGCAGAATATCAGAGAAGACTTATCAGGTCTGTGGAGAAATCATAAATTTCTCAGTTTGTGGCGGGGGGGAGGGGGGGAGATTTAAAAATCACATAAAAACTGACAGATTCTGATATATTTAAATGTACAACTTCTATAGGCTAAAAACAGTGAAGTAAAAAGAACAAATTGGGAAAAATATAATATTTGCATCAAAGATGACATACTAGAGCCTAATATCTATGACCCACAAGGATTGGAATCCTTTATAAGAGTAACTTCAGGACCCCAATAATAAATGCACAAAGACTAGGAAAAGACAATCTCACAGGTGAAACAAACACAGGGGAAAATATTTATGCTGGTCAGTGGTAAAGGAATGCAAAATAACAAAATTTTGAGACACCATTATATGTCCACTAACATAGCAAAGACTTTTAAAATTCTTACATGAAATTGGCTTAATAATTTGTTGCTATTGTCACTGTAACTTGGTACAACACCTTTTTACAAACCGTAACCTTTGATCCAGTTATGCCAATATTGAGAATTTATCCTAAGGAACCAATTCAAAAAGACATATGTATTATACAGTATGTGACATATCTCAATAAAGCTGCTACCAAAAAGTGCATTAAATTATTCATTTCCTTGTTATCTATGAGAGCAAAAAGCTGCATACAACCTTAAAGTCTAATATTAGAGGAATGTTTTTAATCTCATGGTACAGCCCACAAACATTTATTATGTACCTATTCTGTTAGGATCAGTAGGATAGCAACTAAGAGGAGGAAGAAGAACTGTGCAAATGAAGTAATTTTTAAAACTGAATAGTTATCTAGAGGTGGTGGTATTATAGCTTTTTATGCTTTAAACCAACTTTCTTTAATGTTGCTATACTGTATTAGAACTACCTTTTTTCTTTTTTAACCCAAATTGGATGGAGTTGGGTGCAATCTGAAAGCTTTTACTCCCCCAATTCCACACTTTTCTTTTCCCCTCCCTATTAACTGCTTACATGGTTAAGTTTTTCATTCACAGGTCTCAGATCCTACCAAGTACAGGCCAAATTACAATACCATGCCTTCGTGTACAGTCTTAACTGTACTCATCCAACCCCCTGCCATAGGCAGGCACCCTTTTTTGTGTCATTCTGCCTCCATCAAGTCATAAACTATGGTTGACACTTGGACCAAGGGCCTTCTTTTGGGGTGTGAACCCTTTTCTCCATATTCTATTTTATCCACGCCCTGAAGCCTAACAACCCTTGGAAGGGGGTGAGAGGGTGAATGTCCACAAAAACGTCCTGAAAGGCCACATAGTGGATATGGGTCCCACACCTGTACGGGAGGAGGCCTCTAAAACCACAGACCAGCCGGGCTCCTCTGGAGCTGAGGAACCCAGGCGGTCAACGTCTGCGAAAAGACACAAAAGCTGAAGGGAGTGCTTAAGATGGCTAATTGTGAGGAGCCGCCCACGGGGAGGGTGCTGGCTGAGGGATGCTGTTGGGAGGCCTCCTCGGATGGGGGCCTCTGAGAGGAGCAGGGTGCTCGGGGACGGATCGGCGGAGGCCGGGTCCGGGCCTCGGAATTCGGGGGGCGACACAGCCCCAGGCCGACCAGGCCGCGGCGCCCCGCCCTTTCCCGGGACGCGGGCCGGCCCGGGGCGGGGAGCGGGTGGGCGAGCGGGCGCTTACAGGTCGGTGCCGAGACGCGTGAAGCCGGAGTTGAGCGAGGCCCGGGCTATCCGGCGCCAGAGCAGGTCGCAGTTGGTGAAGCGCCGCAGCCAGCGGCACACCTGAGCCAGGCGGCCGAGGGCCTGCATGTCCAGGTAGGAACAGATGAGCAGCAGCAGCTCCTCCGGCAGGCGCAGCAGCGCGGGCCCGGCGGCGGGGCGGCCGGCAGGCTCCCGGGCTCCCGCCTCTTCCTCAGCCGCCGCCGCCATGGCCGCCCCTGTCCCAGCGAGGCGGCCCCAAGCCTGAGCCCCTCGTCCCTGTGCTCTCGCCGGCCTGGCCTCCTCCCGCTGTCCAGTTCTGACCCTCCACTCCTCCTTCTTCCCGTCATCTCTTCCTTTGGCCTCCTTCCGCGCCCCTGCGCTCCCCTCATCTCCCCTGACGATCCTTCTCGCCCCTTCCTCTACGCTTCCGCCTCCCTCTCCTACCTTTCCCAGGCCTGCCCTCTCTCCCGCCTCGGCCCGCAGCCCCGCTGCCTCCTTCGCCTGTGGCGGCTGCGGCTTCCCTTCCGCCCCGCTTCCTCTTCCGCCTTGCCCTGCTCCTGCTTTCCCCTTCCCCTTCCCTTTCCTCCGCTTTCCCCTCGCGGCTCTCCCTTCCTGCAGTTTCCTCGTCTCCCCGCTCTCGCCCTCGCCGGGCCCGCCGTTCCCGGGGGGCCCTAAGCCGCCCTGGCTGCCCATGAGCGGCCGCGGAGCCGGCCCGACGCGGAGCCAAGCCCGAGCCGCCGCCACCACCGCCGCCGCCGCCCCAGGAGGAGGCGACACCATGTCGGACCGGGTCACATGGGGCGGCGCGGGCCGAGGCCTGGGCCCGCCCCTCACACCCGCGGCCGTGGAGCGGCTTCGGGGTGCGGGCCGAGACCGGGGAGATGCCCCCTCCCATGCCCCGGGCCGCCCGGAGCGTGTGCAGGAAGCGCAGCTTGCGTTCATCTAGCATGCGAGGCCCGCCGAGCGCCTGGCTAAGGCCGCCAAGAGGAGCTTCCGCATTCAAGAAGCGCTTAGTTCTAGACCCTGCCCTCAAGAAGCACCCACTTGGGTGGCCTTCCCCCTCCGGTAGCCCTCCTCTACTTCGGCTGATGCCTCCTTTCCAAAGGCCACGTACCAGGGCCCCACGAACTGCATCCCTAGAAGCAGGCCGGGTTCTCACACGGGGTGTAAACCACAGTCCTAGCAATGAGCTGGCATTTTAGACGTTTTGGGAGGTTGCAATCCTCTAGATCCTGAATCCGTAACTCCCCAGTCATGTATCAGCAAGTGGTAAACCTATTAGTCACCACGCAACGGCAAGTGGATTCTCCAAGGTCATCCAGGAGCCCTTTCCCACACCACCCATTCCATTCACAAGGCCACCAATTTGAAGCTAGAGCTTAGATGAATCTACTGAAGTCTAGACATGCTGTCCTGCACAGACCCCTCTAGTGACACATGGCTTTGGGACATTGGAAATGTGACTAGTCCAAATCGAGGTGTGCTGTAAGTGTGAAAAACCCACCAGATTTTGAAGACTTATAAAAGAAAAAGAATGTGAACTATCTTATTAATAGTTTTATATTAATACATGTTGAAGTGATAAGATTTTTGATACATTGGCCTAAATATACTTTAATGTAACTGCTAGAAAGGTTAAAATTATACATGTGACTTGAATTTGTGGCCCACATTATTTTTTCTACTGGACAGCATTGGGGGAGGCAGTAAGATTGGGAAGTGGGGGAGGAATATGCCTATCCCTGTCTGTATCCTGTACCTGAAATCCTAACAGTAAGGATTTGAGGGTTTTATTTTGTATTTACATCTTAAGATCCATTTTCAGAAGCAAGAATGAATGAGAAATCGACTCTGGAAATTATTCAACACCTAGCATAGGCAAGGAGAGACTTAGGAGAGAAACGACATTGCATTATGTCACTGCAGAAGCATCATGTAACAAGGTCAGACCGGAATCTGGCTTTGCCCTAGAATTACTTTTTGATCTTAGCAAAACAACAACAAAAAACCCCACCTATCTTGGCCTTTTAGTGTTCTCAGTCTGTAGTGGAGATAATGCCTCTGCCTTACTTTCGAGGGATAAATGAGATGATCCCTGTAAAATGCTTTGAACTCCTCTAAGAAAATTCTCAATAATAGTTACAGGTCAAATCCTTTTACAAAAAATACCCTACAAAAGGAAGGAAAAAAAAAAAAAGGTACAACAAAGGCTTTGTGTAGAAAAAGATTTCCAAACCCCAGCCAGTGGTTTACTTATTAAAAGCAATATTTGACACATTTCAGTACAACTAAAGAATTTAGACCATCTCTTAGAAATCATTATAAAGAAATCTACTGATTTCATACTGTTAGAAGGCTGTTGAGGTAGGAATGCTGAGTATTGAGGTAATATCATCAACTCAACACTTATTGATTTTGCTACAGTTGTGTACTGTGAGCCACTCTGAAAGGAAGAGAGAGATGAATATAGCATATGGTTCCTACATTTTGTGTTCATATTTGTGTTAAACACGTTTGTAATTTCTTACTGTTTGACTATTTTTTAACCGTTCCTTTACACAGAGTAAAACTAAGTAGTTCATCCACATTGTACCTAGTTTTTAGTGGAAGACTTGAAGGCACAGAAAATTATTTAATTAACCCAACATAAATCAAGTCAGTATTAAAATCCACAATCACACAAATGCAACTTATTCTTTACCCCATGTTGCCCTCATTGTTGGAGAAATTAAACCATCATTTAAAATTATCAAATCACCCTCTTTCACACCCAAACTAGAGATCAAGTGAACTGTTTAAGCTAGAATTTATGGTTTACTGATTTACAAAATAAGCCAAAGTACTCACTAGGCAGAAAGGCAAAGCCAAAATGGAAAATTGGCATATATTCTGTTATTTGGTGGTGATGTGTATCCCTAAATTCCTGAGCTTAAAAAAAAAAAAAAAAACCTACAGTTTAGTCTCAGCTCAGAGAAGCAGCTAGAATTTTTCATCAACCCTCCCTCCCCCACAAAACAAAACAAATCCAATGTGGGGTTTAAACCAAACTTGGAAAAAACTACATCACAAAAAGCACTTTTAAAATTCTTTTTGGAGACAGGTTATTTAAAAAAACCAGCTGGATGGGAATTCCCTGGCGGTCCAGTGGTTAGGACTCCATGCTTTCACTGCCAAGGGCCTGGGTTTGATCCCTGATTGGGGAACTAAGATCCCACAAGCCTCATGGAATAGCCAAAAAAAAAAAAAAAAAGGATAAAAAATCAGCTGGGGCTGAAAAGATGGTTTGTAACAAAAGTAAATGCATATCTTCATGGAGAACCTGAATAGTGTTTTATTATCAAAGAAAATAGATATGTTAATAGCCAGAAAAGAAAATAGAAAGAGTACACTGGACTTAAGAACATCTTTCAGAAAAGTCATCAACTCCCTTGAAGTTCAAATCCAGGAACCAATCATAGTGAAATAATATGGGGAGGGGGGTGAAATTTACCTTGTTTTTATAAGGCATTTTATTTTAAATTTTTAAAATTTGCATACTAATAAGTAAACTGAAAACATTGGAATACTTTTAACTTAGAATGCCAAAAACATAGAATTCATAATATTTTAAAACGTAAGACTCAATATGAATTTTTTTCTTTTTTTTCATTGAAGTATAGTTGATTTACGATATTAGTTTTAGACATACAGCGTAGTGATTCAATATTTTTATAGATTATATTCCACTTAAAGTTATTATAGAACTTCCCTGGTGGCACAGTGGTTAAGAATCTGCCTGCCAGTGCAGGGAACACAGGTTCGAGCCCTGGTCCGGGAAGATCCCACATGCCGCAGAGCAACTAAGCCCACATGCCACAACTACTGAAGCCCATGACCCTAGAGCCCGGGCTCCCCAACAAGAGAAGCCACCACAGTGAGAAGCCCGCACACTGCAACCAGGAGTAGCCCCCGCTCGCCGCAACTAGAGAAAGCTCGCGCGCAGCAAGGAGGACCCAACGCAGCCAAAAATAAATAAAATTAAATTAAAAAACAAACTTTCAAAAAAAAAAGTTATTATAAAATATTGCCTATATTCCCTATGCTGTATGATATATGAGACAATATGAATTTCACACTGGGAATTTAGAAATACTAATATTAGTTTACTTTTAGAGAGAATTTTTAAATACAGATATAAAGTTCTTTGTGTATGTCCATGTAACTGACATGCATAGTAGTGATTATTGTTATAGGTAATGTATAATATATGTTTAAGATTGTGAAAAGGCTAGAATTGTGTGTTCCGTCCATTCTTATAAACAGGTGACAATCTCAGACAGGAGCGTATTCCCACATCCAGTACTCCTGCACCCACATGCCCCTTAGGTAAGCCCTCAGGGCCCCAGCCTTTAACTTTAAAGGCAGATTTAATAGGGGAATTATTCTGAGATGAATGAGAGAGAGTGAGATTATTTTATGAATGACAATTTTCAATGTCATACATTGGCTCAGACACCATTATTCCTTTATAATAATAATAGCTTATATTTATTGAGCACTTACTATATTTCAGGAACTATCATAAGAGCCTTCCATGTATTGTCTCATTTATTCATATCAACAACCACATAAGGAAGATACTATTAACCCATTTTTTGCAGAAGATGAAACAGGCCTATGGTCACGTTTCCTAAATGGCAGAGCAGTTATCAAATCTAGACAGTGTAACCCCAAAGCTTGTACTCTGAACTGTGCCTTCACCATACACAGCAGAAAATGGAATAGGAATAAGGCATTGAATTCAAGGTCCTCTAGGATCCCTTACAACTAATATAGACACACCTAATAATATACTTTACTTCTGACCATCAGGCAGGTCTGGTATCTAAATAAAAGCTGCTTCTAAACAAAAGTAGATCCTGCATGTCTCAATTACTTTTTAAGGGTTAACCATGTAGAACCTACAGCCTCTTATGCTTTTCATAATCTTTTTGCAAAACTTTAAAAGGATTTGTAGGAACTAATATATCTTGCAAAAGAACATATAACTAAAGTTTAGTAATTCCTTCATTTTGCTTCAGCTTCCATTTCTTATGTTAAATTTAAGTAACAATGTGTGTATGGTATGTATTATGAGCCTTTTTTGTAAATTTGTCCCTACCTATATATATTCAAAGCGAGACTTTGTAGAATGATGTTAATAATGGTTATTTCTAGGTAATGGAATTTTGGGATTTTACTTTGTACTTTTCTGTATTGCTTGATTTTTTTTTAATAAGAAGCATGTATCACCTTTACAAAATCAATAAAGTCTCTCAAAAAGAAGAATAGAGTTGTCATGCATCCAAACACACCATGCAACAAGAAAGTTGGAGATTTGAAGCCTAGATCATTGCCAGAGTTTTTAACTAGCCACCTAAGTTTCTTCAAACTTTATTTATTCCATTAAAATGTGTATCATGTAATAGTAAAATAATGAACAAAGTAGAGTATTAGAAAGAAGAAATAAGAGGCCTAACAATGAATACAAAAACATTTGAGGATCTCATAAATAGAAGGATCAAGTCTAAAGTGTTGTTTTCAGAAATTATCAGGTTGGTAGTTTATATTCTGAAATCCTGTTGGAAACACAACCAAGATCTGCTCTGTTTTTCTGTGAATCCACTGTCTTTGTCATATTCAAAGATAAAATATTTTTATTTCATATGAAACAATTTAAAGTATTGTTTAAAAATAGTTACTTTGGGCTTCCCTGGTGGCGCAGTGGTTGAGAATCTGCCTGCCAATGCAGGGGACACGGGTTCGAGCCCTGGTCTGGGAAGATCCCACATGCCGCGGAGCAACTGGGCCCGTGAGCCACGATTACTGAGCCTGCGCGTCTGGAGCCTGTGCTCCGCAACAAGAGAGGCCGTGACAGTGAGAGGCCCGCGCACCGCGATGAAGAGTGGCCCCCGCTTGCCACAACTAGAGAAAGCCCTTGCACAGAAACGAAGACCCAACACAGCCAAAAATAAATAAATAAATAAATTTAAAAAAACAAAAACAAAAAAACAGAATGCCTAATTACATTTGGAAAAAAAAAAAAAAATAGTTACTTTATGCAGAAAAGACTAGAAGGAAATATGTCCAGATGCTAGAAATGGATGCTGATGAGAGGTGGAGTTATGGGAAGTTCTTTCTGCTGTTGCTTTACACTTTTCTGCATTTTCTAAATGTTCTGCAATGAGCATATATTACATAGATAATCAGTTTTTCTTTTCTTTTTTTGAATTTATTTTTTTATACAGCAGGTTCTTATTAGTTATCTATTTTATACATATTAGTGTATATATGTCAATCCCAATCTCCCAATTCATCCCACCACCACCCGCTTTCCCCCCTTGGTGTCCGTACGTTTGTTCTCTACATCTGTGTCTCTATTTCTGCCTTGCAAACCGGTTCATCTGTACCATTTATAGATAATCAGGTTTTTTTTAAAGTTCTTTTTAAAAAAAATTATTTATTTATTTGCTTATTTATTTATTTATTTGCTTATTTATTTATTTATTTAGCTGAGCCGGGTCTTAGTTGCGGCACGCAGGATCTTCATTGCCGCGGGCAGGATCTTCACTACAGTGTGCAGGATCTTTAATTGCAGCATGCAGGAGCTTTAGTTGCAGCATGTGGACTCTTAGTTGCGACATGCGGGATCTAGTTCCCTGACCAGGGATCGAACCCGGGCCCCCCGCATTGGGAGCATGGAGTCTTAACCAATGGACCACTAGGGAAGTCCCCATAATCAGTTTTTTCTTTAAAGAAAAAACCTAAGAGGTGTTTACACCTAAATGTAAGAAATAATTTAATTCAATATAATTTAATTAAGCTAATTAATTTTAATATTTTTAAAAGTTCATTTTACAAATCTCCCACACAGAAGAATTCCAAATAATTTGTTATACTTCACCTTCATGGAGGTGGAGCATAACTACCACCCCCCCCACACACACACACGCACACACACACATTCCTAAGAGGACTGCATGTGGTGACTTCCTTCCAAAGAATATAATATGGAAAGAGGAGGAAGGAGTAACTTTACAGTGGAGAAGGCTGACAAACACTATTTCAGCCAGGCGATCAACACCTGTTCAACATCAACAGTGGTAAGTCACATTGATAGTAGGTACGCTTGACATACTGTGATGAAAATGGTACTTTACCTCTGTGGTCGTCCTCCCCAAAAGCCATAATCCCAGTCTAATGAGAAAAACATCAGACAAATCCAAATTGAAGGATGGTCTACAAAATTACCTGACCAGTCCTCCTCAAAAATGTCAAGATCATCAAAAACAAGGAAAGTCTGAGAAATTGTCACAGCCAAGAGGAACCAAAAGGGACATGACAAATAAATGTAATGTGGTATCCTAGAGCAGAAAAGAGAAAGGACACTAGGTAAAAACTAAGGAAATTTGGTTGGTCCATTAATCATTACAAATGCACAATACTGATGTAAAATGTTGATAATGGTAGTGTATAAGAACTCTCTGTTCGGGCGTCACAATTTTTCTGTAAATCTAAATATATTATACAAAATAAAGGTTTTTTTAAAAGTTTATATTAGCCTTCTGTGACTTTTTACAGAAAATCTTTGCAAAACTTGTAATGCACATGAAGGCAGTGTGTTTACCAAGTTACAGAGATTTGCAATATTATGAAACCCTATCCTGTCATCCCAAATGCAAAAGAAAAAAGTAAAAATAATGTCCCATAAATCATCTCCAACAAAAATTAAACTACTACTTAAGATTTCTAGTTATCCAAATTTACAGCTATACTAGAAAGATTCATTTTCCAAAGGGTAAGATGTCATTCTAAGATACTGTCCTGACTTTACAACTGTGAGAAACAGACATTTCCAAGCACCAATTTATGTATATAAGTTATACACATATGTACACAAAATTTAAGGACCATATGGCAAGTAAGGTAAGGCGGTGGGCAAGACAGAAATATAAAATGTAACTATAGGGATAAAAAAGCAGATTTCTAGATTTGCCAGTTAAGTAATGTTATCATTAGTTAGTATGAGATAGCCTTCTTATGTGAATAGGTGGTGTTCAAAGAGATTTTGAACAAAATGTAGAGCACGCCATCAGCATTAGGATCTAAGATAATTTATGTGATATCAGAATTTGTGATTTTTCTGATCTCTGTCGGTCAGGACAGTGAGTCATTTGGCAACAGATGATGGAAGATACAAAATTTGAAAATGAAGGGAACTACAAAATCTTGTGAAATTTTCATGATTATCTGGGGATTTCTTTAAATACATACATACATACATAAAAATAAAGTTACCACTGAGATAAAATATATACAAATATGAGTTCTTTTTCAAGAAAAGAATGATAAGTTCTAGAAAAAAAAATTCTCTTAAGCATCTTCAGTTCTTCTGGAAGAAAGTACCATGTCAAATATAAAATTCTTATTTCTGTTCTATAATTATTACTATTAAAGAATGCCTAACTTCAGGTAAATTTTTTCATTTGAGACATTCATTACACTGACTGAAACCACAGTATATAATTTATTTATCTTGTCCTAGGTTTGGGGTCCTGTTAAAAATGTGAAAAACACAAAAGACAACTTTTCTGGAATATCATTCAATTACATTATTTTGAACTGATGGTGGGTTGTGTTCAGTTGTTAAATATAAACAAAAATTTGGATGTGAATGGAATAAAGGTAGGTCTTATTTAATTGGGGGATTTTTACTTTAGTTTTAAAAAGCGTGTATATATATATATATATATTTTATATATATATATATATATACACACACACACACATACTAAGTAAAGAGAATTATGACCTTTAGACCCATATTTAACTGTTATCCTTTGAGAACCTATGTCACTGCTTCTAAAGAATTATACACTCTATATAATGTGCTTTTCCCCCTTTCTTATGGCAGCTGTTTCAAACCCAAATGGAAAGGTGAATGAGAAAAATCCCCTACATTTAAAACCTACCATGGAGAGAAAAGCAGGAAGACGTCCAAGCTAGCCCCTGGGGATCTTCCCAGGTTCAGGAGATTGACCTGAAAAAGGAGTAAAGCTTGAGCTCTTCTTCCTTAGCAGCACAACCACCGGTCAGAGAGGTTTCCAAACACATGGAGTTTAGCGAGACCACCTGCTCCTAACACAGGAAAATGGCCACTGGACCACCAACTCTGTTGCCTCAAGTCAACACCAGCTCCCCTTCACAACAGATGACAGGCTTTCCGCTAGCAGAGTCTCCCGGTAAAAGAGTGAGCAAAGAGAAATTAAACTTCACATCTGTGATAGAAGCTCATGAATTAGGAGTGAAATGGACAGATGAAAAACCCGGAACTGAAGTCAGTCTGAAAGTAGAACCAAACAGTAATTGCACAGATATCAGCCTTGGTGAGACAGAGCGAGGAGTTCAAATCCCACTTGGCCAGGGCATGGGCCTCCAGGTGCTATGGAGCCAACAAGAAGTAGAAAGGAACTTTTGCCCAGGTGCTCATGCCTTCCTCAAGCATGACCAATCTCAGTGGGTGTGTGGTACAACCCAGGAGGCTTAATCTATAATCTCTCAATGCAAATCAAAACTATAATGAGGTACCACCTCACACCAGTCAGAATGGCCATCATTAAAAAGTTTACAAATAGGGAATTCCCTGGCGGTCCAGTGGTTAGGACTCCACACTTTCACTGCCAAGGGCCTGGGTTCAATCCCTGGTCAGGGAACTAAAATCCCACCAGCCGTGGTATGGCCAAAAGAAAAATGTCTACAAATAATAAATGCTGGAAAGGGTGTGGAGAAAAGGGAACCCTCTACATTGTTGGTGGGAATGTAAAAAATTGGTGCAGCCATTATGGAAAACAGTATGGAGCTTCCTTAAAATACTAAAATCAGAGTTGCCATATGATCCAGCAATCCCACTCCTGGACATCTATCTGGAGAAAACTCTTAATTCGAAAAGATACATGCACCCCAATGTTCATAGCGGCACTATTTAGACATGAAAGCAACCTAAATGTCCACTGACAGATGAAGGGATGAAGAAGATGTGGGGGGTGTGTGTGTGTATGTATATATATATATATACATACATACATACATACATACATACACAGTGGAATACTACTCAGCCATCAAAAAGAATGAAAGAATGCTATTTGTAGCAACATGGATGGACCTAGAGATTATCATACTAAGTGAAGTAAGTCAAAGAAAAATATCATATGATATCACTTATATGTGGAATCTAAAAAAATGATACAAATGAACTTACTTACAAAACAGAAACAGACTCACAGACATAGAAGACAAACTTATGGTTACCAAAGGGGTAAGGGGGAGGGAGGGATAAATTAGGAGTTTGGGATTAGCAGATACAAACTACTATATACAAAAAAAGGTAAATAACAAGGTCCTACTGTATAGCACGGGGAACTATATTCAATATCCATAATGGATATGGATTATTCAATAAACCATAGTGGAAAACAATATGAATATATATATATATATATATATATATATATATATATATATATGAATCACTTTACTGTATACCAGAAACTAACACAACATTGTAAATCAACTATACTTCAATTTTTAAAAATCTATTTCTCAAGAGCTCCACCACTCAGACCATGCAGCAGAAGGAGAGGAATCACTATGATCGGGCCCCACAGCTTGCCTAGCTCTCCCAAGAGTTGAGGTCAACCGAAGTTCCAGTTTTCCTGATTTGAGTCTTTAGTCATGTATGAGATAGCCTGTTGAATTGGTGTTCAGTTAAAGGTGTATAAAGCAATATTTAATATTTTGCAGGTTAAGAGAATTAAAATTAATATCAGCTATTAGAAGGAAATTCTCAATTCAGTATCCTATGTTAACCCACATAGGGAAATCAATGAACAATGGAATTTTAAATGTTGAAGTGGATGGGATCCATGATGAGATGAAGAGGAAGTAACTAAAAGTCTTGGCATCACACAACTTCCATAATGTCAGATTTTTGAAAACTATAAACCCATATTCCTTTGGGTAATTTTTTCAAGTTTTAAAGATTTTAAGATTTTAGAAAATAAAAATTTTAAATTTTTCCAAGAGCCTTCCATGTTACAATTAAAATCCATATTACTTATTCAGCAGTACCCATGATAGAGTCCTAGAAACAACCTGAGAAGAAACAAGAATAGAATAGACAGAGAATAGGAATGTTTGGAACAAATGTATTCCAAACTGTTTAAATACATCATGGGACATCCATAGAATAGAATAGTAAGCAGCTGTGAAAAAGAATGAGGAAGATCAGATCAGATGCATTGTTACAGAAGGATCTCTAATATACATTAAGTGAAAAAAGCAAAACGCAGAGTGTGTATAATATATTGCCATGGTGGGGGACGGTGGGAAACTATATTTGCCTGCTTTGACTTTTTATGTGCCAAATCTCTCTGGAGAAATACACAAAACCTAGTACCAGTGCTTGCTTCTAAGGAGGAGAAATGGGTGGTTAAGGGACAGGGTTTTTTTTTTACTATACACTATTTTATACCTTTTGAAGTTTAAACTATTAACTATTTGTATTACCTATTGAATAATAAGCATTATCTCTAAAAAAAGGTAAAAGAGTATTTTCAAGCAAATTTCGGGAATAATGAAAGAAATTGCCACTACCTTGCAGTGGCACTACAATGAAGAAGGGGGTGGGGGTAATAAGCAATATGTTAACTAGGATGTCAGAAGGTAGATCAAAATTAACATGCAGATTGTGAAAATATGACAATTACTGACAGAAGGAAAAAGAATAAAGTCCTTCTCATTGCATTTAAGTAAGCAGGGATATGTTAGGAAAAAAGACTAAACAGAGATAAAATGCTGGAAATTAAAAAATTATAAAAGAAAGTCATTTGTGAAACAAAGCTTCAGAATGTTGTAATATCATAGTAAAATGTATAAAGAGATTTTCAAATGAACCCCATTAGATCCAGAAATCAGTAAAACAATTTCTCTTTCTTAAAATACTTACACAAACACATCCCTAACACACACATTAAGACACACACTGTAAGCAGCCTACGAGACCATTAAGACAATTCTAGACTTTTATAGCTATTTCTTTTTTAGGGGTCATTCTTTGCATTTTTACTGCCCTAAATTTACCTCTTCAAGTCACAGCAATGAAGAATTGAGCTTTCTTTCTTTTTTAGTTTTATTTCCAGCCGAATCTTTTGTACATTTCTGGAATTTAAGCCACCTATGTTACCGCTACTTATCTGTAACACCATTGCTTTGAGGGATTAAAGCAGGTTTCTTGTAATACACTTAGATCAAGAGTTATCTGAGTTGAGAAGAATATCCTGTTTGTGTTGGGGATGGGGAATCTTTATTTTTTATTTTTTATTTATTTATTTATTTTGATCTTGAGTTGTTTTGATTTCCCCTGAGAGCAGTAATCTTCAGCAAGTGATATTTTTAAAAAGCCCACACACCACAAAACATTCCAAGTGATTTTAACTCCTGAATGAGGTTGGGCTACCTGAGTGATTCTCTCTCTTCTCTTCTTTGGCAGAAAGGATTAGAAACCTCCACAGAACTTGCTCTCTATTAAAGTGGAGTGCTGTGCATTCATTGGCAAGAGGTGAATTGTTTTCAGATTACATGCGAAAGAGTGTGTGTGTTTCTTTCCCACATCAAAGACTTGGATGGAAGCAGTTCTGAGTATTGCCAGGGATGCAAGAATTGGTGCTAAAGTGATTAACAAAATTGCTTTCCTGCAAAAGAAGCACAAAACATTACCTAGGGATTAGAGGAGGAGAGGGCAAGATTAAAGGTGATGTTGAATTTTGGGTGGAATATCTTATCCATCTTTTTCAAATCATGCTTCAAGGATTCTGTGGCCCCTCCTTAAGGAAACTTGAACAAATCAAAGTCTCGCTTTCTCAAGTTTTGTACACGGGGCACTGACAAGGTAAAATTAAAACTACTAACATAAGCGGCACTTACTTGTGACCTCCATATCTTTATCTCACACCACAAATACGTTTTGAATGTATTTTATTCAGCACACACCAGCAACTCCATTGATCAAAGATTCTTTCATTTGTAATTGGTTTGTGTGTCCACCTGTTGGACTTAAATGCTAGCGTTCTATAGAATTTCTGAAGTTGTTCGGTTTTAGTGAATCTTGACTTGATTAGTATACATTCCTTTTTAAACATAGCTTTCACAGTCGAAACTTTCACCTAACCAAAATGTAAAAAAAAAAGCCATAGAACCTATATTCTAAATAGTGAAGGAAAGATCATACAGCAAACCTCACAATTCCTAGTTTAGGACATTAATTTAAGGGGTCTCTCTGAAATGCCCTATGACATTCTTTGTCACTTAGCATTTTTTTCATCTCTTTCAGAAACTGAATGTAGGCCTCCCTTCTTCCAAGAAGTCCTCCTGACTTTAGAGTCCCAATCAGAGTCAGACAGAAACATATAGGTACATGTAACTGTTCTGGTATGAATAAACTTTTTCTTCCTTTAAAACATTAAGTCCAAAAAAGGAATGAAGCAATTGTCTGGACAGGTAGAAAAAACATAAAGTTGAGTGTAATAAGCAAAATAAATTCTGAGCAGTATATACAGTATGATACCATTTATGAAAAAAATTTAACACAAAATACAATATCATAATTCTTTAGAGACCATATACATGCATGTAAAAGTAAAAAATTGGAACAGAATTATATACCTCAAACTCATGGTAGTGGCTGCCTCTGGGAAGGAAGGTAGGAGGTTTGGGGGCCATGATGAAAGGGAATTTTAGCTACATCTATAATGTTTATTTCTTTTAAAATTTCTCTTTAAAAAATTAAGATGATTCACTTACACGCAGTTAGGGCATGTGAAGTGTCACTGAAATTCTGGTCTAAAAGACATGCATTGCGTGTAGGGTTTTTTTGGTCTGATACAATCTCTCACTTTCTTTATAACAATAAAACCTGTTTCAAATTGATTAAATAATTCAGGATGGTTGTGACCTCTTCCTCTCCCACAATAACATCATCCTCATAAACTAATGTACTGTGGAGATGGAATTTATCTTTGTGTGTGTTCCGTAAAGAGTAAGAACACACCGCTGAGTTCTCGGTAAAAAGAATCAATAGATGAATAAATAAATAAGCATTGTTTGCTTGCTGCCCTGCATGCAATAGTTTGTGGACATTTTCGTTTTGAAGTTGTTTCTTGAGGTTGCCTGTGTGACTTCTTCGCTTTCAGGAACTTGTTGAGAACAATCATTTTTTATCTGTCTTTCCTTTGGGGTCCCGTAAGGTCACTGGACATAAGATAGCTGTGAAATTTGACATTGTTCCAATTTAAATGCTTTACTCCAGCAAGTGCAAGACTGTGGATGCTTCGGTGTGGATTGCCACGGCCAGGCTGTTCCTGAGACTCGCCAGCCCTCCAGGCTTCAAAGCCTGCCATCCTTGATCTCACTAAAGAATGTTTTTGAATTCTATGTCCATCTAGTGGTTGCCTGCAAAGATCTACTTGGCTTTTTCTTTCTTCCTTTTCTTTCACACTTGATCAGTGAGATTCTGTTTGTGATGGGGGTTTTGCCCCCCTTGGTCTTTAATTCTTTCACAGGTGGTTTCAAAGTGTCTATCCTTAGCCCCTGCTTTCTATAAACAAGCAGGAATTCATGAACCGCAGTTACTGATGGCTGTCCTCACGGAGAAATTCTCCTCTCACTTTGAAAACAGGCTGTTTTGTGGACAGTAAAGTACAGTTCTTTTTCGTAGATGAGATTAGAGGCTTGAGAGGAGGCTAGAGGGAGGGGAGTTTTTTCCTTTCTCTTTTTTATTTTATTTTTTAACTGGAGAGCCTTTGTGATGTAACTTGTTTTAGCAAATTCAAGAACTTTACTTATTTTACACACAGTTGCACCTTTGGTTAAAGATGACATGGCACTAGGTAGAAAATGCTGGGAATTGCTGATTTGCTCATTAATTCCAACATCTCCAGCATCCCAGGTGTAAGGTTAGGAGCTGAAGGTCAGGTGGTGACAGAGCTAATGTGGTTGCATATCCAAGGGATCATATTATATCAATTCTACCTAAGAATTTTGATGTGCCATGGGGGTTGACATTTTCTGTCATTAAATATTCTTCAACAATATCATTTTAATGGCTGCATAGCATTCCACTGAATAAGATGTACCACAACTTACTCAACCAATTCCCTATTGTTGGAAACAGGTGTTTCCAATGTTTTGGCATTATAAAGAGCACTCCATATTCACATTGTTGAATTTGCTGATAAATTCCTAACAGTGATACTGCTGGGTCATAGGGCATATACATTTGTTAAAGCTTTGAAGATCAGCATCCATTTTAAAATTCAGTTAAAAAGGAGGGATTGAAGGACAGAAAGAATTGCTACTGCAGCTACACACTTAAGACCCCAAGCAAACTACTACTTAATCAGTGGAGAAATTCCCTCACACAATGTAAGGAGTGGGCATTGTCTGTTAGCCCTCCAGCAATTCGTCTTTCACCATTGACCTACACTGAAACCTTCAGCTTAGGAAAAGAATGTAGAAGCCTCTTACAGGAAGGCTTGATTCAGTGGTACTCAGGGTCCTATAATAGTCTTTGTGTGAGCACTTTCCTCACTGTAGTTCACTACTGGATCCAGGACCAAGCTGAATCTTTTTCACTTTGCTCATTACTGAAATATGATGCTATCTGTGGGGTGGAAATTGCAGTATTTAAGAGTACTCAGGAATAACACAATCGAGAAAATAAGTTCAAGAGGAGGAATCATTCAGGAATAAATGACAAGGGGGTAGCTTTCTCCCTTCTGAACTGCCTAATTATTAGTTGGTACAGCCTATGCCTCCACAGAGCTTTGAACTTGGAAATCCTGGACAATCTTTAGTTATGTTGCTCGCTTGCTCACAGACCTTTGCCACCCTAGGCTTCGTTGTCAGTACAAACCCCTTTGCCTCGCCTCAGTATTCTGGTTTACCCTGACCTCTTTCCATCCTCAGTGCCCCAGCATGAAACTTTCCGTTCCATCCAAACTGAAACTATTTGCTGTATTCCAAACAAGCAGCGTATACTGTGGAAGGACTTTTGGATTTGGTCCGGATAATCTGGATTTGAGCCCTGGCTCTGCCATTGCTTTATTAGGTGACCTTGGGCAAAACACTTAATCTTACTGAGGCTCAGTTTCATCATCTGTAAAATAGGGATGACAAAGCCTAATTCACTGTGTTATTGTGTATATGTTAAACTAGACAACAGCACGTAAAAGAAGTTGCAATGCAGAGCCTTCGGGGAGTGTTTGATAGGTGACATGAATATCTTGTTTATCCTGGCCTCTGAGCATTTGCTCCCACCTGTTCTCTTTCTGGAAAAGTTCTCTTGAATCCGAATCCCACCCACCCATCAAAGCAAATTCATGTTTCAAGCCCTCCCATGAAAGTTCTTAGCACTCCTTGACTAGACTATTCATTCGGCAGGCCAATCCTTCTAAATGGACTCTCTCCTGGGACAATTTTCAGGGAGGCCTGATACCAATTGTGCCCCAACAATAATCAAAATTAATGTATAGTACTTTACTGCTTACAACAACCTATAAGGTCAACGAAATGGATATTATTGTTATTATCATCCTTATTTCTCAGAGACTCAGAGAGGTCAAGTGATTTGTAAAAGGCCACAAAGCTAGTGTATGGCAGAACTGAAAACTGAACTCAACTCGACTGACTGCAAAGCTCATGCGCTTGACCTCACACAATAAAACCTACCTCCTTATTTAACTGTTAATGGACATTTGTCCCTCTGTGAAGTAATATTATTATTGAATTTTAGGTCCTTGCCTAAGAAGAAAATGGTGGTGTTCTTGGGTATAGTGACCACCTAAAGAAACTTATTTAGTGTTTTCAGAGGCGTGAAAGACATGTACATGATATGCCAGTTCTTGGGGAAATGTTCCAGGTCAAAACTTTGCGTAAATTATTTCCCTGGGACTCAGAACGAAAGCTGGGCCTTTGGTGGGAAGACGTCCTTTCCCTTATACACCAAGTAATCACAACTCAGAGCAGCCCTCTTAGAAATGGGTCCCCCTTGGGACTTCCCTGGTGGTTCAGAAGTTAAGAATCTGCCTTTCAATGCAGGGAACGTGGGTTCGATCCCTGGTAGAAATAAGCTCCCACATGTCATGGGGCAACTAAGCCTACGCCGCCACTGCTGAGCCCACACGCCTCAATTAGAGAGCCCTCGCAACGCAATGAAAGATGGCGCGAGCCACGACAAAGATCCCATGTGCCTCAACTGAGACCTGACGCAGCCAAGTAAATTAATTAATTAATTAATGTTAAAAAAAAGAAGTGGTTCCCCCACTGCACTTGCTACCTCTTAGTTGCCCTTCTGCACCACCCCTCAAGGCTCAAGGGCTTCCGCTCAAGGGAACCATAGGTGATCCTGATTAGAAGAAATTCTAAGGGTCATCCTATCACTACATGGTCCTCCAACATATCTCCCTAGCTACACATTTCATTCTGTGACAGCTCAGCAGACATTCTGCAGATTTAGGGAAGGTATGAGTCCACAGACACCAAAGCAGAGCCATGTCTTCAGCTACCTCAGTCACTGAGAGAGCTACTGCCTTCTGTCCAGAGTGTCGGTCTTACCTGTTGTCAGTAAAAATCCCTGAAAGCCACATGAATCTTGATTTAACTGTTATCCTCGATTATGTTAATAACAGTTGCTTAAACTCATCTCTACCCTGCCCCCACCTTGGACACATGGGCATTAAAGTTAAATTTGCTGAGTTGCTTCCAGATTTGTTCAATATACATGTATTGAGAACTACTTCCCAGGTACCTTGCTAGGCACTGGGGGATAAAAAGGTTGGGGATAGAATCTTCTCATTAAAAAAATTTTTTTTTAATTTAAGTATAGTTGATTTACAATGTTATGTTAGTTTCTGGTGTACAGCAAAGTGATTCAGTTTTATACATATATCTACCTATTCTTTTTCATTATAGGTTATTACAAGATATTGAATATACTTCCCTGTGCTGTACAGGAGGACTTTGTTGTTTATCTATTTTATGTATAGTCATTTGTATCTGCTAAACCGAAATTCCTAATTTTTCCCTCCCTAGAATCTTCTCATTTTTCTCAACCCAGTTTCCACTGAAAGCCCCACTTTGTCACAACCAACAAGCATCAAGTCAGCAACGAACCCCAAGTCACACAGAGACTGTTCATGTTTGCAGTCTGGTTGTTTTCTGAAACCAACATTAGCATAAACGTTAATACAGCAATGACTTAATTATACTCTAATTACTCTGAGCCAAAAATGGGAGTTTGATCTCAATTCACATACTATTTTGGTAGATTGTTACATATAACGCCAGGCATAATATGCCTTCATTTTTACCCACGTCGTCTGGTGAAGCCCTCTCTCCCTTTTCATGATGCTGCTACCTCTAATTTTCCCACACCCACCATTCTGTCTCAAACACTAAGACCTCAAAAATCTCTCCTCCAAAGATCTTAACCTCAAGACTTACACGTTTTCCCTTATTTCTCAACAGTACCCACCCCTCCCTAGAAGTTCTTTGGCATAACATCAACTTGGTCAAATGAAATAAACAAATATTTACAGAGTGAGGAAGGAGGGAAAGATGGTGAGGGGGACAGCTGTGATTACTGACCCATCCTGCCCCAGCCTTCCCTCACTAAGAGTGTCTTTGGGTACAAGCTCAAAACGGCAGTTAAGATAAAAGTCTAGTTTCTTATGCTTTCCTAGAGACCAGCAATGAACAAATGGGATTTAAAAATTTTTTAAAATACCATTTACAATAGCACCAAAAAATATAAATACTTAGGTATAAAATCTAACAAAACATGTACAGGATCTATATGTAGAAAACTACAGAGCACTGATGAAAGAAATAAAAGAAGATCTAAATAAATGGAGAGAGATTCCATCTTAGAAAGTCAGTATACAAAAACCAATTGCTTTCCTATATACCGGGAATGAACAATTGGAATCTGAAATTTTAAAAAAGATACCATTTAAAAGTCTTGTTTCTTAGAGTCATTCAGTTCAGGTGATTAACACATTAGCTTGGTGGCTTAGCAATTTCAACTTGACTATGTCCTGTAGTCAGAAATCCTGGGATTACTGAGACCTTTCATGTAGTGGCCCAGATCACATCTTCAATTTTGAGTCAAAGCTGTTTTTTGAGGGATCCTAACCATCCCTGGATTCCTCTGAGGTACTATTTGTCAAGTCTTTTTTTTTTTGTCCTCCAAGCCTCTTTCATTTAGTCAGCCACATCTTCCCTACAGGCTCCCATTCCTCATTTTCAAACTTCCCTGCCTCTCTTGCCTCCAACTGATTACTGAACTTTGGTCTGACACTTCCAAAGGCACCTCCAACTTCCAGCAAGTCATCCTGCCCTGTGTCCTGTTTCCCAGCTAAAGTCTGGCTTCTCTATTCCTCACTCTTCTCCACCTCCGTCTCCTCCCGTGCTTTTCCCCAGGGTACAGGTCAGTCCTTCAAGAGTGTACTTACCATGTTTAAATCGTTTTCTCGGAAACAAATATTTGCATATGCAAACCCCACATTTGCCATATGGTTTTTCCTACTTCCCAGCCAGAGGAACTCTCAATTTCATATATATTTTGGGAAATGAAGTTTTCCCCAGATGGTCTCTCCAAAGCACCAAAGCAAGGTCAGGGTTTATGCATTCCTTCAAAGGTTCTGGGCAGAGGTTAGAATTACTCATGTTTTCTTGGTCCCATCAGCAGTTATTTCATCAGTGCACCTGATAATGGGATACAACCTGGCTCTTTCTGAGCTAAAAACACACCAGAGTTTAAGGGAGATGTTGAACCATAAACTGGCATCCTCAGGGAAGGGAGAAAACCTGCCCAGTTGCTCAAATAATTTTAAACCAAATCCCCTAAGAATACTTCCACAGGGAGAGAAAAAGAGTTTGAATATTAGAAAGATGATGAACCAGGTGTGCCGAAAAGTTTTCTTAGTCATTCTTAGCCCTAGAAGGGGATGGGGGGGGGGCCCACACCTCTACTGGGAAACATATTTCCCCCTTTTAAATCAGGAAAGAAAAAAACAACAACACAGCCCCAAATAGAGAATGTTTTCTTTTGTAACTGGAAGCAAACATCACTGATGGCTTTAACAGCTGCCTGCCAACATGGCCTGAGAAGCAGGCAAGCTCAAACATTTTTTGAGATCAACACATGTACAGACATACAGTATATTAGGTCAAGTTATAAATCCAGGAATAAAAGAACAAATAAACAAGTTTCAGCTTTCTCTAGGCTTTCTGAGTCCAATACCAGCTAAATTAGACTCTGAAGCAGAGAAATCTAGCTTCCAAGAAGGCGGTCTCCCAGGAGTTCAAGTCAAACCTCCCTCTGGTAGGAAAAGAAGGTGCCGTTGTAGATTAACTGGCTGATGGCTGACCAGGTCCAGGCTGATGGCCCTGCCTAGCAGGGGCTTCCCTGTGTCTTAGCCTAGCAGACCCTGAGGATGTCTGCCATCGACTTGATCTTTGACCCCAGTAAATCATTTAATATGCCATGCGCCTTTGTCCATATGTTCATGTTTGGTGTAATTTGGATGAGAATTCCAGCAAGTCTGGGTGTGCCACCCATTAGGGCTAAATCTTTCCCTTTGGAGCTTCTAGGAAGAGACTTCTGGACAGCTGCATTGCAGAGAACCAAGGTGTCTGGACAAACCAAATTGAAATGCCTACAGATGGTGAGACCAGCCTTGCCTTAACTGCGACTGAAAAGCAAAAGAACAAATTTGTTCTTTGGTTACCAAAACTGACACAAGACTTTTCTGATAGTTTTGCCTTAGGGCAAGAAACCCACTAGAGAGTCATAGATGGGAAATACTGGATTATTCTCCCAATCCCACCACTATACTAGTAAGATGACCTTGAGCAAGTCACTTAGGCCAAGGTTGTTCACACATTAATTGGTCATGAAATAAATGAAATAGATTAGAACTAAATATTTTTTAATGAAGTCAAGTTGAATAGAATAGAAAATATCAGTGCTTAGTTCACATTAAGGTAACCCCTATTGTATGTGTGTGTGGATGCATGTTTCCTGGGGTCATGATGAATAATAAATTTCTTACTGTGGGTAACAAACAAAACAGCTTCCCACAGTGGCTTAGACTGTAGGCTTTTGATTTCCTCATCTATCGAGTGAAAATCATTCATTTTATACATATATGTATATACACATAGATATTCATACACACACACACATAAACATGTATAATGAGCACCACAGTGTGTCAGGCACAGTGGTATGTGACATATACAGGTACAACAAAGCCCTGTCCTCATGGAGCCTCAGCTAGTGGGGGAGCCAGTCATAAAGTAATTACCTAATTATTTAACTACCATTGTGTGAAGAGAGTGTGTGACACCAGGTTCCTAACCTGGGCTGCAGGATCAGGGCCAGCCTTCTTAGGAAGTGACAAAGAAGGAAGCAGAGAGTGATGCAGGCAAATAATGGGAGTGGAGGAAGCATTTCAGGCAGAAGGACCAGCAAGTGTGAGAAGACCCTGAAGAAGAAGGAACAGTGTCAGTTCTACCTCAGAGATTTCTATGAAGATCACATGAGATGACCGTGGAAACACTTTGTAAACTGTGGAGTGTTGTTCAAATGTGGCAGATTATTATTAAAACAATGAATATAAACATGCCTTAAAGATGAGTTTAGTTTCAGCAGGTGGCCCCGGGGCTAGGGTCACCCCGAGCTGGGACGCTGGCACCGTGAGGCTAAGCAGACTCCTGGGCCCACACTGCCAGAAGCTGGCCAGAAACTGGATTACCACGGCAGGTACCACGGGGCTGGTGTGGGCCACCGACTGGGGCTGATTCTGGACTGGGTGCCCTACTTCAACGGCAAGTTTAAGAAGAACAATTAATGAAAACAAACCCCCTCAGACCCCTCCTCTGGTATCTAGTGGTGCTGCCTCCTTCCATCTGAGTCTGGAGCAGCCCAAGCTCTTGGGGTGGACCGACCTCAAGGAAGTCCACAGCGCAACTTAGACTTTCTATAGTTTTGGTGTGTGAATGCACACAGCATTAAACCTTGGTCTGAAACCTGCCCACCTGGATGAGCTCATGCTGGGGCTTGGTTACCTTGACTGAAGGCCCAGGGGCTCAGCTGACCCGGGGATCCTTTCAACTCCAAATCTAGGAGTTTTCCCAATGGCTGGCAGAAAAGGTTTGATTATTTAAGATGTTCAGTGGATAATACCTGCACAATGTTTTTATCTATCACTGCCTTAACAAGTTACCCCATGACTTAATGGCTTAAAACAACAAACATTCATTATCTCACAGTAAAAAAAAAAAAAAAAAAAATGAGCTTAGTTACCTTTATTAATCCGTTCAGTGACTAGTTGAATACTGCTCAGTGTCAGATATTGTTCTAGGTTTTGGGGTTGCAGCAGTAAATAAGACAGGACCATGGGCTTCCCTGGTAGCACAGTGGTTAAGAATCCACCTGCCAATGCAGGGGATCTGGGTTTGAGCCCTGGTCTGGGAAGATCCCACATGCCACGGAGCAACTAAGCCTGTGCACCACAACTACTGAGCCTGAGCTCTGAAGCCTGCGTGCCACAACTACTGAGCCTGCATGCCACAACCACTGAAGCCCACGCGCCTAAAGCCCATGCTCCGCAACAAGAGAAGCCTCCACAGTGAGAAGCCCGCACACCGCAATGAAGAGTGGCCCCTGCTCACTGCAGCTAGAGAAAGCCTGTGCGCAGCAACGAAGACCCAATGCAGCCAAAAATAAAATAAATTTATTAAAAAAAAAAAAAAGATAGGACAGCTGCCCTGGAAAGGTTCCCTTTCAGAGAGACAGACACTAAACGCAACAGTAATTTCAGAGAGCGGTAAAGTGGGGCAGAGGAGTAGAGAACAATGGAGGTAGACAGGAAGGCAGGGCTCTCTGAGTGGGTAACGACCAGCTCTGAATAAAATGAGATCTGCCACTTTCTGATGATGTGACCTTGGATACCACCTAACATTTCAGGACTCAGTTTCCTCCTCTGTTAAATAAGGATACTTGTACCCATCTCTTGGGACTTCCCTGAGGATTATCTTGCCTGAGACAAGGAACTCAAGGCCTCCAGTACAAAGCAGCTGAGCTGGCATTAAGAGACACTTCGTTGCTAAATAATTGAGTGTCTACTGATCTGGTGCTCAAGATATTAGGAATATGTTTAGAAAGATATAGAATGACAAGGAGGAGAAAGTAGGTCTTCTATCTTCAGACCAGGCTGGACAAGTCCCTCAGATGGAGTCGTTAGTGATCTTCCACTCTACGCCAGTTGGGTCCTCTGGGAAGCAGATGCTGAGACAGTGAGGTGTGCGAGCAGTATGGGGTGGGGGGCAATGGTGTCTGTGAAAGGGAGAAGAGGGAAGAGCGGCACTGGGCAGGAAAAGGCTCTAGAGGAAAGACTGCTGGTTAGAGGAGTCCTACACTGTGCAGAAGAGGCCAGGCCTCGCACCCCCGCTATGCTCAGCCATTAGCCAGCGCTGTGAAGAGCACGGTTTCAGCTCCAAAGGGCAGCCACGTGGTAAGTTCCTCTTGAAGGGAGATCTGGGTGGTGCACCTCCATAACTGCCACAAACTCCCAGTCTCACACCGAAGACCTTTTGCTGTCAAAGGAACAGTGGGAGAGGAAAATGAGATTTATCCTGACTTGCTGAAGGCTGCACAAAGGAAAAGCACTCCAAGGGCCAGAGAACCCTAGGCCTGATTTTATGATATTCTGCATCCATTAGGATGCCTTTGACCACAAGTTACAGAAAACTCACCTCAAAATGGCTTGAACAATAAAGAACATTTATGGGACTTCCCTGGTGGTCCAGTGGTTAAGAATCCACCTTCCAATGCAGGGGATGTGGGTTTGATCCCTGGTCAGGGAACTAAGATCCCACATGCTGAGGTGCAACTAAGCCCGTGCACCACAACTACAAAGCCTGCGAGCCGCAACTAGGGAGAAGACTGGGAGCCACAGTGAAAGATCCCACATGACCCAACTAAGACCCGACACAGCCAAAAATAAATAAATAAATATTGGATTGGTTCAAGATGGTGGAGGAGAAGATCGTGTGCTCACTCCCTCCTGTGAGAGCACCGGAATCACAACTAACTGCTGAACAGTCATCGACAGGAAGACACTGGAACTCACCAAAAAAGATACCCCACATCCAAAGACAAAGGAGAAGCTGCAATGAGACGGTAGGAGGGGCACAATCACAATAAAATCAAATCCCATAACTGCTGGCTGGGTGACTCACAAACTGGAGAACACTTATACCACAGAAGTCCACCCACTAGAGTGAAGGTTCTGAGCCCCACATCAGGCTTCCCGACCTGGCGGTCCAGCAATGGGAGGAGGAATTCCTAGAGAATCAGACGTTGAAGGCTAGTGGGATTTGATTGCAAGACTTAGACAGGACTGGGGGAAACAGAGACTCCACTCTTGGAGGGCACACACAAAGTAGTGTGCTCATCGGAACCCAAGGGAAGGAGCAGTGACCCCATAGAAGACTGAACCAGACCTACCTGCTAGTGTTGGAGGGTCTCCTGCAGAGGCGGGGGTGGCTGTGGCTTACCGCGGGGACAAGGACACTGGCAGCAAAAGTTCTGGGAAGTACTCCTTGGCGTGAGCCCTCCCAGAGTCCGCAATTAGCCCCACCAAAGAGCTGAGTAGGCTCCAGTGCTGGGTTGCCTCAGGCTAAACAACCAACAGGGAGGGAACCCAGCCCCACCCATCAGCAGACAAGCAGATTAAAGTTTTACTGAGCTCTGCCCACCAGAGCAACACCCAGCTCTACCCACCACCAGTCCCTCCCATCAGGAAGCTTGCACAAGCCTCTTAGATAGCCTCATCCACCAGAGGGCAGACAGCAGAAGCAAGAAGAACAATTCTGCAGCCTGTGGAATGAAAACCACATTCACAGAAAGACAGACAAAATGAAAAGGCAGAGGACTATGTACTAGATGAAGGAACAATATAAAACCCCAGAAAAACAACTAAGTGAAGTGAAGATAGACAACCTTCCAGAAAAAGAATTCAGAATAATGATAGTGAAGATGATCTAGTACCTCAGAAAAAGAATGGAGGCAAAGATCGAGAAGGTGCAAGAAATGTTTAACAAAGACCTAGAAGAATTAAAGAAGAAACACCTAGAAGAATTACAGAACAAACAAACAGAGATGAACAATACAATAACTGCAATGAAAAATACACTAGAAGGAATCAGTAGCAGAATAACTGAGGCAGAAGAACGGACAAGTGACCTGGAAGACAGAATGGTGGAATTCACTGCTGCAGAACAGAATAAAGAAAAAAGAATGAAAGAAAATGAAGACAGCCTAAGATACATCTGGGACAACATTAAATGCAACAACATTCGCATTACAGGGGTCCCAGAAGGAGAAGAGAGAGAGAAAGGACCTGAGAAAATATTTGAAGAGATTATAGTTGAGAACTTCCCCAACATGGGAAAGGAAATAGCCACCCAAGTCCAGGAAGCACAGAGAGTCCCAGGCAGGATAAACCCAAGGAGAAACACACTGAGACACATAGTAATCAAATTGACAAAAATTAAAGACAAAGAAAAATTAGTGAAAGCAACAAGGGAAAAATGACAAGTTACATACAAGAGAACTCCCATAAGGTTAACAGCTGATTTCTCAGCAGAAACTCTACAAGCCAGAAGCCAGAAGTGGCACAATATATTTATCATGAAAGGGAAGAACCTACAACCAAGATTACTCTACCTGGCAAGGATCTCATTCAGATTTGACGGAGAAATCAAAAGCTTTACAGACAAGCAAAAGCTAAGAGAATTCAGCACCACCAAACCAGCTCTACCACAAATGCTAAAGGAACTTCTCTAAGTGGGAAACACAAGAGAAGAAAAGGACCTACAAAAACAAACCCAAAACAATTAACATTAAAATGGTAATAGGAACATATATATCAATAATTACCTTAAACGTGAATGGATTAAATGCTCCAACCAAAACACAGAGGCTCGCTGAACGGATACAAAAACAAGACCCATATATATGCTGTCAACAAGAGACCCACTTCAGACCTAGGGACACATACAGACTGAAAGTGAGGGGATGGAAAAAGATATTTCATGCAAATAGAAATCAAAAGAAAGCTCGAGTAGCAATACTCATATCAGATAAAATAGACTTTAAAATAAAGAATGTTACAAGAGACAAGGAAAGACACTACATAATGATCAAGGGATCAATCCAAGAAGAAGATATAACAATTATAAATATATGTGCACCCAACATAGGAGCACCTCAATACATAAGGCAACTGCTAACAGCTATAAAAGAGGAAATCGACAGTAACACAATAAGAGTGGGGGACTTTAACACTTCATTTACACCAATGGACAGATCATCCAGACAGAAAATTAATAAGGAAACACAAGCTTTAAATGACACAAGAGACCAGATAGATTTAATTGATATTTATAGGACATTCCATCCAAAAACAGCAGATTACACTTTCTTCTCAAGTGTACACGGAACATTCTCCAGGATAGATCACATCTTGGCTCACAAATCAAGCCTCAGTAAATTTAAGAATATTGAAATCATATCAAGCATCTTTTTTGACCACAATGCTATGAGATTAGAAATCAATTACAGGGGAAAAAAGCATAAAAAACACAAACACATGGAGGCTAAACAATATGTTACTAAATAAACAAAACATCACTGAAAAAATCAAAGAGAAAATCAAAAAATACCTAGAGACAAATGACAATGAAAACACGATGATCCAAAACCTATGGGATGCAGCAAAAGCAGTTCTAAGAGGGAAATTTATAGCAATACAAGCCTACCTCAAGAAACAAGAAAAATCTCAAACAACCTAACCTTACACCTAAAGGAACTAGAGAAAGAAGAACAAACAAAACCCAAAGTTAGTAGAAGGAAAGAAATCATAAAGATCAGAGCAGAAATAAATGAAATAGAAACAAAGAAAATGATAGAAAAGATCAATAAAACTAAAAGCTGGTTCTTTGAGAAGATAAACAAAATTGATAAACCATTAGCCAGACTCATCAAGAAAAAGAGGGAGAGGACTCAATTCAATAAAATTAGAAATGAAAAAGGAGAAGTTTCAATGCACACCGCAAAAATACAAAGCATCCTAAGAGACTGCTACAAGCAACTCTATGCCAATAAAATGGACAACCTGGAAGAAATGGACAAATTCTAAGAAAGGTATAACTTCCAAGACTGAACCAGGAAGAAACAGAAAATATGAACAGACCAATCACAAGTAATGAAATTGAAACTGTGATTAAAAATCTTCCAACAAACAAAAGTCAAGGACCAGATGGCTTCACAGGTGAATTCTATCAAACATTTAGAGAAGAGCTAACACCCATCCTTCTCAAACTCTTCCAAGAAATTGCACAAGAAGGAACACTCCCAAACTCATTCTATGAGGCCACCATCACCCTGATACCAAAACCAGACAAAGATACTACAAAAAAAGAAAATTACAGACCAATATCACTGATGAATATAGATGCAAAAATCCTCAACAAAATACCAGCAAACAGAATCCAACAACACATTAAAAGGATCATACACCACGATCAAGTGGGATTTATCCCAGGGATGCAAGGATTCTTCAGTATACGCAAATCAATCAATGTGATACACCATATTAACAAACTGAAGAATAAAAACCATATGATCATCTCAATAGATGCAGAAAAAGCTTTTGACAAAATTCAACACCCACTTATGATAAAAACTCTCCAGAAAGTGGGCATAGAGGGAACCTACCTCAACATTATAAAGGCCATATACGACAAACCCACAGCAAACATCATTGTCAATGGTGAAAAACTGAAAGCATTTCTTCTAAGATCAGGAAGAAGACAAGGATGTCCACTCTCGCCACTATTATTCAACATAGTTTTGGAAGTCCTAGCTATGGCAATCAGAGAACAAAAAGAAATAAAAGGAATACAAATTGGAAAAGAAGAAGTAAAACTGTCACTGTTTGCAGATGACATGATACTATACATAGAGAATCCTAAAGATGCCCCCAGAAAACTACTAGAGCTAATCAATGAATTTGGTAAAGTTGCAGGATACAAAATTAATGCACAGAAATCTCTTGCATTCCTATACATTAACAATGAAAGATCAGAAAGAGAAATTAAGGAAACAATCCCATTCACCATTGCAACAAAAAGAATAAAATACCTAGGAATAAACCTACCTAAGGAGGAAAAAGAACTGTACTCAGAAAACTATAAGACACTGATGAAAGAAATCAAAGATGACACAAACAGATGGAGAGATATACCATGTTCTTGGATTGGAAGAATCAATATTGTGAAAATGACTATACTACCCAAAGCAATCTACAGATTCAATGCAATCCCTATCAAATTACCAGAGGCATTTTTTACAGAACTGGCACAAAAAGTCTTAAAATTTGTATGGAGAAACAAAAGACCCTAAATAGCCAAAGCAGTCTTGAGGGAAAAAACGGAGCTGGAGGAATCAGACTCCCTGACTTCAGACTATACTACAAAGCTACAGTAATCAAGACAATATGGTACTGGAACAAAAAACAGAAATATAGATCAATGGAACAGGATAGAAAGCCCAGAGATAAACCCATGCACCTATGGCCAACTAATCTATGACAAAGGAGGCAAGGATATACAATGGAGAAAAGACAGTCTCTTCAATAAGTGGTGCTGGGAAAACTGGACAGCTACGTGTAAAAGAATGAAATTAGAACAATCCCTAACACCATATACAAAAATAAACTCAAAATGGATTAAAGACCTAAATGTAAGACTGGACACTATAAAACAGAGGAAAACATAGGACAAACACTCTGACATAAATCACAGCAAGATCTTTTTTGATCCACCTCCTAGAGTAATGGAAATAACAAAAATAAACAAATGGGATCTAATGAAACTTAAAAGCTTTTGCACAGCAAAGGAAACTACAAACAAGACAAAAAGACAACCCTCAGAATGGGAGAAAATATTTGCAAATGAATCAACGGACAAAGAATTAATCTCCAAAATATATATACAGCTCATGCAGCTCAATATTAAAAAAACAAACAACCCAATCAAAAGATGGGCAGAAGACCTAAACAGACATTTCTCCAAAGAAGACATACAGATGGCCAAGAAGCACATGAAAAGCTGCTCAACATCACTAATTATTAGAGAAATGCAAATCAAAACTACAATGAGGTATCACCTCACACCAGTTAGAATGGGCATCATCAGAAAATCTACAAACAACAAATGCTGAAGAGGGTGTGGAGAAAAGGGAACCCTCTTGCACTGTTGGTGGGAATGTAAATTGATACAGCCACTATGGAGAACAGTATGGAGGTTCCTTAAAAAACTCAAAATAGAATTACCATATGACCCAGCAATCCCACTACTGGGCATATACCCAGAGAATACCATAATTCAAAAAGACACATGCACCCAATGTTCATTGCAGCACTATTTACAGTAGCCAGGTCATAGAAGCAACCTAAATGCCCATCGACAGATGAATGGATAAAGAAGATGTGGTACATACATACAATGGAATATTACTCAGCCATAAAAAGGAACGAAATTTGGTCATTTGCAGAGACGTGGATGGATCTAGAGACTGTCATACAGAGTGAAGTAAGTCAGAAAGAGAAAAACAAATATCGTATATTAATGCATATATGAGGAACCTAGAAAAATGGTACAGATGAACCGGTTTGCAGGGCAGAAATAGAGACACAGATGTAGAGAACAAATGTATGGACACCAAGGGGGGAAAGTGGAGGGAGGGTGGTGGTGGTGGTGGGATGAATTGGGAGATTGGGATTGACATGTATACACTAATATGTATAAAATAGATAACTAATAAGAACCTGCTGTATAAAAAATAAATAAAATACAATTCAAAAAATAAATATTTTTTAAAAAAAGATCATTTATAATCTCATACAATAAGTCTGGAGGAAGGAGGGACCCAGGGTTGTTTAATTTAGAATTCAATGATGTCATCATCACATCATCATTTTGGATGAAGCATTTTTCAATTCTGACATCCTCATCATGTCACGACTGTCTGCATTAGCACCCTTCATGATTACAAGATTGCTTTTGCAGTTCTAGGCATCTCAGGTGGACAAGATAAGATCTAGCAGAAGAAGACAGGCCCTATCTTCCCATGTGTCTTTTTTTATCAGGAAATTCTTCTCAGAAGCCCCTCCCCCCAGTGGACTTATCCTCATATCCCATTGGCCAGAATCTCATCTTATACCCACCTGTACTCAAATCACCAGTAAGACCAATGGGATTGCCACGACCTGCAGACCTGGTGGGCCTGCAAACCTGGGATAATGAAGTTAAGAAAGTTCTTTTATTTTTAATATGTGACTTTATATACATATATATGTATACACTCACTTATATACACATATATACATCAACTATGTTGAAATACAATCCTCACACTAACATATAACTTTTTTAACTGAAAAAAATATTGATCCTTAACTTTTTAAAAATTGTGATTGAGAGCTGAGGGCCGGACACCAGGGAGGAGATGCACCAGCCCCGAGTGACAGGCGGAGGCCCGATGACATTGGAACTGCCCTGGGGCTGAGTGGAGGTGAGAAACAGACTCAGGGAGATTTGGGCTGTGCCTGGGTTCCACAGCCAGCAAGTGACTGAGGCATCACTTCATCCAGTTCTTCTGACTTTAAACCCTTCTGCTCTCTCAAGTGTCGGGTGCCTGCCACAGGTCATTCATAAGGATGTTAATCATTTAGAAGGGTGGGAGCTTTCCCTACCTGCAGAATGCTTTTTCCTGAACTCATTGAAAGTCTCTTTGATTTGCCTAAGAAGAAAATAAATTCTAGACTAAGTGGGAAAATATTCTGTGTGAATAACATATTTATAAGCTCTGGGTGTTGTATCAAAATCCCCACATTGTGGAGAAGCCTGCTGCCTGCTCCCACTGGCAGAGTATGTGGTTGCCTATATAGTATGTTTTAAAGTTTGCTAGAGGGCTTCCCTGGTGGAGCAGTGGTTGAGAATCTGCCTGCCAATGCAGGGCACACGGGTTCGAGCCCTGGTCTGGGAAGATCCCACATGCCGTGGAGCAACTAGGCCCGTGAGCCACAACTACTGAGCCTGCGCGTCTGGAGCCTGTGCTCCGCAACAAGAGAGGCCGCGACAGTGAGAGGCCCACGCACCGTGATGAAGAGTGGCCCCCGCTCGCCGCAACTAGAAAAAGCCCTCGCACAGAAACGAAGACCCAACACAGACATAAATAAATAAATAAATAAATAAATAAGCTTTCATTAAAAAAAAAAAAAAAAAAAAAAAGAACATTATTAAAGTTTGCTAGAAAAAGCTTCCTGCCTCTAAATATGTTGCCCTGGACTCTGCCATTACAGAATGTAACTTAGTGTTAAATAATTTTGCCCTCTATGTTCTTGTGATAGGGGTGAGAACCTCTTTTAAAATCAGAATACTCCTAAGGTGATTTTCAGCTAGAATTGTGTTTGACTTGGTAACAGAGTCTGGATTGAGCTTTACCAGGTGTAGCAGATGCTGCTAGTACCTCACCCATGCCTGTCTATAGGCTTCTCACTGCTACTGAAAATATCCCCAGTCTTGGTCCGAGGGCTTTTTCAGGCTGCGGAAGTATGTTTGGCCTGTGTATATGGCAAGCCAGTGTGCTGGAGAATTAATGGCCAGCAAAAGTAGCCCTCCCCCAAGGATGGATGGGATTTCATGGGTGCATTCTCCGACCCCCTCTCCCCTTGGTGGGATAATTCTGGTTATGTGTGCTACATGGTCTCTGGGACTTCCTCAATGGGACTAATCTCCAGTTTCCCACTGTGGTAACTGAATAGATGACACACCATTTTTGGCTTCCTTCCCTTCCCTGTGTCACTTCCCATCTCCCTACTGGTGTTTCCTGGGATTATTTCCCAAATAAACGACAGTTGAATTCTTGTCTGAGGGCTGCTTCTGCGGAAACCCAAACCTAGACACCAAGAAAGAGCAGGAAGGCACAGTCCACAAAGCATGAAGGATCCAGGCTGCTTCTTCCAGCTCCACCAACTTGAGGCTGTGGTTTCCAATGTCATGGTGGCAAGAGAGCTGCTGCCTCTCCAGGCATTAGGTCCATGTTTCAGTCAGGAAAAAGGAGAAGACACCGAAAGCCAAGACAGAGACCAAGACCTCCTCCATCAGAGGTTTTGCCATTTTTAAACAGGAAAGTTTACCTTCTCCAGAAAGTTCTGCCTGCACCTTTTTTGTCCTAATTGTGTCACCCCCGCTCCCACTGTTAGGGGAAACACTGACTGAAACCGCCTGCCCTGGCCAGGCAAGATAGTAGCCACTTCCATGAGTTATCTTAGAACAGGAGGTCCTGGTAAGGAACGCAGAACTAACAAGCTACCACCAACCAGAAGAACTTGGGAAAGGTCAAAAGGAGAGAGGAGATGCCAGTCCATATGTCCTACCAACCTCCCAGAGCCCTTCTCACTGGAATCCATCTTGGCTGAGTGATGCACGTGCCACCAGGATGCACCCTGAGTCAGAATGATCGGCCAGAGACAACCTAGGAACTAATCCCATTACCATAAACCCGAGACTGCAAGCCACGCAGCAGAGCAGTTCTCCTGGGTTCCCTTACCCTGCTGCTCTCCCCCCAGGCACCCCTTCCCAATAAAGTCTCTTGCTTTGTTAGCAAAAAAAAAAAAATTGTGATTGAATACACATAACATAAAATTTAGCATCTTAACCATTTTCAAATGTATAGTTCAATGGCCTTAAGTACATTCACATTGATGTGGTACCAACACCACCATCCATCCACAGAACTCTTTTCATTTTACAAAACTGAAACTCTGTACCTATTTTTTTAGAGGGGCCAGCACAGCTCCCCACTCTCCACAGCACCCACTGCTGGGCTCCACCACAACTGAGGGCAGCCAAGGGCCCTTCTCACCAGAGCCTTTCCTAATGGGCCTCCAGCCTTCTCGGCTGGGCTCAGCTCTGGCGTGGGGGTCTGGGGGCACTCATGCTGCTACCACTGTTGGGCCACCCACGCTAGATACTCACCCTGGGGCTGCCACTCTCAGCTCCAAGCTGCTCGCCCTGGTTTGCCCTCCTGGCTCCCTCCCTATGTGCCTATTAATCAATAACTGCCCCCCAGCCCCTAGCAACCATCATTCTACTTTCTGTCTCTATGTATCTGACTACTCTAGATACTTCATATAAGTGGAATCATACAATATTTATCGCTTTGTATCTGGTTTATTTCACTTAACATGTCTTCAGTTTCATGTATATTGTAGCATGTATCAGAGTTTCTTTCCTTTTATTTTTTATTTATTTTATTTATTTTTTAAATTAATTAATTAATTTATTTTTGGCTGCGTTGGGTCTTCGTTGCTGTGCCCAGGCTTTCTTTAGTTGCGGCAAGCAGGGGCTACTCTTCGTTGCAGTGCGCAGGCTTCTCATTGCGTCGGCTTCTCTTGTTGCGGAGCATGGGCTTTAGGCACACAGGCTTCGTTAGTTGTGGCACACGGGCTCAGTAGTTGTGGCTTGTGGGCTCTAGAGTGCAGGCTCAGTAGTTGCGGTGCATGGGCTTAGTTGCTCTGCAGCATGTGGGATCTTCCCGGACCGGGGATTGAACCCGTGTTCCCTGCATTGTCAGGCAGATTCTTAACCACTGTGCCACCAGGGAAGCCCAGAGTTTCTTTCCTTTTAAAGGCTGGATAATATTCCGTTGTATTTATTTATCCATTTATTCATCAAAGGACACTTGTGTTGCTTCCACCTTTTAGCTATTACAAATAATGCTGCTACAAACATGGGTATATAAGTACCTCTTAGGATCCTATTTTCAATTCTTTTGGGTATATACCCAGAAGTGGAAAGTGGAAATGCTGGATCAAATGCTCAGTCTTTTTTTTTTTTTTAGGAGCTGCCATGCTATTTTCCATAGTGGCTGCACCATTCTAAATTCCCACCAACAGTGCACAAGGGTTCCAATTTCTCCACATCCACACCAATACTTGTTATTTTGTGTTGTTTTTTAATAGTAGCCATCTTAATGGGTACAAGATAGATTCCCATTGTGGCTTTGATTTGCTTTTCACTAACAATTAGTGATGTTGAACGTCTTTCATGTTCTTATTAGTCATTTGTAAATCTTCTTTAGAGAAATGTCTATTCAAGCCCTTTGCCCAGTTTTTAACTAGGTTGTTCGTTTTCTTGTTGTTGAGTTGTAGAAGTTCTTTATATCTTTTTGGATATTAACTCCTTGTCAGATTTATGATTTTCAAATATTTGCCAATATGTGATTTTTTTAAAGGTTAAAAGCTCAGGCTGTGGAGCTGATTGCTTAGATTCAAATCCTAGTTGTGCCACTTACTGGTCTGGGGGTGGGGGAAGGGTGAACAATCATAAAAAATCCAGGGTCTGCCAACAAGGAGAAAGGGTAACATCAGTTAAGTAGGCAACCAGAAGAGTCCTTTACACAGTACTAGATGTCAAAAGCACGTAGGTGTAGATGTGGCTTAATGTCAGTTTTCAAATCAAGAAGCAAAATGTCAAGTCATAATAGAAGATAGCATTTCATTGATTCTGACTATGCCAGGTCCTCTACATGCATGATCTCATTTCATTTATCCATTCAACAAGTATTTAATGAAAGCCTAATATGAACCAGTGACTGGTGAGGTGAAAACAAAACAAAGCAAGAAATCAGACATTGTGCCTGCCCTCAAGGAGTTTACAGACTTTGGTGAAAGAATCAAACAACTTACAACAATGCTAAGTGTTTTAAAGGACAGGCCCATAGTCCTATGGAAACTGACCTGGTCAAGCAGTTCAGGGAAGAAGTAGGTACAATTATTATCCCCACTGGAATGTAAACTCTGTGAGTACAGTGTCCTTGTCTGTCTTATTCACCAATATATCTCTGTTGCCTGGGACAGTTTTGGGAACAAAATAGTTCTCAATAAAAATTTGTTAAATGTTTCATTTTACAGATGAGGAACTTAAACCTTAATTTTACAGATGAGGAACTTAAATCTCAGAAAGGGTAAGTAATTTGACGAGGTCACAGTCCTAGTTGATGCCAGGCAGTAAGAACTGCAGCTTGAGCTTTTAACCTTTTAAACAGTTACACATTAAAAAAAGAAAAAGAAAAAGAAAACAAAAACACTAATTTGAAAAGACACATGCATCCCAATGTTCATAGCAGCATTATTTACTTTAGCCAAGACATGGTAACAACCTAAGTGTCCATCAACAGATAAATGGATAGAGATGTGGTAAATATATAAATGGAATATTACTCAGTCATAAAAATGAGATTTTGCCACTTTCAATGATTTGGATGGACCTGGAGGGTATTATGCTTAGTGAAATACATCAGGCACAGAAAGACAAACACTGTATGTTATCACTTAAATGTGGACTCTAAAAAATAAGACAAATGAATGAATATAACAAAATAGAAACAGACTCACAGATATAGAGAAAAAACCAGCAACTACTACGTATAAAATAAATTAGCTATAAGGATATATTGTACAGCACAGGGAATATAGCCAATATTTTATAATGACTTTTTAAAAAATTTATCTTTTTAAAAATTATTTATTTATTTTTTTGGCTGCGTTGGGTCTTCGTTTCTGTGCGAGGGCTTTCTCCAGTTGCGGCAAGTGGGGGTCACCCTTCATCGTGGTGCGCGGGCCTCTCACTATCGCGGCCTCTCTTGTTGCAGAGAACAGGCTCCAGACGCACAGGCTCAGTAATTGTGGCTCACGGGCCCAGTTGCTCCGCCGGCATGTGGGATCTTCCCGGACCAGGGCACGAACCCATGTCCCCTGCACTGGCAGGCAGATTCTCAACCACTGCGCCACCAGGGAAGCCCTATCCTTTTTTTATTTTTTTTTTGGCTGCGTTGGGTCTTTGTTGCCGTGTGTGGACTTTTCTCTAGTTGCAGCGAGTGGGGGCTACTCTGTGGTGCGTGGGCTTCTCATTGCAGTGGCTTCTCTTGTTGCAGAGCACGAGCCCTAGAGCACGTGGGCTTTCGTAGTTGCAGCACATGGGCTCAGTAGTTGTGGCTCGCGGGCTCTAGAGCGCAGGCTCAGTCGTTGTGGCGCACAGGCTTAGTTGCTCCACGGCATGTGGGATCTTCCCGGACCAGGGCTCATACCCATGTCCCCTGCATTGGCAGGAGGATTCTTAACCACTGCACCACCAGGGAAATCCCTTTATAATAACTTTAAATGGAGTATAATCTACAAAAATACTGAATCACTATGTTGTACACCTGAAACTAATATAATATTGTAAATCAACTATACTGCAATTTTTTTTAAGTAAAGGGATTTCCTTAACTCCATCATCATAGGCCTATAGAAATAAGTATTCTCTTCTTTGGCCTCCTGAAGCATTTATTTCAACTTGCAAGTATGGCCCACATTGTACTGTAGAGTACAGTACAGTACTGTAGCAGATTTCACACATGACTATCCACCTACCAGCTTCCCAGCTCCAAGCCTCCTTCCCCCAGAGAAATAGTAAACTGTGAGCTATTTAAGAGACAATATCTAAATGTATGCATAGTGCGGTGCTCAAGAATGCAGGCTCAGGGCTTCCCTGGTGGCGCAGTGGTTGAGAATCCGCCTGCCAATGCAGGGGACACGGGTTCGAGCCCTGGTCCGGGAAGATCCCACATGCCTTGGAGCAACTAAGCCCGTGTGCCACAATTACTGAGCCTGTGCTCTAGAGCCCACGAGCCACAACTACTGAAGCCCGCGTGCCTAGAGCCCGTGCTCCGCAACAAGAGAAGCTACTGCAATGAGAAACCCGTGCACTGCAACGAAGAGTAGCCCCCACTCACCACAATGAGAGAAAGCCCGTGCACAGCAACGAAGACCCAGTGCAGCCAAAAATAAATAAATAAAATAAAATTTAAAAAAAAAAAAAAAAAAAAAAGAATGCAGGCTCAGAGTTCAGACAGACCCGACGAGGAAGCCTGGTTCTGCCGCTTACTAACTATATGACCTTAGGTTCTTTACTTAACCTTTCTAAGTTTCTGTTTATCTGTAAAATAGGGATAATAATACAACCCGCACCTCACAAGGTTGTTGTAAGGATTGAGACAACGCCTGCAAAGTATTTAGGATAGTGCTTGGCACAAAGTAAGAACTCAATAAAAGTTTGCAGATATTCTATACTGGAAAAAATAAAACCAACATCAACACCCCCCACCCCCAACTGGAAGAAAAATTATATGGTGTTTTTTCTAGGGCAGGGATGGGCAGGCTTCAGCTACTTTGGTTTTCCTTCATTCAAAATGCCCTACTGGCAGCACTGCCCTGAGCCACAGTCTCTTGTGGAAGGAAGGGATTGACCAGTAAGCGGGTGACCCAAGAGGGTTCCAGGATCACCAAGTTACTTTCCACTCCCCAACTCTGAGGGTTCTGTGCTGCTTCTGCTCAGGACTTGCCAGTCCTCCACCTCTTCCCTTCTTTTTTCCCATCCCTCCCTCCCACTTCAAACCCTGGGAAAAAAATAAAGAAAAGCACACCAACCAAGGAGCCTTTTCACTTCATTGTGTTTTCCAGCTAGACCTGAACAGACGTCGATCAATTCAGCCCGCTCTCACCCTCCCTCCTCTCTTCTTCTCATGTCCTCTTTGTTTTTTTTTTTTTTCTCTCAGACTGTGTCTTCAGGCTTAGGAAAAAGCAGTTACCTCCCAGCAGCGTGAGGATACAAGAAGCTTCAGTTGCCAGTAGCAAACACAACATGATTGTAACAGGTCCCCCTGGCCCTTGGCGCTTAGAAAGGCCAAGAAGCAATGGAACCCATTTGGATTCTCTGAGAAACTCCTCAGCTTGACCACTTCTGTCCCAACCCAGGCTCAGCTGCAACGAGTCACACAGAAAACCTCAATCTCCCACTTCTCTAGCAAAGAACCTTCTGAAGTCCACCCCCATCCCCAGACAAGGGGTTTTCATTCCAAGTTTGAGGGAATCTGGCCAGTTGGACCTGGAATCAACGAAGATGAAGACGGAATACACCTTTTCCGTTTCAAAGCAGCCTAATGGGATTTTGTTTTTTTCCAACAGGGTGACTCCAAACTGGCAGGACTTTCAAAGCTACAATTTCCATGTCCCCAGCCCTCACTAAAGAAAAATTTCCTGGTTAGCTTGGCATGTGTGGAGGTTTTGGTGTGCAAGTGAGAAACGTTTAACAAATAGTTAAACCTGAGCTATGAATCAAATTAGTCTAAACAAGATTCTCCCCATCCCCATGCTGTACTAGTTACCCTAATTCCTACCCTAGACATATATTCAAAAATAACTACTATTTATCAAGTACCCAGTAAGTACCAGGAACTGAACTAAGTGTTTTATTTACTTATATTGACGTATTTTATCTTCACAACTATGCAAGACAGAAATTTGATTTATTGTTTCCTCTGTGAAGAACAGACAGGTTAAGTAATTTCCCCAAACTCAATGCAGTTAATAAGTGGCAGAACTAGAGTTCAAATCTCATCTCCAACACAATAACATGGATGAATCTCAAAATCATCAATGCAGAGTAAAAGAAGCCGAGGGCGGGGACAGGGGAGAGTATTTACTGTATGATTCCATGCATATAAAATTACAGAAAATACAAACTAAGCTATAGTGATAGAAAGCACATCAGTGATTGTCTGGGATGGGGTGGAGGGAAGGGGCACAAAGAATTACAAATCCTTTGTAATCTTTGAATTAGAAATCCTTTGTAATCTTTGAATTACAAAGGGGCACAAAGAAACTTTTGGGGATGATGGAAACGTTTGTAATCTTGATTGTGGTGATATTTTCACAGGTGTACACTTATATCAAAACTGATCAAATTGTACACTTTAAATATGTGCAGGTTAGTGTACTTCAATAAAGTTAGAAAAAAGTACCCCCTAAATTCCCATTTCTTAAATCGTTTCCACAAATGTATTTACTCTTTGATATAATTGATATTACAGGGCCTAGCCTGACTCTGGTTCAGATTTTCATACTGTTGTCTCTGGGTCCTGCTGGGGTGAGAGGACCTAGCTATTACTGGCTCTTCTCACAAGAAACTCCAGTTGCCAGGATTGTGATTCTAAAAACCT